>NC_044033.1:423302841-423939505 GCF_901765095.1 Microcaecilia unicolor
CCTCCCTCCCTCCCTCCCTCCGGCGCAGGCAGCAGTCTTTTCCAGCGTTCCTGGCAGCTGTAGCGATATACACGCTGCCTTCGGTCTGCCCCGGAAGCCTTCTCTTCAAGTTCCTGTTCCCACCTATGCGGGAACAGGAACTTGAAGAGAAGGCTTCGGGGCACAGCCAAAGGCAGCGTGTACAACGCTACCGCTGCCAGGAACGCTGGAAAAGACTGCTGCCTGCGCCGGAGGGAGGGAGGAAGAGAGAGGAGTAGACGGAGACGCTCCTCTCCGTCCGATTGGCTTCCCTGCCCTCTCTGTCTGCGTCCCGCCCGAAAGGAAATGACGTCAGAGGAAGGCGGGACGCAGATAGAGAGGGCAGGGAAGCCAATCGGACGGAGAGGAGCGCGTGCCTGCATGTGTTTTTTTTTTTTTTTTTTTTAACTAATGGCGCGGCAGCGCCTCGCGTCGTTTGGGGGGGCACTGCCCCCCCTCGCCCCCCCAGTCTACGCCTATGCACAGACCCCGTATAAGTCTGCCCTCCCCCATCCTAGCCTCTCAACCACCAACCCCTCTTCCCCCCGCCACATTGAGATGCCCCGTTATTGAGTTGCCCCCTAGCTATACGATGCAGTTCCACCTGTTCCCCAATACAACAGGTTTTCCACATTAGCTGTTTAACACGGAAGTTAATGTGCTCTAACAATTAACTCACTAAGCAGTTATAATCAGTTAAAATCTGGCTGTGTGCATGTAAACTGAGGTGAGATTATCAGTTCTGCTATTCATAAGAGGAAGGATATGGAAATCCTGTGATTGGAGCGACAAGAAGGAAGGTCCCCCAGAGAGTAATTACCTTATGGGACTCTGGGGGTTGTCATCTGCATACCGACCAGGAGATTGGCACATGTTTTCAGATACATCTGGAGCATCTATATGTGGCACCAGTGAATGAAGGTCTGTGGGGAAGAACAGTATTTGGATGGGTTAACCTTACCTAGCCTGTCACCGGGACAGAATGAGTCATTGGATGCCCCTATAGCCAATCCAGGCTTCAAAAACCCGGCAACCCCCCCCCCCCCCCCCAAAAAAAAAAATAGAAGTAGATGAGGATCCACTAGAGTATCAATGCAGCAAGATGGTGCAGTAAAGGGGGTGAGTGACATGCTGGGAGGAGTTAGAGTTAGGTAGTGATAAAAGGATTACCATGTGCTTGCATTCCGTTTTCGTTAGCTGCTTGCTTCGTTGGAAAAAGGCCTTTAATGCATGCAACGGTTAGGAATTTCCTTCATTAAAGGGTCGTAAAGGTTTAGTGCATCTGGCCCCATGATCTTTTGGCTGTCCAAAATTCCCCTGCCGGAGACCAGGGTAGAGTAAAGGGGAGTCACTGATTAAGAACTGACAACCTGTGGACTTGGGAAAAGGAGACCAGTCATAGTCCAGATGGACAGAGACTGTCAGGAGCTCTGGAGCATGGGTCAAGGCAGGGAGCTACGTCCAGGAGCAGTAGCTGGAGTTAGGAACAGGGGAGACCCTGTATATGGGTTCCATCTCATAGGTGAGCTGGGACACCTGAGTCTGGAACCCATATACAGGAACCACACAGCCTGTGTGGAGTAGACTGTCATTTGGAAGGGATGGACAAGGCCAGACGCTGTACAACATGTATATATTTCTGATCTGCACTCTTGTACATACTCTGCTAAAATGAAGTCAAGATATCATTGGGCTGCTATTTATTTCATTGGTTTGAACTGTATGAGCTGCTGGTTGCAGAAGTTAATAAATGTTCCAGTTGTTGTTCATATAAATCACTGGACTGTGGAGTGACTTAATCCTGGAAAGTGTTGTGAGAACCAAGGGCTCTCAGGAGCCGTTCTAACTAACTGCTAGCTTACATCCCACAGGGGGCTCAAGCCCAAGACTGAGTTCCTGGGAGGAGAAGAGGGTCTCTGAACCCACTAATCACTTCTTTTTCCCAGGTGGAGAGAAGCACGCGTCAACTGTGAAGTGCAAGGGTCTGAAGGAGTCTGCCCAACGAAGAGGCTCCCCGCCCGCTCAGACCCCAGAACCAAGGAAGTGCCAGGAAGGGGGAATTTCAAAAGCATTGACCTGTTCATTTAGTGATGGTCCAATTACAATTATGAGCACATCTGAAACTATTTATACAGAAGTTTAGATATATTTTCAGTATTTTACTGTGGGTTTATTTGATGACAGTATGAGCATTTTCCCTCAGTATTTAATTATGCTCCTTTCCTGTATTTGACAGAACTGGAGATAGGCAGGATACAAGAGGTTTTAAATAAATAGTGCAGCACCATGCCATTTGCATACGTTAAAAGCTGTGTTAAACAACTAATACAGAATAGCACATAGGCTACATGTTGAAAAAGCATGTAAATTGAATAATTATTATTTACTATTTTCACATATAAAGCAGTGCAAATGACATACAGGGATAAGAGCCACATTGAGCCTGCAAATAGGTGGGAAAATGTGGGATACAAGTGCAATAAATAAATAAATATTCTATGTATCACGAATAAAAGAAAACAGTGCCAACAAAATATGCCTGGGCGTATTCTATAAACTATGACTGAAGTTAAGCGCGGTTTATAGAATACACCTAAATCTAGATGTAGTTTATAGAATATGACCTGCAGCCATTTTCAGCCACTATATTTATTTGCAGTCATTTACACCAATGAAAACCTGGAGCAAATGATGACATCTAAATTACAAGTGGATCATGCATATTCCATAGCACTGCAACATAAATTCAAGGAATGCCCACAACAACTGTCCATACCCCTCCAGTGGCCACACCCACTTTTCAGATCTGCATCTTAGAATTTACACACATCACTTTAGAGAACATGTTTAGTTATGTGTGTAAATTCTAATTAATGCCAATTAGTGTCAATAATTAAGTGCAATTATCAGTGCAGACTGGCTTATTAAGCTAATTAAGTTGTGCACGCAAATCCGGAATACAACCGGATTTGCACACACAACTTAAGCCACACTATATAGAATCCAGGGGACAAAGTGCAATCTGTTTGCAACTGAAAAGCAGCAAAAAGAAAAACAGTTCTAAATTATAAATGTTAACACTAAAATAATTTTTTTAAAAAACCTCATTTGCAGTGCTCATGCATTAATTAATCAAGAGATGATTCTTCTTCACACCCAAAATCTGTGTTAACTCATACAGAAAGCAGTCAGCTTCAGTACTGGGCCCTTCTGCAAATTTCTGCACTGTAGTTTTTAATTTTTTCCATAGCTTTACATAATTTGATTTCCTGTTTCAGCTCTGTTTCAATTCTCCTTTTCATGTAAGCTGATAGCATTTATATGTTATAAATAAAAATAAGGCCATTAATATTTTAATATTGTCTTCAAGAGCTTTTACATTGCATATTATTGACCAGACAGTTTTGTATTAGGACCAATAATTACCTTTCTTAGCAAACAATGGGGCCAATTTGCTAGATGTTTTTTCCCCATTTTGGGGTAATTCTATTTAGGCGCCTATTTTATAAAAGGAAGGTAGACCCCTGCTTTCCTTTACAAAATACTAGCATAACAAGTGAAATATGTACCTCTAACTTAAGCGCAAGCACTTAAACCAGCCATAGAGCTGGCAATTGGTGGCAACATTCCTGCCACTGCTACTACTGACACAGAGACATAGCTGGGAGGTGGGGCACTGGGAGCGGATGCTCCCCCAAACAGACTTCAAATAAAAATGGTGCCTATCTCTTTTGCTGCTGGGCCCACTCCCCTCACAGGCCCCTTCCCCCTCCTCTCCCAATCATTCTCTTACAGTATTTCAAGTTCATCGGCCGGCAGCAGCACTATTTTCCTGCATGCACTGCTGCGGCTCTGCTGGTCATGCCCCCTCTGAAGTAAACTTCCTGTGTTGGAGGGAGTGTGATCGGCAGAGAAGTGGCGCATGCAGGAAAATGGTCCCGCTTGTTTTCACTTTGTTTTTCGAGCTGATAGCAACAAACTTGAGAAATGCTGTTAGAGGATGATTGGAAGAGGGAGGAAAAGAGAAAGGGGGCGAGACTGGATGGGGGGAGGGTTAAGAGAAAATGATGTATGAGGTGATGCCAGATGGGGGAAGAGAGAGAGAAAAGAGAAAAGAGAGATGAGGTCATGCTTGATTGGCGGGAGAAAGAGACAGACAACATGAAGTTGGGTGGCTTAGCATAGACAGTGTGGAAGATGGTGTAATGCTGAATGGGGCGAGATATAGAGTGATGTTGGATGGGGGAGAGAGATGGAGTGATACTGGATGGGGAGAAGAGAGAGATGGGGTTATGCTGGATGGGGAGGAAGAGAGACAGGGCGATGCTGGATTGGAGGTGAAAAAGATAGGATGATGCAGGATGGGGAGGGGAAGGAGAGACATAGAAATGGGGTGATGCTGGATGGGGGAAGAGAGAAAGACAGGTGGATGAGAAGGGAGAGAGAGATGGGATCATGCTGGATGAGGTGGTGGAAGAGAGATAGAGACAACATGATGCTGGATAGCGGAGAAAGAATGAAAGAAACGGTGTAATGCTGGATGGAGAGAAAAGAGGGAGATGGGGTAATGCTGGATAAGGAGGGGGATAGAGAGAAAGAGATGGGATGATGCTGGATGGTAGGGGAAGAGAAAGACAAAGAGTGGTAAAGCTGTTTGGCAGTCAGGTGGGGAGAAAGAGATTGAGAGGAGATGCTGCATGGCGGGGGGGGGGGGGGGGGAGAGAAAAACAGAGAAGAGATATAGCAGAGGAAGAGAGGGCAGAGTTAATGAAAGAATGGGCAATAACAGAAAGTGAAATGGATGGGCCTGGGTGAGGGAAAGACATAGAAAGCTAAAGGTAGATTTGATGAAAAAAGGCAGCTTAAAGACTGGATAATAAGAATAAATGAAATCTAAATGGATAGAGGTGGAAAAATAGAAGGAAGTTGAACAAAAAAGATGAATGTCAGAGATGGATGTAGTGGATGAAGTGGAGAAGATAGAGAAAAAAAGAGAAATGGAGAGAAAACCCTGGCATGAGAGCTGATAGAAGATAGAAGATAGAAGAAAGCAGAAACTAGAACCAAAATGGTCAGAAAACTTAAATGGCCAGACAAGAAAGGTAGAAAAAGAATTTTATTTTTAATTCAGGATAAAGTAGTGTGGTAGCCATGTTAGTTCACGCTAAAAGTTAAAAATAAAACAAAATATGGAAAATTAGGTGATACTTTTATTGTACCAACTTAATACACCTTCCTCAGGTCAAGGTAGTATACTATGAAAGTACAAAGAAAGTGAGAAAGCATTATACTATCCTGATCCGAGGAAAGAGTTTTTGGTCTATTTAAATCAAAAAATGTATTTAGTCCAATAGAAATATATCACCTTATTTTCTGTTTGTTTGCTTTTTGCTTTATTTGTATTTGTTAATTTCTAATGTGGTGATTGGATTATGTTAGTTTTTTTTAAACTTTGCAGCTATTACCTTTGTTTTGCACAGTACAGGGGGCATATGTCATTGTATCTACGTCTCTGATGTTGTAACATATGCAGAGTCTGGCTTCTTGCAGGGGGTGGGGTTCAGATTAATTTTTGTCTAAATATTTCTACTTTTAGGTTATGGTTACTTATTTTATATTTGGTGAGGTTGTGTGTGTGTGTGTGAAGAGGTCAGGTATTTTGTTAAGCACTGAATTTCTGTGTAGGATCAATCTGTACTAATACAGCTTTTTATTTTTTTCCAATAGGTGTATTCATGTTCTAGTGCCCACTACAATATTTACTGTGCTGCCTTTATCTAGGTAGGCCCTTATTGTGCGATTCCTAGAAGTAAGTGCTATTATGGCATGCTAGAGTTGCTCTATAGGTCTTGGGTGACATTTGTAGGGTTTTGTATTACTTCATAGTATACCTGGTACTGGATTTTGGATTTTATTTAGTTCACACCTCACAGTAATAGCTGAAGGTGAGTTACATTCAGGTACAACATGTATTTCCCTGTACCTGGAGGCTTACAGGCTAAGTTTGTACTAGAGGTAATGGAGAGTTAAGTGACTTCCCCAAGCTCTCAAGGAGCAGCAGTGCAATTTGAACCCTGGCTTCCTTGGTTCTCAGCCCACTTTTCTAACCATTAGATACAGCTAATACAAATAATACCTATACCAAACATGTTTTGTTACTGTATAGTAAACTAAAGACCAGCAGATCTAAAGCCTGGTGACCATTTGGCAACTTACCAAAAAATATGATTGGAAATAATTGTGTGGTTGCCAGTAACTGAACATCACTGTTCACATGGCCAACAGGAAGATGCTGGACTGGGGAGCTAGGACTGACTGGAAAAGAAGAGTTAAAGTACCTGCATGTATTTGCAGAATAATGCAAATACTATTCTGTTTAATAATTTGTATTATTGTGATACATTATTTGGATGTTTTGGGCACATAATTCCACGGAGGGTGTACAATACCATCAGTAATGGAGATACTAGGAGGAAATAGCTGGTACACATGTACCAGACACACAGTGAAGGTGTCCACTGCTGTGTTCAAAAGTGTCCTCAATGTCCCTCTACAGCTGACAGGGGTGCTGCCACCACCCTAAGGATTTTAACTAGCCCTGCCCCAACACCACTTTCTAGGCCCACCCCACCCCACCCTAGCTTTCCAAAACAGCAGAGTCACTGACAGCATATGCCTATGTGAATTTTAACCCTCCCCTCTCTCCCGGCCCTTCAGCCTCACACTGGTACCTACTTTACAAAAGTCTCCCTCCCCCCGATGTTAAACCCAGGCTACGCCTCTATACTATAACCCTGCCCATGCTTAGTTTTTACACATGTGCAAAAACTGAACATATGCAGTGTAGTGGTAGCCCAGGGACATTGCTGCCAACTGCTAAGCTTGGTAGGAGTTCTGGCTGCCGGAGGAGGAGGTCTTCAGCTGGCAGGGTTTGGGGATCCTTGCAAGACACAGCAAAGATGGGCTGCTTTTGGGTGACCCTGAGCCCAAAGTGGGTGGGCCCCTGCCTACCCGGGTCCAACCATGGCTATGCCACTGATACAGAGTGCATATTAGCATTCTGTTTATTGCAACACTGCTATGTTTTGAATCTTATTGGTTTATAATCTACATTAGGCATTAAAGCTTGATGTACTGCTGATATTAAAATTAACAAGTAACTAATGTTACCATGCTGGTTTCAACACTTGTTAGTACACAGATGCCTAAATCATCACCTGAAAGCAAAAGTGTCATATGTGCAGTTTTTTCATGAAATGAGGCAAGACATATTTCAATACACTGCTGTAAGATCTTCCTGAATGTCAAACTGTGTTAACTTCCTCAAGGCTGTATCTGAAGTTAAAAACAAACAAACAAACAAAAAAAAAGAAAACAAACAAAAACAAAGTTTTATTACTGGTGATTTATAATAAGAATATTAAACCATTTCTCATTGTTTCTATTTCATATGAAGTACACATATAACACTTTTGCTTTCAGGTTACAAAATGTACTTTTTAATTCAACGGTTGACTGAGGTGATCAATTAGGGCAACATGGAGGAAGAGGGATGTCATGTTTCTGACTACAACTGTTTAGAGGGGTGTGTTTTGTTTTGTTTTTATACTTTTGATTGGAAGATGGATAGAAAAGTTGTCTCTTAAATGTTGGGTGCTAATTTATTCTGGTGGAAAGGGGCAAATAAAACACAAAAGCACCTGGCTCTAGCCAGGAACATATGCAGAGTGCCAGATTGTAGGCAAGAATGTAAGAATGGCATATGGAAGAAATAAAAAAGTTGATTGTCAAATAGGACAGAATCATGAACACAGCTCTACCATGCATTGCCTTATCCTCAAACTGTCCACCGATTTTTGTCCGGTATACTACGTATAAAGTTTGTATAGTGTTCATATGCTGTGTATGATTTAGTAAATATTTCAATAAAAACAAAGTTGGAAACCTGTGATTCAGAGATACTGCAGGGCAGCAGCCAGAACCATTTTGTGTGCATAAGAGTCCATAACCAAACTAAAATGGATGCAAAGCATTATGAACTTCTGACATAGATGCTGTTATTCTGCCTGTGGTTGTGCCCCTAAAGAAACAAGAACATCCTGTTTATGTTGTGTACTGGTTGAAACAGTTCTAATGCTTCAAACTGGATCTGTTTCTGAAGACCCAGCAGTGGAGACAAAAACACTGCATTTCTTAGCTGAACTCTATCATACTGTTTCAAAGATGGTGCACATCTGACCCCTACATGTTGGTGCCTGTTTGATTGGTCCTGCCAGCAATGATGGGCTCCAATATATCCAATTACAGATGGTTTCCAGAATTCAAGCACACAGCACTAATAACAGACAAATCTATTGTTGCCATTCTCTGCTATGTATTTTGTCTGGCATTTTGTATTGCTGCTTCAGCAGTTTGCTATTACTTTTCTTACAGGCATTTGCCAAAAGCATTGAGGGGCATATTTTCTCTAAGCTGCCATCTTCAGTGGACCACCTATGACTCACAGACTACACTGGACATTGTATGTTCCAAAGTATCTGTAACTCTGTTTGCCTTTGTAGTCTTAGCAATGGCAAACACCATGAATCACTGACTGACTGATCGGGTTAGCTGGAGACCGTGTAAGGAGACACATTCCAGCCCTATTGTGCAGAAGACATTGCTGGATCCTGAATTTGCATCTTGTCTGCCACGGAAAAGTTGTATGGCTGTTTATGTTATTCTCCTAGAAAGGAAGTGTTAGATAGGATAGGGTTCTTTTGATTTGTGAATTAACACAAAATAACACATTAAATGATGGCAGATAAAGACCTGCATGGTTCATCCGGACTGCCCAACAAGGTGGCCACAGCCGCACCTGCCACTGTGTATGGGCCCCAGCTAGCCATGCTCAAACACTGGTTGACAATTCTCCACCATGCCGAACATATAGGCAGCCAAACATGATGGAGTCTTGGTTATAACCATATAGCATCCCCAAGTATTCTGGGTCAGCCTTTGATACTGTGGTCTTTGTTTACGTAAGTTAAAAAAAAACAATTATTTATAAGAAGGTAAGACGATCAGGCTTATTTTTGAAAGAGAAGGGCGCCCATCTTTCAACACAAATCGGGAGATGGGCGTCCTTCTCCCAGGGCCGCCCAAATCGGCATAATTAAAAGCTGATTTTGGGCTTCCTCAACTGCTTTCCGTCGCGGGGATAACCAAAGTTCATGGGGGCGTGTCGGAAGCGTAGCAAAGGCGGGACTGGGGTGTGCATAACACGTGGACGTCCTCGACCGATAATGGAAAAAAGAAGGGCGTCCCTGATGAGCACTTGGGCAACTTTACTTGGTCCATTTTTTCTTGGGACCAAGCATCAAAAAGGTGTCCGAACTGACCAGATGACCACCAGAGGGAATCGGGGATGACCTCCCCTTACTCCCCCAGTGGTCACCAACCCCTTCCCACCCTAAAAAAAAAAAACAAAAAAATACTTTAAAATACTTTTTGCCAGCCTCAAATGTCATGCCCAGCTCCATGACAGCAGTATGCAGGTCCCTTGCCCCGGGCCCAGCCCAGTCTCTCTGTGGACCTGCTGCCAAGCCAATGGAACGAGTGAATTTGGGACCGGGGGAGGTGTGATATAACCACAGGTACAGACATCACCTTTTTTCCCTACAACAGGAGTTTAAAACATGAGAGAAATTTAATCAGGAACTAATGATCTAAGGGGGTCTTTTACAAAGGTATGGTAATGATTAGCGTGCGCTAAATGCTAGAGGCATCCATAGAAATATATAGGTGTCTGTAGTGTTTAGCGTGCACTAAAAACACTACCGCTTCTTTGTAAAAGACCCTCTAAAAGAACAGAGGGCCAGATGCACCAAACTTTAACAACCCTTTAACGAACAAGTTTTAAACCGTGACATGCATTAAAGGCCTTTTTCTGAAGACGACAGCAGCTAACGAAAACAGAATGCAGATGGGCAAATTGTTAAGAAACCCTATTGGAATGAGATGCATCGGGGGCGTGTCAAGATGGCGCCGTGAGCGGTTGTGTTTGAAGCGGTCTCCTGCCTTCCCTGCTGACTAAAGATATTCCTGTTAGAATGCCGCATACAAAACGTAAAGGGACGATCCGGGGAGTTCCCCAACCTTCCGGGACATCCACTCCGGCGAGGACAGGCTTGGAGCGCTTCTTTCCCCGCGGTTTCCCGCGTTAGCGGAACGGAGTCCTTAGCGGGGGGAACCGGTGAAGCGGCTCTCCCGCTGGACATAGAAACATCTCTTTCCCCGCTATGCTCTATAACTCCTCCTTGCCCGGCAACTCTCGCCAGTCGAACGGGGTTTCCTCCAGGACCCGGAAAGGGTGATTCTGAAGAGCCCAGAGGGGAGCTCGACCTGACGGGGAGATCAGAAGTTGCAGGAGAGACGGAGGTGAATCTAAGTCGGATCTGGCTGAAGTTATTAGAAATTGAAAGAACCCTGAAACAATCTTCTGATGAGGTAAAAACATTAAATTTATCGGTACAAGAAGTGAAGAACTCTATGGAAGTAGCTAACCGGGATTTTTCAAAGAAAATTGAGGCCTTACAGACAGACTCTAAGCAAACGGAAGAATTCAAAGTGGCTGTGATTAAAGATAGTATCGAGATTAGAAGAAAAATGGAACAAATGGAGAACTATAACAGGAGGTTAAACCTTCGACTATTAAATTTTCCTAGAATGTTGGGAGTCTCTCCAAATGATATGTTTTGCAGATTTTTGAAAGAAAATTTGAATTTTCCCCAAGAAATATTTCCTCCTTTGAATAAAATTTATTACATTTCAAATACAATGAACAAAGTAGAGGGAGAAGACTCAGTAGACTTACAAAATGTCACAGCCATTTTGGAACAATCAATTACAAACGTGATGGAAAGAGGAACGTTGATAGTCTCTTTTGTTTTCCAGCAGGACTTAAATGCAGTAATGAGACTTTATTTTAAATCAACCAACCGCATGTTTGTAGGCCAGAAGATCTGGCTTTATCCTGATGTGACTAAAATAACACAGGAAAAAAGGAAAAAGTTTCTGTCAATGAGGTCAAAAATGTTGGAAATGGGAGGCTCCTTCCTTCTTGCCTATCCTTGTAAATATGTTATCAAGATAAATCAAACAAAATATATATATTATATGCCTGATCAGCTTCAGAACTTCTTAGATACTAAACAAGCGTAGAGATAAGAAGTAAGGGAATAACGGTGTCACTTTTTTTTCTTGTTTAAAGTGTAATATTGTGTAATACACTTCACTAATTCCTACCCCCCCTAACCTTTACATTGTGGTCTAAGGAAGCCAATGTTATATAAATAATTGAACAAACTTTTTCTTTTTCCTAAGTTTGTAAAGTTATTACAATTGTGGCTGTATTACACTTTGCAGTTGTATTTATCTGTACAAGTATATATAAAATAATAAAAAATTATAAATTAAAAAAAGGAATGAGATGCATCAAAGTTTACCGCTTGCCCTAACGCAGGAAAACCACCGGAAAGCTAACGAGAGGTCTGTACCTCTCGTTAGGGCTGCCCGGCTTCCAAACTGTAATGTAAAAAAAAAAAAATCAGGATGGAGGGAGGGGGCAAAAATGCTCATCAGGAGCGTCCTTTATGAGCCCATGAAGGCTAATGGCCATTTCCTTCATGAGACTCCTGAAAAAATAAAAAACCCACGGGATAGAAGGCAGTGTTCTATTGTTGATTAGAAACTGGTTGATGGATAGAAAACAGAGGGTAGGCCAATTATCTCAGTGGAGGAGGGTGAATAGTGGAGTGCCCCAGGAATCTGTACTGGGACCGGTGCTATTTAACATATTTATTAATGATCTGGAAATGGGAATGACGAATGAGGTGATTAAGTCTGCATACATAAAACTATTCAAAATTGTTAAAACGCATGTGGATTGTGAAAAATTGCAGGAAGACCTTAAGAACTTGGAAGACTGAGTATCCAAATGGCAGATTACATTTAACGTGGACAAGTGCAAAGTGATGCACATTGGGAAGAATAATCCAATGTGCAACAATTCATCATAGTTATTTGATGCTAGGTTCCAACCTAGAAGTCAGCACCCAAGAAAAATATCTAGGTATCATCGTGGACAATACGCTAAAATCTTCTGCCCAGTGTGTGTGTCGGACAAAAAAGCAAACGGAACGCTAGGAATTATTAGGAAAGGGATAGAAAATAAGACAAAAAATATTATAATGCTTCTGTATCACTCCATGGTGAGACCACAACTTGAGTATTGTGTGCAATTCTGGTTCCCATATCTAGCAGAATTAGAAAAGGTTCAAAGAAGGGTGACCAAAATGATTAAGGGGATGGAATTCCTTTCATATGAGGAAAGAGGTTAGGACTCTTCAGCTTGGGAAAGAGATGGCTCAGGCTGGATATGACAGAGGTCTACAAAGTACTGAGTGGTGTAGAGGAGGTAATAATAAATCGAGTTTGTACTCTTTCAAAAAGGACAAAGACTAGGGGACACTTCAGAAAGTTACATGGTATTACTTTTAAAATGAACAGGAGGAAATATTTTTTTCACTCAATACATATTTAAACTCTGGAACTCATTGCCAGAGGATATGGTATCAGCAATTTGTGTATCTGGGTTTAAAAAAAGGTTTGGACAAGTTCCTGGAAGAAGAGTCCATAGTCTGCTGTTGAGATAGACATGGGGAAAGCTACTGCTTATCCCTGGGATTAGTAGCATGAATCCTGCTACTGTTTCGGCTAGATGGACCATTGGTCTGACCCAGTATGGCTATTCTTATGAGACTAACTCATATTGTGTACAGGTATGCAGACAATGTAAGCACAGGAAACATTCACACAACATTAAAAATTGTATACTACAGAGTCAAGCATGGCAAACAACTTCCCCAGGTCTAAATTAATTATTCATGGCAGATGAAAATGGTTTCAGAATTTCCAAGTCCTATACTCAAAGAGATTAGGCTCCTAACTTAGTAACAACACTTATTTTTGTAGCACTACTGGATGTACAGTAGCAATAAAGTATTCAAGTATAGTATTTCCCTGCTTACGGAGCTTATAATTTAAGTGGCACCTGAGGCAATGGGATTCAAACTGACTTGGCTAAGTTCACAAGTAGTATCAGTGGCAGAAACAAGATTTGAACACTGACTTCTGTGGTTCTCAGCCCAGTCCTTGGAACCAGTGGCGTGGCTGGGGAGGGGGTGCCAGGGGAGCGGCCGCTCCCCCAAATGGAGTTCTGCTGGTGCCGGCGCCTATTTTTTCTCAATGTGTTGCATTGAAAATGTGCACCGGTGCCGGCGCAAATCCGCTCGCTCCCCCCGCGCCATGAACCTGGCTCTGCTTCTGCTTGGAACTCACCCAGACAGTCAAGTTTTCAGGATACCTACAATAAATATGCATGAGAAAGATTTGCATACAATAAAGGGTAATGCATACTAATGTATCTCATGCATATTTATTACAGATGCCTTGAAAACTTGGCTGACTGGTTTGTCCCTAGAACTGCGTTGAGAACCCCTGCTTCTAAGCACTAGGCCATGTCTCCTGAGACTGAAGCTCCTAAAATGGCTTCTGTAAATCTACTAGGGCTGAATTTCTAAATTTATCCTCTCTTTTTCACTATGCTCCAAAATTTAGGAGCCTAAAAATGGGTGGAAATAGAGTGAAATAAGTTCTTGTGTTAATTTTAACTACAGTATAAATTGTTTCACTGCACCACAATGAAATAGGGACATATGTACTTGTATGTTTATACTGGATATATGGTAGCAAAAGGAAAAAGGGTTGAATTAGCACAAACCTGAAACTTGTGAGCAGCACAACCAGGTTTCAAAGTTATGCTACTTCAGCCTTTTGTGTGAATCACAATGCTATTGATATTGGGCTGAAACTCATTTTAGGTACTTCATGATCAGAATACTTCATTTTGCAATTTTAAACCATTTCTCCACATACTACGAGGGAACATAAAATAAGGACTGTGATGTTATATAGTGATGAGTAAATGAGTATCCTATCACTGGTATGTTAAAGCACACATGAACTTGACACGCCGTTCTTACCCTACCAGTACACTACTGTTTACTATTCTGCAGTCTTTTAGGCTGAACCACATAATTGCTGATCTTGATGAAGCATAATTTTGCACAACTGTGGTTAAGATTGTAACTTGGCTATACTCAGATGTGTTTAAGTTAATTTTGAAGTGTTTATGCTTTCCAAAAATACTAGGACAAAGGGGCATGCGATGAAGCTGGAGTACAGTAAGTTTAAAACAAATAAGAGAAAAATTTTCTTTACTCAGTGCGTAATTCGACTCTGGAATTGGTTGCCAGAGAATGTGGTTAGGGCAGTTAGCTTAGCAGAGTTTAAGAAAGGTTTGGACGGCTTCCTGAAGGAAAAGGCCATAGAATGTTATTAAATAGACGTAGGGAAAAATCCACTATTCCTGGGACAAGCAGTACAAAATGCTTTGCTCCGTGGACCTTGTCGGGTGATTGTGACCTGGATTGGCCACTGTCAGAGACAGGGTGCTGGGCTAGATGGACCTTTGGTCTGTCCCAGTGTTGCGATGCGTATGTCTTTAAAAAGGGGTATAAACAGAAAAATATTTTGGTAGTGAATATTTTGGTAGTGTGAATTTAAGTATTTCAACTTTTGGAGACAGTGCCTTACTTTTATGATTATATAAAATAAACCAGAAAACTTGAAAGAAACTTGCACTAACCAGCCTCTAATAGCATAAACCTGAGGTTTATGGGTTGAAATCAAGACTTAATGGCCTGAGAAGCAGGGGAACTAGATTTGATTCCCACTGTAGCTTCTTGTGACTCTGGGCAAGTCATTGCCCCAGGTACAAAAGTACCTGTATATAATATATAAAACTGCTTTGATTGTAACCAGAGAAATGCAGTATATCAAACACCATCCCCTTTTCTTTCTTATTGCAGATCTAGTTTTCATAAGTTACTGACAATTATCAGGGCTCCAATGCACTAACTGCAAAACAATTCAGAGGTTAGGGAGCATTTTTGCAATACTTAACTATGGGATGCGGATAAGCTCCGGCTCAGACATAAATGAGACCAAGAGGGTAGCCTTGAGTAATGTTATCCTCAGTGGCGTAGCTAGGGTAGTTGACACCCGGGGCCGGTCATTTTTTAACACCCCCCCCCCCCCCGAAATCCAGTACTAGGCATACCGAGAATACAAAACACTCAGGACCTATAGAGCAATTCTACCATACCATAAGCAGTAATTTGTACGAGTCACACAAGGAAAAGGAAAGCATCTTAAACACTACAGTGAGCACTAGAACATCAATTCACCTACTGTAAAACGAAAACAGACAGATTAGTACAGATCGTCGATCCTGCACAGTCAATGCCAACCGAAAGCCATGTCTTTTTCACAAACACAGATACACCCTAATCCACTATAGAATAAGTAATCATAAAATTTCTATTTAGACAAAAATTAAACTGAACCCCCAAGATGCCAGACTCTGCATACAATGCAACACCACAGAAACAGAAAATGTCCTCTAGTACTGTGCAAAATATAAAGACAGCAGATGTAAATTTGAAAAAAACTAACAAATACCAATCACCACTTTACAAATTAACAAACAGAAATAAAACAAATAATATCATTTTATTGGACTAATACATTTAGCTTTCAGAGGCCAAAACCTCCTTCCTCAGGTCAATTCAGTATAGTACTGTTACAGTGTCCTATCCTGACCTGAGGAAGGGGGTTTTGTTCTCCGAAAGTAAAATGTATTAAAATTAGTCCAATAAAAAGATTACCTTATTTACATGTTCTATTATAAACATTTATTAACACAGCTACAATACTACTTTGACCTAAAGCAAAAAAATAAAAATATATATTTACAGTTCGCTGTCTCTGGTTTCTGCTTTCCTCATCTTTTCACTGTCTTCCTTCTATCCAGCATCTGTCTTCGCTCTCTCTCTCTGCCATCCAGTGTCTGCCCTCTCTCTCTGCCCCTTCCATCCACTGTCTGCCCTCTCTCCCTTCCATCCACTTCTGCCCCTTCCATGCACCATCTGCCCCAGTCTGCCATCTCTCTCTCCCCCTTCCATCAACATCTGCCATCTATCTCTGCCCCTTCCATCCACCATTTGCCCCAGTCTGCCCTCTTTCTCTCTCCCCTTCCACCCACCATCTGCCCTTTCTCTCTGCCCCTTCAATCCGTCTGCCCTCCCTCTCCCATCCGTGCAGGGTCTGCCCTCCCTCACGTGCCCCCCTTCCATCCAGGATCTGTCCCCTCTCTCTCTGCCCCCAGTTCCAGTCCCCTTCATCCACCACATGCCTTGCATCCCCCCCTTTCAGCCCCAGACCCATTCTCCCACCTGCCCCAGGCATGGACCCATTTTCCCTCCTGCCCCCATGTCAGACCCCAGTTCCAGCTTCAGACCCCTTCTCCCCTGAGCACTACCCTCCCCCAATCCCTTTCTCCCCTCTCTGAGCACCCATCTGAGCTCCCCCACCCTCCCTAATCCCCTTCTCCCCTCCTTGATGCTCTCCCACCCTCCCTAATCCCCTTTAAGCACCCCTCTGAGCTCCCCCACCCCTCCCCAATCCCCTTCTCCCCTCTCTGAGCTCCCCACCCTCCCTAACCCCCTTTAAGCACCCTTCCGAGTTCCCCCACCCTTCCCCAATCCCCTTCTCCCCTCTCTGAGCTCCCCACCCTCCCTAATCCCCTTTAAGCACCCCTCTGAGGTCCCCCACCTCTCCCCAATCCCCTTCTCCCCTCTGAGTCCCCCCCCCCCCGAGATCCGTTCTCCTGCTGCTCCTACCCTGTCCTGCCTTTAACATTTTTTTTTTCAAAGCGCCGAGAGTGGCAGGCAGCGCGCCTGCCCTGCTAGTAAAGAAGATCTCGCTGACGTCGTCGCCCTTCCCACATTGAGTCCCGCCCCCCTGAGGCAACTTCCTATTACCGCGAGGGCGGGCGGGACTCGGGGAAGGACGACGACGTCAGCGAGAACTTCTTTACTAGCAGGGCAGACGCGAGGCGCGCTGCCTGCCACTCTCCGGCGCTTTGAAAAAAAAATGTTAAAGGCGGAGCAGCGGGAGCGGAGCACCCCCCCACCCGATGACACCCGGGGCGGACCGCCCCCACCGCCCCGCCCTTGCTACGCCACTGGTTATCCTGACAGCTTTCTAGAAATGCAGACAGATCAAATCTATCCAGTTTCTCCATTATATCAAAACCTCCTTCTGTCTCATTAATTATAGAAACATTACCAATAGGCCAGTATATCTGAGAAAACAGCCACCTCAGAATAGGGTCAGATTTTGTGTGTGTTTTTTTTTTTTTAATATAGGAAAAGGTGGGGAACGAAAGATTTCCAACAGTTGAAGAATGGAACAGGCTACCATCTGAGATTAGGAAAATAGCAACATATTTACCCTTTAGGAAGGCAGTGAAAACTTGATTCCCAGATTTTAAATTTAGATTTTATGTGTTTTATCAACTTTTATGATTTCATTGTATTGTTCACTATCTTGAATGGCAATTTGCTTGCCAAGAAGAGCATATACAAAGTTTCATAAATAAATAAAGAAGCTGAAGCACCTCAGAGAACTATTTTAAGAGACTCTTAGGGAATAGCAATCTTATTACAAGAATGTTTAAAAATCCCAGAAATTCAGTTTAGCTCTTTAAGAAAAAGACCAATATTAGAGATGAAATGCAATCAACTATAAATGTTGAACTAGATGTACTTTTGAAAGAATAGGGGTGTGTCAGGATTCTTTGCTGTTATCTCTAGTGAGGGTAGATGCTAGTAGTAGAGAGAGTAAGGAAGGTGTCCAGGGAGTTCAATACTCTTTGGACAGCTTCTATTTGGTGACAGGAGAGAAAGTGGAGGATATGTTAGGGGATTGGTATACCCTGTTTATCTAATCCACTTCTACTGGTCATTTGAAAGTGTATAAGCTTGAAAATTGTGCCTTTATTGTCTTGTATACTGAGTAACCCGTTAATACAGGGACATTTGCCTGCAGTTTTCAAACATGCAATTATTCAGCCTATTTAAGAGTGGAAATGAGGATAGAGGATCTTTGTTGTCTCAACGCCCAGTTTCCCCAATAACCATTTGTGAATAAGCATATTGAAAAACTTGTCTCTCATTTAGCTGCTTAGGTGGAAGTGCCAGACCATCTGGTTTTTAAAAGTACCATAGTGCAGACTCTACAATATGGTTTGGAAAAAGGGAATTATGATCTTTTGATTTGTTAGATTTAATAATAGCATTTGATAGTATTAATCACCAGTTGCTGTTAGTGGCAATTCTATAGTGGAGTGGAGAAGTGGCCTAGTGGTTAAAGCACCGGTCTTGCAATCCAGAGGTGGCCGGTTCAAATCCCACCGCTGCTTCTTGTGATCTTGGCCAAGTCACTTAACCCTCCATTGCCTCAGGTACAAACTTAGATTGTGAGCCCTCCTGGGACAGAGAAATATCCACAGTACCTGAATGTAACTCACCTTGAGCTACTACTGAAAAAGGTGTGAGCAAAATCTAAATAAATAAATAAATATAAAGTGGTGCAAAGTGGCACTTAGACACCTATGTGCACTTGTTGCTATTCTATTAGGTGGTACCTAAGTGCCATAGTGCTGCCATAGTGCTTAGCTGCAAGGGAACGTACACAAGGGTGGAGCACTGTCAGGCCAGGGTCGTGTCTCCCAGTTATGCAAAAAGTTTATAGAATACTAATGGTATAAACTAGACATGCCCTTTGGCACACCTTACATCTACCACTGACATGGAGTAAGACGGGAACCTATACATGGGTGCACCAATGCCAACCTTACACTGGTATAATTGGTGCCAAGACATCATTATAAAACTGGCACTAAACATATGACATTGGAGTGCCTAAACTGAGGTGCCAATTCATATAATTACCCCCCTTAGTAATCTGCGAATTGGAGGACTGGTGTTGTCCTGGGTTATTTATTTTTTTATCTAATAGATCACAAAAGGTTTATTGGGATGGGCAGTTTTCAGATTCTACCTTTCTTACCTGTGGATTTCACAGGGCGCAGTGCTGTCTCCGATATTTTTTAATTTGCATCCGAGTCCTGTGGTTATCTATTATCGAAAAATTTGGTTTTATCTTGCCATTTTTATCCTGATGATATTCAACTAGGTTTGGAGGTTGGCGAATATAAGAGAACTGTTGGATCACTGTTTGAAAGAGAATTCTCATTAATTTCAGTCTGTGGTTCACAAGAAGGCAAAGGGTTTGGGGGCTGGCTCCTTCGATTACTGGCTTCTCCTTAACTGAGAAGTTAGTGGTTCAGAATCTGGGGGTTTTAGTGGCTAAAGACTTAACTTTTAACAACCAAATTTCATCTGTAAATTGGGTTATTAGTTTGTGCGTTTATCCCAGCTTCACTCAGATCATAAAGATTTGGCTATTTTGCTTCATGCCTTTGTTCTTTCTAGGCTGGGTTACTGGAATTCCGTTTACTGTGGTCTTCCACAATATCAGCTCCAAATACCACAGCTGGTCCAAAATATAGCTGCTAAATTTTTACTGAATGTGCTGGCAACCTGCAGAGCAGCACATTTTTTTTATTGAAGTATTTTCTTTAGTTTTTAGTATTTTGAATCTGTAGGGTCCTGCATATTTAAAAGATCTGTTAATAAATATACAATTACCAAAAAGCTTACATGCCTCTCAATTATGTAACCCCCCATTATAATGGGGATTACTAAGAGGCAGGAGTAGAACTCTCCAGAGTCACCAGGTGGGATGATTAGAGATGTAAGAGGAGTGGGAATCCAGCCCAAAGGGATGGGTTCTGGAATAATTTGCAGAAAGAAAGTGCTGCTGAGTGATGATTGATAATTGGGGAGGAGTAAGTTGATAAAGGGGATTGCAGAGAGGGACACAGGATCTTTGGTTGCCTGTACTCCCGCTGGGATCCTTGAAGGAGAGGGGGATCCTGGAGTGGAAGAACAAAACTGGGCTGAATTGAGAAGTTGCTGCCCCTAACAGTGGCAACTGTGGAGGAGTGTGGAGCTCTGAGTGGGTAAGGGGAACCCAGCACGAGAGCAGGATTTGGAACAGGAGAAACCTGTTCAAGGTCAGGGTGCAGGTCAAGAAGTGCATCGCTGGAAGGAGGACAGCCAAAAGGGTCTGTGCCTGAAAGAGTTGGATTGTAATCTGGGATACCAATAGCAGCCAAAGGATGGGTCAAGGACAGGGGGAATTGTAGATATGTAAATATATTGAGTTTACTAAGTGAAACAATTTGAAGAGTAGTTGGGGTTGTAATACACAATCTTGAATGAGACCAAGTAGTGACTGTAAATAAGGAATTATAAAACAGTTTACCTGCTAGTTGCAGAAAGTCCAGTAAAGTTGAATTTGCATAAAGACTTAATCCTTGGAGTACTGTGGTTCTTTGGATCGGGAGTGAGGACACTTGTTCCCTGGACTGGCAGAGAGAAACCCTGAGAAGCCCGACTTCATTCCCCATTGCCACCGGATCTCTATTCCGGATCTTGGCCAATTCCTAAGCTGAAATGGTGACACCAGTGATTGTGTGAGTTGGAGAGACAAAGTGGAGAGCCCGATAAAAATTTCTGCTTCTGGCCTGGGTCTAAGGGGCTGTCAGCACCCCTCAGGGACTGGGAGCGAGACCCAGGTTACAATTATTGCAGGTATCAGGGGTGTCAAACTGCAGACAATCTGGTCACAGACTTTTATGATGATGGGTCTGAAGATGTAACTCTTGTTCTGCTGGAACTGTTTACTAAGCCACGCGGCAATGCCGACACAGCCCATTCAAAGTGAATGGGCTGTGTTGGCAATAGGGCACAGCAGCCACTAGTGAGCTTAGTAAACAGGGAGGTAAGATTTTTAAAATGTTAAAACACATTTTAAAAAGAATTTAAAGACATGGTTTTATAAGAAGATTTTTAATAACTAGATGAGTTATGGTATTTTGTTTTACAATTTGTTAGATGCCGGGTTGGGTTAGTAGGAGAATAATGGTGTATGTGTGTGTGTATATATATATATATATATATATATATATATATATATATATATATATTGCACACACACATATATATATACACACACACACATATAGTATATCATTAAATAGCTATCTACCTATGGTGACTGTTAAGGCTGTAGTGTGATTACATCCTGCATTTTTTTCTTGAGTCTGGTACTTGAACTGGTTTCTTACTCCAATTCTTATAAATTCATACTTCTATGCATGACGACTGCCTTAGGACTGACTGTCTTATCTATGCCTCATAATTTATAGATATACAATTGCTCATATTAATAAAAGTGAATTAAAGTGTGTACAGAAAATCATTGTTTTCAAAGCACAAGCACTCACAGATTCTTGTAGCAATGCTATAAACAGGACAAATTAAATGCAATTTTCATGAAGTGAAGCAGCTCACTTCCTCCACAGAACAAAAAGGTATACGTATGCTTGCAACAAAAATAAAAAAAATATATCCTAACCAATCTTACTGATGTTGATGTATACATTTATTTATTTGTTCTCTTTTATTATATCCTTTTTTTATATCTCCATTAACATTCAAAATTAAACTTTATATATATTCAAACTATGTTGCCATAATGCACATTTTTCCAATTATGTTAAAAATCTAATAGCACAACCACTTAAAAAAAAACATCTAAAATCTGGCAGAGTAAATTATTTAATCACAGCTTAATTTATTGCATGCAAACTATTCTATTGATTTTTATATCTATTTTATGTACCTTTATAGACAGAAGCTCTCCATTTTAAGCAGCTTGCTAATATACATGCATAAATTGTTAATCATTAATCTTCCTTTAAAAGCAGGCAATAAAATCCTCCTTGTCTTTAAAAACTACAAATAAGCTAATTTAATGTAAATTATATTCCACCTACTTACTAGCCTAAACAAGATTAATTTAATTTTTGTTTTAATTTTTGTAATCTATCACAAACATAGGACGTCAACAATTAACAAAAAGCTCTTTAAGGAATGGATCCTAAAGAGCTTAGATGAGATTTGGTGGCAAAGCCGGTGGCGGGAGACGGAGATGGTGCTGGGCAGACTTATACGGTCTGTGCCAGAGCCGGTGGTGGGAAGCGGGACTGGTGGTTTGGAGGCGGGGATAGTGCTGGGCAGACTTATACGGTCCGTGCCCTGAAAAGAACAGGTACAAATCAAGGTAAGGTATACACAAAAAGTAGCACATGTGAGTTTATCTTGTTGGGCAGACTGGATGGACCGTGCAGGTCTTTTTCTGCCGTCATCTACTATGTTACTATGTTACTAAGCTGGCTACAAATTACAACATGTATACTAAAACCCCTACTCAACACCATAACATTAAAGTGATACCACCACATACTAAAACCAGATATACCTCTATTTATATGCAGTGAATTGGGTGGCTGGATCGGTTATCCGAGGGAAATCAGCTTATCAAGCTAACGAAGGAGCAGCAGGAAAACGTGTGTGGAGCCTTGAGGGGCTGAGAAAGAATAGAAAAATGGAGCTTAGCATGCTTCCATGTTCACTGTGTCAGTTTCCTCTGTACCTTCTATAAGTACTTTGATGAAACCCCCAGTTTATCACCAGAGACTCCATAGGAAGGGATTCTAGATTTATCTCACATCTTTTGCAATATTAGCTCAAGACATGTTATGTTCAGGTACATCAGGTATTTTTTCATTCTCTAGAAGGCTTACAAATAAACTTCACTGCTATGACATGGTATATTGGAGATTCTGAGTTTCTGAGATTTGCTGCTAATGCCCACCTCAACATTTGCACTGTTCCAAAGAAAGCCTCCTTCTGGAGTTCACAAGCAGGCTTATTTTCGAAAGAAAAGGGCGCCCATCTTTCGACACAAATCGGGAGATGGGCATCCTCTCAGGGTCGCCCAAATCGGCATAATCGAAAGCCAATTTTGGGCATCCTCAACTGCTTCCCGTAGCAGGGACGACCAAAGTTCACTGGGGCGTGTCGGAAGCGTAGTAAAGGCGGGACTGGGCGTGCCTAACAGATGGGCGTCCTCGAGCGATAATGGAAAAAAGAAGGGCGTCCCTGACAAGCACTTGGCCGACTTTACTTGGTCCATTTTTTCTTACGACCAAGCCTCAAAAAGGTGCCCGAACTGACCAGATGACCACCGGAGGGAATTGGGGATGACTTCCCCTGACTCCCCCAGTGGTGACTAACCCCTTTCCCATCCTGAAAAAAATCTTTAAAAATTTTTTCCCCCAGCCTCAAATATCATACTCAGGTCCATCGCAGCAGTATGCAGGTTCCTGGAGTTCGACTGGTCTCCTCTGCTGCTGGCTCATGATAACCATTGTCATTGTTGTGCAGTCTTTCTGTGGATTGACTCAGACTGGTTGTCTGATCTACTTAACCATTCATTTGTCAGGTATTGATCTGCTTGTGGTTTCTGACTTAAAACCTGTATTTCTCACTATATTTGTGCTTTATTCTGCAGTCCCTCCCCCCCCCCCCCCCACCACCATTTGCTGGTGTAATGCCTTTAAAATATTTTTCACTTGCTTTGAGATGAAAAAGGTACCACCTACAACTTAGTTGTTGACTCTTATTTCCACATTCTCTTGTTTTGCAAATTATATTGCTTGTTTGGATCTGCTGCCCACTAGATTGGTTCAAGAAGCTCATATTGATCTGATCCTAGGGCTAGCACAGATAATGATTTATTGGTATAAGGGTTCAGGAACCCACACTGAAAAAAAATCCAACCAGTTATCCACCCATTCCTTAAAGAAACAAACAAAAAAAAAACCTTTCCTGGGTTGCTAGAAATATTATTAAAATCCCTACAGTGTCTAATATATGTTACCTTGTGAAGGTGTTGGAACAGATAGTACTAGTATAGCTAAATGACTTTCTCCAACAGGAGAGAATATTAGATGTCTGTCAGTCTGGTTTTAAGGCTTGCCATGGCATAGAAACCCTGCCACTGGCTTTAATGGGAGGATTTTCTGCTAGTGTGGGATCAAGCAAATGTCAGCCTATTTTTATTATTATTATATTTTCATCTGACTTTGATCAACAGGATGATTAGCATTGAGATATCTGATTTGTGGGATGTAGCAAAGCAGTCCTTAAAACAGGATGGGATGCAGAACGCAAAAAGGACAGACGCCCCGAAGGAAGCCTCCGCTCATGCAGTGACATCAACCTGATAGTGTTTAGAAAACATTTGCAATGATGACAAGGTATTTCTTCCAGAGAAAAGGTGCAGGGCTCCACCCAAAAAGTGGACCAAGACTAGTAGAGTGCAATTGAAGCGAATTTGGAGAACACCCCCACCAACACATAAATTGCAGCAATAGCTTCCCTGATGCAAAGCGCAACAATAGCTTTAGAGGCTAATGTGCCCTTATTGGGACCCCCCTGCTTCTTCCGTAAAGACTGAAGCAAAGAATTCATTCAGTCTCTCCGCTATGGCCTTTTCTTCCTTCAGTGCCCCTTTTGCTTCTTCATGATGAAACGGTCTCACAGGTACCCTCACAGGCTTTCTGCTTCTGATGAACCTGAAAAAGCTGATGTCACGGAAAGAGATGTCATAGACGTGCCCCTTTTTCTAAGATGGTGGCTACCACTGGGCGCACTATGTCACTTCCTGTTTCAACTACTGACCGCCATCTTGGATGGGACAAATGACGAGAAGTGACGTCAAAAAACCCCAACACTGCCCCGTACAGCCTTGGAGGAATGTGCGCAGCTTTACTTTTTTCTCACTGGAAAGAAAATAGACATTTTTAGATCCGGACTCACCGGTTTTCTTTTTTCATTTTTTTTCTTTCAAAACGATACTTTGTACTTATTTTAAACTGGATCAAGTTAGGTCAGTCTGCTTTTAAGTATGACAGGAAGAACTAGCGTGCTATACAAAGCCTCTGCAAGGGCACTGTGTGAGCCCCCTTGGCCCCCTCCTTCCACGTCTCCTTTAGCAAAATCATCAGCCCAACCGGTTGCAGTCAGCTCTCTTTCTCTCTTTCCATCCAGCCTAGCCCTCCCTTCCTTCTACTACTCCTTTAACAAAACCATCAGCCCAACCTGCTGCAGTCAGCTCTCTCTCTCTCTGCATCCCCCCAGGCTCCCCTCTAGCAAAACCATTAGCCCAACCCGCTGCATTCAGCTCTCTCTGTATACCCCACCCTGGCTTCCCTCCTTAAGCTCTTCCTTCTACTTCTCCTTTAGCAAAACCAGCGGCCCAACCAGCTGCAATCAGACAGAAAATGCTTTATACAGGGGTTCTTTTGTGTTACAGATAAGAAAACTTAAAGGGACTCCCAAGCACTATCCTTCCAAGAAGTGTGGACATAATCAGTAACCGTAAGGCAGATGTACTGCTTGGTTTGATTGCCTCTGTCCTCTGCAACAAGGACCAAGGGAAAGAGAAAGGGGTTAGGACTTGATATACTGCCTTTCTGTGCTTACAATTATACACAGGTAATTTGTTCCTCCCCTAGAAGTGTTAGGCCACTGTACATAGAGAATTGCAACAAGCAGCTAATTATACACCCCCTCCCCACTCCCTTTATACTTCTTCCTCCATCCTATAGCACTAGTGTTGAAACGTGCACCACCCTATGAAGTCATGTACAAATCCTACACAAAACGTACTTCATTCCGGAGGAAGTCGGGAGTTTATGAGGCATCACGCCTCTCTGCTCAGGGCATCTAGAAAACATAATAAAACTCTCAATAGAATACAGATTGAAGAATGGGTCAGGGAGCAAGACCTGCTTGCATTCATTTTCAAAGAAACAAAACCATAGTTTCAAAGTAGGACGCTCAATGACAAACAGACTTGGTGGATCTGTCATCTCTGTCTTCTTTTAACTACAGCTATAAATACATACTGACTATTATCGACATCTTATCAAAATATGCTTGGGCTGTAAAAGATGGAAGATAAAGACCTGAACAGTCCATCCAGTCTGCCCAACAAGATAAACTCATTTTACATGGTATATGATACTTTATATGTATATACCTGAGTTTGATTTGTCCCTGACTTTCTCAGGGCACAGACCGTAAAAATCTGCCCAGCACGGTTCCTGTACTAAAGGTTCAGAAGCTAATGTCAAAGCCCCTTAAAATTTACACTCCAGCACATCCATATCTACTCAGCCACGATCAGGGCGCACAACATAGAAGTCCGCCCACCACTGGTTTTACTCTCCAATTACCGGAATTGCCACCCAATCTCCAAGATTTCGTAGATCCATTCCTTCTAAACAGGATTCCTTTGTTTCTATTTCCACGCATGTTTGAGATCCATTACCGTTTTCATGCGAACCACCTCCTACGGGAGTCCCGGCATTCCACGTATCTACCACCCTTTCCATTAAAAAATACTTCCTGACATTACTCCGAGTCTGCCCCCCTTCAACCTCAATTCATGTCCTCTATTCCTGTCTCCGGAAAAGATTCGTTTGCGGATTAATACCTTTCAAATATTTGAACATCTGTATCATGTCACCCCTGTTTCTCCTTTCCTACAAGGTATACATGTTCAGGTCGGCAAGTCTTTCTTCGTACATTTTGCAACGCAAATCCCATACCATTTTTGTAGCTTTTCTTTGCACCGCTTCCAGTCTTTTTACATCTTTAGCAAGATACGGCCTCTAAAACTGAACACAGTACTCCAAGTGGGGCCTCACCAATGACTTGTAGAGGGGCATCAACACCTCCTTTCTTCTGCTGGTTATACCCCTCTCTATGCAGCCTAGCATCCTTCTGGCCATGGCTGTCGCATTCTCACATTGTTTCTTCACCTTCAGATCCTCGGACACCAGCACCCCAAGGTCTCTCTTCTGAGTCTAGCTTACAAATCTCTCCCCTCCTATTCGGTATCTCTCTTTTGGGTTTCTGCACCCCAAATGCATCACTCTGCACTTCTTGGCAGTAAATTTTAACTACTATCTCACTACTATCCTAACCACTGAACTGTATACATTTATTTCAATACGTTCTCATACGGAGGAAAAAGCCTCAACAGACTCCTTAACTTAGCCTTATGGCTTTTAATTACCAGAGTTAACTCTGGTTAATTAAAAGCCATAAGGCTAAGGAGTCTGTTGCGGCTTTTTCCTCCGTATGAGAACATATTGAAATAAATGTATACAGTTCAGTGGTTAGGATAGTAGTGAGATATTACTGAAGTAGTTCGATCCTAAGAGACGCTAAGACATAGTGAATAGTAAATTTTAACTGCCAGACCCTCGACCATTCTTCTACCTTTTGGAGATCCCTTCTCATTGTTTCTATTCCGTCCAGGGTATCCACTGTACTGGTTATCTTCGTGTTATCCGCAAAAAGGCAAACCTTTCCTACCAACCCTTCAGCAATATCTCTCACAAATATATTAAACAGAATAGGCCCCAGTACCGACCTCTGAGGAACTCCACTGCTCACCTTCCTTTCCTCTGAGAAGATTCAAATTTCCACCACTCTCTTCCACCTGTCGGTCAATCAATCAGTTTCCTATCCAGTTCACCGCTTTCAGTCCTAAGTTCTTCTGTGTGGGACCGTATCAAAGGCTTTGCTGAAATCCAAGTAGATTATATCTAGCGCATGTCCTTCATCCATTTCTTTGGTCACGCAGTCAAAGAAGTCAATGAGATTTGTTTGGCAGGATTTTCCTTTGGTAAAGCCATGTTGCTTCGGGTCCTGTAACCCATTGACTTCTAGAAAGTTAACTATCCTTTCTTTCAGCAGCGACTCCATTATTTTTCCTACCACCGACGTAAGACTTACTGGTCTGTAGTTTCACACTTCTTCCCCGTCTCCACTTTTCTGAAAAGGGACCACATCCGCTCATCTTCAATCTCGCGGAACCTCTCCCATCTCTAAAGATCTATTAAATAAATCTTTAAGAAGTCCCATCAGGACATCCCTGAGCTACCTCAGTATCCTGGGATGTATCTCATCCGGCCCCATAGCTTTGTCCACCTTCAGATTCTCCAGCTGTTTATAAACTCTTTCTTCCGTAAATGGCGCAGTATCCACTCCATCTCCAGATAGTCCCTCGGCAGCCAACCGCGGTCCTTCTCCAGGATTTTCCTCCATGAATACTGAAGAGAAGTAATTGTTTAGTACATTCGCTTTATTCTCCTCACTCTCCACATAACCGGTCTCATAATCTTTCAGCCTTGCAATTCCATTCCTATCTTTTCTCCTTTCTCCAATATATCTGTAAAATGTCTTGTCACCTCTCTTTACATCTTTAGCCATTTTTTCTCCCACTAGCGCTTTCGCTAGCCGTATTTCCCTCTTCGCTTCTTTGAGTTTAATCCAATAATCTTTTCCATGATCCTCGAAAGTCTTTGAAAAGGGACATAATGGGGTTTATTATATGTGAAGGTGACAAACTCATTACTTTTCCCTTTAACCGGTATGTAATGCAGCAGTGGTACACAATGGCCTGGTACTAACTGATGCTCCATGATGTCTGTATAGAGGTACAAGGTGTTAAAACTAGATGTGATGTCAGACGACAAGATCACATTACTAATAAAACTGTTGGTTCTAACTCTAAAATGATCACTAATTGATCATCTGCTCGGATGAGTGATGAGCCCCTATTTTTCTCATTATGTTTCTATGTCTGATGGGGTCATAACAGATTAACAGGGGTTCCTTTTCACAGCGAATGGTGATGTCATTGTCCATACTCTCTGTTAAAGTTTTCCATGCTCGAGTAATAACTTCTCCGTACTACAAATGTTCCATCCAGTAAGCCATACACCATCAAGATGTAAAATTGGTCTTTTGTAACGTTGTCCCACGTGTGTGGGTATTGTATTTTTGCCAAACCCACTTCCCAAGGGCCTTGTAGATCCAGAGGTCTTGCTAACTGCACAGTAAAATTAGAACTGGAGTTTTGCAGGAATATTTCTACAGAGATATTGCTAGGTATTGTGATGTATAACCCCTCATTGTCCATGTTGGTTCTTGTGCACAGCCTTAGATGTCTTGTACCTTGCTGGAGAGCGCCCAACTGTTAAATTTCTCAGGTCAGCCTCTGCATTTCACTAGACATTTTTTGCTCAGACTCGTTGCTTTTACTTCTAATACTTTTTCAATATGGTAGACCCCATCAGGATTGATTTTTAATAGTTCTTTGTGGTATAATATCCTATTTGTTTTAAAAGTATTTCTATGTAATTTCATTGAGTGTCCCCTCACTTTTGCCCATTCTACACCACTCAGAATTCTGTAGACTTGAATCATATCCCCCCTCAGTCATCTCTTTTCCAAGCTGAAGAGCCATGACCTCTTTAACCTTTCCTCATTGGAGAGGTGTTCCATGCCCATCATTTTGGGTCGCTCTTCTCTGAACCTTTTCTAACCGCACTATATCTTTTTTGAGATGCAGCAACCAGAACTGAATGCAATACTGAAGGTGAGGCCACAACCCGGAGCGATACAGAGGCATTATAGTATTCTTGGTCTTATTTACCATCCCTTTACTAATAATTCCTAGCATCTTTTTTTGGCCGCCGCTGCACATTGAGAATGAGATTTCAGCGTATTGTCTGCAATGACACCTAGATCTTTTTCTTGAATGCTGATTTCTAAGGTGGTCCCTAGAATCAGGTAACTATGATTTGGATTATTCTTTCCAATGTGCATCACTTTACATTTGTCCACATTAAATTTCATCTGCCATATGGATGCACAGTCTTCCAATTGCATAAGATCTTCCTGCAATTTTTTACAGTCCGCATGTGTTTTAACAACTTTGAATAATTTTGCTTCATCTGCAAATGTAATCACCTCAGCTGTCATCCAATCTCCAAGTCATTTATAAATATGTTAAATAGCACCAGTCCCAGTACAGATCCCTGCAGTACTTCACTATTCACCCGCCTCTATTGAGAAAAATTGACCATTTAACCCTACCCCTATTTTCTTCCAATAACCAATTCCTAATCCTAATATATATATGCAGTGCGTTTGTTCTAGTAAATGAGGTGCCGGTACTCAAATGCTAAGGCCACCCTTCAGGGGTGGGGTGAACACTGAGGGACCCACCCAACAATAGCCAGGCCCCCTGCAACCAGTCACAGAATCTATGAAAAGGCAGAATTGGTGTGTAGAGCCTGAGCTCTTTCATTAAAACTTGGGGACCATGGGTCGATTTTAGCAGACAATGAAAAAGGTGCCGGTACTCAGTACCCCCAAGTACCCCCTCAAAAAAAGCCCTGTATATATGAAGCACATGTAAAATATAATTGAAAAGAAAATAACGTCATTCCAGAATAACATATATCATGAGCTCTAATAATAAAGGAACAATTAGTTATTCAAATCGAAAAAGGTATGTGTGGAAAACACAAAGAAAAAGGAAAAAAAATCTCATCCAAAAACAAGCAATCCTAATTGTATCGTCCAGACATAATGCTATTCACTAATGTGTTCTCTTACTAAGCAAGGGAAAAAGCAGACCAGAGAGAATATTCTTCAAAGAAACAGGAATGGCTATTGAAACAAAAAATAAATTAAGAAAGTCAGCAGGATGCTAAAACAAAAAGCAACTAGGTCACAGTCTGTAGGCTCAGATAATGGCAATAGCTGTTTCTCCAAACTTTGTACACAAAAGAAAGGAGTAACATCATGCTCAGCCATGAGTATCTTGCATTTTCATCAACATATGGCCTTGCCACTGAACATATTCCCGCAAGTCCTTAGGAACAAGTTTTCTTGCTAATTTTTTAAAGTAATTGTTTATCAGTTTTTACTTAGTTCCTTTATATTTTCCTTATGATCAAATATAATGCTTGGAAGTTAGCCATTACAGATTCTACCCAGGCTAGATGGATCCTTGCTCTGACCCAGAGGGGCAACTCTTATGTTCAGATGTTAACAAAGTGCATTTGACCTTTTAGACCACACCACACTAATGGCACTGCTCGACAACATAGGAATCAGCAGTGCAGTGGCAGCATGATTCAATGGCTTCTAAAGTTCAGACCCTACATTGTAAAGATGTCCAACCAAACATCAGCCTCATGGATCCCTGAGTGTGGAATGCCATAGGGCTCGCATATATCACCAATATTGTTCAATGTAATGATGGCGCCTCTTGGAAAAAAACTGGAATTAATGGGTTTCAACCCACTTATATATGCAGATGACGTACCTTTCCAAAGCAATATCACAAACATACAGGACAAAATTTTAAAAAGATTGGACTGTAGCATGATATGAGTTTAATTGTCAGAGTTTTTGATTTTGCTGGATCAGATACAAATGTAAAATATACAGCTGCAAAGACTTATTGAAACAGTAACAGATAAATTGCTCTGACCATCACCCTCCCATGTAACAAAAATTAGCTGGGTGGATACCTAAGTCCATCAACACATCTCCAAAGAACAAAAATCTGAAGATGAACAGCAATCACAGAGACTGGAGTTAACAAAGACAGTGAAACTCCACCTATTCTCAGTCAATGACTCAGAGACTGAAAAGCCCATCTACCTATCTAATCTGACAAAAGAAGCTTACCTACTCTCAGACAAAGACTCTTTTAATCCTGTCAGATGCCTTCTGGATGTATATCACAACAGATGTCCAGACAGAAACTCTAGTGATGTCATTAAAACATGTGACCAGTTACCATGCTCCATCTCAAAACTAGATGAAACCAGTTTTCAGCTATCTCTGAGTTTTAATTGGATCGAGTACACCCCACCTGACTTCAGCCTATGATTCAACAAGAGATTATAAAAAGCCTGGAAAATGCTCAGTTCGCTCTCTTGCTCTTGTGTTCTTGTGTTCTTGCTCCTGGCTCTCGGCTCCTCAATTCCTGATCTGCACCTCCATGATCCTTGATAGACTTCACACACATCCCTGATAAGACTTTCTCCAGGCTCCAGCAACAAATGACTTCTTTAGAAGCGAGGATCTCCTTCATCATTCCAACCAGCAGCCTCCATCAAAGTGAGTTACCATTATCCAGCATAATTTATAATTTAGACTTTTCTAATCTTGAAGCACATTTCCCCTTGTGAAAGATTCCTAAAAACTGCCTCTCTCTTGTAACATTATTACATTACCTGTATTGTAAATAAACATTTTAAAGTTAAATATATGGTCTTTATGTTCTCAGCACATGTCCTTAAACCTTACAGTGCAGGTTAATGCAATTCAACAAATATATTATTTAATTCCCCCTTTTCTTACATATTCTTATTCTTATCATATTACATTATATCTAATTGGTGGAGAACAGAATAGAATATATTATATATTATTATTTTTACATTTTTAAATTGTGGAGAATGTGGGCAAGGAAAATTGTGCACAAGATGCTAGTATCCTCCTAATAGTTAAATTGTTACTGAAATTGTATTTTGCTGCTTTATAGAGAATTGAGTGTCTTGTTTCATTAATAAAACTCCTGTTGGTAAAAGTGAAAACACTCACCACATGTCTATCCTTGGTAACTCAATTTAATTTACTGTCCCTGTGGCTTTATTTTTCATTTTCTGCTAGCATGTACCTTGGTGAAGACACTTTAATATGTTGGAACTGGTGCCTAGCAAATCTTTAATCTTCTAACCCTCTTCTCAATTATATATCCATTCCTAAACTTCCATTCTTTTTGAGGCTGGTAACCACTTGTTGTTCAGGCATATTTTCAAAAGCAGTCTTCATGCCAGTAAGCCTTATTGAACTCCCATGAAACTTTTGCCATTTCAGCAATCATTCTAAGCCTCCCTTCTCTATAAAAGAGAGCATTTCTGACACACAAAGTCTACCCCGGCTTCTCCCCATACCAACTTGTGGAAAGTTAAATATATTCTTGAATTTGCCTGCATAACCATGTTTTGGCGTAAAAAGAAAACTGATTTTTCAGCTTATTGTGAGGGTGCCACACATACACACACTATTCTAGGTGTAGATAGCTCCACTTTGTTTAAGCAATGTGTAGTATCCTCTAGCCCTAACCCTTGGACTCGTAGTGTAGCCGATATCATCACCACCTCTGATATTGAAACCAAATTTGAAAAGTACTGTCCCTTATATTCAGTTAAGTCAGAGTGTAAGAGAAATGCTGCTTCTCTTTGGTTACTGTGGGCCATATGTAAGAAAATGTTAAAAGAGCGTGCAGAATTGAAAGAGAAATTACAAGCCAAAGAGAAAGAATGTATGGAAACAGAAAAAGAAAAGGAGTTTTTAATCACAATGACTACTTGCTTAAGTTATCAAGTAGATTCTCTGAAATAGCAAGTCCAACAACAGGTAGCCCAAGAAAATCAAATGCAGACCCAAATTTCAGCTTTGGAAATACAAGCAAGCCAGGTTCCAGGCTTGAAACACTTAGTAAGAGAGTTAACACTGCAGACTCCCACTCTAGGTGAAGATGCTGATCATGCACATTGTCACAGGGAGACACAGATCTTAAAACAAAAGCTGCAAGATTCTCGCTTGCAGGTCTCAGCAATTACAGGCCTTAAATATACCCCTCTGGACCCAAAGACAGCCACAGCTAACCCTGAGTCAGCTGTAATAAAGGTATCACAATCTCAACCTATAGAAGGAGGTTTCACTTAAACTATTAGCTCACAACCCTTATCACAGACAGATATGGAAGTGATAGCTAAGCAGGTAGGCAAGATAGACCCCAATAATTTTCCCCATGCATATGTTGTGCTATGGAAGTTAGAGCAGGAAGAGAAGCTTGATACAGAGGAACTGATTAAAATTGTTTGCCTCTGTATTAAACCCGAATATGCAGAGCAAATGGAAAAAGCTATTAATTTGGCTAAACAGATAAGCTTTTCCTTACTCAATTTGGCAACAGCTGCTTGTGTCTCTTTTGGCATGAGAAGGTTTAAGGCCCAAAGTGCAGTTATCCAACAGGATAAGAATGAGAGTACTGAAGATTATGTTAGAAAAGCAATACCATTACTGGTGATGACTGGACTAGCTGATGGGGGAGATTCAAGAGGGCAGCTACCAAAAGATCTTTTAGATGTGCATATAGGTACTGAGGACCTCAGGGAAATTTGTCAGGGCATGCATCCTGCTATTGCAAGAGCTTTATGGTGAGCCTGCTTCTTCTAGAGATTTGTGTGTGAAGGCAGTGAATGTCCAAAAGTATCAGCCTTAGCTTCACACTCAGTGGCAGCAGCTGGACCCATTTTATACCCTGATTTAATACCATACCAGAAACAGGCCCCAACACAGCATCCAAAACCCCAGCACATATATGCACAACCTGCTTTGCATTCTGACCTAAGCTCCCTTAAAAGTAAACCTTCAATTAAAAATTCAGCCCGTCAGTCCATAGATGTACAACCTGTTTTGCGTTCTGACCTAAGCTCCAATAAAAGTAAACCTTTAATTAAAAATTCAGCTCCTCAATATGTAGATACTGAAACCCACATGCAAGCATGTGACATTTTGAAATCTCATGGTGAAAATCTTTCATATTGGGATAACAAACCCACCAGTGTCCTTACAGCAAGAGCCTTATAGATAGCTACACAGAAATCTCATAAAAAGAGAAATCTGCCACCAGATAAACAGGAAGCTATAACTGCATGTCCTACTGTAACAAAAGCTAACATCCTCTCAGCCCTTCCTTCAATGTTTGATTTCTATGGAACATGAGGAGACGCGTCCAGCCTGGACTGGACTTCTCCACAGCAGGGTCCACTCTGCAGAATGCAGTGGGATCCAGGTGGCTGATTTTTGGTATAGGTTGGACAGGAATATAGAGAAAAGTTTTGCACTGAAGTACCCTTGTAATATAGTTTAAGATTTAAAATGTCTCTCTGTGATAAGTAACTCCCACTTGATATAAAACTAAATTTCTAGCCATAGCAGATACTGAAATAGTTAAAAATTAAACCCTTGTTGAGTTGAAACTAAAAACTATTGTATCTTGATTAACAAGCTGTGCTTATTTTTGCAGAGTGAACTAAAGCCTGACAGTGTACACCCTGCTTGCATTCTATGGTATAAGATTGTGTGAAGGAACTGTGAATGAGGGAGTGTCCTACCAATAAACGAGCCAGAACAGTGGAGCCATGTGACCTTGTAAATTAATGTGAAAGTGTCTTTTTTCTCTCTCTTTCAGAGTTCATGCCTTTAATTTAGGATTCTTATGGGGGCACGATTTGATACATACATGGCTATCCTGGAAACATTTTTAATATAAGCAAATCCTTTTCTATTTATGGGATAGTTAAGCCATGTATAATTTTTGCTTACTTCTACACATAAGAAGTACTTCTCGCTCAATGGAACTGCTTTGGTAATCCAATTGGATATCACATATGCTGCTTTTTTATATAATAGTGTGTTTATTTGCAGGTTAAGCCCAGTCCTGAATCCTGAATGGACCGATCTGATATATATAAGGCCTACTAGAACTCTGTGTTTTGTCAGTCATGTGGTCTCCATTTTTATCTGTTTGTTTTATCTTATGGGATACCCAAGGAACTATAACACAACAGCCATTCCTAGACCTTCCCACTCAGCCCTTTCATTAGTCCAAATTATGCCATGTTCTTTTCCAAAACATATTCTCACTGGCAGGCAATATATATATATATATATATGATTCAAGCTATGGTTTATACACTCTGATTATAACTCAGCTAAGGGTTATTTTATAGGATGGTATATTAAAAAAACCCAACTTTATATTTATTAAGTTATACAAACTACTATGTAATGTTATGTATTTATATGAGTATATATATTCAAAACCATGAAAAATAAGGTTTCTCTTTATATAAACTACCCGATACAATCGGTATAGGGAATATATCTGACTTTTTAGTTTATTCTGTAGTACAATCAGTACATACAGATGGTCTCTCTCCTGAAGAAAATATTAGTTGTATGCAAAACACAGTTAATATATCTCTTGTGAATTCTATTTGAAGTACAATAAACACATTAGTATTGTCTATATCAATTTACTACATTAAATATAGTCGATGAATAGTATAACCTTTTACTACACTCAGTACAGATACAGGACCTCATGGAAGAATGAGCAACAACTTTCAAACTCAAACTGAACAGAGACAAAGCCAAATCCCTAGTACTATCCAGCCCACACAACCCACATCCTATCAAAAATTCACAATCAACCAACAAACATACCACATCAAAACACAACTTAAAATATTAGGAATCATTCTCAACAAACACCTAACACCGGACAATCAAATATCAGCAGTAACATCAAAATGTTTCAGAACACTATGGAAACTGAGAAGAATAAGAGACTATTTTCCTAGACAATCTTTCTGGATACTGGCCCAATCAATGATACTATTGCAACTAGATTACTGCAATGCAGCATACATAGGGTGCAAGGAAAACACACTAAAAATTGCTGCAAACAATCGAAAACACAGCAGCAAGACCAATTTTCAAGAAATTGAAATATGAAAGAGCAACCCCACTACTTGAAACACTACACTGGCTAAACGGTCAAGGCAAGAATATTTTTCAAAGCGAGCATCCTTATCCTCAAGATACTATTCAGAATGGCACCCGAACACATGCTTAACATGACTGAACTATACTCAAGAAATGCCAGTACAGAAAACAAACTACCTACTCCTATATCTACCCAACTGCAAAAACACCATCTACAAAACTATCTACACAGCAGGATTTAGCTACCTGGATTCCAAATGGTGTAACTCGATATCAAAAACCATAAGAACCATCACAAATCTCCTCCATTTCAGAAAAGAAATGAAAACCTACCTCTTCAAAAATTTCTACAGCTGATCACAAAGATATTGTCGCCTTCCTTTCAAATCTACCTCTTCAAAAACTATATGAATGAATATCACCAAAACTCTACAATTGAACACAAAAACTACCACTACCTTTTCCACTTCAAAACTATCTCTTCAAAAACTCTATGAACAAGTACACGAACTATAGATGCTCTCTCCACATTGAACAAAACTACTGTAACTCCACCAAAATGTAAACCATTTTGAACCAAAACTTGTTTTTTGGATAATAGTGGGATACAAGAATGCATAAATAAATAAGTAAAAAGTGGTAACTGGCAATCAAGCTTTTCATACTTATAACACACAATTTAGTTTGTCTTCTTTAGTTCTTTAATATTCTGAGTAGATGAACTTATACGTTAACCTATTTTCATCTGTTCTGGATCCAGCTCCTTTGTGTGTGTGTAGGGGGGGGGGGGGGGCTGGATTAAAGGTTTTCATGTGTATGTCCTGTAAGCCCGTGCCCTAGGTAGGTCAGTGTTGCTCCCAGGTCATTCCCTCCCTCTGTCAGCATCATTACCATCAAGGAGTCCATGACCATTTCTTTTTGCCAATGATGCCAATATGGATGATCTTGAAGATACAGTACCAGCAGGCAGAGAGTATGGGATTATAACAGTACTGCTGAGTGACTTGCTGAAAGATTCCCTTAGGCCACTTCTGATCCATAGACCATTGTTTACCCACATCTGAGCTGATCATTTTTCCTCTCTATATAGTATCACACAAATTAAAGAAATGTTTATCAACAGTGGCCAATCCCGATCACATGTGCCTAGCAGAGCCCCAAAAGGTAGCAGGTTACCATGCTTCTCAATTCCAAGAATAAGCAGTGGCTTTCTCCAAGTCCACCTTGATAACAGTTTATGGACTTTTCCTTTAGGAATGTGTCCAAATTAACTGCTTTTACCATTTTCTCTGGTAATGAGTCCTGCAGCTTAAACTATATGTTGAGTGAAAAAAGTTCTCTCTTATTTTATTTTAAATATGCTACTATGTAACTTCATGGAGTGTCCCTTAGTTTTGTACTTTTTCAAAGAGCATACAATTAATTTGTGTTTACCTGCTACACTCCATTCAGGGTTTTACACCTTTAAATTAAATTAATTTAATACACTTATAATCTGCCTGTCAGTTCAGGGCAGATTACAATAATAAACATAATAAGGTTAAAAATAACATACCCCCACTAAATTAATACATTTAAATAATCTAAATACCATAATCAACGGCACCTAATCCCAGCTTCCTTATTCCTAATACAGTTATCTTGGTGCATACTCAAATATTTTGTAAAAAGTCCAAATTTTTAAATGCTGGAATCTCCTTGAACTTTACCCTCCCGCCTGCACCTCCCTGTTCCATCTTTCTTCCCTCCCTCCCATCTGCCCCCAGATCCAACATCTCTCCCTCTCTCTACCCCCAGGTATAACATCTCTCTCTCTCCCCTACCACACACATTGTACTTTGTACATTGTCTCTCTATGAGTCTCCAGGTCTACAGCTTGCTGACAACAGCAGGAGCAATTTACTTCTGCTACTGGGGATGGGTCTTGAAACCTTTCCTCTGTGGCATCCTGCCCCCTTTGACATAACTTCCTGCTTCCACAGGGGCAAGACGCCACAGAGGGAAGGTTCCAGGACCAGCCCTCAGCAGTGTAGGTGAATCACTGCTGCCACTGGCAAGCTGTAGACTCAAAGGACTCAGGAAGAGACACCATTTAAGGAACAATGCGAGAGAGAGAGAAACAGAGGGAGGGAGAGGAAGATGCCAGACCACAGGTGGGAGAGGTTTGAGAAAGCAGGGAGACCCAGGAGAAGGGAGGGAGAAGATGCTGGACACTTGGGAGAAGACACTGAGCCTCTCAGAGATAGAGCGGAAGTAGGGAGTTCCACACAACAGCAACTGCAAGAGCAGCAGCTAGAAGGGAAATTGGGTGGGGCCCTTATGTATCAGGGCTGGTGCAACAGGTAGTGCTTGGTTTGTGGCAGCTTTTGACACCCTCCAAAGGTTGAAGCCCCCCCCCAATGCTTGCTGGTTTGTGCTGGCCCTGGTGGGAGTGACAGTAGAGGAGTCACAAGCCTTCCTTCTTTCTCCCGAATCATGGAGCTTTCAGCTTTCAACACAAGTGGGTACAAGAGACAATACTGGGGGGTGCTCAAGTTTCCACAGAGCCGACTACAGCAGGGAAGAAATTAGTGGCATAGCCAACACTGAGTAAGCATGGCAAAGAGCGAAGGACTGCCTGCCAGTTGGGCTGCCTGCTGCTGCGAAGAACTAAGTTACAGGATGAAAATTTGAAGAACAGAAGCAGTGTGCTGGGAGCAGGTCTGCACAACAGACATTCTGTTTACTACTAGGAGTGTGGTCACACTGCATCTAACCCTTTCCTTTCATCCTCCTCCTGCAAAGCCAGGCAGGAGCAGAAGCACTTAAGTGTGCCCTTTCTCTTGCTGTCACATGAAGCCAAATCTCACAGTAGGTGCTACAATATTGGCTCTGCATGACAGTGATAAACAGAAAACTCTTAAGTACTTCTGCTACATGGTAATGAAAAACTCATGCAGGAGGAGAGAGCACTACTGAGCTTGTTGGAGCACTAGGACAAGCATATCCCACAATGTATTTTTACTCTCAACTCTCTATTGCTGCTGCGGGACTGCAATGAAAAAGGCCTACCGAAGGCCTGAATGAAGGTACAGTCACAATATTCCTACCAAATTTGACACTGGCCTCTTCCCAGTACCATAGACTGCTTTACCTGCTCATGGAGGATAGAGGGAGGGTGTTTTTCCTCTGAATTCTCCATTGAGCCTAGATCTCCTTATCTGAACCACTCAGACCATGTCCCCCTCACATGCCCACTGAGTGCCCGACATGTTTCTCCTGGATCCTCCAAACCCTCTGCATCTTAAAAGACACTATCCTTGGATACCCTCTCAGAACCTTACCCACATCACTACCCTAGACCTCTTTCCCTAGACCATACCCCCACTCACACCTTCACTGTGCACCTGATATTCTTGCTCCTTGACACCCTCCATCCCACCTTAGATATACAACCTGCAACTGACATCCCAATTTACACAGGCTCCCACAATCACATTCCCATTGCATCCTTAACATACACAATCCCCCACTTCAGAAGATACCCCATACCCATCCTACATGTAGCCCCAGCCCTAGATACCATACCATTTCTCCTTATGTTCCTGCCTTACTCACATATCACTCCTGACCTGCCCTCGATATTAATCCACACACTGCCTGCTGTTGTTACCCCTTCAGTTTCTATATATACACAACCCCAGACCACTTACCCCACTTCCTGACTTGAGCACTGAGGGGGGCCCCCACAACACCATGCTCACTTTAATTTATTTGCCTGGAGCCCATTCAGTCCTAGCTAGGCCACTGGGAAAAATGATTATGTACAGCAACAGAGTGAGAAGAGTAATGGAAGCTGGAGGCAGAGGAAGAGCAACTCGGGGTTAAGACAGTGAGCAATGGTAGTTGAGAAGATAAGAGAGAACAGTGCAGAAGGGTTGCAGCATTGGAAATGAACAAGGAAGAAATATGGGCTGGATGCAAAAAATAAAAAAAATAGAGCAATGACAGGTGGAAGATGGGAAGGAGGGATGGGTCAGAAGAGTGACAGCATGCATGAGTGGGCATTTGCAGTAAGTATCTGGAGGGTTTTTCATATACACGGCCTCCCTTGCTCACACATATAAACCACATGATCTGCAATACCAATAAAATACCGATAACAGAATATAAAAACAAATATACAAACATACATCATTACACCAAATGAGTATTCAGGACCCCCCCCCCCCCCCACACACACACACCCCATAAAGGGCATTTTCTCTCACCCATACATGAAGAACCTTCCCCTACACCCACCCTCATTCAAATGCAAAATATAAAAATACACGTGAAGAATATTTCTACCAAAAGGTGAGGGAGGTGCCAAAGAAGCAGCAGAGGCACATAAAAACAAGAGGCGAGGACTATGCGTGTACTAAATAATGAAATATTTGAACTGCCAAATCTTTTCATTGATGACAGCCATTCTACTAGTCATTTAATAAATCTACATCCCCATATATTCCACTATACACTTGCCTGTAATTTGATATCACCTGACCAGTACTGGTTGGGAGTAGCCACCTGCAGGCCTGGGCTCCTCCACTTTTGTCTCAAGCTCCCCCCCCCCCCCACCCCACCCAATTCTACTCCCATCCAAGCAGCCAGATGCACCATTCCTGTATTTGGCAGGGATCCCCAAGCCCTGCCAGCTGAAGAAACCTGGAGAGAAGTGAAGAAACCTAACAGCAGTAGCAGTTCAAGCCGCTCATACTGGCATCATCTGCCGGATTCTATATATCGCGCCTAAATCTAAGCATATTCCATAACAATGTGTGTAACATAACTGGCTTAACAAGCCAATCAGCATTAACAGCACTTAAGCAATAACGCGCACTAATTGGCAATTTATGCACATAACTCGCTAACCATATGCTGTAATGAATTGTGCCTAAATTCTAAAGCATGCAGTTCAAAAGTGGCGTGGCTATGGACATTTCGTTTTTCGTGAGCATTCCCAAATTTACGTGCGTTGTTATAGAATATTGCCCAGTCTGCCTAAATCTACTTACAGGCAATTTATGCCACTTTTTTGTTGGTGTGAATGGATGTGTGTACTTTTAGGCACTGGGATATGAACTAAGCAAGTTCTACATACCACGCCTAAATCTTACAGAATACACTTAGGCAAAAATGGATTTACGCACAGATTTTCCAGACGTCATATACAGAATCTCCCCCCATATGTTCAGTTCTTGTGGGAACATTTCCCAATATTTATTGTCTGAGATCAGCATTGGGCAGCGCTAGTCTGCCAGTACTCAGTGCACTAGTGGTGCCGATGCTAGCGGCTTGAAGCGTTGCTGCTGACTGCTGTGTTTCTTCACTTCTTAGCTGACCAGGCTCTGAACATCCTCAGTTGGCACCAGTGGAGCATGGGAATCTCTGCCAGCTATGGTATTTTTTATTTAAATTTTGATTGGGGGGGAGGGTAAATAGAAAGAGAAACTTAAGTGACAAATGTTGAAGGATCGCAGCACAGAGGAAATGGGTAGGCACTAAGAAACCAAACAACCCATGTTAACCATGTTAATCATCATATCAAAAGACAATAAAATAATGTCATCTTATATATATATATATATATATATATATATATATATATATATTCCAACATAACCAATACTCTAGTCTAGCTTCATGACAAACACAATTAATCCTAATATGTTAAAATGTTATAATTATCTCATTGTATTATATTTTTGATATATTTTTTTGAATGTACACCAAACACAACTTGGGTTCAGTGTGGCTTAATGTGAGATACAAATGCCATACACTTACCACCTGCCACTTCCCTTTAAAAAAATTCAAGTCTGACTAAGCCACTGCTGCCAGGATTATCACCCTCCTTAAAGAACATTTCAATAAAAAAAGGCAACAAGAGTTTTAAAATTCTGATTTGAGGTGATGCTTCTTGTAGTATACACTGGAGAGATTTATGAATGAGAGGTCACAAATTAAATTAAATATTTTACAGACAAATTGTTGATTGAAAGCATTTGCACATTTAAACATTTTCGTTAAGGAAGGAAGGCCGCCTGCTTCTATTTCATTAGGGTTAACATTTCACATCAACAGAACTACATAAAGACAACTAAAGAACTGGATCTGAAGGAAAGGAAAAGCCCAAGAGAGCTTTTAAAACCTTTACTGTTATCCTGCAAACTATAAAATATAAAAGTAGCTGATGACAGGTTTATGCAACAAAAGCACATTTAAATAACAGAGGTTCCAATTTTCTGCATTAAAAAAAAACCTGGGGTTTGCCCTTCAATTAAAAAAAAATAATAAATAAAAAATATGATCCCACTAATATTGCAGTGTTGTATTTTTAAATTTTAAAAGGAAGAGACAAGCCCGAAAGCTTGTCTTGAAAGGCCTAATTAACCATGGGCTGGGCCACTTACCATAGGCTTGGGGTTGCAGTAGGGAGAAAATTCTAGATGGGGGAGGCGGGGGGGGGGGGGGTCACAGGGTAGGCGGGGAAAGAGTTTTTGGACTGGCTGCATGATTAGCCTTTTCAAGCAATGCACTTTCTCCTACCTACCATCTCTGATAGCTCATTGGTTGTACCTTGCAGTTGGGTGGGCTTTGGGGGGGGGGGGTATTTAAAGTAGCCCTTCTGAGGCTCAGGTCTTTTTCCCTGCTCCTCGGATGTGGTTTATGATGGCATTGGGTGATGTAACTGAAGCGGCTGTGGAGGATGAGGAGGTCTCATTGTGGGCTAGCGATTTACTAGATGAGGAGAGGAAACAAGGCCAGAGCAGGTGGATGTCTCTGCCGGTGTGCAGCTCTAAGGAGAATGCCCATGCGGCCATGTCAATCAAGCCTACTCTGGCTTCCAGTTCCAAATGCCACAAAAAAGGGGCCTCTACTAGTGGGGAGCAGAGAGGGCTGGTCAGGATAAGGGGTCTGTTTGCTGTGGGCCAAGGCCTGGCTGGGATTGTAGCTACCACAATGCAGACTCTTCCGTTGCCAGAGGCTATTCCCCTGGGGCAGGCCCATGTTTCCCTTAATGAAGACGAGCATGTGCAGGTTCAGGTAGTCCCTCTCCCACCATGCTGACTCCAGAGTTGATGCCTGCCTCTTCTCAACGGACTGAGCTGTTTTGGCCCTGCCCTTTCTGGCACCGATTGATGGCAGTGGTGGGGATGTTCAGGGAGTTGCAGGTTCAAATCCCTGGGCTGGGGTAGTGCCTCCTCCTGTCTCACAATTTCAGGGTATGCGTTTTCCTACTGGATCTATGCCAATGGCACCCACTGCTTTTTGGGATTGGTCCTCACAGGGCCCTTATGGCCCGATGGTCCCTTGGGGTGGAGAATTTTCTCATTATATTTGGCCTCCCATGTCACATTTCAGCCTATTGGCCCTCTGGGTGGTGGTGGAGGGCGGGAGGCGCTCAGGCCGCTGAGCAGGGAGCAGATTCTGCTGGTGTGTCTCTGTTGTTTCTTTGCAGGTGCCTTTGGCTGGTGAGTGGGAGCGGACAGCATAGGAAGATTAATCCTCTATGACTGGGATGGCAGTGTTAAGGGGTTCAACAGCAGTCCAAAGTGGCCCGTACAAGTGGCTCCAAGAGGGCTGGTCTGGCTGGACTTGGGGACAATGGGACTTCATAGTCAGTGGAACCTCCTCGAGGAACAGCAAGTGAGGACTCTGCTTCAGTCTCTGTGATGTCTATGGCAGGAGTTTGACCATCTTCCAACAGTAAAACAGCTGCTAAGGGTTCTAAGTGTTCCAGGGGTGCTAAGAAAAAGAAGAAGAGTAAGAAAAAGATATAGGAGTACATCTTCCGCTTCTTCTGGGTCTGGTTCTTCTTCCTTCTCATATTCCTCCTCTTCCTCTAATATTGCACACCTGGCTTCTAAACCAGCTCAGTTGGGGGGGGGGGGGGGGGAGAAAAAAATGCTAGCCATATGGAGGAGAACAAAATGCTGATCCATGGAGGGGGAATAATAAATAAATACTAATCCATGAGGGGTTGGCAAAGGAGAAATGCTGGAGCACTTGGAGGGGTGGGGAGAAGGAAAAAATGCTAGGCCACGTGGGGGTGGGGGGGGAGAAATGCTGTGCCATGTGGAGGGGGGGGGGAGGAGAAATGCTGGACCATATGGAGGGGGGGACCATGTGGGGAAGAGAATGCTGGACCATGTGGGGAAGAGAAGGAAAACTGCTGGACAGGGAGTAGAGGGGAAAATGGGAGACAGGGGAAGGGAAGAGACAGTGGGATTCTAGATATGAAGTGAGAAAAAGTGAAGAGTTGCTGAATATGGTGGGAAAGACAAGAATGAGATGGGGAGATTCTGACTGGGAGGGGGAAGGGGAAAGGGATAGAAAGGAGGATGTTGATTATGTCTTTCTTCTATGTTTGTACAGCGCTGCGTATGCTTTGTAGCACTATAGAAATGCTAAATAGTAGTAGTAGTAAAAGGGGGATGCTGATTATGGGGTGAAAGGGAGAAGCTACTGAAGCTATTCTGTTGGGAAGGGAGGAAAAGAGATAGGGAAATGCTAGGCTACAAGTGTGGAGGAGATGGAAGGTATTTGGCTATAAGGGTGGAGAGAAGGATATGAGATACTGGGCAGTGGAAAGAAGGATAAAAAGAAGAGATGCTGACCATGATGGAACTATGTGGGAAAAGCCATAGGGGGTTGTCACGGAGATTAGGATGGGCGAGCTAGTGACTGGGAAATGGAGACAGAAAGTTGGTAAGTAGGTGAAAAGTAAATAGGAGATGGAGAACTAGAGGGTAAGAAAGAAGGAGAAATTTGAGGGAACAAAGTCAGAAAAGAAAAGGGGGAAACAGCTAACAGGGAAAGATCAATATGTTACAGACAGATGTGAGGGAACAGAAGACAGACATGAAAGTGGAAGAGAAAAAAAATCACTGGGACCACCATGATTAGAAAAATAAAATGCCCAGACAACAAAGGTAGAAAAAACTGCTTTTATTCAGAATTTATGAACTGGAATATGTTAGTTTTGATAAATGTGTATTGTGGAAATCTTTGTTTTGTGTTAAAAATGAGAGTAAATTAATTTGTTTTTCTTTCTCCAGTATTGTAGTTAATGCAGAGTTTGACTTCTTGGAGTTACTAGTTCAATTTTTGGTTTTCATATTTTTATTTCCGATTTGTATTCTGGATTTGGTGAGGGTCTATCTGTGCAGAAGTGGCAGTGTTTCAAAATGATTGGGGTGCCAGACACAATACAAATAGCCCCTTCCTGGACACAATAACAGAGCTTCCTCAGTATTAAGGGGGCTCAGCACCCACTGGAGCCACAGAGCTGGCTCCTATCATCGTATCTAGCTATGTTTTGGCTGTGATCAATGTGCAATATTCTGTTCACATGTAATTTGTGTAGAGATCTGTAGCAGTCACACTTTTTCTGTTTGACCAGTAGTAAGTTTATTGGTGCTCTACCTGTATTGCTGAATATTCATAGGTATGGTTCTTGCTGTTTGAATCACAGTACTTAGTGCTACTGCTGTGTGCCGGGTTTGCTATATGTATGTTGACTTGGGATTTATTTTTTTCAGGTTTTGCATTTCATAGTGTGCCTGGTAGTGGAGAGATTTATATTGTGATTGTTCAGATGACATGAGCATCAGAATATTTTTTTTGTATGGTGACTTTCAAGGAGAAATCCTGTTGCTGGGGGAGGGGGGTGGATTTTTATATTTACATTTAGCTCATAAGAACTGCTACACGGTGTCAGACCAAAGGTCCTTGAAAATTTTGTTTTGTTTACATTATTAACCATATTTTTATTGTTTTCATGTAGGTGTATATATATTTTTAATATTTAAATAAGACTGGTCAGTGTGGAATTTTGTTTTCAATATTTGTAAAACAAAAATTTATCATTAAGGAGGGGAAGTTATCAACGTGGGCTACCGAAAAGCCAGGTTATTTTGCCACAAGCAGCGCTGTTTTAGCACAGGTCCCATTTTATGCAATGAGACCCTATGTATCAATAGCATGACTTGTGGTAATATATAACCTGTCTTAAATGGTAGCCCACATAGATAACTCCCCCCCCCCCCTTAATCAGTTAATATTAAATTACACAATTAATTTTTGCCCTGCATTGTGCATTTACTTTAAATAATCTACGTGTTTGCAGAGATACAAGTAGTTGCATTTATAAATAACAGCAACTTTTATAATATTGTGCAGTATTCCTCCATCCCCACCCACTTACTCCTTCATGCCATCAGGCTGACAAAACTTGCTGGGGAGAACACCGTTTTAGTAAATGTGCTGAGAAAAACACTGATTAGTCTTGGATTTGTTCATAATGATGCAAATTTGCATTACTATTGGTAATATTCTTTAAAATTGTTTTATTAAATATATGAATTTTCCAAGTATATGTACATACCAGTTTCCTTTTTATCCCCAGAGTATTGTGTGTATGCTTTTCAGCATTATGGAAGGTGGTCATGGTGGAACTACAACTAAGCTTTCCATGATAAAATGGAAGAGAAACTCCATATGTCGTGTGGCACACAGAACATCAAACTGTGGCTCAGGCACATGGCCCTGCGGTCAGCAGCTGCTAGTGTGGCTGGTGAGAGAAGGGCTTTGGGGTCTATCCTGGGGTTATTTGGCCATTTCATTCCTCAGGGGCAGGAGCTGGAGCTTCTGGTTCAGGAAATGGATCAGACATCTGTTGGAGATTTAATAGAGTGTCTTGTCTGTGCCCTGACTGCAGGTTCAAGCACTCCTGCTCTCAACATGGACAGAAGCATTCGGCAGCAAAATGCCCCAAGAAGGGAGCGAGCGTGTGGCCTCCTTAGGAAAATGAGCAGGCATTTAGTAGAGCGACTATCCCGATTAATATTTGTACATTACTGCTGTTCACTAGTTCATATTATTGTTCTAGCTTATGAGTACTCATCTTTTTATACGTCGAACCCAGGGGTTTTAATGTCTGACATGCTGGCGCTAATGACGGCTTAGGGGGATTGTCCTTGAGACAGCTCGTCTTTGGGCGAAACATGCATGTCGGACATTAAAACCCCTGGGTTCGACATATAAAAAGATGAGTACTCATAAGCTAGAACAATAATATGAACTAGTAAACAGTAGTAATGTACAAATGTTAATCGGGTGAGCCGATTAATAAGTGGGTGCTGGCTACATTGCTATGTCTATGCATTAGCAATCAGCACCACTGAGGTCACCAAAGAAATATTGAGAATTAAATAACATGTGACTGTAAATATTGGGTCTTCAAAAATTGATCTATTGGATATCTTTAAAAACTGATTTACTGGATACCGTTAATAGAGATTATATACGTAATTGCTGATGGAGCAAGCAGGGAGATACACTGCGCATATGACTGGTCTGTGCCAAAACAGACCAAACGGAAAGGGGTCAGTCTGTTGGGCTGAGAAGGGTCCCAGAAGTTGCCACCTTCCCTATTGGTCATATGGTTGGTTATTTGGAGGTTCGCCCCTCAGGGGCTCACACTTTCTTGGTGCATGCAGATGGGGCAGTACTCATCAGATACCAGTTTCTGGCAGTATTGCAGAAATGCCTGAGTGTGGTAGGGGAAGATCCATCATGGTTTGGAACATATTCCTTTTGATTTGGCACAGCAACAAGTGCCAGTGCGGCAGGACTGGGGGATGCTGCAATTAAGAGTATAGACCGCTGGTCTTCCAAGGTTATGTTCGATCCTGCAAGTAACATTGTTAGCCATTTTGTCATTGGAGGGACAGAAGGGGGAATTGATAGTGGCTGATCTGTAGGTTGCCAGTTCAGTGACTTCAGACTTATGGTAGGGGGTGCCTTGCTGGTTTGTTTTTCTTCTCAAGACTGTTGCTCATTTCATTCTTCTGCTAATGGCTTTAGGTCATTTCTCTGTTCCTGGTTTGCGCCATCTTTACCTCCCCTTGACTTGCTTATCTCTTCCAGATGCAGTTGGCTGGGTATGCTCTGTTTGGATTATTGACCATTCCTTTATTCATTGGGCAGGTCACAGAGCGGTGCATTGACCGGGCAGAGTATATCTGGGCATGGCGCATTGGAGGATAAGGATATCTTGGCTTGAGGAGAATGGTATGTGGTGCCAGTTGCTCCCACTCTTGTATAATCTGCATTCCAAGCCCCGACATCCACATTTGATGGTCATATACTTGGGAAAAAATGACGAACAACTGGACTGACAAGAGACTTCTTAAAACAGCAAAGGATGATTTGAGATTGATCTTGTCATGGTATTCATCCTCCCGGGTGGTTTAGTCAGACATCATTCCCAGGCATGCTTTCTTGGTAATGAAAATGGATGGTAAAAAAATGGACATGGGGTTTGATGAAAGTCAACAGACAGATTGGGGGCTGGCTAATGTCACAGTGGGGCTACCAACTCAGGCCTGCATGGGTTGACACACAACGTGCTTGTCTGTTTGGGTGGGATAAAATCAATTTGTCCGATATTGGATATACAGGACATTACCAAGACTTTTTTCACTGTTATGGTCCTGTAGGCCACAGTTTTGGGGGTGGGGGCCATTGACTGAGGTCACTGGCCCCTGTGGCGGAGCTACGGAGGTTGTGGATCATGGGGGAAGAGCCACAACAAGAAGCAGGAATCAAGATTTGATTATCATGGTAGATCGCATGACCCAGCAGTGGACATGGAGGTCCATACCTGCTCCAAGGACCTAGCTGTCAAGGCGGGGCTCGGGGAGCGAAGATCATCGGAGATGGAGCAGTTGGCAGACTGCTACTTGGCTGAGAAGGTGAGTAGTTGTTTGGGGTTTTTTTTGGCAATATATACTTAAAGCTTAGCTCGAGGTGTTAGCATATTCCTTGTTAAAAAAAATGTTATGTTAATAAACAAGCTGCAGCCTACTGTTTATTGCCAATTGGAATTTGATGAATTTGACTGATAAAGATTTGAATATTAAAGTTATTGCAAAGGTATGTTAGAAAGAAGGGACTAGTGGGGGGGGGGGGGGGGGGGGGTAGTGAGTCATGGGTGGGTGAGGCTGTCCCAGCTCCAATGGTTAGTTATCTTAAGAAAAATAAAATGGCTTAAAATTACATAAGTACACAAGTATTGCCACACTGGGCCAGGCTAAAGGTCCATCAAGCCCAGCATTCTGCTTCCAACAATGGCCAATCCAGGTCACAAATACCTGGCAAGATCCGAAAAATGTACAAAACATTTTATACTGCTTATCCCAGAAATAGTGGATTTTCCCCAAGGCTATTTAATAATGGTCTATGGACTTTTCCTTGTATTAGCACTCATTTTCAAAGAACATAGACTTGCACAGATTACTTTGTAAGTCTATGTGCTTTGAAAATGAGCACCAAAGTGTTTTGCTAGCAATTACATCCTAAGTGACTTTACAGCAATCTGGAATACAGATGATGCTTTTTCCATTGCAAAGAATTTGTATAGGATCTTATATTATTTGCATGCAAACAGCCTCTATTTATGCAGCAGACTGCCTAGGCTACATACCGTCTTATTACCTAGCACAAACTGCAGGATCTAGTGTCTAACAGATTACACAATTAAAGGTAGTGGTCCTTAAGGTGTGTTACGGCAATTACATAAACTATTTGACACTTATTGCGCATTAAAATGGCAATAACGTGTTATATAGCTGTAACATATGTTAATATTAGTTACCACAGGATACAGAGAAAGGAGATGGAAATCATGCAAAACACCTCACTGTTATATATAACACAGCTTAAACCGTGTTATTCCTTGAAAAAAAAAATTAGGCCGTGAAACTCTCTGGAGTGCATCTGGAAAGGGGTCTGGCAAAAATTCATAAAGCTTACCCTTCTCCTCAAGTCCCTTTACATCATATTCCCCACTGAAGAGCACCCTCTCCCCATTTTTCAACAAGGGCCCCTATCCTCAGGACCCTTTTATAACTCACCCACACCCCTCCACTGAAGAGTCTCTATCAGATGCTCCTCCTCTTTCCAAGTACCTCTATAAAATTGTCTCTTTTCTCTCTCTTACACACACACACCCCAAGACAGAAAGCATGCGTCTGTTCTACACTGCTGCTTCTCTCTGTCTGTTATACAGCAGCTTGACCCCTAATGGTAATACTCTGAGATTATCGCTAAGGGTGGTTGGCACCATTAGAAGCATTGAAGCAGGAGCAGTTAACTGGCTATCATGTCTGCTCCATACCCACTAAACCCCAGGAATTTATACAGGTAGGTCTTGGGGAAAAGGAGGGGGGAGAGCGAAGGGTGGATTATATATTATTGCCTGACCCCTTTAAGATGCTCCCAGGTTCTATGAACAACACAGCTTGCAAGATTAATTTCAAGCTGTGTTATTCATGTACTGCAGGAGTCACTAGCCTATGGTACTGAGACAGCGCAAATTAGTCACTCATAAGTACATAAGTGTTGCCATACTAGGAGAGACCAAAGGTCCATCGAGCCCATAATCCTGCTTCCAACAGTAGCCAATCCAGGTTACAAGTACCTGGCAAAATCCCAAAATAGGACAATACATTTTATGTTGCTTATCTTAGCAATAAGAAGTGGATTTTCCCCAAATCCATCTTAATAATGGCTAATGAACTTTTCTTTTAGGAAGCTAGCCAAGTCTTTTTAAACCCCGCTAAGCTAACTGCTTTCATCACATTCTCTGGCAACAAATTCCAGAGTTTAATTACACACTGAATGAAGAAATATTTTCTCCAGTTCTCCACTCGTTATTTTATAGACCTCTATCATATTTCCCCCTCAGTCGTCTATTCTCCAAGCTGAAGATCCCAAGCCACTTTAGCCTTTCCTCATACAGAAGTCGTCCCATCCTCTTTATGATTTTTGTCGCCCTTCTCTGTACATTTTCTAATTTCACTATATCTTTCTTTAGATGTGGCGACCAGAATTGCACACAGTATTCAGTATCCTGCGCAGTGATATAGGCCAGGGCCCCCATCAATTTGGGTTCAGACCCCCAAAGTCTGCTGGGGTCCCCAAGCCCCACCAGAAGAAGCTTTCCTGTGTCAATATTCACTGCCATACTGCCTGTCCTGCTTCTCCCTCCCTCACGTGCATTTTCAATTTTAATGAAACTGAGTAAGTACAAGCTTCGTGGATGCTCAATTTCACTAAAAGTGAGCTTGCACACCAGGGCAGGAAAGCAGGACAGGCAGCATGATGCCAAGCATTGCCAAAAGAAGGCTTCCGTTGGCGGGGCTTAGGGACCCCTGTCAGTCCAGGTATGTGGGGTTGCAGCGGGGGTCAGAGATGTGTGTCCCCCCCCACTTTGGACTCAGGCCCCCTCCAAAAATTGATGTCTAGCTACACCTCTGCTCCTGCGGTAAACTGAGGGGCAGTAAAAGCCCAACCTATACCATACCTTAATTAACTCCCCCTTAATGAAATATATTTTGCAATCTGCTACCATAAATTTGTCAAGACACAATCATGTTTTCTAATATTGATATTACATTCACTGGAATCTTTATGGAAAAATCAAAACCTTTTAAAAAGGGCAAGAAAAGAAAGCTAATGTACCACCATCTGAAGACAGCACAAGTACCTTCTGATACGCCATTCATTAAACACCATTTTTTTTTAGCTATACCTGACTGAAATGCTAACTTGAAAATCTCATTTGCAAATGGGCCTTGCATACAAGAAGCCTACTTGAGACAAATCTGCAAGTTTTTGTCATTTCAATTATATAGTTTTGCGCACACTCCGCTACACATGAAATTTTATTTAAATTCTAAATTAATGAGCGCTCATCAGAATCTATAACAAATTTTTGTGGGAATGGGCTGCCAGTGTGGGTTGGTATTGTCACCTCCTAGGATGCCTTTAAAATTACAAAAAAATAAAATAAAAGCCCCCAAACCCAACCTACTACTATTTAGCATTTCTATAGCTCTTCAACAAACTCAAAATTTTGGTAAGAATTTTTTTTACCCAAAAATGTCCTCACTAATGAATACAGCCCAATAATGCTCAATTAGATGGAAACTGGGGAAGCTAGGGATCAAATCCCACTTCTCTCACCGACACTCTTTGGGGCCCTTTAGCTAAATCTTGTGACGCACATACCCCCTGGATTCTATATATGGTGCTCAGAACTACAAGTGCAAATTTGGGCATGCACCCAATTTGAACTCGCAATTTAGAGTAACGAGCCAAACAGAGCCAATATTTGGGCACTAACAATTATTGACGTTAACTGGCAACTGAAAAGGGTGTAGCCATGGGTTGAGCATGGGCGAGTCAGGGGTGTCCACTATAGATCCGTGCAGTATTACAGCACTCAAGAGGATCAGAACCTAATTTACACATGAGGATTTACAACCACATTTCAGCTGGTGTAAATCTTCATGCCAAAGGAGTTGTGCATGGATTCCAGCATTACACGCCATTCTATAAATGGCGCCCAGCTTGGATCACCATTTATAGAATAGTGCTTAGCGCTCTTTTTTTTTTTTACGTCTAAATTTGAGCACCATTTACACAACCTGGTCCTTAACCCATGGTTTAGCGCACAGAGCCACGCTGAAAAGTTTTGTGGTAATTTTAGCAGTTACTGTGCAGTAAACCATGCACAGTGTCAGGGGGCATGGCATGGGCAGAGAGTGGGCGTGGAGGGCATTTGGTAGTTAACGCCAGTGGTGTAGCTATGTGGGGCCAGGGCCTGGGCCCTCGTAGATTTGGCCCTGGACCCCCCTGCCAACGACTCTCTCAACCTTCCCCTCCCGCCGTCGCCTGCCTTTGCTGGCGGGGGACCTTAACCCCCGCCAGCCGAGGTTTTCTTCTTTCCGCAAAAGGCTTCCTTCTGTTTCTGACATCCTGCATGTACAACGTGCAGGACATCAGAAACAGAAGGAAGCCTTCAGCGGGAAGAAGAGGACCTCGGCTGGAGGGGGTTAGGGTCCCCCGCTAGCAAAGGTAGGTGATGGCGGGTTGGCAGCGGGAGGGGGGGTTCAGAGGATTGTCAGCAAGGGGGGGGGGCAAAGTTGTTGGTGGTGGCGGCGGCGGGGTCAGCAATGGCGGGGGGGGGGGGGGGGGCTAAAATGTGCCCCCTCACCTCGGGCTCTGGACCCCCCTCCTGCCGAAGACTTATTGCACATTAATGAAGAATTAATACGGGACCACTTGTTACCTCCTGAACAGGCGGTGTTAAGTGCTTCTGTGTGAACCGGGAGCAGGTGCCATGCATTAATGTGAATGTTAATGCACAAACTGTGATGTCAAATACAGGTAACGCCCCTAGGTGCTGTGTTAAACCTGCAGCATTAAAGACCTACGTTAAGCCGTGGTAACTTCACACTTTACTGCTTTGTGACCTTGGACAGGTCACTTCCTTCTCCTTTGCCGCAGGTACAACTCAGATAAGCCCTTTTGAGTAGGCAAATTCATCATTTTCCAAAAGTACTTGAATATAATTCACCTTGAGCTCATATTTGGAAAATGATGAATAATAAATCTACATTCAAATTCAAAAATACTTTTGTTCTCTGAGCCACATGCATGAAAGAATGTCTCCCCTTTATGCCCATCAGAAAATGGTTTGTATATCAGGCTACAAGTATACAAACCTAATGGAAACAATCTCTTATTCCATTCTTAGCACCTTATGAACTATTTATAAGCAAAACCAAATGGAAAGTTAGGTTCCAAATAGTATGGCTGGCCGAAGCACAAGGCGTCACTCCCTGAGAAATGCCTCATTTTACTGAAAGGCTCAGAATGTTTATATCAACAACCACTATCATTAGAAATATACAAAAAGCCACATTACACCTTCTAAAAACATATTTTGGCTTCTAATTGGAATTGTGAATGAGTGTATTTACTAGCAATTCCTTTTCTATCTGATATCGCTGTTCAGGATGCACAGTCTTACTCAGCAAAACAGGATAATTGCACAACATCAGCCTTTTAGGTCCTCACTGTTTTCTTATCTTTTCCTTTCCTGAAAGTCACCTCAAATAATGCCCAGCCGTTCTGCAAGCAGCAATTCTGTCAAACCTTAATTTTTTCCCTAAACAGAATCAAAATTCGTCAATACAGTACTTGTACCCTAACATGATTACTGGAAACTATTTACTGGAAACATAAAAACAGATGCAGTCAATTTATACTTTTCTCCAAACCTCTTGATATTTAAACAGCATCATAGCCTATGGTGAATATACAGTAAAGTCGCTAGTTTACCTCAGGTACACAGACTGCTGGGGACAGGAGCTGCAGGAATACTAACATCCTACATTAACTTAATAGTTCTGAATAGCCCATAAAGAGACTGGTTTACCAATTACAATTAGATTCATGAATGCCCAGCAAAAATATGAAAATCATAAGTTAAAGCAACAGTGTTTTCGCAAAGGTTAAGGCACATTATAATGTGAACAAACTAGATGGCTCTGCTAACAGAACTGTTAATGTAATCAATAGTTCACAAGCATTTTTAATGCAAAAGAAATCTGTATTAATAAGGTAAAGAGATGCAAAGTAGTTAATTGTTATCACAGAGAAAAAAAATTACTGGAGTTAAAATGAGCAAACCTGAATGCAAACCCATTAACATAAGAGGGAATAGTTACGTTTTTGAAGTAATTTCCATTACGATGTTTTAACAGCCAATATTAGTGCATTTTAATACACTGGCTTCAAAATGTGTACTATTGTATAAACATTTTGGAGTGGAGTAGCCTAATGGTTACTGCAGAGGATTGAGAACTTGGATCTGGGCAAGTCACAACCCTCAACAGCCTCAGGAAAAAAAAAAGAGATTAGATATCAGCCCATTAGGGACCAAGAAAGTACCAGTATATAATAAATGTAAACTGCTTTGATTATAACCACAGAAAGGCAGTATATCAAATCCATGGCCTTTTACCCTTTATGTTGGGAATCACATCATTGGTTATCCATGTAAGCAAGCTTTTCACAGAAGGGAGCACCATCTAAAGATACACTGTGCTTGGGTTAAGGCCTTGGTGGCCTAGTGAATAGCAAAAGCAGCCAGGGCACAGAGAGGGAGACACAGTGCATCAAAAACACATTTAGAAGTGTCTCCTCTTCACGCCTATCTACTTCACAATAATGTCCCTCACTCTACATAATTGCCTTATTTTACATAAGGTAGAGCTTCGCAAACTAGGGGTCGAGGCCCCAAATGGGATCACAAAACCTGCAATGGGGACATCCTTATTGTACACCTCTAGGGGGGTCACACAATTTTATTTGGCCATGATCATGGGGTCTCAGCCACAAAAAGATTGACAACCATTGAAATAAGGGCTAACAACATAGCGTCTCTTTACTTCAGAAATTGACAAACCTCTCTGCTTACTCTGGGACCCTGAATGGCTCATGAAAGCTCTCAGTAATCAAATTTAAGGTTGTAAATATCTACAGCACAAACACTGCAGCCAAAGAAATTATCATATAGTGGTGGGTACATTGGCAATACACAATTATTATTTTACTACTACCTTTCTGCTGGACAGCAGATCCAATGTGTGCTATGGAGTGATAAGATTAAACAGCATGTGAGGATCATGGAAAATACTAGCGACATTTAGACTGAACAGAAAAAAGAACTAGGCATCTTTCTGTATTTCAGAGTTAAAAACCACGATACTGATAGCTAAGCAGACTGAAGAGCAAGAGTTTGTAAATAAATCATTAAAATACTTGTATGTAGAAAGAGGTAGAAGTTCATAGTAAATTGGTTTGATGGCAGGGACAATTTTTATTTTTAATAATAACATTTCTACCTATACTAACAGATCTGCTGAGACATTTGATTGTAGCTGAATTCATACCTACATCGACATCAGTGATACTAATCTGGTTAATGAAAGCCTGATGTGGCTATAATGTAGAGTACTGCAGACTACATCAAAACATCTTAGCCACCTAACTGGTAAATCCTTCACCAACTGGTGGCGATAAAAAAAAATCATTTCATGATGTCTTTGTATGGGATGTACAAAGTCAGAGACCTACAAAATTGATCCACTGATTTCCAGACAGGTTAATCTTTAGAATGTCATATTCTGGATATGAATATGTTATTCTGCAGTTGAGGTGGGAAGATCTATAGCATACATGACATTTGGAGGGCTGACACATGAAAAACTGCTGCTTCAGTTACAAAACATGACCTTATAGATCTACCCTACCGTTGTGTTTCAAGTCATTTTCTGCTACAACATTACTGGCATATAGGGTTCTGCCAACACATATATATCTAACAATCTGATCTTTCAATTTATGTAAAGGTCAATCAACTTTACAAGTTTACCATTTTAATTAAACTAGCTTACAATATTACAGAATTGGGAATGGCTAAAATCTGCACAACACCCATAACACAATGAAGACGCAGTTTCTACGCTCATCATACCACAGGAACTAATGATTTTTTGTTAACCATATTAAATGACAAAACAATAAGGAAAAACTGAGCACCCTGGTTGGAAATAGTCCTGGAAAAGTTTATTTGTTTTCCTTCCCAGACGTCTTCAGTGGTTCAAATATTGATGAAAATGCTGTATGTGGCCATACATGATAGCTACAAGGTGGGTAAAATATGCAAAAATTGTCTTCAGCTTGTGTTAGATCTAAAGTAATATAATTGGTTTAAGATTGGGTGCAATAATAATTTGCAGCATTGATTTCATTTATATTTAGTCTTCAGCAAGGAAATGCCATCGCAAGAGAACTGAGGAAATGTTAAGGGCATCTTCCATTCCCTCAGCAGCAAGGAGCTCGTGCTAACGGCAGGAAGGGGGAGGAAGTGCAGTGGGTTATACTGCACTATGAGCTTCTTTATACCTTCAAGGTGACTAATCTGGCCAGGGAAAATGTGAATCTAATAAATAATCCATGAAATGCTCAAATATACATTCTTTTCAGCATTTTGCTTCAAACCTCAATAACATTAAGGACAAAGATTTTGGTGCTTTGATACACACATAAAAAACAAACCCCAGTCATGATGTCCGCTAAAAACATCCACAAGGAGAGGGTCATTTTTCCCCCTTTTCAAACACAACTGTCTCGATATCAGGTTTGTCCTTGCAAGAAGAAACCATGCAGACAAAAAAACCCCTGTATTTTTATCTACATCAAACCACACACAGGAACTGAACGGGGTGGGGGGGGGGGGGGGGGGGGGGAGGGGTAAGAATAAACTGTTTCAAGATGTAAATCAATTTACGGAAAACCTGAGTGTCTAACATGAATGGAATTAGAAACAGCGTCAAAATGATCTTGATTCTGTATCTAATTTATTTCACTGCATAAAATCCTTATGGTGTCCTTTATGTAACTTTTGGTCAGGTGGAATAAAACAACCAACCCTTTCTCTTTCATGTGAAGTAATACCACATATCCAACAGCAGTTTTTTTTTTGCTTTAATCACCACCACCACCATTTTTGCAACCACAGAAGATGGGGTTAGAACTGTTCACGTCTAACCACGAACACCAATGCAGCAAGCCCATCCACAGAGGGGAAACAATAATGTGTATAAAAACCATAAGCCTGGAGACAGCTGGTCTTCCTGCGCCGCTGCTTATGCTCTTGACATTCAAAAGCGCCCATATACAAGAGCTGCCAAAATGAAAAGGGAAGTAACTAGGAATATTTCAGCAATTTGTTTGCTTTTCCTAATGGGTATGACCTTGATGTGCCAGAGATCGTTTATTACTGTTATCAGCCGCAGAGTAATTTATTATTCTCTTATTGAATAAATATAGGTTTCCAAATTCATCTGAATGTTTTAGAGTGGTAATAATTAAAGAGGCAAAATCCATGCATCCTTAAAAAAACATATATTGCTTTTGTATTAATATTTATTAACCTGTTACAATGCGATTAATTTCCTCATCTGTAAAGAAACAACTAAAGAAGCAGTGCAGGACGAGTCACACTTCTTTCAACTGAAACAGAGATGTCATATATTTTAACATAAACGGTGTACTGAACTTTGCTTGGTAGCATGCAAGCACTATAGAAAACGTCTACTAGCAGCAGGTTAAATTACACTGCTATCAGTTCTGGAGCGTACATCCTCTCTCTCTGCGATTGTCGCGAGCATCTCCAAAAATCGCTTTCACCACAGTATTTAGCAAAAATACTGCATGGAAGGGAAGAGAGGATCCGATTAGAATTCGTCTTTTTCCTCCCACTGCAATCAGTCAAGGCGCAAATTCTCCCCCTGAACTGCATCTTACACGAACGATCTTTCACCCACACTACAAGACTGTAGTACTGGTTTCTCCATTTTAACACTCAGTGTAAAAACACAATCTGTAGCATGCCTGTTCGTACAGCTATTTCATTCCCTTCGTGCCCTAACCTACGTGATCTCCAACCTGCACCTCTTCCCTTCCTTCGTGATAAATAACAAGAAAGCGACAGCCAGCCAAGTACTTTAACCCATTTATTCGCACCCGCCTGTGTAATAAAACAATAGTTTATTGCATACAAACGACACAAGCACAGCCCTAATCATAACCTTGCGCACTGGCCAGCTGAAACGTATTTCCAAAATTTCCTGGCAGTTTCAATGCTGATCATGCTACTAAAGAGTATGTAGATGGTCACACTTACAGTTAACGCTGTGCAGTCACCTAATGCAAAATGCAAAGCTCAACAATGCAGATCTAGGGGGTGGTTGTATTATTTTATATTTTTGCTGCTTTTTAGTTTTGTTTTGTTTTTTGTCGTTGTTCTAATTCAAACGGAGAGTGAATCCCGGTCGGCGTCGCTCTCCACAGCTTGCTTTAAATCCCTCTTCTCCATGGACAAGCAGGATTCTGATCAGCCACACATATGGGTTTACGTCATCCTGACGGCTACAGACCGGACCCTCTCTCTCCCAAACCCAGAAGAGACTAGAAAAACTCTCTGGGCATGCGTGAAAGCTCCCTCCCCAGTAACCGACGCCCCCTCTCCTCAAGCTACTTCATCTGATAAGGCAGGAACCGCGCTCTCTGTCTTCTTCCTTTGTTATAGTTTTCTCTTATGCCACTACTTCCTAATCAGAGCTCAAGCAGTACGGAAGAAGAGAGTTTACACCTGAGGCTCTGTTTCAGTCACAGGGGCTGTCTGCTCAGAAACTTAAGTGCCTGCCAATATCAGCAGTATTTTCAGAGATTTTTTTTTGAAGCAGGTTATCTGCAGTACATATAAAGAAGATGTCTGACATCCTGGGGGGGCTCAGCTTCAGTCACCAGGGGTTGTCACACCCTTGCAACTTAAATGCTTGTTAGCTATAGTGCTGCTTTAGGTGGCTTTGTACAATGAAGTAGTATTGCTGCAAAAACTGCCTGAACAGCTCTAGTCTCTTAAACGGCGTCTCATACCCTAGTCTGAAACTTTGTGTGCATTTCCTGCGGACTACTTTTAAGCGGATAGCGAGCTGGAGCTCAGTTTCAATACCATGAGTCTTGATGCCCTGCAGCAAAAGTGCTTGCCTGCATTGCAGCGCTGTTATTCAGGACACCCTCAGCTATGGCCGGCAGCTGTGCTCCAAGAATTTACCTCGGCGGGACTCAAGGGGCTCTATACGAGAACCTTAGAGAACTGTCTGCTGAAACTAGTAACAACGTTGACAGGGAGCTGGTAAGTATGCTCCCTACGTAACGCTGGCAGTGGCCGCGGTTAGTACGCTTCTTAAATAATTGGGGATGGGTTAAGTTACTACGTAGGGGTAAGTTTCTGACTTAAGGGCATTTGTTTCCGGGTGCCCTTGATGTTATCCTCAGTGCATGTTTTCTAGTGAAAAAGGTGCCGGTACTCAAATGCCAAGCCACTCTTCAGGGGTAGGGTGGGGTGATCACTGAGGGACATACCCCACAATAGCCAGTCACAGAATCTATGACAAGGCAGAATTGGAGTGTAGAGCCTGAGCTGTTTCACAAAACTTGGGGGCCATGGGTCAATTTTAGCAGACAATGGAAAAGGTGCCTGTACTCAGTACCCCCTCAAAAAAAGCCTTCCTTATCCTAGAATGGTGCCTTGCTGAAAGGTTCATTCACTATTATACAGTTCACTGGTTTCCCTTTAATCAACATTGTACGGGCAGCCTCAGTGACCAGGAAGCCAGTAACAGCCACATCTATGACTGGAATCTTTTACAGATCTGATTTTCCTATAATTTTATTCTCAAATGAATTATTTTTTTCTGCTATTTTACTTATGTCTGGGACTTTATACCAAAAATATGATCAGTTGACATTTGCTAATATATAACAAACTGGTGTTCATCTCCTTTCTTCGTTTTTAAAAGCATCTTAAAATCATTTAGACCATAGTTAACTGCATCATTTATGGAAACACTGATCTGGATTGTGGTGCTTAAGCCACAAAGAAAAGAGCAATGACCCAAACCTATAGATGGTCAGATGTACCAATGGGTGGTGGCCCGGCAAAGCAGGCGATGAGGCCCTGGGAGGGAAGGTGGGCTGAGTGTAAAAGAAAGGATTGGGAGGCAGGTGGAAGCAAGGTAAATCAGGCATACAGGCATAGGAAGGGGAGAAGGGGTAGTAAGGTAGGTGTAGGGGGCTGGGGTACATAAGAACATAAGAGTAGCCATACTGGGTCAGACTACTACTACTACTACACATTTCTAAAGCGCTACTAGGGTTATGCAGCGCTGTACAATTTAACATATAGGGACAGTCCCTGCTCAAAGAGCTTACAATCTAGTAGACAAGTGAACGGTCAGTCCGATAGGGGCAGTCAAATTGGGGCAGTCTGGATTTACTGAACGGTAAGTGTTAGGTGCCAAACGCAGCATTGAAGAGGTGGGTTTTAAGTGACCAAAACCGAGCTTCTCATTTTCCCCCCCAAACCCACCTCCCCGCTCCCCCCGTTTTCTATTTCTGTTGATGGCTCTCTCATTCTCCCTGTCTCCTCAGCTCGAAACCTTGGGGTCATCTTTGACTCTTCTCTCTCCTTCTCTGCTCATATCCAGCAGACCGCCAAGACCTGTCGTTTCTTTCTTTACAACATCCGTAAAATCCGCACCTTTCTTTCCGAGCACTCTACCAAAACCCTCATCCACACCCTTGTCACCTCTCGTTTAGACTACTGCAATCTGCTTCTTGCTGGCCTCCCACTTAGTCACCTCTCCCCTCTCCAGTCGGTTCAAAACTCTGCTGCCCGTCTCATCTTCCGCCAGGGTCGCTTTACTCATACTACCCCTCTCCTCAAGACCCTTCACTGGCTCCCTATCCGTTTTCGCATCCTGTTCAAACTTCTTCTACTAACCTATAAATGTATTCACTCTGCTGCTTCTCCAGTATCTCTCCACACTCGTCCTTCCCTACACCCCTTCCCGTGCACTCCGCTCCATGGATAAATCCTTCTTACCTGTTCCCTTCTCCACTACTGCCAACTCCAGACTTCGCGCCTTCTGTCTCGCTGCACCCTACGCCTGGAATAAACTTCCTGAGCCCCTACGTCTTGCCCCATCCTTGGCCACCTTTAAATCTAGACTGAAAGCCCACCTCTTTAACATTGCTTTTGACTCGTAACCACTTGTAACCACTCGCCTCCACCTACCCTCCTCTCTTCCTTCCCGTTCACATTAATTGATTTGATTTGCTTACTTTATTTATTTTTTGTCTATTAGATTGTAAGCTCTTTGAGCAGGGACTGTCTTTCTTCTATGTTTGTGCAGCGCTGCGTATGCCTTGTAGCGCTATAGAAATGCTAAATAGTAGTAGTAGTAGTAGTAGTAAAGACTTGAAGATGGGCAGGGAGGGGGCTTGGCGTAAGGGCTCAGGAAGGTTGTTCCAAGCATAGGGTGAGGCGAGGCAGAATGAGCAGAGGCTGGAGTTGGCGGTGGTGGAGAAGGGTACTGAGAGGAGGGATTTGTCCTGTGAACGGAGGTTACGGGTGGGAACGTAAGGGGAGATGACGGTAGAAAGGTAGTGAGGGGCAGCAGACTGGGTGCATTTGTAGGTAAGAAGGAGAAGCTTGAATTGAATGCGGTATCTGATTGGAAGCCATTGGAAGACCAATGGTCTATCTAGCCTAGTATCCTGTTTTCCAAACAGTGGCCAAGCCAGGTCACAAGTACCTGGCAGAAACCCAAATCGTGGCAACACGCCATACTACAAATCCCAGGGCAAGCAGTTACTTCCCATGTCTGCCTCAATAGCAGATTATGGACTTTTCCTCCAGGAATTTGTCCAAACCTTTTTAAAATAGATACACTAACCACTGTTAACCACATCCTCTGGCAAAGAGCTCCAGAGCTTAACTATTCGTTGAGTGAAAAACTATTTCCTATTTGTTTTAAAAGTATTTCCATGTGACTTTCTTGAGTATCCCCTAGTCTTTTGGAACAAGTAAAACATCGATTTACTTCTATTCGTTCTACACTAAGGATTTTGTAGACCTCAAATATCTCCCCTCAGCCATCTCTTTTCCAAGCTGAAGAGCCTTAACCTCTTTAGCCTTTCCTCATACGAGAGGTTATCAATAGAAATCAAACAAAATAAAACATGGAAAAGAAAATAAGATACCTTTTTTATTGGACATAATACATTTCTTGATTAGCTTTTGAAGGTTGCCCTTCTTCGTCAGATCGGTTCTGACGAAGAAGGGCAACCTTCGAAAGCTAATCAAGAAATGTATTAAGTTATGTCCAATAAAAAAGGTATCTTATTTTCTTTTCCATGTTTTATTTTGTTTGATTTCTATTGATAACCTTTAAGAGTGGACTAACACGGCTACCATACCTCTCTACTCATACGAGAGGCATTCCATCCCCTTTATCATTTTGGTCGCTTTTCTTTGAACCTTTTCTAATTCCGCTATATCTTTTATGAGATACGGCGACCAGAACTGAATGCAATACTCAAGGTGCGGATGCACCATGGAGCAATACAAAGGCATTATAGTGTTTTCAGTCTTATTCACCATTCCTTTCCTAATATTTCCTAGCATCCTATTTGCTTTTTTGGCAGCCGCCGCACACTGAGCAGAAGTTTTCCGTGTATTATCTACGACACCCAGATCTTTTTCTTTAGTGCTGACCCCCCAAGGTGGACCCCAGCACCAAGTAACTATGATTCAGATTATTCTTTCCAATATGCATCACCTTGCATTTGTCCACAATAAATTTCATCTGCAATTTGGACGCCCAGTCTTCCAATTTCTTAAAATCTTCCTGCAGTATTTCACAGTCCGCACGTGTTTTAACAACCTTGAATACTTTTGTATCATCTGCAAATGTGATTGTCTCATTTATCGTTCCGATTTCCATATCATTTATAAATATGTTATAGTACTGGTCCCAGTACAGATCCCTGCGGTACTCCACTGTTCACTCTCCTCCACTGAGAGAAAAGATCATTTAACCCTACCCTCTGTTTTCAGTCCAATAATCAATTCCTAATCCACACCAGAACCTTGCCTCCTATCCCATGACTCTTTAATTTTCTCAGGAGTCTCTCATGAGGAACTTTATCAAAAGCTTTCTGAAAATCTAGATACACACATCAACTGGCTGACCTTTATCCACATATTTATTCAAGCCTTCAAAGAAATTAAGCAAATTCTTGAGGCAAGACTTCCCTCAGCTGAACCCATGCTGACTGTCCCATTAAACCATGTTTGTCTACATGTTCTATAATTTTATTCTTTATAATGGTTTCCACTATTTTGCCCAGCAACCACATCAGGCTTTCCACTAGGAGTGGCCTAATGGTTACAGCACTGGTCTTGCAATCCAGAGATGGCCGGTTCAAATCCCACTGCTGCTCCTTGTGATCTTGGGCAAGTCACCTAACCCTCCATTGCCTCAGGTACAAACTTAGATTGTGAGCCCTCCTGGGCCAGAGAAATATCCAGAGTACCTGAATGTAACTTACCTTGAGCTACTACTGAAAAAGGTGTGAGCAAAATCTAAATAAAATAAATATAAATTACCAGTCTATAATTTCCCAGATCACTCCTAGAACCCTTTTTAAAAATCAGCGTCACATTGGCCACCCTCCAATCTTCTGGTACTGTGGACGATTTTACTAACAGCAGATAAGCAATTTCATGCTTGAGTTCTTTGAGTACCCTTGGATGTATGCCATCCAGTCCAGGTGATTTACTACTGTTTAATTTGTTAGTTTGGCTCAGTACAACTTCCAGGTTCACTGAAATTTCTTTCAGTTCCTCTGCATCATCACCCTTGAAAACCAATTCTGTTACAGGCATATCTCTTACATCTTCTGTAAAAACAGAAGCAATGAATTCATTCAGTTTCTTCGCTATGGCCTTGTCCTCCCTCAGCGCCCCTTTTGCTCCTTTGTGATCTAACGGTCCCACAAATTCCCTCACAGGCTTTCTGCTTCTCATAGACCTGAAAAAGTTGTTACTGTGAGTTTTAGACTCTGCAGCAAGTTTCTCTTCATATTCTCTTATAGCCTTCCTTATTAATGCTTTGCGTCTGACTTGCCAGTGCTTATGTTGCTGCTTATTTTCTTCATTTGGGTCCTTTTTCCATTCTTTGAAGAACAATCTTTAGGCTGTAATGGCCTCTTTCACCTTTTAACCATACAGGCTGACGTTCTACCACCTTCCTGTCTCCGGAAAAGGTTCGTTTTAATACCTTTAAAATATTGGAACGTCTGTATCATGTCTCCCCTGTTTCTCCTTTTCTACAAGGTATACATGTTCAGTTCGGCAAGTCTCATACGGTTTGCAACGCTAGTCCTATACCAATTTTGTAGCTTTTCTTTGCACCGCTTCCAGTGTTTATATCTTTAGCAAGATGCGGCCTCCAAAACTGAACACAATACTTCAAGTGGGGCCTCACCAACGACTTGTACAGGGACATAAACACCTCCTTCTGATAGTTATACCCCTCTCTATGCAGCCTAGCATCCTTCTGGCCACAGCCGTCACATTGTTTCTTCACCTTTATATCCTCTGACACCAACACCCCAAGGTCTCTTTCCTGAGTCGAGCTTACTAATCTCTCCCCTCCTATTCAGTATCTCTTGGGTTTCTGCACCCCAAATGCATCACTCTGCACTTCTTGGCAGTAAATAATAATAGACACCCCATCCGCAACCAACCTCGCAAAATACTTCAAGGAAAAAATTATAAAGCTCAGACTCAAGATACCTACCAACAACACTGAGTACACAAACATCCTTGAATGTCTAGACCCAAAACCCGGGGAATGCCCAGCAGACCGATCATGGACCAACTTTGATACGCTATCATCAAAGGAAATCTCATATTGGATCGGAAAATATGCTAAGTCACAATGCAAATTAGACATCTGCACTAATAGCCTAATAAGATCCGCCCCCAAACAATTTGAAAAAGACCTCACGAATCACGTAAACCACAGGCTTCAAAATGGTCTCTTTCCCACGGACAAAGGGAACATCCTACTTACTCCGTTGCCAAAAGATGCTAAGAAAAGCACAATGGACCTAACTAATTATCGCCCAGTAGCATCGATTCCACTCATAACCAAACTCATGGAGGGCACAGTAATGAAACAACTCACTGATTACCTAAATAAACACTCAATTCTGCATGAGTCTCAATCAGGATTTCGGTGAAATCACAGCACCGAAACTGTACTAGTATCCGCAATGAACTCATTCAAACAAGCAATAGCAACTGGCAACAACATACTCCTACTACAATTTGACATGTCCAGCGCCTTTGACATGGTTAGTCATGAAATACTATTACATATACTAGAATACTTCGGAATAGGAGGCACAGTTCTCAAATGGCTTAAAGGATTCCTAACCACAAGATCATACCGAGTAACAACAAACGCAGACATATCACTCCCATGGACACCTGAATGTGGAGTTCCCCAAGGTTCCCCCCTCTCTCCAACTCTCTTCAACCTAATGATGATACCTCTAGCCACACTGCTAGCCAATCAAAACCTCAACCCCTACATATACGCAGATGATGTCACGATCTACATACCATTCAAACAAGATCTAAACGAAATCACCAACGAGATTCAAATCATACACTCCTGGGCTGATGCATTCCAGCTAAAACTCAACGCAGAAAAAACACAATGCCTTGTACTCACCTCACAACACAAACAAATACTCCACCATAACATACTGCTCACTTACCGTCTCACAAAATCTGAAAATTCTGGGAGTTACCATTGATCGAAACCTCACACTCGATGCCCATGTGAAGAATACAACGAAAAAGATGTTTCATTCCATGTGGAAACTCAAAAGAGTAAAACCTTTCTTCCCGAGATACATCTTCCGCACCATAGTACAATCAATGGTAATAAGTCATCTGGATTACTGCAATGCACTATACGCGGGCTGCAAAGAACAAACTATCAAAAAACTCCAAACAGCCCAGAACATTGCTGCCAGACTCATATTTGGAAAAACTAAATATGAAAGTGCAAAACCCCTAAGAGAGAAACTTCACTGGCTCCCACTCAAGGAACGCATTGCGTTCAAGATCTGCTCGATAGTACACAAAATCTACATGCTAAACCTCGTGGACCTTCCTCCCAGAAATGCCAAAAGATCATCCTGCAAATTTCTGAACCTACACTTCCCCAGTTATAAAGGACTAAAATACAAGCTGATACACTCCACCACCTTCTCTTACATGAGCACGAAGCTGTGGAATGCATTACCAACTGCCTTGAAAACTACTGCTGAAATAACGAAATTTCGTAAATCTCTGAAGACACATCTCTTCAACAAGGCATACTAAGAGAACCCATAACCTACAAAATACCTACGAATCCACCAGCTTTGACAGTCCACCTTCTATACTATCCTTCCTAAAACCTTCCTTATCTTTTCACTTACTTAACCCTGACTTACCTATAATGAATATGCCATAACAAAACTCTGTACACTACCAATCTGACATCTTGTAATGACTATGACATAACAAAACTCTGTAAGCCACATTGAGCCTGCAAATAGGTGGGAAAATGTGGGATACAAATGCAATAAATAAATTGGCAATAACGATGGATCAAGAATTTTAATTTCACTTTAGCACAACGGTGAAGGCCTTGACAGCAATGAACACTCATCCTACCCCTATCACCAGGAGACCACCCACAGATAAGTGATCTTATTCACAATTTGATAGTAGTTAAATCTGTAACAGACTATGGTGATTTTAAAATAGGAGGACGGTAGGAACAGTGCAATGATGGTTGGATGCTGCGGGCCGTTTGCACAACATATGGCATAAGGCACACGAGCAATTTCTGAGCACTGCACATAGAAAAATAAAAAATTTTATATATTGAATATATGAAACAGGAACAAATACTGGTGAAATTGTTTTATAGTAAATTTTAACTGCCAGACTCTCAGCCATTCTTCTAAACTTTGGAGATCCCTGTTCATTGTTTCTACTCCCTCCAGGGTATCCACTCTATTGGCTATCTTTGTGTCATCCGTAAAAAGGCAAACCTTTCCTTCCAACTCTTCAGCAATATCTCTCACAAAAATATATTAAACAGAATCGTCCCCAGCACCGACCTCGGAGGAACTCCACTGCTCACCTTCCTTTCCTCCGAGCGGATTCCATTTACCACCACCCTCTGCCACCTGTCGTCCTATCCAGTTCACCACTTTGGGTCCTAAGTTCAGCCCTTTCATCTTATTCATAAGTCTTTTGTGGGGGACCGTATCAAAGACTTTACTGAAATCCAAGTAGATTACATCTAGCGCACGTCCTCCATCCACTTCTTTGGTCACCCAGTCGAAGTCAATGAGGTTTGGCAGGACTTTTCTTTGGTAAAGCCATGTTGCCTCGGGTCCTGTAAACTGTTGGCTTCCAGAAAGTTAACTATCCTTTCTTTCAGCAGCAACTCCATTATTTTTCCTACCACTGACATGAAAATTACCGGTCTGTAATGTCCCCCTTCTTCCCTGACTCCACTTTTGTGAAGAGGGACCACAACCGCTCATCTCCAATCTCGCAGAACCTCTCCCGTCTCTAAAGATCTATTAAATCTTTAAGAGGTTCCACCAGGACCTCTCTGAGCTCCCTCAGTATCCTGGCATGTATCCCATTCGGCCCCATAGCTTTATCCACCTTCAGATTCTCCAGCTGTTTTTATAAACTCTTTCTTCCATAAACGGCGCAGTATCCACTCCATTCCCAGATATTCTGTTGCTAGCCAACCGCGGTCGTTCACCAGGATCTTCCTCTATGAATACTGAAGAGAAGTAATTGTTTAGCACATTCGCTTTATCCTCCTCACTCTCCACATAACTATTCACATTGTCTTTCAGTCTTGGAATTCCATTCTTATCTTTTCTCCTTTCTCCAATATATCTGAAAAAGGTCTTGTCACCTCTGTTTACATCTTTAGCCATTTTTTCTTCCCCTCGCGCTTTTGCTAGCCGTATTTCCCTCTTCGCTTCTTTGAGTTTAATCCAATAATCTTTTCCGTGATCCTCTCGTTTCAATCTTTTGTATTTTTTGAACAAAACCTCTTTTTCTCTTATTTTTTCAGCTACTTATTTGGAGAACCATATAGGCTTCCTTTTTCTCTTGGTTTTGTTTACTTTCCTCACGTAAAGATCAGTTGCCATATTTATAGCAGCCTTTAGCTTTGTCCTCTGATTTTCCACTTCTCCTACGCCTTCCCACTCCAACAGCTCCTTCTTCAGGTATTCTCCCAGTTTATCAAAATCAATAGGCCAGTCTTTATTATCCCATGTTTCTAGATTGCACTGGACCTTCCAGCTGGGTATTTTGTTTTATGAAGGTGTGGAGCAGAGAGAGAAGGTGGGTGCCACCACAACAGATCTGCCTAGACACAGTTGGAGTCCTTTGTCTCTGCTTATTTTGAGTCATTTTGGTGTGGCCAGATGCCGCTGCTTCATGCCATAGTTATTTACTCATGGAATATTTACTAACTGCCTTACAGCAGCCAGTTTTTTGGGGGATACTCACATAGTGCTTGTTAAGTACATTGCATGCTATAACCATGTGTGCTGCTCACATATGTCTTGTTTTGCAGATATGCCCCTGCTTATAGCAGCAAAAGCCTGCTATGTGCTCCCGGGTATTGGCCAGTCTGCAAGAAGCCCTCCGGGTTGGCCTTTCTAGATCTGTGCGGGCCAGGTACTGACCTTAAGTCAGCTAGACTTTATCGGGTTGCTCAGGTACTGTTTCATCCTTGAATGCTGCTACACTTATATCGATTCTGGGCTGTCAGCCAAGGCCTAGGCGATACCATATAGGTGAGCACTGCTGGCGGGGTGTTCACAAAAACGCCTTATGGTTTTGACCACTCTTGAATGTACAGCACTTAGAAGCTCGTGGCTGAGAGTTACATATTTCATATTCCATAAAGCAGCATGTCCCGTAAAGGCAGCCTGTCGGTATTAACTTTATGCAAATGATTTCCATTCCCTTTCCATCAGGAGTGCTATAGGGATTTAGAATTCATATTAATGGATTCTATTCCACATGACTGTGTACCCTCCTTCATTGAAAATGACCATTGAATCCTCCCTGCCATTTTCTGTCCAGGAACCAGTTCACAGAGAGACATTGCCTCCTATCCCACAACTTTTTGATTTTCAAGAGTCTGTCATGGGGAACTTTGTCAGAAGCCTTTGGGGAGTCCGGATGCACTACATCTACTGGCTCACAGTTGTACACAGTTTTATTCATGCCTCCAGAGAGGTGAAGCAAACTGGTGAGGCAAGACTTCCCTTGCTTGATCCCATGTTGACTCTGCCCAATAGGACAATGTCAGTTCTCGTGTTCCATAATTTTATTCTTTATAATAGTTTTCACTTTTTGTCCAGCACTGAAGCCAGGATTCCCATTCTGCGGTTTTCATGGATCGCTTCTGGAACCCCTTTTGGAGCTTGGCATTGCATTGGTCACTCTCCATTTTTAAGGTACTAGGGACGATTTTCACAACAGGCTTCGGATCACTAACAGCAGATCAGCCATAGAGTTCTGGGTGCTAGAATTACCGCCAGATTGCCTACTAGGTATTTGCAAGAAAGATACCTTGCTAGCAGAAGTTTCGAGTTCGGATTTTCCTCTGTTGGAATTTCAGGTACTAATAATCACCTTTGTGATGGCATTGGTTCTTGGGCCAGCAGGCAATACCTAGCCGATTTGGCAGCCGGGAGCAATTATTATCTTGCTTATGAAAACCCAATCATATGTGCTCCATTAGCATATTTCCCGCCTTCAGCATGAACTTAGTTCAAGTTATAGTACACTTCAGTGCATTGCCACTAACCAGCGGCAATTTTTGCTCCACTCTCCAAAGTGTGGCATATTCTGGCAGGCATTCCCATCACCACATCCAGTGTCATTAGTATGATATGTTTTTCCATTTGCCACAGTTTTCAGTCAATGCTTGCATGGCTGGGGATATGCATTCTTGTACAGCATTCCATCATGCTATTAGGCTAAGGGGCAAAACAGCTCAAGATGCAGCTGTCTATTACATTCGCAGTGGGGAGGCTTTATGTCCATTCACATACTTTCAGTATGTTGCATTCCAAACCGCATACAAACCATGTCTGGTTGCATCTACACACAGTTTTTGCCATTCAGTGGCAATAGGAGCAGGCCCAAAAGTTTGAATTTGCATTCTTTCTAATTCTGCCTAGTCTGAAGACATGGTGCTTTTGTCCATCTGAATCCTCTGCAGGGCACTTGCCTAGGACTTGGGCTATGCAGCACATATTGGAGTAGTACTTGAACCAAGAGGGAGTTCTCCACCATGCTACCTGCTCAAATCTTTGCCATTCATACAATACTCACCGATGCTATAAGGTGCTGACAAACTTATTGACGTTGGTTTTCTATATGATGTAATACTGGTCTCCATAGTATGGTCCAATCTCTGATGCTGCAGAAGGGGGTTGAGTTTCACTGTAGCAGCTGGGCAGCAGATGCATGTTAACCAAATCAGCCGGCTCGAGTCGAGGGGAGGGAGATTTTTCCCTCAAGACAGCAGTTTTAGCTAGGCTAAGTGGCATGTTAAACATTGAATGATCCAGTACTTTTACTGCTGTACAATTCTCTCTTTAAAACACTTGACTTACGTATAATGAATATGTTGGCATCGACATTGACATTATCTGTACTAGAAGTCGTGCTGTGTAACTCATCACCTGCATCTTCATCTTCTTTGTCATACTGTCCAGTTACAGAAAAGGCTTTCACAAAGTTGGAATCGTTGTCTAATTTGAATATCAGGTTTAATGCTAGAATGTCAAGGGCCAGATTCTATAGAGCACCGAAACACAATATACTGCACACATAGGCAGGAGTAGCAGCGCTGCCACATACACGACACATGATAGTACAATAGCAATGCCCATCGCGCCTACCATTCATGCTCGCATCTATGCTGGGGTTCTCGATAAAAGCGCCTTTTTTCTACGACTTGCTCTCATTTCTTGTTGGTCCCATTACAAGTTATTTCTTGTTATTCCTACATTGTACATGGAATTAGTATGCCATGGTACTCCCAACTGCAAGTCATTTTCTCCTATTCCTAGCAGCATGTGTTTTGTGACATTCTAATTACTTGGCCATGGGAACAGTTTTCTGTGTTTCTCCTTGACATGTACGCAGTCCTCATCATACTTTGGTACGGAATCTAATCATTCCTTGTCCTTTATGGAGTAATCCGGCCTTCCCACAAAGCCAGTAGCTGGGTTTCTGTTCGATCTCATGTTAAGTCAGCTATAGCTAATCTTCACCCTCTATAACACCATCAATACTCGTCACATACAAGCAGTGAATATCGGTCAAAATATCAGTCCAAACCCAGTGTCTCTCATCAAGTGGAGGGAGTTGGTTCTGTTTTCTAGTGCTCCCATACAATTACCATTCACTGGCTAGCTTCTGCTAGAACAATTTGCATAGATTTGACAGCTTCACATAGCATCTGGTGTTGCACAGGATTGGGAAGATGGGAACAAGAAACTGGGCTAAGTTGGCAAAAGGGCCATAAAAAGGGCATCAACATATAAGGGGCCACTATTGGGTGGCACAGGCTTACTCAACTCTTTATGGAAGGCCCTTTATATGTATATGTATATATATATATGTGTGTGTGTGTATATATATATATATATATATATATATACACACACACACACAGTGCACTCCATTTAAGTGCACGTAGGATAAGCACATGCTCTGTTTAACTACATGCCATACTTCGGTCCCGTTTTTGGTGCCATCAATTTCTATGGGGACAAGCTTCGGTTTAGCGCACCACTGATAAGTGCAAGATTCACTTATATGCATGGTTTAAGACCGCTCCTCTGCAGGAAAGACTTCGCGTAAGCGCACGCGCGGAATATGGAAGCTGATTGGCGTGTGACAAAGGGACGGTAAATTTGAAATCTCGTTAGTTAACTGCCACAAGCAGAAGAAGCGAAAGAATGTTGTAAGAGTGTACACTAGAGTCGTCGTCGTGCAACTGTAAGACTTTAACACTGGCTGAACGAATAGAAGTTCTTAAAAAATTAGAAAACAGTCAAGCATCTATTGTTAAAGAATATGGTGTCAATCCCAGTAAAATTTCACATATCTTGAAACAGAAAGACCAGCTTCTGGAAGACTGGCAAAACAATACAAATCTACAGCGGAAATGTAAACGGGCGGGAAAAGCTGAGGATGTAGAAGATGCTCTTCTTCGGTGGTTTTCTCAAGTCAGCAGCAGACAGTCCACTGTTTATGGAGAAAGCTAATCAGCTAGCTGAAAGTCTTGGACTAACTGAATTCAAAGCCACTGTTGGATGGTTGGAAAGATGGAAGGAGAGGAACAACATAAAATTCAAGAAACAGCATGGTGAAAAACAAGACGCTGATGACTTTGGTGCTGAAAATTGGGTTGTTTCAGTTCTTCCTACCATCTTGAACGAGTTTGCACCTCATGACATTTTCATTGCTGACAAAAACTGTCTCTACTGGTGAGCGATTCCTGATGGAACACTTGCATTCAAACAAGCTGAAACTACAGGAAGTAAAACATCGAAGGACCGACTGACGATCCTCCTTTGCTGCAATATGGATGGGAGTGAGAGTGGAACCCCTCGTCATTGGAAAGAGCAAACAGCCCCGTTGCTTCAAGAATGTTACGCGACTTCCTGTGTCATACAAAGCTAACGCAAATTCATGGATGACTGGGGAAATTTGGAAGCAGTGGCTAAAGAAGTTAGACACTAGAATGCGGGCACAAAAGCGTCAGATTTTGTTGCTTTGTGATAATTCTGCAGCACACAGTGATGATGTCAGGCTGTCTTACGTCAAGGTGGTCTTCCTGCCACCAAACACTACCTCTCTGATCCAACCTATGGATCAGGGCACAATAGCCAATTTCAGACAACATTATCGGGCTCTTGTGCTATGTCGTCTGATGAGCGTTATGGATGACCAGACTGGCAAGGATAAACGTGCTGTTGAACTGGCTCGTAATCTATCACTGTTGGATTCTCTACATATGCAGAAAGAAGCCTGGAATCATGTTACACAGGCAACCATTGTGAACTGCTACAAGTGGGCAAGCTTTGTTAGGGATGTGGAGAGGGATGAAACAGATGCAGCTGTTGCAAATGCGTCAGATGAACAGGCTATTGACGTCCCAGCCGGTGTTACTGAAGAGGAGTTCCATGACAAAGTCAGCATGGATTTAGTGAAGGGAGGTCTTGCCTCACCAATCTACTGCATTTTTTTGAGGGGGTGAACAAACATGTGGACAATGGGGAGCTGGTGGATATTGTGTATCTGGATATTCAGAAGGCGTTCGACAAAGTGCCTCATGAAAGACTCCAGAGGAAACTGGAGAGTCATGGGATCGGAGGTAGGGTATTATTGTGGATTAAGAGCTGGTTGAAAGATAGGATGCAGAGAGTAGGGTTGAATGGTCAGTGTTCTCAATGGAGAAGGGTAGTTAGTGGGGTCCCTCAGGGGTCTGTGCTAGGACTGCTGCTTTTTAACATATTTATAAATGACCTAGAGATGGGAGTAACTAGTGAGGTAATTAAATGTGCAGATGACACAAAGTTATTCAGGGTCATCAAGTCGCAGGAGGAGTGTGAAAGATTACAGGAGGACCTCGTGAGACTAGGAGATTGGGCGTCCAAGTGGCAGATGATGTTCAATGTTGACAAGTGCAAAGTGATGCATGTGGGAAAGAGAAACCCAAATTACAGCTATGTCATGCAAGGTTCCGCGTTAGGAGTTACAGACCTAGAAAGGGATCTGGGAGTTATCGTGGATAAGAACTTCTGCTCAGTGTGCTGCGGCGACTAAGAAAGCCCACAGAATGTTGAGCATTATTAGGAAAGGGATGAAAAACAAACACGAGGATGTTATAATGCCGTTGTATCGTTCCATGGTGCGACCGCACCTCGAGTATTGTGTTCAGTTCTGGTCGCCGCACCTCAAAAAAAATATAAAGAAATTGGAGACGGTGCAGAGAAGGGCGACGAAAATGGTAAAAGGGATGGGAGGACTTCCCTTTGAGGGAAGGCTAAGACAGTTAGGGCTCTTCAGCTTGGAGAAGAGGTGGCTCAGGGGTGATATGATAGAAGTCTACAAGATAATGAGTGGAATGGAGCAGACAGACGCAAAGCGTTACAATAATAGAATCAGGGGACATAAGATGAAGCTAGAATGTGGTAGATTTAAAACATAGGGGAAAGTTTTTCTTTACTCAGCGCGTAGTTAGACTCTGGAACTCGTTGCCGGAGAATGTAGTAACAGCAGTTGGCCTTGCTGAGTTTAAAGGAGGTTTGGACAGATTCCTGAAGGAAAAGTCCATTGAACATAATTTAAATTTTTGTTTTGTTTTTGGGTTTTTTGCCGGGTTCTTGAGGCCTGGATTGGCCACTGTCGGAGACAAGATGCTGGGCTTGATGGATCCTTGGTCTTTTCCCAGTATGGCGGTGTTTATGTTATGTTCACTACAAACAGCTGACGACAGCACTGATGTCGAGATATGCGCCTACACGCAGGCAACGGCTGATGATGAAACAGATGACGAAATGAGCAGCGAGGCACATGCTGACGAAATTCAACAACCTCCTGTCACTTTTGCAAGAGCGCTGGAGAGTCTCAACACCGTGCGGGCCTATCTGGAGGCCACTGGATGTCAGTGCTATGACAGTTTTTACCATCTGGCAGATGTAGTCTATGGAACTCACAGACACAAGAGTGTACAGAGGATTATGACCGATTACTTCAAGTAAACCTAACGTCAGTTAACGGAGACTGTATATGTATAATAAACAGTACTGTACATATGTTTATCAGATGTCAAGCTTCTTTGGGTCACAATGGCTAAGTGTACGCTCCGGTTAACTTCATGTATGTCTTTGATCCCAGACCCTTGCACTTAAACTGATTGCACTGTGTGTGTGTGTATATATATATATATAATATACACACACACACACACGTGGGTGTGGGTGTATAATATATATATAATATACACACACACGTGGGTGTGGATGTGAAATCAGCATATCTCAAGCTATGACTGCCTGGGTTTTGACTGTGCAACAAGTAGCAGTGGCCGCAGCTAGGATGCAGGTTAGTGGGGAGACCGCAACAAGTGAGGTGGTGTCGCTGTTGCAGTCTATGGCGGTGGGTCCTAGCCTGATAGAGTACACAGCAGTATGTCTTAGACCAAATCAAGGTCAAATGTGAAGTGGTTTTGTCCTATGTTAGCAGTCGCATGGATGATGGCTAAGATCAGTAGCCAGTGCCAGAGTAACAGATCATCATTAGTGCCACCTCAGACTTTGATGGAATGGGGAGGCTGAAGGCTTCAAGAAAGAGTCAACGATTGGGAAGGGGAGGATGATTTTATGGTAATCCCCCGATCAAAGCTGTAATGTTAGCACCTAGGTATGTCTATGGCATATGCCCCAGGTGGAGCAGAGAATGTGTAAGGTGGAAATAGAGGAAGCTATGTGACTCAAAAGGCTGGACCCCTTGCCTAAAGTGCTCTAGCAGATCGAGTCAGGTATTTAATTGTTATTGTAAACTGTATCCATTCATGTAATTGCTCACTGTTATGAATGTTTTTGCATATGTAAGTTGTAGAATGCTGCGGCGATAATAAATTCCATTCTTCTCGGATAGCTTGTCGTGTGGCTATATGTAATGTATGGTTTGGAATGGAGAGTAGTGAAGGTAGCAGGGCTCTTCGACAGAGGAGGAGACAAAAGATTTAAATATCAGTCATTATTCTTCAAAAACCCGACACAGTACTGTGTTTCGGCAAAGTGCCTGAGTCAGGGGTCTTAATATGAAATCACTGGTAAAATTTAAGAGTCAGGATAATCATCTTTAAAAAGACGCGAATACCTGAAACACATGCAGGGTATAGTGTAGCAGTACAGAATCAAAAAGTGCTTTTGATTCCCAAAACAGAGTACTGTGTCGGGTTTTTGAAGAATTAACAGTTTTTGAAGAATAAAGACTTTGATATTTAAATCTTTTGTCTCCTCGTCCTCTGTGGAAGAGCCCTGCTACCTTCACTACTCCTTTCGTTTGGCGCTCCCCTCCACTTAGTGGCATACGGTCCTCCGCTCCTACAGGTGTCCTGTCTTTGAATGGAGAGTTCCAAGGTGCCGCCTGCCCAGTTTGTGACATAGACCATCTGCCAGGCAGAAGTTAGCTTTTCTCTGTTTGGTTTGTTTATTCTGTCTTTCACGTGCTTGTATACTCAGGGGGCCGATGCTCAAAGGTATGGAGTCTTGTGCTGTTCGCTTTATCGCCAGAACAGAAGATCAGAGCAGAAACTTAGTTCTGCAATGACACTGAATTATATATGTGCTATGAAACTGAAAATAAGGGGGAGGAATGAGCCTGGCACATGCACACAAGAGTTTCTTAGTAAGCGCAGCTCTTGTGTGCATGCCCAGGCAAGAACAGAACTGCAAGCTTACACTGGTGCCATTTTGCTTCTTTAAATATAAGAGTTTCAAAAATTGTTTTCAATTGAAAGGCTCTCATTTAAGTGCAGAAGAAAGGTGCCAATGTGTGCTTGCAATTTGTTTTCCTCCGACTCACACACATTTGTTTCCCACTATCAGCATTTATAGGCTGTACGTGCTTCCTTCTGTTTCTTTAAGAAACAAAAACAGGCAGTGTAAAGTAAGACATTCTGAAAAAATCCTTTATTGAAAACCTTCAACACTACCACCAAGCTGCCAGTAAGTTTCCAGCATTAAGGGCAGCATTTGTTTCAGTGTTCTCTGAGCACTGGGAGGGGATACCAAATTATCTCATTAACAGCCGCTTGAGTACATTTAAATACAGTTTGTGCCCATCTTTGGTGCACACACTGTTTCCTACAGTAGAGGCATTGGAACTTTCTGCGCACATGAATTTAGATGGTAGGGAGGCTAACTCGGGAATAATGTTAGGAAGTACTTTTTCACAAAGAGGGTGCTAGATGCCTGGAATGCCCTCCTGTGGGAGGTGGTTGAGATGAAAACAGTAACAAGGAACAGCAGAGGAGACGAACACACAAGGACTACGAAATTAAGGGTTTTTTTTCTCTGGTTTCCTGCGCTGTTGTAGATTTGTTACTGTGATATTTGTGAGACATTTTTTCCACAGATTTCCATCGATCAGTTATTTTAGTGCTAGCGTTATGCTCATTTGAGCACTGCCTAGCCACACTATTTCTCATATAATCGAATAGGTTGTGATAAGACTCCTGATGAAAGCCTAGGTGCCAAAACAAGAGTCATGTCAAGTCTTATTTGATCAACCAATAAAGTATTGACAGCAGCACCTTGATTTCTTAGTCATTATGTGTTTGTCTCCTCCACTGTTTCTGCTGCATACTGTGGAGGACTGTACTTCTTTGTGCTTTGGAAGATGAAAACAGTAACAGAATTCAAAAACGCATGTGTTAAACACAAAGGCATCCTGTATGCAAGGCATGGAACCAAACAAGCTTAGTTGTGATTAGATGGCACCACCAGTAATTCAGAAGCAAAGCCAGTGCTGGACAGACTTCTGAAGTCTGTGCCCAGATCATGGCTGGACAGATTCAGCTTCAGTAGTTGGAGAACAAGGGCATGGCAGACATAGGCGTAGTTTGACTGTTTCATTTGGGGGGGGGGGGGGGGGGGGGGGGGGGGGGGGGGGGCAAAGGATGGGGCGGAGCATATTAGCATATTCATTTGCATATATACATATGCAAATGAATATGCTAATATGGAGGAAGGAATTGAAATTTACAGACAAAATATCACAGATGCACATTTCAAAAAGCTGACATATTTCAGTTAATAAATTCTGAATAAAATACTTTTTTCTACCTTTGTTGTCTGATCATTTAGTTTCTCTATTCGCAAATGATATGTATGCTTAATTTGCAGTTCCCTCTCTTTCAAGCATCCCCTCCTCTGCAGTTTGGCAGCTGGCCTCTCTCTCAACTGTCCTCCAATTGTCCAGCAGCTCATCCTTCTCCCTCTCACCTCCTGATTCTGCAGGCCTTCTCTCTCTCAACCCCCCCCCCCAGCCTTGTGATTCAGCTCATTCGACCTCCCTAGTCCAACAGCTTCTCCCCTTTCACCCCCCCCCCCACCCTGATCTGGCAGCTTCCCTCTCTCTGACCCCCTCCAATTCGACAGTTCTCCTCTCTCTCAACCCCCCAGGTGCCTGTAATCCAGCAGCTCCCCCTATCTCAATCACTCCCAGCCTGTGTGATCCAGCAGTTCCCCCTCTCTTAACCCCTCCTGCCCCTGTGATTCAGTGGCTCCCTCTCTCAAACAACCCCCCCCATTCCAATAACTCTCCTCTCTCTCAAGCCTCCCCACCAGCACTTGCAATCCAGCAGCTCCCTCTCTCTCAAATACTCCATCCATCGACCAGCTTCCTTCTCTCTCACCCGCACCAATACGGCAGCTCTCCTCTCCACCCCCCAACCCATCTACTTTTAAATAAATGCTTCTCTTCTCTAGCAGCGGCGAATGGACAAGCATAAAAACAGCAATCAAGCGCAGCCAGGCTCAAGTACTCCGTCCTTCACTTTCTGAATCCTGACCTCTCAGCGTCCCGCCTGAAAGGAAATGACATCAGAGGAAGGTGGGACGCTGAGAGGTCAGGATTCAGAAAGCGAAGGACGGAGTACTTGAGCCTGGCTGCGCTTGCATGCTGTTTTTACACTTGCCCGTTCACCGCTGCGGGAAAGAAGATTAAGTTGTCTTTGTCGTTTGGGGGGGCATTGCCCCCCCCCCCCCAGTCTACGCCCATGATGGCAGACTTCTACTGTCTGTGCCCCAATTGTGGCTGGAGAGATTTGGATGGGCTGGAGTGGACTTCAATGATAGCTTCATTAGTTGGAGAAATGGCAAGGACAAATCAAGATCAAGTATGATTATGTAGTATCACATCATAAGGTATCAGTTTATCTTGTTGGGCAGACTGGTTGGATTGTACAGGTCTTTATCTGCCATCATCAACTATATATGTTGGTATGCACATTAATGTCCACGCTGGACCAGCTGTAATAATCTCTAATGCTGTTAGGTTTTGAGCATCGCCAGTAAGTGAGCTATTCTCCCAGGGGGCTTTCACCATTCATCATCCTGTCTCTAGGTGAGTGCTTCTCTACTGCTGTGCCATATAAGATTTTGTCCTCCCCCAAACACATGCTCAGTAACAGGCTGTTTTCCACATGCTTTGTGCTGCAAAGCAGCCTGCTACCAACACTTGCTCAACTGCCCTAATTGGCGGAGTGGAGCAAAGGCTAAAAAGCATGTATTAGGAGAGGAAAAAGAACTCCATTAATTAACAGAAAAGAAAGCATTGCATCACCATTGAGAGCAGGAACAGGACCTGGAGGCTTTAGGAAGCAAGTGACCTTTTGCTGAGAGTAGGCAGCAGAAGCTGGAATGGGAGACTTCACAGGGGTGGGGATCGACTGAAACAAGCAGGGGGCCTTTTTCTCAGTGGGGGCAGTTGGAGCAGAACCCAGAGTCTACTCTAGCTGACCTAATATTTAACCATCTCTCTGACCTCATGTGCACCTTAGTCACCTTATTTTCTAACTCCTCTTACTCTTTCCTATCTATATGTTAACCATCTCTCTGACCTCATGTGCAACTTCCTTTAGTCACCTTACTTTCTAGCTCCTTTAACTCTCTTACCTATCTATATGTTCCACCTTTGCTTATACCCTACACTGTCAATTAAAATGTTATATTACGTATTGTGTTGGCATTGTAAGTAGTATACTATGCTGTACTTTGTATTGTTATTTGAATGTTTTTACTGCTGTAATTGTCTATTGCTCATATTTGATTTATTCTTATTGTACACTGCCTTGAGTGAATTCCTTCCAAAAGGTGGTAAATAAATCCTAATAAATAAAAATAAATTTTGCATGAGTGGATTGACCTGAAGTACTAGCTTGAATTTGCACTGTTGTGATTTCTTCCCTACAGTGTTCTCTCCCTTGTTACTCTTTTGTGTGACTTCCTCCTCCTACTTGAGGGAATGCTTTCTTTCCTATTATTAATGGAGTTCCTCTTCCTTTCCTAATACATGCTTTTTAGCCTGTACACTGCTCTGCTGTGCCAGGGCAGTTAGGACAGTTTAGCAAGTCACTATAAACTATAATGGTGGGCAATTGTTGGTAGTAGGCTGCTTTGTGCACTCCGGGGGGGGGGGGGGGAGTGCAATGTTCATAACTACCACTAGTATTAATATGCAGTTAATGCTGGCTTTGTGCGTACATTACAATCACCTAGTGGCTCCCAGCTCAGAAGGCTCGAGGGCATTAAAGATAGCTGGAAGTTGCATTTCAAAATGTATTTAAATAGATGCTAATGAGGCCAGTAGTTATTCCCTCCCAATGCTCAGAGAGAAGCGCTGCAATGTGCAGAAGCAACTGATGGCCTATAACATCGAAAACATAGGATTTCTTGGTAAAGTCTCACATTGAATTGCAGGTTTTGTCTTATTCACAAGTGGAAGGAAGCCAATGGAAGTTTGAAGTGCGTTCAGAGACCAGAACAGAAACAAATGCTGCCATTAGCATTGGGAGGGAATACCAAATGACCTCATTAACATCCATTTGAGTACCTTTAAATACAATTTGTAGCCATCTTGAGAAATAAAATGTGTGTGTGTGTGAGAAATCAAAAGTGAAAGTGCACATTGGCGCCTGTTTTTCTGCGCTTAAATACGAGTCTTTCAAAAATTTAAAGTGCAAACAATTTTTGAAAGGCTCCTATTAAAAGCACAGAAGAACTGTGCGTTGTGTGCTTGCTCTTCTAGTTTTTGTATGGGCATGTGCACAAGAGCTGCACTTACTGCTAAAGCTTTGTGAGCATGTGCTAGGCATGTTTCTCCCCCTACTTTAGGTTTACTAGAACAGATTTGCCACACATAGTATTTGCATCTGTTTTCATTCGAGCACTGCTTAGCTATGTTTTGTACTGTTCTTTCATTGTAGCTTTAGTGCCTGACTTTGAGCATCATCATTCAGAACAGGTAATAATTGGAGGAAGATTGCTTAAAAATTTCCCTTGAGGGAAGGGAGGGTAAGCGCTGCAAGTGGAGGGAGCTAATGGAAACAAAATAATGATGCCTCTGGGGAACGAAGTTTTCATTAAAATAGTGCTGCCTGTGGGGAGTGCTGGGGAAGAAAATAAATTAGTGCCTATATGGGGTGCCAGTGAGAGAAAAAAAATGCCTGGCTTCCTGTGTGGGGTGCAGGGGAAGAAAAATCAAAATGGTGGCTGTGTGGCACCACAACAACCTCACTCATTGGTCTTCAATTGCTCTCATTTGGGTGGCAAACTTCACTTTGGATGGGCCACCCTTGGCATCTCCAAAGCTGTGTGTATGTTGGGGAAGGGGAAGAGAGGGACATATCGAGTGCGTGGGACAGAAAGAGATGGCAGTGTGCATAGTAATGGTGGTGGGAGGGTGGCGAGATGATGGCTTATTTTGGACCACGGTCTATCAAATATCATATGTAGATACTTACCGAAGCCACTTAAACTATTTGAAATTGAATTGCTATAAAACAAGACTATTTTAACTTGTAAGAGATTGGGTGGCGGAGCCGGTGGTGGGAGGCGGGGCTAGTGCTGGGCAGACTTCTACGGTCTGTGCCCTGAAAATGACAGATACAAATCAAGGTAAGGTATACCCAAAAAGAAGCACATATGAGTTTATATCTTGTTGGGCAGACTGGATGGACTGTGCAGGTCTCTTTCTGCCATCACCTACTATGTTACTATGTAAGAGTGTTGTTTTAAAGGCACAGCTTTTGAATATAAGTTAAGATGATAAGGGGAATGGATTAAAGTAACGGGATTTGGGTGGTATTTGGAAAATACCAATAGCGGTGTTCCAGGGATCCAATTTTATTTATTTCTTTTATAAAAATTTATATGCTGCTTTCCTGACAAAGACCTATTTCTCTTCTAAAATTTCTTCAAAAGAAAAGCTTTTTTTTTTTGTTTGTTTTACCTATTATGTCACACGAACATATAAAATAAACTCCTGGACATTCTAGCCAACATATTTTCCCTCCCTCTAGATCTATGGTTGCCAGGGTCACATTAATCACCTATGGGGCCTAGGGCAAATTTATGTGGATGGGCCCCATGTGGTCAAGCACCCTTGCCTTTGTCCATGAGTCCAGCAGTCCCCTTTCTCTCCACCCCTCTGGTCCAGCAGCTTAGTTTACTTCCCTACCTATTAGCCAAGCCACTTCCTGGGGGGGGGGGGGGGGGGAAGGTGAGAATCCACTGTCAGTCCATGCCGCTGATGGCTCTTGCCAGTCCCGCCCCTTCTGATGTGACTTCCTGTTTCTAAGGGGTATGACCAATAGTGGCATAGACTTATGGTGGCTCTACCCCTTTATGCTGCTTTTCCCCCTGGAAAGCAGGTGAGGGGGGGAGGGGAGAAGAATGTAGGAACGATGCTGGACCAGAATGGGCCCTGTCCTTGGGCAGCTGCCCTCTTTATTCTGATGGTGGCTCTATCCCTTTATGTTGCTTTTTCCCCTGGAAAGCAGCTGAACGGTGAAGGGGGGGGGGGGGGGGGGGGGGGGGGGAGAATGATGTAAAGGAAGATGCTGGACCAGAATGGGCCCTGTCCTTGGGTAGCTGCCCTCTTTATCCATTGGTTAAAGCTGCCTTGAAGGCTACCACCTACTGGGTTCAATTCCAAGTGTGGGTATTTGGGGTTACTGTTTAGGAGCTAGAGTAAATAGCATGAATGGGCAGACTGGATAGGTCATATGATCTTTATCTACCTACATTTTTCTCTGTTTGTTTCCTTGCACATACCAATCTGCCATCACACTTCTTGCTGTACCTTACTTCCCCCTTTGCCCAGATCTGCTGCTGTCACATTCTTATTCTTCCCAGTCTGCCAGTACAACCACCTCCTCCTTCCCAGCCCTGATTTGTAACATTGGCTAACAAGTTTGCATTGCGCTTGCAACTGCTGGTAATATTGTAGGGATTTTTTTTCCATAATTTATCATGCCTGCAATAAAATCATGCCCTTAATTATTGTCCTCTTAATTTAGGACTTTTTTCCTTACTATTATAATGGAATCATCCTTGTTATATAAGAATCAGTGACTATGGCTTTGTACATCACACTGTATACATAGTCACACATACAGGATCAGTAAGCAGTGTTGTATAGTAACTAAGTAAATGTAACTAGTTACTGTACTTAAATAAAAGTTTAATACTTGCAGAGAAGTACAGGAAAATTTTGTTACTTTTACTGAAGTAAACGCTTACCTAGTTACTTCTGATTAGTTAAAAGTGGCAAAGAGATCTAAATGTTGATTCCTCAATAAACCAAATGAAACAGCAAAACCTTGTTACACAAACAGTGGATAATCTCATCTTAAATTTTGTTGTATAGGGCATACAGCCTATGAGAACATTAGAGTTGCCTGTGCTGGTTGAACTGGTTGCTAGTCTCCAGCCAAACAGTGATGAGTTTGGTCACTTTGAAGTGGAGTTGAAGCTGGTTGCAATTATTGGTGAACAGAAATATGTCTCTATCACAACAGACAGATGGACATCCCATGGAAAATTTTACATTGGCGTGACAGTCCACTGGATTGATAGTCTGCTTGCCTGGCCTTAAGACTGAAGAGTTCCCATACATTTGACATTCTTGCATCAGTTCTTCAAGATATTCAGAGTTTGTCATCAGAAAAAAATAGAACAGATAATGATTTAAACTTTGTGAAAGCCTTCTCTGTAATTGGACAGCATGACAGTGATAACAAAGATGAAGATGAAAGTGATGAATTAGCACTACTGTTAATGCAGATAATAATGACAACGATGATGATGATAAAGCATCCCTGGCTATACGGAAGTCAATAGTCATAGAGATTCCTTTGATCAATACCTGCAGACCCAGTTAAAAAGGCATCAGTAATATTGTCCTGGCCTGATTTGAAGGAACTTTTATCAGACTGAACAATCCACTTCCTGATAGTGCAGTTATTAAACACCTTTTTAGCTGTGGTGGATTAAAGATTCACAAGCGCACTCACATAAGCGACAGTCATTTTCAAAATTTAGTTTTACTAAAAGTGAAGTAGATTGAATTCTAGCGCAATAAAATTGTGGGATAAAAAATGTTAACAATAGTTGCTTTCATTGTAGTTACGGTACTTTTACTTTTTCTCAAAAAGTATTATATTAAGCAGTAACTTTTTTATGTTTACTTATTTCTTAGGATTTATTTACCGCCTTTTTGAAGGAATTAACTCAAGGCGGTGTACAGTAAGAATAGATCAAACATGAGCAATAGGCAATTACAGCAATAAAACTATTCAACTAAAATTTACTTAAATAAAAGTACAATGAAGATCACACTAAAATTTACTTAAGTATTAAAATATACATTAATTTTTACTTTTACTTAAGTATTTTGACCTAGTACTTTGAACAACACTGTCTGTAAGGGCTTCTTACAATCATAACAGTACTGTTTTTTTTCTAGGTTAAAAATGGATAAAATGAGGCACAAAGGGATATATGAGAGTTTACAAATGTACCAAATCTGGCAGAGGAATCAGGATTCAGACTTGGGAGTTTATAACACCTGCATCTCATAATTTTGTCTCCATTAGGTCACATATCTTCCATAACTATCCTCTAACAGCAATATATTTTTTCTAAATGTTCAAACATGCTGCCTTTAGTGAACATAAAATAGCTATAGTTGAAACAAAAATTACTGAGCTCAAGCAAATGTTCAGAGCAGAATTTACATTTGCTTGTGGAATTTTAACAAATTGGTTACTGGCTTTGTTGTTAAAAAAATGTTTCTGACTACCAGTATTCTTCTTGTATAAACAAAACAGTGCCTGCACTGTCTGTTACTTTGAATGTTATATGCCAGATGTTTTTAATATAGTAGTCAGGTTTTGGAATACACTGCTCGGTTGTTTGATTTGTGATCATGCTGTTCAGTTTTCTGACAAGGAATGCTTGTCAGGTCGTCAAGGAAAAGAAGGGCTTTTTTTCCCCCCCTAAATGTTCAGCTGTGCTAGTGCTTCCTTGTATTATTTAGTTCCAGTTTTAGAAGTCAATATCTGCTCACAGATCTGCAGATGAGTGCTTCTCTAATCAAGTTCCTGTATCTGGTCTATTCCAAAGCCCATTTAACTATATGTAGGGGGCAAATTTATATATGTTGGGTAGGAGGATGTGTGTATTGGGAAAATGGGATGTCTGCACTTGTATTTTATACACTGTGCAGAAAGGACCTGCACCGTTTATAAATGTAGCTGCCGAGGTGTGTGGTCGCTCAATGGGTACACATTTTCTATAGGGAGACCTGGGATACATACTTCAGGGGAGTATCTTGTTCAGTTCTACCATCCATGGAATATAGGGTTCTAGGATAGGACCAGCCAAGTTGGGAGGCTACTGGCTCCTAGGATCACTCACTCCACTTTTGCAAAAGTGCTGTCCAGCCCAGGGTTTATTGTAAACCAACTAAAGTGTCCTGGAAGTTTTTATACAGTCAAGACATGTGAAAATAAGAGTACAAGATACTAAAAAAAAAATCACAGTTCAGCTCATCTTTTCCTCTGCTGCCTTCTCCAATGATTGAGATTCACCCCAAGGAAAAGGAAATGCAGTCTCATCTGAACACTATCAAATACTTTGAAGCTACTATAAGACTAGATGTGGGCTCAGGTAGTAGGGACCTCTTTCCTTAGAAGCCTGGCTCTCATGGTCTTAGCTCCTGGGCCTGTTGTCTTGATTCCTTCCTTCTAGGATCAGAGAAACCTTTGTCCAGAAGTTTCCATTCTGCCCCTTTCTCCTCAGTGATCATATATTGAGGAAAGCCACCTAGGGATATGTGGGATAAACTGTTTTAAATAAATAAATCAAAAATCAATCTTGGCTTAACCGGTCAAAGCACGAAAACTCCATGGTGGTATGATGTCTTAGCAAACCAAGGACAGAGTTCTGGTATTTGTCACTCATATTTCCTTCTAGTTCAAGGACTCCATTTACCATTGCCTCACTGGTAAGGAGAATCCTGTCAATACTTGAAATTTCTGTTATATAGATATCACTTTTTATATCTAGCAGAATCACTGGGGTGTAAACATAAAACATGCTTTTCCCCCGTCTCCTGTAGTACATGTATATAATGTGCACGCATAGATGTATGCACTGTGGTAGCCAGGCATTGGGACTCAACAAAGCAGCTTCATACAAGAGTTGCTTTATTACTGTTGAAAGAATGAATCTTCAATTCTGTTCGCTCCACAGGCTTGATACTTTAAACAAACAATTTCTTACTAGAGTTCCTTTCAACCCTGTCCCTGACAGGGCTCCATAATTTAGTATATGCTACTTCTCTCTTTAACTTCAAGGTTACTACAGCCTTTGCCTGACCTGGCTCCACAGGTTCAATAAAACACTCACTTTCTCTTTAAGTTCAGGTTTCCTTGGTAGAGAGGTGTGGTAGCCGTGTTAGTCCACTCTTAAAGCTTATCAATAGAAATCAAACAAAATAAAACATGGAAAAGAAAATAAGATGATACCTTTTTTATTGGACATAATACATTTCTTGATTAGCTTTCGAAGGTTGCCCTGATCTGACGAAGAAGGGCAACCTTCGAAAGCTAATCAAGAAATGTATTAAGTTATGTCCAATAAAAAAGGTATCATCTTATTTTCTTTTCCATGTTTTATTTTGTTAGGTTTCCTTGGAAAACTTTGCCTACCTCAGTTAGGCTTTTGGCAAACACAGGGTAGCAACATCTGCTGATGGGCCACTTATCTTCCCTGTGCTCTCCCCAGGTACTGCAGCCAACAGGAATGCCATGGGAAGATTACTTTACTTGCGACCTCCCTGTCCTGTTCTGCTCTAGGGCATACCTCCTCTCTGCCTGAGCCCTGCCCTCCTGACTCAGCAGGATGGCTCACTCTCAGCGTGGGTGAGGGAATATTCTTACAAGAACCCTGCCATATACTATTGATTCCCTCACATGTACATAGCATGCATCGGGGACATCAGGAAAATAGCACCTTGGGCTTGCAAGCCAAATTTTGAAGCCGAGTACACCATCCTACTGGTCCACCTGATGGTGGATCAGTAGGAGAGGCTTTTCCCTGTGGAAATAGAAGAGGGCTGGGAATGTATCACCAGATGCTTCAACTAGTGCTCCTCATACCACAGAGAGTATGTGTTTTATATGGGTGGTCCTTTTTATTTTGTTAGAGCCATAGGAGGATAAATTATCAGAGAGGCTTGATTTGCTTATTTCCAAATTAGGCGGTATATATATTTTTTAAATCTCAGATGAGCAGGTGGCAGGACTCGGCATCTTTTTGAGGAGATTATACAGGCAAAGGCTGGGATGTGGCTGCTTAGGGATCCACAGGGCTATCCTACTGAAGCATATAGCATATATCATCACTAAATGGATGGTTATGGTTTTACAGCACCAGTGTACACTACATACCTAGTGTTCTAGGGCTTGCATATTAGATGATAGGAGGGCCCACTGCGGAAGCTCCATGCTACAAATATATTTTCTTGAATATGTAAACCACCATGAAGTCCTTTCTGGACAAATGTTAGATAGTATAGTATAGTACTAATGAAAAGCTGCCACCTTCCAAAACCATTCCCTTACTATTGCTATTTCACCAAGGGGCTCATTTTCAAAGCACTTAGCCTCCCAAAGTTCCATAGAAACCTATGGAACTTAGCCTCCCAAAGTGCTTTGAAAATATGCCTCTATGTCTCTGATAAACATCTCTCTTTGATGCCCATCGCCCACTTCTCTGAGCTGTTATTTTACTTGGGGAAACCTTTCTATCTTGAGCTAAACAAGTTAGTGCCCATCTTCCCATCTCTTGTGCACATCTTTCTTTCATAGAATACCCATTCTTAGGCTTACCTAATCATTTCTAGCTTGCAAAATTGCCCTGTGCAATGATATTCCCATGTTCACAAAACCCATTCTCTTCTTCCCAACCTCCTTTACTTGCACAGCTAGTGAGCCAAATGCAGGCCAGGCCCCACTGTTACCACTGCCAGCTGTAGCAGCACTGTCACAGCCACCACCAGTGCCACCAGTATTAGTAGAAATGGCAACTGTACCACCATCATCACCACTGACAGGAGCAGTAGCTTTTTTCCCCTTTTTATTTTAGTTCCCCCTTTCCCTCAGCTTCTTTCCCAATAGGGGCTTCCTTTGTTTTACCCCAGGGAGAATGGGGGGGGGGGGGGGTCGGGTCTAGAGGATGTCCTCCAGTTGGAAGTCCTGCTGATAGCAGCCTGCTGCCTTCTGCTGTCCACAGATGTAGGAACTGCACTATTTCCTGCAAGTACTCTGCAATGTGTTTTGCCTCCTCCCATGGGGTTCAGGTGACATGATCTAGTAGCTTCTTTGCAGGAGCAGCTAGGTCAGCAGGTGGCTGTCATGGAGGGGCAGCTCCATCAATTGGGGAAGGGCATGCAGAGAATGCTGCATAATCAGAAGCAGATGTTAGATCTGGATATTCTTATAGCTTTCACTCATGAGCATTAGGGTCTCTTCTTCATGTCTTAATCCCAACTCCCTGTAAAACACCTCCTTGGACTTCTTGTACTCCTTTTCATGGGGTTTCCCCCTGTTTGATACTCTGGCCCTCCTCATCAACTATTATCCAAACTCTACAGATCTCACCGTGACCTCTCTAACCTCATCTCTATTCCTCTACTCCCCTCCTCTTCTCTGCCCTTCTCTTGCACCCTATGGAATGCCCGCTCTATCTGTAACAAACTCGCCTATATCCAGGACCTCTTTATCTCGCGTCACCTCCATCTGCTCGCCATAACAGAAACCTGGCTCTGCCCTGATGACTCTGCTTCAGTCGCAGCCCTGTGCCATGGCGGTTATCTATTTTCACATACTCCTCGCCCTGCTGGCCATGGGGGCGGTGTTGGACTACTTCTCTCTCCCTCCTCCAGATTTCAACCCCTTCTTCCACCTCAATCTCACTGTTTTTCCTCCTTTGAAGTCCACTCTATCCGCCTTTTCTCTCCTCTGCCTCTTCGAATAGCGGTCATTTATCGTCCCCCTGATAAGTCCCTTTCATCCTCTCAGTGACTTTGACGCCTGGCTTGCCTTCTTCCATGATCCTTCCTCCCCCTCTCTCATCCTTCGTGACTTTAATATTCCTGCTAATGATCCTTCCAACTCTTATATTTCCAAGTTACTCGCTTTAACGTCCTCCTTTAATCTCCAACTATGCTCCACCTCCCCCACTCATCAAAATGGTCACTGTCTTGATCTCATCTTCTCCTCCAACTGTTCACCTTCTAGTTTCCTTGCCTCTGATCTTCCCTCCTCTGATCACCATCTTATAACTTTCACACTTAAATCTCCTCCCTCCCAGTCCCGTCCTATCTTATCTAATTTATCTAGGAATCTTCACGATATTGACCCTTCATCTCTATCCTCCCATGTTTCAAACCTCCTCTCTACTGTGGCACCATCCACGTCTGTCAACGAGGCTGTTTCTTCTTACAATAATACTTTATCCTCGGCCTTAGACACTCTTGCACCTTTGATGACCCGCCCTGTAAGGCGTACAAAACCCCAACCTTGGCTGACTTCTAATATCCGCTACCTACGTTCCTGTACCCGCTCTGCCGAACGCCTCTGGCGGAAATCTCGGGCCCTTGCTGATTTCTTACACTTTAAGTTCATGCTAACCTCCTTCCAATCTGCTCTTTACGTGCCAAACAGGATTATTATATCCAACTGACCAACTCTCTTGGCTCTAATCCTCGACTTCTCTTCACCACATTGAACTCTCTCCTCAAGGTGCCCCCTCCCCCAACTCCCCCTTCATTATCTCCTCAGACCCTTGCTGAATTCTTTCACAACAAGGTTCAAAAGATAACCTTGCTTTCTCTACCTCACCACCTCTCCCTCCACTAGTCCGTTCCCCTCTCTCTCCTTCCCCTCATTCCCTTTCCTCCTTTCCTGAAGTTACTATTGAGGAAACTACACTTCTCCTTTCTTCCTCAAAATGTACCACCTGTTCCTCTGATCCCATTCCCACCCACCTTCTTAATGCCATCTCTCCTGCTCTTATTCCTTTTATCTGTCATATTCTCAACCTCTCACTTTCCACTGCGACTGTCCCTGCTGCCTTTAAACATGCTGTGGTCACACCTCTCCTTAAGAAGCCTTCACTCGACCCTACTTGTCCCTCTAATTATCGACCCATCTCCCTACTTCCTTTTCTCTCAAAATTACTTGAGCGTGCTGTTCACCGCCGCTGCCTTGATTTTCTCTCCTCACATGCTATTCTTGACCCACTACAATCTGGTTTTCGCCCTCTCCATTCAACCGAAACTGCACTTACTAAAGTCTCCAATGACCTATTACTGGCTAAATCCAGAGGTCAATATTCCATCCTCATTCTTCTTGATCTTTCCGCTGCTTTTGACACTGTCGATCACAGCATACTTCTCGATACCCTGTCCTCACTTGGATTCCAGGGCTCTGTCCTTTCCTGGTTCTCTTCCTACCTCTCCCTCCGCACCTTTAGTGTTCACTCTGGTGGATCCTCTTCTACTTCTATCCCTCTGCCTGTCGGCGTACCTCAGGGTTCTGTTCTTGGTCCCTTCCTCTTTTCTATCTACACTTCTTCCCTTGGTTCATTAATCTCATCCCATGGCTTTTCCTACCATCTCTATGCTGATGACTTCCAAATCTACCTTTCTACCCCTGATATCTCACCTTGCATCCAAACCAAAGTTTCAGCGTGCTTGTCTGACATTGCTGTCTGGATGTCTCAACGCCACCTGAAATTAAATATGACCAAAACCGAGCTTCTCATTTCCCCCCCAAACCCACCTCCCCGCTCCCCCCGTTTTCTATTTCTGTTGATGGCTTTCTCATTCTCCCTGTCTCCTCAGCTCGAAACCTTGGGGTCATCTTTGACTCTTCTCTCTCCTTCTCTGCTCATATCCAGCAGATCGCCAAGACCTGTCGTTTCTTTCTTTACAACATCCGTAAAATCCGCCCTTTCTTTCCGAGCACTCTACCAAAACCCTCATCCACACCCTTGTCACCTCTCGTTTAGACTACTGCAATCTGCTTCTTGCTGGCCTCCCACTTAGTCACCTCTCCCCTCTCCAGTCGGTTCAAAACTCTGCTGCCCGTCTCATCTTCCGCCAGGGTCGCTTTACTCATACTACCCCTCTCCTCAAGACCCTTCACTGGCTCCCTATCCGTTTTCGCATCCTGTTCAAACTTCTTCTACTAACCTATAAATGTACTCACTCTGCTGCTCCCCAGTATCTCTCCACACTCGTCCTTCCCTACACCCCTTCCCGTGCACTCCGCTCCATGGATAAATCCTTCTTATCTGTTCCCTTCTCCACTATTGCCAACTCCAGACTTCGCGCCTTCTGTCTCGCTGCACCCTACGCCTGGAATAAACTTCCTGAGCCCCTACGTCTTGCCCCATCCTTGGCCACCTTTAAATCTAGACTGAAAGCCCACCTCTTTAACATTGCTTTTGACTCGTAACCACTTGCCTCCACCTACCCTCCTCTCTTCCTTCCCGTTCACATTAATTGATTTGATTGCGTTATTTATTTTTTGTCTATTAGATTGTAAGCTCTTTGAGCAGGGACTGTCTTTCTTCTATGTTTGTGCAGCGCTGCGTATGCCTTGTAGCACTATAGAAATGCTAAATAGTAGTAGTAGTAGTAGTACTTTTCCTCACCCCTTCCTCAACCGCTTTAGTATGTGTGTTTAATGAACCTTTGTTATATTTTTTTGTTCAAGAGCTGTCATGTCTATTTATTTTAAATTTGGGGTTCCATCAGCCTTGACACAAGACATTCCTAGCAGGTGACAAGCAATATATATTGAAATGGGTACATGGAGAGGCAAAAAATTACAAGTGGAAACAGCAAGCTGCCTCATAGGATGAGACCAATAGCAGCAGTATAGAAGCACGTTTGAGGTTAACAAAGATTTAAAATTTTTTTTTTTTCAAAAGACCCAATGCAGCCAATATTTTGGCACCTGCCCTCATCAGGGTTATCAACATATGTTTCTGACACAAAATTATATTGTTACTGTTTCACACTATCATCAACTTTAAAACTACAGTAAAGGGCAGATGGTTAGTTACTGGGAGATGAAAACCCTATGCTTGGAACAACCTTCCTGAACCCTTACGCCAAGCCCCCTCCCTGCCCATCTTCAAGTCTTTGCTTAAAGCCCACCTCTTCAATGCTGCGTTCGGCACCTAACCCTTACCGTTCAGTGAATCCAGACTGCCCCAATTTGACTGCCCCGATCGGACCGACCGTTCACTTGTCTATTAGATTGTAAGCTCTTTGAGCAGGGACTGTCTCTCTTTGTTAAATTGTACAGCGCTGCGTAACCCTAGTAGCGCTCTAGAAATGTTAAGTAGTAGTAGTAGTAGTATGTATCATCTCAGGCCCATCTGATTTGTCCTCTGCCCCATTTTAGGACTCTCCTTAAAGAGCACTTTTTAAATTTCAAAAAAATGCTGTATTTTATTATTATTAGGGCCCTGTTGATTAAGACGCACTAGCGTTTTTAGCGCACGCTAAACACTAGAGACACCCACAGGAATAAATGGGTGTCTTTAGCGTTTAGCGCATGCTAAAAACGCTAGTGCGCCTTTAGTGGAGTTTAGTACACAGGGCCCTTAGTGTGCTCATTTCCTTGCATATTTCAGATTTTCATTTTACCTTATTTGCCATTTTTACTCACATTTTAAAATCAAAGCTTTTATGTTGACCTTTGACCCCTTTGGGTGGTTTATAAATTGGCGGCAAACAGTGTTCAACAGATTCTCTTACTGCAACGCCAAGGTGAAGTGCTGCTATTGCAACTGCCTAGGTTTCTGTGAGTATGTTACCATGCAATCAGTTTTCTTTTCAAAAAGGATATTTTACACAAAAATTTGTTTCCCTTAACATTTTAATTGCACACAGGTTTTTGGAATGCTTTCACATCAATACGGGTAGACAGTCCCCCGGATTCTATATAGCATGCCTAGAGATCAGTGCCAAAATTGGAGCTGATTCTATAACAATGCGCGTAATTTAACAAGCTTAACAAGCTAATGAGTGTTGATAACAGCATTTAACAAGCAATAATGAGCACTAATTGGACTGATTACAATTTAGGCGCACTCATTAAGTGTATTCTGTAATGATGTGCACTGAACTTCTAACGCGTACAGGTAAAAAGGGGCATGGTTGTAAGTGGGGAAATCGGTGATTCATGGGTGTTCCGAAATTTACGCACCTAGTTATAGAATATGTCCCAGTGTGCATAAATCTATGCGCTGGGATTTACACCATGTTTTCGTTGGTGTAAATGGATACTGTTTGGGCCTGTTGGTGCTGGGTCTCGGAACCAAAACCCAACGCCTCAACCCCACAAATTCCCCAACTGATTTCTTAGTACCACCGGCTGGGTAAAATACCAAAAACAGTATAAACAAGAGAAGCTTCTCACAAAAGAAGCTCTTAGACCAAGTGGAGATGGTGAAAAAAGTACACCCTCTCCTCACCGCTGTAAAAAAGCAACTAAGGTGACCATGTTTGTGCGACAGATGGGAAGGCACTCGCACACATGAAGTGTGTCTTGCACTCCACAAAGCTCTTCTTATGCTTGTCCTAAGATCCGGACTGGGCAACGCAGCCTGCACTACCCACTTGTGAGAATAGATAGACCTGCTTGTCCTTGGAGAGAATCTATACCAAATCTCACAAAGGTGGCACTACAATTGATGTATTATAGAAAAGAAGAGGAAAAATATATAGTGTGACTGGTAAGACCAGTGTTTCAGAAGAGGAAGAGAACGGTTAGATTCATAGAGCCCCTAGTAATCACCATGATTACAAGGGAGATACTTGGAAACAGACAGAAAAGTATTCTTACCTGGAATCTAGTGCTCCTAGTTGTTACAAGATATAGGGGAGGAGCAGGAGGAAGCAGAACACAGGAATCTGGGCAAGAAGGCAGCTCAGGAAAGGAAATTGGAACCCTGGGAAATGTACTGCAAAGCCCTTGTTACCTGCAGGTAAGCCAGGAAGCTCATTAGCTTCTCTGGCAGCTGCAGTAGGGGGTGGGGCTGCAAACCTCCCTGAGTAGTATTGACCAATATAAGGAAGCAGCCTGAGTCAGAGAGAGAGAGCAAGGACAAGCAAGCAAATGCCTGTTGTGCCTTAAACCTGCCCTGAACAGAACTAGAAAATGAGACCTTAGCTCTAGACTTCCTGCAAGTTTCTCTCAAGAAGTAACATAGTAACATAGTAGATGACGGCAGAAAAAGACCTGCACGGACGGTCTATCCAGTCTGCCCAACAAGATAATCTCATATGTGCCACTTTTTGTGTATACCTTACCTTGATTTCTACCTGTCCCTTTCAGTCTGCCCAGCACTATCCCACCCCAACCACCAGCCCCACCTCCCACCAGCGGCTCTGGCACAGACCGTATAAGTCTGCCCAGCACTATCCCCGCCTCCCACTACGAGCTCTGCCACCCAATCTTGGCTAAATCCCAATACATAAAGATAGAGAAGTTGTCCCAGGCTATCCAGCATCTGATCGCACACACCCCATTAGTCCCTTGCCTGTCAGATCATACACAAAGGACAAAACCAATAACATTATATATGAAATGGGGTGGACCCAGAGCCATAGCCCAACTGTTTGCTCCAAATGGCTTCAGCAAGAATTCATAGGGCAGGGGCAGTGGTTAGAATTAACCCCTCTAACCAAAGAGCTGTTCTACTACCAAAGCTGGTGTTAAACATAATAGGGCCCACGGAAAAAATCAGTAAGAGACCTAAAAGTCCACCAGCAGGGTGTATATTCCTCAGCTTCAGGTGAAGGAATAGGAAAGGCTTTAGCAGTGACAAAGGAAATGTAGGAAGAAATAGGTATTTGGGGAAGCAGCAACGAAAAGGGCAGTTTCTACAAAACAGACTTGACCTTAGGAAAATGCTGTTTGATAACATTATTACTCTCCATGAAAGAATGTTTGAGTATGGCTGTTTAAGGAATCCAGCCAGCTACCATTTCACTAATACAGAATGGGGGAAGGGAAACCTCTGCCATAGCCAGGAGGCATATGTAGAGAGTGGTGCTTGATTAACCAAGAAGGAGAGAAGGAAAACTGCTGGAAGCTCAAGTAAGAGTGCAAGGTGAATTCCCTGAGTGATTTAAGTGATAAGCATTCTAAGAAATTGAATTTTCAAGCAGAACCTGAGACTGTTCAATTTATTTTTGAAAGTACAACCCTGGGAGAGTTGAATACGTTTCTGTGCTGTTTGGATTAACCTTTAATTCTGGGGACTGGCGCCTGTGAGGGAGAAAACCTGGAGGTTTGAATAGATTCTTTTGGTTGTTTCAATAAATATGTTGCACGTTAGATCCTCTAGCTGGTATAGAGTACTGCTTTATGGGGGTGGAGCTTTATCATCTGTATTTTCTGAGAGGCAAAGGAGGACTGGGAGAAGCAGATAAACTTTCTTTGGAGGTAGTGATTGTCAGGTTCTCAGGTTCAGAGCCCGCGGGGCCAGGCTCTGGAGCAAATGTGAGCCCTTGGGCAAGCAAAACCCCCAACCAACACTGGGCAAGCACACCAGCACCGGCAAGGACTGCAGGCACCGCCCAGCGAGCCGGAACACAAGGACTGGAATCCCCCGGACTGGAGGACACAGGACTGGAACACTGGACTGGCACACACCAGACTGGAACACACTGGACCGGAGCGCACTGGACTGGTCCGTACAGCTTCACCTGCACTTAGCCACTGTCCCCCAAGAGTTGAGCCCTTGGGTTTGAGTGGCCGGCAGGACTTACCGGACGACACAGGGACCAGGACTGGAAACAGAAGTACTCCTAAATCCTAAAGTGACCTAAGAGCTCCCAAGCCCTAAACCAGCAAAAGTGTTCCTAACAGCAAACTAACAAAAGGACTTCCTAACAGAGCAGGGAACTAAACACAAAGCTAACACAGGTGCTACTAAGCACCAAGCTACAAGCAGTGCTCTACAACTCTAAACTAACTAAGGTGCTCCTATGCACCAAACAACCAGAAGTGCTCCTAGCACTAAAAGGGACACTGGGGAGCCACAAGGGAAAAACAAGGAAGAAAAAACACAAAAACTAGCAAAGGTGCTTCCTAAACACCAAGCTACAGCTGTGCCCCACAGCACTAAACTAACCAAGCACTAAACCTACAGAACTGCTAGTAACAGAAACTAACAGGGGAGCAGGGAAACCACAAGGAAACAAGCGGGGAAGCTAAACATGAATCAAAGTGCACACTGCACTAGCACTAACCTGGACCTTTAGCAAAAGCAAGCAGAGAAACTAGACACAAAGTCAGAAGTGCACACTGCACCACCCTTATTCAAGCAAATGCAACCGTTGCAAAGGGAAGAACACCACTTCCTTATCAAGGCCCTCCCAGATGATGTCACACTCCCTAGAGCCAGGCAGATAGCACACTGAAACCCCGAGAGGCCCAACCCACACCAATGCAGCACTGTGAAGCACTTGAAGCCAGTACACCCAAAGAGAGGTAGAGCTAACTCAGTCCACACACACAACTGTAGTAAAGTGAAACAATTAGAGTCATGCTGCTGGAAGCTGCCAGCATAGAGAGAGAGCTAGCTCAGAAAGGACAGACAAAAGAAACAGAAGCCAGCTATGAAGCTGCCCCCCAGGAAAAAGGTAAGTTTGAGAGGGGTTCTGACCACGATCATAAGAGTGATATTATTGGAAGATGAGGGTACTGCAGGGGCTAACTAGCAGGGCCGGTCCTAGGGTCTCTGGTGCCCCCCTGCAGACTATCAGTTGGTGCCCCACCTAGCATCTCCGCCCTCTTCTCCCCCCAACACCCCCTTTTTCTTCCTGCCAGCTTGCGTGGTTTAAGTCTTTTTTAATTTACCTCCGTCCCAGCAGCCACGTCATTTCAAAGCCTTGCCGGTCTCTAGCCTTCCCTCCCTTCGTGAGTTTGTTCCCTCAGAGTCCCGCCCTCGAGGAAAGAGGAAATGACATCAGAAGGCGGGACTCTGAGGGAACAAACTCACGAAGGGAGGGAGGGAAGGCTAGAGACAGGCAAGGCTTTGAAATGACACGGCCGCTGGGTCGGAGGTAAATAAAAGATTTAACCCCCCCAAGGGCAGCACAGTATGGCGGCGCAGCGCTGCAGCGGCACCCTTGAAGGCAGGCACCCCGCTGCAGTGCTTACCCCGCTTACCGAGTTTGACCGGCCCTGCTAACTAGTTCTGGAGGATAGCAAAAGATCCTTCCAGGAGATCACTGATCTGTGAACACCACATGGGGCCAAGGCATACCCTTAAGGGTGCCCATCTAGACCCAAGGAATCTTGAGTGCCCCCTGGAGGTATGAATACTAGTCACATGTTGCACAGAATAAAAACGTTCCCACTGGTAGCTTTTGCACTAAGGGGTCCTTTTATAAAGGTGTGCTAGTGTCTTTAGTGTGCGCTAAATGCTAGAGACACCCACAGGAATATGTGGGCATCTCTAGCATTTAGCGCATGCATATTTAATGCACTTGCTAGAAAAAGCTAGCATGCCTTTGTAAAAGGATTCCTAGGACTAGAGATCGTAGTAGTGATGGCGCACACAATGCAGATGATGACAACACTCCTGCAGCAATTAAAGGCTGTGGTGAACTTGTTCAAAGACCCAAAAGAGGAGACAAAAAAGAAGATGGGGGATGGGGGAGGAGGAGAAAGACAAAAAGGAGATGTGGGAGAGAGACAAAAAGGACAGAAGAAAAAATGTTTACAGAATACCACTGGTTGGCAATTACTGTTCTGGTTCTATTGTGAGTCGCCCTGGGATTAGTAGCATGGAATGTTGTTACTATTTGGGTTTCTGCCAGGTACTTGTGACATGGATTGGCCACTGCAGAAAGCAGGATATTGGGCTACATGGACTATTAGTCTGACCAAGTATGGCTATTCTTATGTTATTATGAGATGTAGAATGTGTGTGTGGGGGGGGGGGGGGGGGGAGGAGAGACAAAAAGTTGAGGTAGGATGGGGAGGAGAGAGACAAAAAGGAAATGTACCCTGGAGGAAAGGAGAAACAGGGGTGATATGATACAGATGTTCAAATATTTAAAGGTATAAATCCACAAACAAATCTTTTTCCGTAGATGGGAAGGCGGTAGAAGTAGAGGACATGAAATAAGATTGAAGGGGGGCAGACTCAAGAAAAACATCAGGAAGTATTTTTTCACGGAGAGAGTGGTGGGTACTTGGAATGCCCTCCCGCGGGAGGTGGTGGAGATGAAAACGGTAATGGAATTTAAATGCGTGGGATAAACAAAGGAATCCTGTTCAGAAGGAATGGATCCTCGGAAGCTTAGCAGAGATTGGGTGGCAGAGCCGGTGGGGGAGGCGGGACTAGTGCTGGGCAGACTTTTACGGTCTGTGCCCTGAAAATGGCAGATACAAATCAAGGTCAGGTATACACATAAAGTAGCACATATGAGTTTGTCTTGTTGGGCAGACTGGATGAACCGTACAGGTCTTTCTCTACCATCATCTACTATGTTACTATGTAGGATTTGGTGGGGTGGGGGAAAGACAAAAAAGAAATGTAGGGTGTGTTTGTGGCGGGGTAGAAACAAAGAGCAGATGTAGGATGTGTTGTCAGTCACTTGAGTGTGCGACACTTTAGCGTGCGTCTTTTTATGCAAGTGCCATTTAGTCACATTTAAGCACGTGACTTTTTGACGTGCATCAGTTTGTCAATTATAAAATTTCAGTGTGCGACACATGAGTACGCTTCACTCAAGCATGTGTCACATGACTGAACATCTCTTAAGGGGGCATGACTGTTAAGCTCCACGAGGCCATACTGGTAGAGGCATAGAGATTTATAAGTCCTTAAGGGGAAAGAGACAAAATATATCTTAATGGCTTTTCTTACCATTTCACACGGAAAAAAAAGTCCACTTTGAACTGGAAATGCGACTAACAGTGTTGCAATGGTAGTTTAACAACCTCGTTGGATTATAATACTGCTAATGCATCTTTCATGAATTGCGACCTCACAGCCATACTCCCGAGCCTGCCTCCAAGGAGCTCAAAGAGAAACTACAAAGAATGACACTTGATAGGTGACTTAATAGGCTACGTCCTCGACGTGTGATAAGCCCTGATTTGGCATCTTTTACCGAAGAAGTTCTCGCATCTGCTCCCCTGAAATATCTCTGACCCATAAAATCCAGCATGCTCAGAAGTGCCTTGATGGATTCGAGGAAGAACTAAGTTCTGCAGTGAGTTTGCATGTTCTAGAGAAACATTAGATTGCCATTCATGTAGGAAAGACTTTGTGGTTTCTGCTACATTGTGAAGATAGTTGTACAAATGTTGATGAGGTGAATTCTAAACCAATGGTTATTTATGCTTCTAACGCATGCTAGATGTCTTAAAGTTTGGATGTGCGATGAGACTTTTAAAACCATACCTTTAACATTGTCAGTTCTTCACTATTCATGCAGTTTGCGGTGGTGGAGTTTACCCCTACATTTATACAATCCTGCCTGATAAACCCCAATCAACCTATTTGCACCTGTTTGCTGTTTTAAAGATATTCTGCAATTGTTTAGCTCAAGAAAGTTGTATTATGGATTTCCAGCTTGCATCAAAAGCAGCCTTTGAGGATGAATTCCCAGATGTCAATATCCAGGGATTTTTTTTTTCTCATCTGACTCAGTCCGTATGGAGGAATATGCAATGTAATGGATTTAAAGCAGCATATACAGAGAATTAAGATGTTCGCCGCGTGATATAGTCATTGTGTTCTCTGGCATTTTTCCCTGTTCAAGAAGTGCCTGAAACTTTTGATGATATTCTAGATGAAGCTGAGTTATTAAATCTCAACAATCTGAACTGCGGTATGCCACAGCTGCTGAGAAGTTACTGTATCCAACCTGCAGAAAAGAGCTGGAGTTGACCGACAAGGTGAAACAGTGCCCAACAGGGAAAGGTGAAAATACGCTCCACAGTCCGAGACTGAACTGTGCTCAAGGGACAGAAACGAAGATGCAGTCATCAGGCAGTGTAGGATCCGTGCTCAACGAGAACAAACGGATTTGTACTCAAAGCACACAAACTGAGCCACGCACCACGGGCAGGGAAAGAGTTGCACACCTCTGGCAAAGATAGAAATGCGCTGAACAAGCAGAGAAAAAGCTGAGAGTAACAGACAGAGGATGAGCAGTGCCCCACTGAAAGAGCTGGATGTTAGAGGTACCTGCAGAACTGAAGCTGTGGTAGCGATGGAACTGTGTATAAAACGCAGACAAGGAGCTGCTTTCCACGCGCAAACAAGGAGCGGCGCTCCAGATGCCAGCAAAGAGCTGTGCTCCACATACCACCCTGGAACTTCACCCAATTTGCAGAGAAGAATTGTGCTAAACACACAGAGATGGAGCTATACTCGACAGCCGGTGGAGCTGCGCTCTGCATGCAGACAGGGAGCTGCATTCCATACGCAGAAAGGGAGCTGCATGCCATACACACAGACAAGGAGCTACGTTCCACAGGCAGACACAGGACTGTGCCCCACACTGAGACCTGCAGAGAAAGAACTACACTCAACATGTGACAATGGAGCTGTGTTCAACATGCAGAGACGAAAGTTTACAGAATAAGCAGCGAAGGAACTTCACTCAACATGCCATGATGGAGCTAAAGCCAACCTGGAACTGTGGAACCATGCCCAACATGCAGCGATGGAGCCGTGCCCAACATGGAACGGTGGAACTGCATGGAATAATGAAGCGGCACTCAACATGTAGAGATGGAGCCGTGCTCAACAAGCAAAATGCATAAATGGTGCCCCCAAGTAACAGCCAGAGAAGAAGGTGCTGCCAGGAGGCCAACAGGAAAGGAGCACAACTTGTATCATCTGAAGTTCATAAGTGTTTGGAACTAATAAGCGCCTGGATGTGGAAATATAAACTAAAATTGAATGCCAAGAAAACTAAATTTTTGTTACTGGATTATAATCTAGATCCTTTGGCAGATCATATTTTAGGAGGCCAAACAGAATATCCACTACTTCCTATCATCAAAATATTAGGAGTTCATGTTCACCAGTCTTTATCTTTGGATGCTTATATTAATGCATTGAATAACAGTTCTTTTTTCTTTCTGAGGAATCTTAGAAGAATCATAAAAATTTTTTGAACCTGTTCAGTTTAGACTTTTGGTACAATCATTACTATTATCCAAATTAGATTACAGTAATCTTCTATTTTTAGGAGCTTCTAAACAAACCTTTCAAAAGCTGCAGTCTGTTCAGACTATAGTAACATAGTAAATGATGGCAGATAAAGACCTGAACAGTCCATCCAGTCTGCCCAAGATAACTCATTTTACATGGTATGTGAAGACTCTCAACTGAGTGCCCTCTTGTGGCTCCTGTCCAGCCTCACATGCTCTCTGCCCAGCCTCACTAGCACTTGGCTTCTGAGAAGGACTCAGACAGTTCTTCTCTATAGTGCCCTATAATCCCAGTCTCAGTATTTGGGGCTCCTCTTTCACTCATGGTGACTATTCCCTATTTATCACTGCTTCTGAGAATCCTTCCCTGGTTACACCCTCTGGTAACCCGTCACCCTTCTGGTACTCTGGCGGTACTCCTTGACACCTTCTTTGGGAATATAACCCTGGGTTTCTCAGCTTTCAATATGCAAAACTCCATGCCATATGCAAATTCACTTTATTCGCATTCTGCTCCAGTCTTACAGGGAACACCTTCTTTCCCGCTTATTATTCAATTTGTTTCTTCTCCACTGAGCCCACTTACTTGAGAGACCTGGGTCTCAGTGTAAAACAGCCACCTCCCCTGGATAGGACTTTCTTTACTCTCCTTAACTCTACAGTCCTATCCTCCACCCCACAGCTGTTAGTCCATTTCAAATAATCCCCAGTATCATTAATAACGTGTCCACAGTCAGGTAAGTACCTTCTGGGTTTTTGAGGGAACCTTCTCTCTCAGCTTCCAATTCTCCTCCAGCCGGTCTCTTCCTTCACTTTCTCATTCTGACTTCAATCATTCCAAGTCCCCATCTCCTCCTCTTCCTCTCGTCTTGGAGGGCACTCTTTATAGGGTGGCCAATAATCCATCTCCACCTCTTTAGGCCCCTCCCCCTGGTTCCAGAAAGGTCCAGGCCCATAACTCTCTTCACCTGTCTCTCCCCAACTCTGAACACTCCCCTACTGGCCCCTTCTGGAAAAACAGGTCCTGTATCCTGATCACCCCTAGCTGTCCCTCCAGGTCATTACGGGGATGTACCTCTCTTGGCTCCCTCTAGTGACCAGAGTGGGCATTTTCCCGACTTTCTATAGGACGGCGCCCTCTGGCGGCCTCCTCAGGGTAGGGCAGTCCTGTGATTATCACAATGTAATACTTTATATGTATATCCGTGTTTGATTTGTCCCTGCATTTCTCAGGACACAGACCTTAGAAGTCCGCCCTGCACCGGTTTTATTCTCCAAATGCCGGTGTTGCCACCCATGTCTGCTAAGATTCCATAGATCCATTCCTTCTAAACAGGATTCCTTTGTGTTTATCCCACGCATATTTGAATTCCATTACCGTTTTCATCTCCACCACCTCCCGCGGAAGGGCATTTCACGTATCCACCACCCTCTCCGTGAAAAAAATACTTCCTGACATTACTCCTGAGTCTGCCCCCCTGCAACCTCAATTCATGTCCTCTAGTTCTACCACCTTCCCGTTTCTGGAAAAGGTTTGAATGCGGATTAATACCTTTCAAATATTTGAACATCTGTATCATGTCACCCCTGTTTCTCCTTTCCTCTAAGGTATACATGTTGAGGTCGGCAAGAATACTGCACTACGGTTAATTTTCTCATTACTTAAATAGTATGAGCTTCACTGGTTGACCAGGTAAATAAAAGCATTTAATAGGAAAACTCTCTGGCTGATCTAAATGTAACACCTCTTCAAAGTTTGTTTAAAACAAAATTTCATGAGAAATCAAATAAGTCATAGGAAAATTTAAAAAACTCAAAATTTTTTATACGTAAATGATTTGCCATCAACTCTAGTCTATGCAGAACACTCAGGTTTACCTTAACTGAACAGGCATTAACTGCCTGTAAGGCCTGAACCTGAGACTGCATAGCTGAGATTGAACATTCTAAATTGGTGACCTTATCCTGTAATACAACAAAATTATCTACCACCTGAGTTAAAAAATCACATAACTGTGCAACTTTCCCTTGTAGAAGACTTTCGGTTCTAGAAACCACCTGCCAAATGTCCATCAAAAAAACATCTCTTTCCACCACAGTTCCAACTGCAATCTCTGCTGACCGATCAAAAACAACCAGTTGCAGTTTCGGTGGGTGATGAACTGGTAACACTTGGGAAGGATTTTGTTCAGCTTCCCCCTGCAACACTTCGGTTGCGGATTCAGCTTGAAACCTGCTTGAGGGCGGTAAGAGAGGGGTTCTAGCGTTGGAGCTTAAAGAGGTTCCCTCTGATGACAACACAGATGTTTGTGGGACTGGTTTAAGATGTTTATCCACTGGACCCTTTTCTTTAGGAGTGGACACAGAAGCTTTCACAGCTTTTACCTTTGGCTTATTTGTCATCTTCATACTGTAATATCTCCAGAAGACCAACAGAGGACGACCCACTTCAAACTGTTTCAAAGGGGCTTGGGCATGCCTTAACGCCCATGCGCCTTGGCACGGCCAGATTTTCTGGGAGTAAGAGGCAGAGTCAGTGATGTCACAGGCAAAGCTCTCCTCCAAATGCCTTCCAAGCCTCGAAGCCCCTTGCCCTCTCTCATAAAACCTTGGCGCCGCCAGAAAATGTACCTGGAGAAAGAGGTGGAGTCAGTGATGCCAGGCAAAATCTCTTCTCCAAATGCCTTCCAAGCCCCGAAGCCTCTCACCCTCTCTCACAAAACCTTGGCACAGCCAGAGGATGTACCAGGAGAAAGAGGCGGCGTCAGTGATGTCACAGGCAAAGTCTCTCCTCCAAATGCCTTCCAGGCCCCAAAGCCTCTCGCCCTCTCTCAACTGAGATTATTTTTATGTTTTGGCTTTAAGTTGTCTATGTATGTGTTGTTTCTCACCTTGGCCTAGGCAGGTTATAAATTAATTAACAATAACCATAACAATGACACACAGATCTATGTATGGCCAACAAACAGAAGTATTAGCAGGGCCGGTGCTAAGGTTTCTGAGCCCCCCCCCTTGCAACCCATATATCAGCACCCCCTTCCATGTGGCATCTCCTGTATTTTTGTCTCTTCTCTTCCCTCCCTTCCTCCCATTCAGCATCTCCCTTTTTCTTTCCTGTCTCTCCCCTGCCAGTCGTCCAGCATCACTCACTCTCTCCCCTCCCCCAGTCCAACATTTCCTTAACTCCAGTGGTTCCCAAACTTTTTCAGTTCATGGCACTCTTCGTGTCCAAGCAATTTTTCGTGGCACTCCCCCAACCTCAAACCCCCTCGGCCACATAAGTCTCTGCCCCTCCGGCCACACAGGTCTCCATCTTTTTGTCTACAGAAATATATCAGTGTTAGGGTGTCCCTATAACCAGCTCTTCCAAATAACACACCGATTTATAACAAATTACTATTCTACCTATGAAAAGTTATCCCATTATTATACTTCCTCTTTGTATAACTGTATGCAGCACAAGCCAGCATGTTTAAAAATGTGAGATTAAATTAAAAAAATGCTACCAACAATAAAGAATGACAACACGGATACTGCAGCTCATAGGTTTGCTTGCTTTTTTTTGAATGGGAATGAAGGCAGAGACTACTTACCTATTGGCTTCAATTTTTTTACTTTATCCTGTCTCCTGTTTTCATCCAACCTTCTTAGCAGTTGCCTCTGAGTCCCAAATGCCGTCTACTCCCTGTCCCCACTAGTCGTGACAAAAAAAAAACAAGTGAGGGGCTGCAGCAGCCTTCGGCATGCTCTGTCGGCTCCGCTGGTCCTCTGCCCCCGCTGACGTCAACTTCCAGTTCCGGGGGCAGAGTACTGGCAGAACAGACAGCTCATGCTTGAAGGCTGCTGCAGTTCTGTGCTTGCTTTTTTGTTGCTGTTGTTTTTCTGCTGCTGCTGCGCTGCTGTGTGCAGTGGCGGTTTGGGTGGGAAGGATGTTGGGATTTGCCGCAGCACCACAGAGAGGTTGCTGTGGCGCACCTGGGTGCCGCAGTGAACAGTTTGGGAAACGCTAACTCTCTTCACACCCACCCATTCAGCATTTTCCCTCAAACCTCCCTCCCTCTCTCCCTTTTGCTGTTGCTTCTCTGATTATTGCTGCTTTCCACTGCCATGGTGATGATAGATGGAAAGGAGAAACAGGGCAGACAGTGGATGGAAGGAAGAGAATGAACAGAAGATGACGAAATCAGAAACCAGAGACTACAAATGTCCAGCATGTCTCCTCCCCCCCTCCTACAAAGTGTTCTAATATATCTCCTTTTTCTCCCCATTCCTCCCAATGGTCCAACATGTCTCCTTTTTCTCCCCTTCCCATCCCTATCATCCAGCATGCCTCCTTCTCTCTCCCTCCTCCAACAGTCTCCACGCCTCCTTTTTCTCCCTTTACTTTAAGGATACGGCGATTAGCCAGCGTTTTGTTGTCCAGTTGCTTTCTTTTCAGTAATTACCAGCGGAGACTTTTCCTGATGATCTTTCTGGGAATATATATATATATGACAAAATCCTAGAACTCTGATGCAGGCAAGTAGGGCAGAAACATGAGTCATGTTGGGTCTCCTTTATTGCTCTTGCAGTTTACCAAAATAAAGTTTTTGGACACCATCTGTGAGAAGTGTTCCTTTTTTCCTGTACTGTTTTTTGCCTGGTGCATCCCATCCGTGGAGGTTTCTTCCTTCTGTTTGGAGGAAAGGAAAATGGGACTTGATATACCGCCTTTTGGAGGTTTTTGCAACTACATTCAAAGCGGTTTACATATATTCAGGTACTTATTTTTGTACCAGGGGCAATGGAGGGTGAAGTGACTTGCCCAGAGTCACAAGGAACTGCAGTGGGAATCGAACTCAGTTCCCCAGGATTAAAGTCCACTGCACTAACCACTAGGCTACTCCTCCTTTGTGCCTGATTCCTCCTTTTTCTCCCCACCACAGTCAGTGTTGCCAGGTGGGCGGTTTTACCGCCCAATTGGGCGGTTTTCCGCGACCCGCCGTGGGAAATTTTTGCCCGCGGTGGGTTGCGGTTTTTTGGGCGGCTTTTTGGGTTTCTGTGCGGTTTTTTGGGCGGCTTTTTGCCTTTTTCGGCCGCGGGGGGGCGGGGTTAGTGACGTTTTTTGGGCGGGGTTAGTGACGTTTTGGGCGGGCCGATGATGTGGGAGGCGGGGCCGATGATGTGGGAGGCGGGGCCGATGACGGGGAGGCGGGGCCGGTGATGTGGGAGGCGGGGCCGGTGACGGCGGGGGTGATGACGCGGGGGTGGGGGTGTCAGGGGCGGGGTTTGTGTTTGGGCGGGTTTTGGGCTGGTTTTTGGGCTGGATTGGGCTAGAAAAAAATTTTCCACCTGGCAACCCTGACCACAGTCCAGAATGTCTCCTTCTCCCCATCCCTCCCAATGGTTCAACAACATGTCTCCTTTTTCTCCCCACCCCACCCCAATGGTCCAACATGTCTTCTTTTCATCCCACCCCTGCAGAATGTCTCCTTTTTCTCTCCACCCCAATGGTCCAGTATGCCTCCACTACACCTCACAAGATCCAGCATTTATCTTTTATCAAAAACTCTCGCCCTCTCGTACCTTTTAAAAGTTGTTTTTCCTTGTACAGGCTGAGACCGCGTGCAGTGAACAAGTTGAGCATACGAGCAGCTTGCGCGCCTTGCCGCCTTCCCCCACCACCACAGCCTTCACTCTCTCTCACGGAACTTCCTGCTCCTGCAAAGGCGGGAAGCGTCTGAGTGAAAGCTGAAGGAAGAAGGGGGGCGAACAGCGTGTATGCTCAACTCATCGCGGCCTCTACGGCCAAGTACTTCGTTTAAAAGGTATACGCAGGGGGTGATATCGGCTGGCATGGGGAAAAGGAAGGCGAGAGAAGCCGGACCGTGGGGGAAAACACGGGGAGTGGGTATTTCACAAATTAAGCCCTGAATATACTATAGAATAGTTTAGATGTGGTTTGCCCACATTAAGTCATTCTTCCTGTATTTCAGTCAACCATAGCTGGTAGCTGAATGAGGTTTCTTTTTTAATTAAAATCTCAGTTGGGTTTTTTTTTCCTCATAATTATCAAAGTTTGATTTATTTATTTGTTGTTATTGTAAAAACAAGGTACTTGGAATTGTTCAGTTTAGGTTGCTCTCTCTGTGTCCATACAAACACTGCAGAGCTTTGGTCTATGTAGGATATGTATTTTATAGACATTGGAACAAGTTGGGCCATAAGGGTCATGGCCCACCAAAATCTGAGCAAAGCCTAGCCTGCTGGTGACTGTGTACTAGGCAACTGCCTAGGATAGTGGTGGCAGGACAAGAATGGTGCATTTTATTTCCCCAGTATTGTTTGGAATAGTTGTCTAAGCACCCTTCTTTGGGATCCTGACGGATAAATACTGGAAGAAATGGCCATAGCTCTAGTGTTCAGCAGAAGTGCTTCAGCCTCCTTTCAGCTCAGCAGCAGTTAGGATTTCAGTTGGTTTTTCAGGGCATAGAAGGGAAATGCAGGAACCAGGAAGTTGGATGATCTGGGAGAGCCAGATTCAACTGACATCTAGTCTCTTGCATATATTCTTGTTAGGAGCCTAAAATCCCTAGGTCTGATTTCTACTGGCAGTAATCAGAAGTGGCATTGAGCCCTTTTTCACCCTCTCGGTCCAGGGGTTCCTAGGGTGGCCCTTTTGGACATTGACTAGTCCCTTCTTAGAGTCAGTCTGTTTCCTCCAACTATCACCCAGTTCAACTGGTCCATAGGGTGTTGGTCTTGGGGCCATTTGCTTGGCCAGCTTTATGTCTGTGTTCCAAGTCCTCCTTGAAAGTCCAGGCTTCTTGCAGCAACTTCCATATTGTTGTGGATAGCTCTAGCATGTTTTCCACAGTAGTGGAAGTCTTGAAGTATAACAGGGACCTTATGGCTCATTGCATCAGGTTGGTCTTGGGATTAAGCAGATACTTAAAGGTTGCTTTCTGTCTTGAATTGAGCCACTTTTGATCCTGCTTTGCTTGGCGGGCTGCTTAGGGGCATATGTTACTTGGCTTATGGAGCTAGTGAAGCCATGGTCTCTGGCCACATGGTTGGGATGAAGGTTTTGCTGATCTTTCTCCCATTCCAAGATAGCTTAAACTCTGGAATTCGTTGCCGGAGAAAGTGGTGAAGGCGGTTAGCTTAGCAGAGTTTAAAAGGGGGTTGGACGGTTTCCTAAAGGACAAGTCCATAAACCGCTACTAAATGGACTGGGGAAAAATCCATAATTCCAGGAATAACATGTATAGAATGTTTGTACGTTTGGGAAGCTTGCCAGGTGCCCTTGGCCTGGATTGGTCACTGTCGTGGACAGGATGCTGGGCTCGATGGACCCTTGGTCTTTTCCCAGTGTGGCATTACTTATGTACTTAGCTTGGGCAATACCCTTGGCAGGATCTGGGACAGTGGTATGAGACTCGGTGCTGGTTGCCAACCTGACTGGCACCCTTCCCCTCTACTTGATTATCCCAAGGGGAATATTTGGGAGAGGGGAAGGTACCTTGGTGATGTGGTATCCAAGGGGTCCTTTTCTTCCACTCGGGGCCTTAAAGCTTTGCTGCATTCCATTCATCTGGACTGGTGTAGCAGGATGTTAAGGAATGTGAAATTTGTTCTTACCTACTAATTTCCTTTCCTTAAGTCCTATTAGATCAGTCCAGGACCCACCCAAGAAGTCTAGGAATTCAGTTTTTCCCTTTTAACTTACTCAAGTGATTGACTTGGATTCTCAGTGTTTCCTCAGAGAGGGCCCAGGGGTAACTTTCTGTCAATAATGTGGGTGTGAGTTTTGATTAATGACATATTAACGATATGCTCAACTTTCAGATCTGCTTTATCAGTAGTATTCTGACAAGTTCCAGGGCTGCACATTTCTTATACCAGTGATGACATAATTGAAAGCACAGTGTTTCTCTGCCTCCACCTGCTGGTTTGGACTGGTTTACCAGGACTCAGGGAAAGGAAATTAGCAGATATGAGCAAATTTCACATTTTCATTTTCACACACTGGGTAGCGTGTACAAATGAATTATTGCTTAGCACTACTCCAGACTGGCCCAGAATGTGACTGATGGTTGTGCGCTCCTTCCAGCAGGTGAAGACTGAGAACTCTGACTCTCGTGGGAGCCAGTAAGAGCCCTGGCCAGCTAGAGTGAGATTCAGTATTCTCAGCCTCCAGCAGGAGGAAGGAGGTGAACCCTTCAGTCTCTTTCTCATTTCTCCCTTTTGACTTTAAAAAATAAATTATTATTATTATATTCTATGCATTCTGTCCTCCGGTGTTTCTCTTAAAGTTGGAGGCTGAGGCCCATGGGGTTTTTTAGTAAGTCTCTGGGGTGCTAAACTCGGGTGGCTGGGTCGTTCCCCCCTAAAATCCTCCCAAATGTTTGTTTTAGTGCTTCTAGCTTCAATTGACTGAAGTTTTGATTGCTCTGCTTCTACCCCTTCAAGGGAAGGGTGTCCTGAGAGCCAAGAGAGACAGCCACACTGATTCTGACTAAAAAAAAGACAAGCAAAACAGCTCTATTTTGGCTTCCTTCAGCAGCCATACCTTTATATTGGGTTCATTGCTAGTTGGTTGTCTTTCCTTGCTGGGAGAGTATCAGCCGAGTTCGCTGGTCTCTGCAATGGCAGAGAAACTGAGGCACTTCAGGGTCGTTTAAGAAGGGTCAATTCAGCGGCTGGTGTTTTGTACTTTTCGATGGTTTCTCGGTGTGCCAATTCAGCGGTTCCCTTTGTAATGCAGCGGTTTTCTTCTCTTACCGTTGAGGGAACTCGGACAGCGTTGGCTTCAGTTTCGTTTTAGAGAAAAGAACTGCCAAGGCAAAGAGGCCAGTTTCTTTCACGGTTTCAGTGTTAGGAGTTTTCTTCTCAACTTTCTCATCACCAGCAGGACCTTCTGGAGGGATGAATTGCTTCTGAATTTGGTTGGCTTCATTTTCTTCTACTGCTGAGAGGTTTTTAACGTTGGTTAAGCGTCCCAGGGTTACCTGGGACCTGGTGGGTGACCCTTTGTCTGGTTCAGACCCTGTTATGCCATTTCTATAAGCTGATAATTGTTTGAATGTCACAGAGTTTTCTGGGGACACTGGTTCCATGATTTTGATTCAGAATGTACTGCTACCTGGAGAAGATCCTTCAGTAGGCAGATTCTATATCTAACATAGTAACATAGTAGATGACGGCAGAAAAAGACCTACACGGTCCATCCAGTCTGCCCAAGATAAACTCATATGTGTATACCTTACCTTGATTTGTACCTGTCTTTTTCAGGGCACAGACCGTATAAGTCTGCCCAGCAATATTCCCCGCCTCCCAACCACCAGTCCCGTCTCCCATCACCGGCTCTGGCACAGACCGTATAAGTCTGCCCTCCACTATCCACACCTCCCCACCACCAACCCCTCTTCCGCCCACCTGCTCTGCCACCCAATTTTAGCTAAGGTTCTGAGGATCCATTCCTTCTGCACAGGATTCCTTTATGCATATCCCACGCATGTTTGAATTCCGTTACCGTTTTCATCTCCACCACCTCCCGCGGGAGGGCATTCCAAGCATCCACCACCCTCTCCGTGAAAAAATACTTCCTGACATCTTTCCTGAGTCTGCCCCCCTTCAATCTCATTTCATGTCCTCTCGTTTACCGCCTTCCCATCTCCGGAAAAGATTCGTTTGCGGATTAATACCTTTCAAATATTTGAACGTCTGTATCATATCACCTCTGTTCCTCCTTTCCTCCAAGGTATACGTGTTCAGGTCAGCAAGTCTTTGGTCATACGTCTTGGAACGCAAATCCCATACCATTCTCGTAGCTTTTCTTTGCACCGCTTCCATTTTTTAAACATCCTTCACAAGGTACGGCCTCCAAAACTGAACACAATACTCCAGGTGGGGCCTCACCAACGTCTTATACAGGGGCATTAAAACCTCCTTTTTTCTGCTGGTCACACCTCTCTCTATACAGCCTAGCAATCTTCTAGCTACGGCCACCGCCTTGTCGCACTGTTTTGTCGCCTTCAGGTCCTCAGATACTATCACCCCAAGATCCCTCTCCCCGTCCGTGCCTATCAGACTCTCCCCGCCTAACACATACGCCTCCCGTGGATTTCTACTCCCTAAGTGCATCACTTTGCATTTCTTCGCATTGAATTTTAATTGCCAAACGTTAGACCATTCTTCCAGCTTCTTCAGATCTTTTTTCATGTTTTCCACTCCCTCCGGGGTGTCCACTCTGTTGCAAATCTTGGTGTCATCCGCAAAAAGGCAAACTTTACCTTGTAACCCTTCGGCAATGTCACTCACAAATATATTGAACATAATCGGCCCCAGCACCGATCCCTGAGGCACTCCACTACTCACCTTTCCCTCCTCCGAGCGAACTCCATTCACCACCACCCTCTGGCGTCTGCCCGTCAACCAGTTCCTAATCCAGTTTACCACTTCGGGTCCTATCTTCAGCCCATCTAGTTTATTCAAGAGCCTCCTGTGGGGAACCATGTCAAAAGCCTTGCTTAAATCTAAGTAGATTACGTCCATAGCACGTCCTTGATTTAATTCTCCTGTCACCCAGTCAAAGAATTCAATGAGATTCGTTTGGCACGATTTCCCTTTGGTGAAACCATGTTGTCTCGGATCTTGCAACTTATTGGCTTCCAGGAAATTCACTATCCTTTCCTTCAGCATCGTTTCCATTACTTTTCCAATAACTGAAGTGAGGCTTACCGGCCTGTAGTTTCCAGCTTCTTCCCTATCACCACTTTTGTGAAGAGGGACCACCTCCGCCGTTCTCCAATCCCTCGGAACCTCTCCCGTCTCCAAGGATTTATGAAACAAATCTTTAAGAGGACCCGCCAGAACCTCTCTGAGCTCCCTCAGTATTCTGGGGTGGATCCCGTCCGGTCCCATTTCTACCTATAGTAGCTGTAGATGCATGAATATTCATACTGTTGGTATATTTCAGGTGATTATAGTAAGATACACAAATCAAAAGATGTCATTCCATACTCTGAAAAATCCAATTCAATTTTCCCCTCCCACTAGACACGCATTGATGTCAGTCTCTTTGACTCAGAACACAGAATGCCTAAAAAAAAAATGTGGCAATTCTGTACCTTGGCACCTCAGTTTAGGGTGTGTTTGGCGCTCATTTCTAGCATGGCATATAGGCACTTCTAAGTTTTGGCTTGCTAGTGCAAAACCACTCTCATGTGCCAAATCTTAAGACACAAAAGGTCATGTATTTGATATGCCTCCTTTCTGTGGGTACAGTCAAGGTGGTTGGCGTCTCTTATATGCAGGTACTGTTTCTGCCCCTACTGGGATCTCTGTCTGAGTTTGTATCTGGGGCAGTGGAGAGTTGGGTGCCTTGCCCAGGTTAGCAGGGGATTTCTGTGGGTGTCTAGTGCAGTTCCCCAGGTTCTCAGCTCACTGCACTGGCCGTTAGGCATCTCCTCTCCTACCTTTATGTCGTGCAAAACAGTTTTCCCTAAATGTTCCAAGTGGCATGCTTGACTAACAGTATTCTATAAGTTACAGGCCTTTTTATCGGTGCCATGTCACTGGTCTCCAAATGCTCCTCCCATATTTTGGCACATCTTGGAATTACTTGCTATGGCTCAGGTGCTAATTTTTTTTGGAAAATGCCAGTTAAAGACACCTTTGACACACATGCCAGTGACATGCTCTAGGCATAAGTCTATAGCGCTGGGACAAGGCCCTAGTTAGCACTAATTCCATAACTGATAACACAGTTTTCCTTTGTTATGGATTTGCAATTCTTCCTTCCTGCATGTCGCTGACTATCAGAGCCCATTAGATTCTCCACCAATTTCATCTAAACCAGCCAAGTGCCCTCTATATAATGGTTACTCCAGTTAACCTTCCCTTCTCACTACTCTTTGCTACCTTTAGTGATTCCAGCTTTATTTTTCTCCACACTGCAGGTTTGGGGGAGACAGAAGCAAAGCACCTTTGAGTTTGCGGGGAAGCTGCCACATACTCTCCTAGATTCTCCTCGGTCACGTCTCAAAGCGGAAGCCGTCAGGGCTACTTTACACAGGCTTCTCAACACTCAAGCTGTTTACACAGTACCTCTGGCAGATAGCAGAACAGGGCGCTACTCTAGTTACTTCGCCGTTCTGAAGAAGAAAGGGTTCTGTAGGCTGGTTTAGTTCTCAAGTGGGCAACTGAGCACTCGTGATCTCCTCTTTTCTTATGGAAACTCTTCATTCCATCGTAGTCACAATGCATTCAGGGGAGTTACTAACAACTCTGGACTTAACGGAGGCCTGTCTTCAAGTCCCAATTCGTCCATTTCATCAGCGGTTTCTTCTCTTTGTGGTCTTGTGCAAGATTTATCAATCTCAAGATTCGCTACAGTTCCTCGACCATTCCCCAAGTTCATGTTAGTAGTAGCTGCAGCTTTCAGGTATGATGGTATTCTAGTTCACCCTTGTCTGGACAATTGGTTGATTGATGCAAAGTCTCTCCAGAAGAGGCTGCAAGGTACATCTCCAGTTGTCCAGTTTCTTCAGTCCCTCGGTTAGGTAGTAAACCCTATTAAGAGTCATTTGGAGCCCTCTCAGTACCTCCTTATCTCAGAGTCTCCTTCAGTTCTCTTCAGGGTTGGGGGTTCTCTTTTGTAGGACAGGATTGTCATTCTTCAGGGCCAGATTAATTCTGTCTTGAGCAGACCGTTATCTTGGGCAAAGGATTATCTTCGGATTTTTAGATTCCATGACAGCTACAATAGAGGTAGTGCCTTGGGCCAGAGCACTCAGGAGACCTCTACAGATATCCCACTAGTCTCCACATACAGATCCACTGACTGTTTAACTGCTGCTCAGACCTTTCAAAAGAGAGAGTCTCCGTCAGTGCCTTCAGACCCCAATTCTGATCAGGGATGTTCCTTTGCATCTGCCCTAATGGTTAAAGATAACACCGAGGCCAGTCTTGGGTGCTGAAGAACTCACTGTATGGGGCATCTTCCTTTTGGTCGGTGGTTCCCCACGGAAGCATACTCTTTGATCACTCTGTTGGAAACAAGGGCAATTTGTTCTGTTTTTACAGTCTTTCCAACGTCTACTGGAATCCTATTCTTTGCAAGTGCTCTCAGACTGCATGACGACAGTGGCCTATGTCAATCGTTACGGAGGGAAGAAGAGTCGCCTTTACAACAGGAAGCAGCTCTTCTCATTGCCTGGGCACAACAGTATCTTTCGAAACTGTCGACATCTCATGTAGCGGGGACAACCAAGGTTCCTGCAGATTTCTCACTTGTCATGGCAACAAATTTGAGTTGCAAGGAAAGGTCACAAAGTGGAAGGCATAGATGCTCTTCTAAATTCATTTCCTCTTTTGCCTCTTCTAGGCAGACTCATTCAAAGGATCGAGGTCCACAACGGTCTTCTACTCTTGATAGCTTCAGTTTGGCCTTGCAGGACTTGGTATGCTGCTCTTGTGCATCTTCTGGTGGTCTCTCTGTTGAAGTTTCCGGAGTCTCCCGGCCTCCTTCAGGGATCACTGGTTCTTCCAGTTCAGCCTCAAATTTGTCTTATGGCTTGGCTCTTGGAAGAGCTTGCTTATTTAAGAGGGGTTATTCTAAAGTAATAGTCGCAATGCTATATTCAGACTTGGCGCATATTTCAAGTCTAGGTGTGTCAAAAATCAAATTTTTCCTTTGCATGCTTCAATAGGACAGTTTCTTGCATTTTTATAGGTTGGCTGTCATAAAAGGCTTGCTGCTTGCTTATTTAAGGGTGCTTGTTTCCGTGCTGCAAAGGTCTTAAATACAAATCAATCTACGCATCCAGTTTCTCCTACTTAAGCACGCAATTATGGAATGCATTACCAAAAGCCTTGAAAACGATGTACAACTACCTAAACTTCTGGAAATCACTAAAGACTAACCTGTTCCAAAAGGCATACCCTACCGACCCAACTAAATGCCTGAACTCTGCTACACAACAAAACTCAAGTACGTAATGGACATTACTCAACTCTTCCGTTGTACGACTCCCTAATATGACAGTGCTACATGAACTCTATCCTATCAGAACATGTGCTCTGACTTATTTATATCTACCAGGAACAGAGAGGCATCAAATAACTTCTTTCCTTCCCAGCCTTTGTTATCAGCTATTTCCTTTGCAAACTCCAGTTTAATTTCCTGATGTAAGGAAGGTGAGCACTTTCACAGGTTTTAATCTTTGAAGTCCCTAGTTCTGGAGCCTATCTGTCTGGCTTTCATTGTTTTCAGAGAGCCCTGGTCCCAGATGCCCAGAGAGGACAAAGGTATGTTAATTAGGGGTACTTGAGAAACAAAGGGCTAGCAGGCAGCAGGGCAACATTTGGTCCATCTGCCATCCTCAGGGATTCATGAGGGAGGAGGGGGGTTATCAGAAGCTGGTTTCATATTAATCTAAGTATGTCCAGCAATCCTGACATCTCCACCACTTCTTTTTTTTTTTGTGCATGGAGGCAAGATGGAAGCAAACCTGGATACCTGATCTGTCACTGTAGTGACGACTGTTTATAGTAACATAGTAGATGATGGCAGAAAAAGACCTGCATGGTCCATCCAGTCTGCCCAACAAGATAAACTCATTATGTGCTAGTTTTTTGTGTATACCTTACCTTGATTTGTACCTGTCTTTTTCAGGGCACAGACCGTATAAGTCCGCCCAGTACTATCCCCGCCTCCCAACCACCAGCCCCGCCTCACACCACTGGCTCTGGCACAGACCGTATAAGTCTACCCAGCACTATCCCCGCCTCCCAACCAGCAGCCCTGGCACAGACCGTATAAGTCTGCCCAGCACTAGCTCCGCCTCCCAACCGTCTCTGCCACCCATTCAAGGCTAAGCTCCTGAGGATCCCTTCCTTCTGAACAGGATTCCTTTATGTTTATCCCACGCATGTTTGAATTCCGTTACCGTTTTCCTCTCCACCACCTCCCGCGGGAGGGCATTCCAAGCATCCACCACCCTCTCTGTGAAAAAATATTTCCTGACATTTTTCTTAAGTCTGCCCCCCTTCAATTTCATTTCATGCCCTCTCATTCTACCGCCTTCCCATCTCTGGAAAAGGTTCGTTTGCGGATTAATACCTTTCAAATATTTGAACGTCTGTATCATATCACCCCTGTTTCTCCTTTCCTCCAGGGTATACATGTCCAGGTCAGCAAGTCTCTTCTCATACGTCTTGTAACGTAAATCCCATACCATCCTCGTAGCTTTTCTTTGCACCGCTTCAATTCTTTTTACATCCTTAGCAAGATACGGCCTCCAAAACTGAACACAATACTCCAGGTGGGGCCTCACCAATGACTTGTACAGGGGCATCAACACCTGTTTTCTTCTGCTGGCCATGCCTCTCCCTATACAGCCTTGCAACCTTCTAGCTACGGCCACCGCCTTGTCACACTGTTTCGTTGCCTTCAGATCCTCAGATACTATCACCCCAAGATCTCTCTCCCCGTCCGTACCTAGCAGACTCTCCCCGCCTAACACATACGCCTCCCGTGGATTTCTACTCCCTAAGTGCATCACTTTGCATTTCTTTGCATTGAATTTTAATTGCCAAACCTTAGACCATTCTTCTAGCTTTTTCAGATCCTTTTTCATGTTTTCCACTCCCTCCGGGGTGTCCACTGTGTTACAAATCTTAGTATCATCCGCAAAAAGGCAAACTTTACCTTCTAACCCTTCGGCAATGTCACTCACAAATATATTGAACAGAATCGGCCCCAGCACCGATCCCTGAGGCACTCCACTACTCACCTTTCCCTCCTCCGAACGAACTCCATTCACCACCACCCTCTGGCGCCGGTCCGTCAACCAGTTCCTAATCCAGTTTACCACTTTGGGTCCCATCTTCAGCCCATCCAGTTTATTTAAGAGCCTCCTTTGGGGAACCATGTCAAAAGCCTTACTGAAATCTAAGTAGATTACGTCTATAGCACGTCCACGGTTCAATTCTCCGGTCACCCAGTCAAAGAATTCAATGAGATTCGTTTGGCACAATTTCCCTTTGGTAAAACCATGTTGTCTCGGATCTTGCAGCTCATTTTCTTCCAGGAAATTCACTATCCTTTCCTTCAGCATCGCTTCCATTACTTTTCCAATAATAGAAGTGAGGCTTACTGGCCTGTAGTTTCCAGTTTCTTCCCTTTATGTAAGGAAAGTAAATAAAAACATGTTCCCATACCTCCAGTTATATTGCTTCTGCTAGTTCTAGCAGGCCCCCTGTCCTGCTTATTCATATCTCCACAATAGTGAGATGTTTAAGTCCCCTTATGAGTCCAAGCCTCGTGCCTTAGGTTGGGCAGTCACTAGTGGGCGGGGATAACCCAATATGCCACATCTTACCCGTCTTGGAGGAGAATGGACCGTGCATAATGGAGGCAGTACTTTGGAGGTTAAGGCCTACAGGTACCAGGATGCCCGGTATAAAAAGCCCAAATTAACCTGCCAGACTAGAGTGGTTCCAAGGTAAATGATGGGACTGTTAAAAAAAAACCCAATTACATGCCAGATTAAAATGTAAATCCTGGGAAGAAAGTAGTGTGTGTATTTGTGTATATGGCTGCCTTACAGGGGTGAGGGTATTTTATAGGTTAAACTTTGCAAAGAGTTGTGCATATGTTTAAGCTTACAGCACATGAAAATCATAACAATGCATAGCAATACTTGTACACCAGTTAACATAATGATAGGGTGAATTAAAACATTAAAGACATGATCAGCTGTAGGTGAGTATCCAAAGAATATTTCCCATGCTGAAACATGGGAGTCTTGTAGCAAATTTTGAACAGTTTGTCTAATTTGTCCATTCTCATAGGTGATGGTATGATTCACTTCTGTGTAGGTTGTTTTCAGATGGTCCATATAGGCATGAAGTTCAGTAAAGTTCAGTAGTTTGTGTAAAGTCTCTTCTCCCATGCCCAGAGGGAGTGGATGTACAGCGTATGGAATAAAATCTGGAATGTCAAGAGAGTCATTGGTAACCAGAGGTGCAGAATATGTTGTCTCATTAATGGTGATGGAGACCAGCGGTGTATGACGTATTGTTCTGTAAATAGTTTGAACTGTACATCAAAGTGTTCTTAGGGAGGCGGATGTCATATACTTGGGGAGCAATGGAAAAAGAAATATTTTGAGGAAAGAACAGATTAAAACAAAAGTGTCCAGCTCTAAGGTAGTACACCCTATGTGAGACAGTGGGTGAATACAGTCATAGTGCAGAAGGATGAATTGTTCCAGCAGGAGCTGTCCCTCTCTTTAAACTGATGAGGTTCACACTGGAAATGAAAGGGTGTCCACTGGCACAGGCTACGGTCCATTGGTTTGAATGATGTCCACTTATTGTCCAGGGGCTGCACCCATTTGAGATGGTTCAAAGGATACATTATCACATTATTAACTTGCACACCAATATTAACAACTGGGTAAATAATTGTTTCCTTAGCGTCCCTCCGGACCGGACCAGGATTGGACTGATGGGTTGTGCTCGCCTACCAGCAGGTGGAGACTGAGAAAAAACTCTGACTCTAGAGAGCCAATAGGAGCCCTGGCCATGTGACCTTAGCCTCAGTATTTTCTCAGTCTCCCAGCAGGTAGGAAGTGAGCCCATTAGTCTCTCTCCTTTTCTCTTTAAGATATTACAGATATTTATAATAATTCTTCTGTGCCTGGAATCTTATTTAGAGGCTTGACAGGGTTTCCTTTCTCTTCTTTCTTTGACAGCCTCTGGGGTGTTAAACTCGGGTGTCTCGAGTCCACCCCCCTTCCTCCCCATCTCCCTGGCTTAGCAGGCAAGGGCCGTCCCTTTCTCTGGAAAGGTGTACCGTCTTTGGGAGAGGCAGCCACTTTTAATAGGCAGCTGTTTTAAAAAAATTAAATCAAATAAAAGGAAATTCAAAGAAGAAGCCTTTCTTTCCCCAGACTTCTAACGAGCAGGCAGCTCCAGTGTTTTATTATGATTGAGGAGTTATAAAAAAAAAGAAAAAACCAGAAGAAAATAATTCAGTGTCTGTGACTTTAAACAGCGATTTTTATCGTCAGATTTAATTTCCTCCATTTTCTTGCGTTTTGGCAGCTGCAGTTTAAACAAACGGGAAAAAAAAAAGAAAAAGGCGCGAACCGCGTAAGCGCGGCCACCTGTTTTTTCCGATATGGCTGGAAAGTTCAAAGAGCTGCTGTTGGTCAGCGTCGCGCAGTTCACGCAGCCGGAACGTGTAAATTTTGCTCTCCCTTCGAGGTTTCTTCGAGTCCGGTGCTGCCTCCGATTTTTCAGGGCCTTTTTCGCTGGCTGTTGTTTCTTCACCGTTCCGCTATGCTCTGCTTGTTCGGAGGTGTCGGGCACGCTGTCGACGATCGCCACAGGGCCAGTGGTGCGAACGGCAGCCATTTTGTTTCTCCCTCCATCTTATCAGTCGGGGATCTCTGCTGAAGGTAAGGCTGCAGTTCATAGAGCTGTTCAGCTCCAAGGTGTGAACACTTTTGTATGTGCTGAAAGGCATATTCTAAAATATACATCACATCAGCAGGCAATATTTGGTTGAAAGGGCTCCTTTCATATATGGATATATAACAAGCTTTTCTTGTTTTAACTTTCTATGTATCACGGGGCTGTTAACACTAGTTTTATCTGGTGCTCAGTCATTTTCATTGCCTGATGGAAAATCTACATCTTATCATAATGTCATAATTCATTTCAAGCATTTTCCTCAATAGCTGTAGTATTATACAGTGTTTTAAGAACTTTAGAAACTTTCTCTATAGGCATAGAGTAAATTTCTGTCTTTCTCATTCCCTGGTGAATAGGACTACATTGTCTAAGAGTCAATTGATTGGTACTTTGCAATTCTGACCATAATATCTTAATTCCTTTCAAGCATTTTACTCCATGGCTATGAGGTTATACAGTGTTTTAAGAACTTAACAAACAAATCACTCTCAATGGCTGTAGTGTTATACAGTGTTTTCTTTTTCAGACTTTAAGAAGCCTTCTCTATAGGCATACAGTAGATTGTTCAGATGCCATGGGGATATATCAGCTCTCTCATATTCTCTGAGGGACAGTCCTGTCTACCAAGCTCCCAATCACTCAGCTGCCTTAGCAGGCATACTTTATTTATGTCTTCCCTTCTTTTCCAACTGCCTTGAAGCCTCTCATATTTCATTTTAGCTTTCTTCTGGTATTTACAGGACATATGGTCACTTAGAGAATAAAGTCATTCTTTCATTTTGCATATTTCCCACTTAAAGATAGTGGAAGGTCCTCAAACCATCTACTTGTGTTTGTCTCTACTCTATCAGTTCAGCATTGGCAGATTATAAACATCCTGTTTTGGTCCAGTATGCCTATATATACCATCTGCTATCTCTTCCTCTTCCTTAGAGACCTTATGTTATATCAAGCTTTCTTGAATTCAGATACAGTCTTGTCTACACTGCCTTCACCAAGTGGCTGTGGCACAACTTCACTTTTTTCGTTACAGGTATTTTCCAAGTTTGTCCTTTTTCATTTTCATTCTATGCGCCTTCACTCCAGAGTTTTCTTTCAATTGGAAGGGGATTCACTCACTTCCTGTGTATTTATGCCATAGGTACATAAGTATGTTTATGCTGGGAAAGGCCTAAAGTCCATCAAGTCCATCAAGTCCAGCATTCATATCTATGGGCATAGGTACATAAGTTTTGCCATACTGGGAAAGCTCAAAGGTCCACCTTTCTACAATCAAAACAGAATTACAAAAAAAAAAAAAAACTCTCACGAGAGTGTCGAACAGAAATCTCTGCTCCAAAAGCAAGACTTTAAAGTAATTCTGCAAACTAACGCATACAATATTTGCCATGGCTGTTCACCACTAGGAACACCGGGGACCCTGGGCCTAGGTTCTGTGTTTTAACCTGAAACAAGCTCAACATTCATATCTATTGGGTGTGAGTCTGGTACTACTACTACTACTACTTAACATTTCTAGAGCGCTACTACGGTTACGCAGCGCTGTACAAATTAACAAAGAAGGACATTCCCTGCTCAAAGGAGCTTACAATCTACATCTCAGTGAGGGAGGACGCATGACCGTAGTACGTGGATTAGGGAGATCCAAGAAATTACAGGCCGGTGAATCAGATGTTCATATTGGGACAATGTTTTCTGTCCGGAGCGTACTACCATAGCTGGTGGACTCCTATATTCAGAACTTACTCAACTATGGTACGCCATAGAGATAGGGCTGGGGTTTGTAGCCCTATTTAACTGGTGTCCTTGGTCACCCTTCCTCTTCTCCTCAGGATCCAGAGGATGGCTAGTTTTTGCTTATGCATTAACCGGTCATTTTCAGCAGTACTCTCTCTTCCGTTCTTTTATAGATCTAAGAGGATGTTCATTGCGCTCTTAGGGTCATTTCATCCTTACCTAGATGACTGCCTAATTGGAGAAAGTCTTACCAGCAGAGTTCTCAGGTCACGCACCGGGTGTTGCATTTCTTACAGTCTCTAGGTTGGGTGGTGATTGTAGCCAGGCCTCTCATTTGATCTCTCATCAGATATCTCTGATTTTCTCTTTGTTTAGTCAGGTTGGCGCACAGTCTTTTGTCTCCTCTGCAAACATCCCAGTTTATATTTTTCTTGATGACCTTGGGCCTTCGGCCATTTCCTCGCTCTATTCTGCAGAATGCAATTTTACTTTCTAATTCCCAAGAAGGAATTTTCCTTCATCCTATTGCGAATCTCAGGGTCATCAATCGCGCTATTTAAGTGTCATCTAGTTATCTCAAGAACCTTAGTTCTGTCATAGGGATGCTTCGTGCAGTACACTTTTTGGCAGAAGCTTGTTTGTATATATTTTTTTTCTGGGGGACCACAGCAATTCGTTTACCTTTGGGTGAATTTTGTTTTCCCTACTGACAAACAAGGCGGAGAGAGCTATGTTGGTCCTTGCCATGGCAATGGGTTATGTCATCCGCCATGGAGGAGTTAAGAGTATACTCTTGAGTTTGTAGTCATTTTTTTTTCTTAGTTGTCTCACCCTGCATTTAGGTGAATGGACTCTCATCTTTTCAGTCTTACTTCCTCACTGCACTGCGACACTTCAGGGCTATCTCTCTTTGCCTTCAGGCTCACGAACATTTCTTGCTTCTTCCGTTCAGCAACAGTCTTGACGGAGACAGGGACAGACGCCAACATCCAGCAGGGGTTTTTCAACCTTCTATATGCGTTTCTTCCGTCAACTCACTAGATGTTGGGTTATATTTTTAAAAAAAAGAGAAAAATTCCATCTTTCTTCCATATCAGGCTTTATTTGGTCATCGGTTTTGGCTCTGCTTCAGTAGTTCTTTCTATGCGGTGGTTCATTTTTTGTTGGTTTTCATAAAGGATTACTCTCTTTTCTCTTCTCCTACAGTTTGCAGTTTTTTCCTGTTTCTGAGGTCCAATACGGCCTCGTCTTTTTGGAAGTTCTCATTTCCTTTAAGGTTCTTACTGTCCTTCGCACGACAGGCCAAAATCCTCTTCAAATCACAATCTTAATCTTTCAGCTCTCGTAGGTCCTCTTTTTGGGCTGTTTTTTTTTTTTTTCTGGTGTCCTTTAAGGTTTTCCCTCTTAAAGTTCTGTTTTCTAGTAGCCATAACTTTTTCTATAAAGTTTTCCTCTTCAAGCAGTGTTTCCTAGTAGCCATTGCAGCAAGTAGATCTATGTGTGGAATACTTCTACGGTTGGTAACTTCTTTTCGGTCTGCTGTAGTTTAGAGTTTTCACCTTTCCCAATCGGTTTTTTCTTATTGGTTTTGTCCTTCTAGCCAGTAGCCGTAAGAGTTTCATTGTTTCTAACCCGCTATATCTCGAAGGATCAAGGAAATGAGAATGTCTATTTCTCTTCTCTCTGAGAGGGCAGTTCCACAGCGTATTACACCATATTCCACAACTTCAGAAGCGGGCTTTATTCTTACTACAGTGATTTTTGGTGCTCTCTGTGCACATTGGTAAGTTGGCAACTTAGTCCTAGTTTCATTTTATTTTGCTCATTGGGACACACTACATGTTAGTTGTCGCCAGGTGGCCTATGCAGTATGAACATTTCTCTGCAGTTTTCATAGGGTCCCTCCCTTCAGATTACTGCTTTGGTACTTCCCATCAGTCCAATCCTGGTCCGGTCCGGAGGCACGCTAAGGAAGGAGAAATTAGATCTTACCTGCTAATTTGCTTTCCTTTAGTCCCTCTGGACCAGACCAGGCCCCTCCCATGTTCTCTCTACTCTTTAGCTTCTTTTATTAAGTAGGAAGTGTATTCATTCCTTTACGATTCGTGGAACAATACTATATATATACAAAACTTTACGTGGTCCATACCAATTCTCTGGTGGTTGCTGGTGAGCTCAGTTGCTGGACTCTATCTGTAAAACCTTAAACACGCCATACCACTTCTCTGGTGAGAGTTGTGGCTAAGCTCAGTTGCTGGAATATCTATAAAACCTTAAATATGATTTACCACTTTTCTGGTGAGAGTTGCTGGTGAGCTCAGTTGATGGAATATATATAAAATCTTAAGTGGGCCATACCACTTCTCTGGTGAGAGTTGCTGGGGAGCTATAAGACAAGTGAGCCATACCACTTCTCTGGTGAGAGTTGCTGGTGAGCTATATTATAAGTGAGCCATACCACCGCTTCTCTGGTGAGAGTTGCTGGTGAGCTATAGTACAAGTGAGCCATACCACTTCTCTGGTGAGAGTTGCTGGTGAGCTATGGTACAAGTGAGCCATACCACTTCTCTGGTGAGAGTTGCTGGTGAGCTGTAATACAAATCGAGCCATACCACTTCTCTGGTGAGAGTTGCTGGTGAGCTCTGATACTTGGCATTGTCGAGTGCTTTGTGGCTGCTAGGATTCCATACGGCACAGAAGGTCTTTCTTTCTTTTTTTCCTGCTTTGTTATTCAAATACTGAGGCTAAGGTCACATGGCCAGGGCTCCTATTGGCTCTCTAGAGTCAGAGTTTTTTCTCAGTCTCCACCTGCTGGTAGGCGAGCACAACCCATCAGTCCAATCCTGGTCCGGTCCGGAGGGTCTAAAGGAAAGCAAATTAGCAGGTAAGATCTAATTTCTCCATGTTGTCCTGACCATGGGATCAAAGTACAGATAGAGCATCCTTGTTGGGAACAGATTGGAACACTAACCGTCCACCAATCAAGGTGAGCTATAGCAAGTTTCGGTAATTTGGTGCTAGCCATCTGAACAAGAGATGGTGGCCAGTGGCTTAACTTAGACGTGATCAGAATTTCTTTTAAGATAGTAATAAGCTCAATCTGTATTTGATCACAGGCCATAGCCCATGAAATAGTCTTTCCCAACCTGTATTCTTCATGTGCTAAAGTCACAATTTTCTGTTCTGTAGTGGGTGATATAAGAGCAAAGGTATCTACAATTACATTAGATAGTTTATCTGACGCCTCATTAATAATATGTTGTGAGGTAAACCCTTCAGAATCATGTTGAGCTGTGGAGCCGATCTTATTCCGGAGCACCTCTATATCAATTGTATTAAGGGCTCCCAGTGCAGTTCCTGTGCCCCTTAAAATGGTGTCCAATAATTCCCGCTTGTATCTAGAGGGATTGGCTGGGGGTGTGACTGACTGCATATCCAACCACGTATTAAGCATATGTATGTGGTTGGCAACAAATTGAGAGCAGTTTGGATATTTGGTAGTGACTAGAAATACTTTAGGAAACAGATGCCAAGTAAGAAAGTGGTATTCTACATCATATAAAACATCATGGGGTGCATTGTATTTAATCTGAAATGGTTTCCCCTCCTGGAACAAATTAATATCTGAGAGGTACAGAATAGGAGGAGCTGAAGTGGTAGGGGTGGGGGGGGGGGGGGGGGGTAGGAGGAGGACTGTTAGGTAAGCATGGTACACCAAAAAAGAAAGAAGTCTCAGTATTGTGCCGTTGATTACTTTGAATCCACGTATAAGTGATCTGCCAAGTACCTTTATCCTGACAGGAAATATTGAACAGAATCAAGGCAGGAGGGCCTAGAAAGTATTTCTCTGGGGGTGCAATCAATTCTTGTGTTCTTTCTAGGGAAGGGGAAATTGGTGGAGCCCACTGTGCGTGAGTGATTTCCCTTCAAATCCCTCCCTACCAAATTAGAGGTGCAAATCCCCACCAGAGGAACTCTCATTTATTTTATAAGAGGGATTGCTTAGGCCTTCTAATTTCAGTTAGAGATGGAAGAGGTGCCCAGACAGAAGTAATGGTTATCCTCAAATTCCTTGACCCCCTAAGGAGGTGTGGCTGCCCATTCACTGTTATCATAAGGATATACAGATGAGAATGTGAGAGTCACCCCTCATATCTCCTATTAATGAGAAGGTTGACTGTATATATAGAGTCTAGAAGACTCCAGGATTCGAGATGCAACAGGTTCTTCACCATTCCATGGTGATCGAATCCACTCTCAAAAAGGCCAGAGGTTTCAAGACTTACTCCTTGGTACCCCCTGGGAGGGAGGCTTGCATATTTGAGTCTTTTGGGAAGAGACTGTTTCAAAATGCTGTGTTCTTTTCCCTCACAACATCCTACCAGCTTTTTATGGGCATGCGCTTGCAGAACATTGTAATACAGTGTTGCAGAGTTTGCAGACACTCTTCTTAGAGATAATGCTGAGTGAGGAATCCTGCTCACTAGTAGCCGAAGGAGGTCTGAACATAGTCTGACATGATATTTTTGATATGGTATTAAAAGCTTCTGAAATAGGGTTTGGTGCCCACAGACTTCAAATCCAAGATGAGTTGTGCAGGAAAAGCTCACGGATATGGAAAAAATCATGAAGTAATGAAGTGACACACTTAAGACCATCTCCAAGCCCACTTCTGACCCGGTCTCCTATTTTAGGAAGTACCAGAGTGGAATGCAATGAAGGTCCTATTCTCCTAGGACAAGCAGGCTGCTTGTTCTCACTGATGGGTGACGTCTACGGCAGCCCCTCCAATCGGAACACTTTTCTAGCAAAGTCCTTTGCTAGTCCTCGCGCGCCGATGCGCACCGCGCATGCGCGGCCGTCTTCCCGCCCGAACCGGCTCGTGTTCGTCAGTCTTCTTTTGTCCGCGCTCGGTACGGTCGTGTTACGCCGTTCGCGCCCCTTAAGTCGACCTCGCGCGTCTTTTTGACTAAAAAAAAAGGGAAAAGGATTTCGGAAGAAGGCCTTTTCGGTCTTTTACCCCTTCCGGTATTTCCAGTTTTTGCCCCGTTAAGTTTCTTTTCGTTTTCGGGGAAGGCCCTTTTGAGGCCTCGGGTCGAATTTTTTTCTTCCCCTCTTTTTTGGTGCCTTACCGCAATTACGAGTTTTGATTTCGCCGGCGTGATTTTTCCGCACATGTCATTGAAGTCTCCCAGCGGCTTCAAGAAGTGCACCCAGTGCGCCCGGGTAATCTCGCTCACTGACAGGCACGCGTCGTGTCTTCAGTGTCTGGGGGCTGGGCACCGCCCGCAGGCCTGTAGTCTTTGCACCCTTTTACAGAAAAGGACTCAGGTAGCGAGATTGGCCCAGTGGAACGTTTTGTTCTCGGGCTCTTCGTCGGCATCGGCACCAGGAGTATCGAGTGCATCGACGTCGGCACCGTCAAGACCTCCGTCCTCGGCCGCAACTGCATCGAGTGCATCGAGGCATCGACCCTCTGCATCGGGGCCGAGACATCGGAAGGCTGCGTCGGCGTCGATGGTACCGGGACCTCCACTTCTGCTGATGTCGTCGGACGGTGGTGCTTCGACTGGAGTGCAGGTGAGGGCTGTCCATTCCCCTGCTGGTGGCGGTGAGCCTTCGGGTGGGTCTCCCCCTACCCTGAGGGCTCCTGCGGTACAGCCCCCCCCCGAGACCGACCTTCTTCGGCCTCGGCCCCGAGGAAGCGACGGCTGGATTCTACGTCCTCGTCGGTGCCGGGAAGCTCCAGTGACATGCTTCGTTTGAAAAAGTCAAAGAAGCATCGACACCGGTCTCCTTCCCGTGTCGGTACCGAGAGCTCTGGGTCGCCGAGGGAGTCGGCACCCAGTAGGCATCGGCACCGAGAGGACCGCTCACCCTCTGTTCAGGAGGTGTCAATGCGCTCCACTTTGGACAGCCCCGAACAGCCTCCACGCCCGGAACAGACTCTGACATCGACACCTGCATCGGCTTCCATGTCTTTCTCTACAGCCGCTCTGCACGAGAGTCTCCGGGCCGTTCTCCCAGAGATCCTGGGAGAGCTGTTGCGCCCTTCCCCTCCGGTACCGCAAAAGACAGGCTCTCGGGAGGAGAGTGAGGCGCCGGCTGGCCCCTTGCCCGGGGTGAGGTCTCCGACATCGGTGCCGCTTGCGGTACCGACTGCGGTCGCCTCCCAGGAAGGCTCCCCGATGACGTCGGCGGAGGGAGCTTCGCCGGTGCGGGCGAGGGAGTCTACCTCTCGACGCCCACACCGTGGACGTGGTTCCACGGAGTCGAGCCAGGCACGGCTTCAGACACAGGTCCGTGAACTTGTGTCTGATACCGATGGTGAGGCCTCGTGGGAGGAGGAGGAGGACATCAGATATTTCTCTGACGAGGAGTCTGATGGCCTTCCTTCGGATCCCACTCCCTCCCCTGAAAGGCAGCTTTCTCCTCCCGAGAGCCTGTCTTTTGCGGCTTTTGTCCGGGAGATGTCTACGGCCATCCCCTTCCCGGTGGTTGTGGAGGACGAGCCCAGGGCTGAAATGTTTGAGCTCCTGGACTATCCTTCTCCACCTAAGGAAGCGTCCACAGTATCCATGCATCATGTCCTAAAAAAGACATTGCTGGCGAACTGGACCAAGCCATTAAGTAATCCCCACATTCCCAAGAAGATCGAGTCCCAGTACCGGATCCATGGGGACCCAGAGCTGATGCGCACTCAGTTGCCTCACGACTCTGGAGTTGTGGATTTGGCCCTAAAGAAGGCTAAGAGTTCTAGGGAGCATGCTTCGGCGCCCCCGGGCAAGGACTCTAGAACCTTAGACTCCTTTGGGAGGAAGGCCTACCATTCTTCTATGCTCGTGGCCAAAATCCAGTCTTACCAGCTCTACACGAGCATACACATGCGGAACAATGTGCGGCAGTTGGCGGGCTTGGTGGACAAGCTCCCCCCTGAGCAAGCCAAGCCATTTCAGGAGGTGGTCAGGCAGCTGAAGGCGTGCAGAAAATTCCTGGCCAGAGGGGTGTATGACACCTTTGATGTTGCGTCCAGGGCCGCTGCTCAAGGTGTGGTGATGCGCAGACTCTCATGGCTGCGTGCCTCCGACCTGGAGAATAGGATCCAGCAGCGGATTGCGGACTCGCCTTGCCGTGCGGATAATATTTTTGGAGAGAAGGTCGAACAGGTGGTAGAGCAGCTCCACCAGCAGGATACCGCTTTCGACAAGTTCTCCCGCCGGCAACCTTCAGCTTCTACCTCTACAGGTAGACGATTTTTTGGGGGAAGGAAGACTGTTCCCTACTCTTCTGGTAAGCGTAGGTACAATCCTCCTTCTCGACAGCCTGCGGCCCAGGCTAAGCCCCAGCGCGCTCGCTCTCGTCAGCAGCGTGCGCCTCAGCAAGGCCCCTCGGCTCCCCAGCAAAAGCAAGGGACGAGCTTTTGACTGGCTCCAGCAGAGCATAGCCGACATCCAAGTGTCAGTGCCGGGCGATCTGCCGGTCGGAGGGAGGTTGAAAGTTTTTCACTAAAGGTGGCCTCTCATAACCTCCGATCAGTGGGTTCTCCAAATAGTCCGGCAAGGATACACCCTCAATTTGGCCTCAAAACCTCCAAATTGTCCACCGGGAGCTCAGTCTTACAGCTTCCAACACAAGCAGGTACTTGCAGAGGAACTCTCCGCCCTTCTCAGCGCCAATGCGGTCGAGCCCGTGCCATCCGGGCAGGAAGGGCTGGGATTCTATTCCAGGTACTTTCTTGTGGAAAAGAAAACAGGGGGGATGCGTCCCATCCTAGACCTAAGGGCCCTGAACAAATATCTGGTCAAAGAAAAGTTCAGGATGCTTTCCCTGGGCACCCTTCTTCCCATGATTCAGGAAAACGATTGGCTATGCTCTCTGGACTTGAAGGACGCCTACACTCACATCCCGATACTGCCAGCTCACAGACAGTATCTGCGATTTCAGCTGGGCACACGTCACTTCCAGTACTGTGTGCTACCCTTTGGGCTTGCCTCTGCGCCCAGAGTGTTCACGAAGTGCTTGGCTGTAGTAGCAGCGGCACTTCGCAGGCTGGGGGTACACGTGTTCCCATATCTCGACGATTGGCTGGTGAAGAAACACATCCGAGGCAGGAGCTCTACAGTCCATGCAGATGACTATTCGCCTCCTGGAGCTACTGGGGTTTGTGATAAATTATCCAAAGTCCCACCTTCTCCCAGTGCAGAAACTCGAATTCATAGGAGCTCTGCTGGATTCTCGGACGGCTCGTGCCTATCTCCCAGAGGCGAGAGCCAACAACTTGTTGTCCCTCGTCTCGCGGGTGTGAGCGTCCCAGCAGATCACAGCTCGGCAGATGTTGAGATTGCTGGGCCACATGGCCTCCACAGTTCATGTGACTCCCATGGCCCGCCTTCACATGAGATCTGCTCAATGGACCCTAGATTCCCAGTGGTTTCAGGCTGCTGGGGATCTAGAAGATGTGATCCACCTGTCCACGAGTTTTCTCAAATCCCTGTATTGGTGGACGATTTGGTCCAATTTGACTCTGGGACGTCCTTTCCAAATTCCTCAGCCACAAAAAGTGCTGACGACGGATGCATCTCTCCTGGGGTGGGGAGCTCATGTCGATGGGCTTCACACCCAAGGAAGCTGGCCCCTCCAGGAACGTGATCTGCAGATCAATCTCCTGGAGTTACGAGCGGTCTGGAACGCTCTGAAGGCTTTCAGAGATCGGCTGTCCCACCAAATTATCCAAATTCAGACAGACAACCAGGTTGCCATGTATTACATCAACAAGCAGGGGGGCACCGGATCTCGCCCCCTGTGTCAGGAAGCCGTCAGCATGTGGCTCTGGGCTCGCCATCACGGCATGGTGCTCCAAGCCACATATCTGGCAGGCGTAAACAACAGTCTGGCCGACAGACTGAGCAGGATTATGCAACCTCACGAGTGGTCGCTCAATTCCCGAGTAGTGCGCCAGATCTTACAGGTGTGGGGCACCCCCTTGGTAGATCTCGTCGCATCTCGAGCCAACCACAAAGTCCCTCAGTTCTGTTCCAGGCTTCAGGCCCACGGCAGACTGGCATCGGATGCCTTCCTCCTGGACTGGGGGGAGGGTCTGCTGTATGCTTATCCTCCCATACCTCTGGTGGGGAAGACTTTGTTGAAACTCAAGCAAGACCAAGGCACCATGATTCTGATTGCTCCTTTTTGGCCGCGTCAGATCTGGTTCCCTCTTCTTCTGGAGTTGTCCTCCGAAGAACCGTGGAGATTGGAGTGTTTTCCGACCCTCATCACACAGGACGAAGGGGCGCTTCTGCATCCCAACCTCCGGTCTCTGGCTCTCACGGCCTGGATGTTGAGAGCGTAGACTTTGCCTCTTTGGGTCTGTCGGAGGGTGTCTCCCGTGTCTTGCTTGCTTCCAGGAAAGATTCCACTAAGAGGAGTTACCTCTTTCTATGGAGGAGGTTTGCCGTCTGGTGTGACAGCAAGGCCTTAGATCCTCGCTCTTGTCCTACACAGACCCTGCTTGAATACCTTCTGCACTTGTCTGAGTCTGGTCTCAAGACCAACTCTGTAAGGGTTCACCTTAGTGCAATCAGTGCATACCATTACCGTGTGGAAGGTAAGCCGATCTCAGGACAGCCTTTAGTTGTTCGCTTCATGAGAGGTTTGCTTTTGTCAAAGACCCCTGTCAAGCCTCCTACAGTGTCATGGGATCTCAATGTCGTTCTCACCCAGCTGATGAAACCTCCTTTTGAGCCACTGAACTCCTGCCATCTGAAGTACTTGACCTGGAAGGTCATTTTCTTGGTGGCAGTTACTTCAGCTCGTAGAGTCAGTGAGCTTCAGGCCCTGGTAGCCCAGGCCCCTTACACCAAATTTCATCATAACAGAGTAGTCCTCCGCACTCACCCTAAGTTCTTGACAAAGGTTGTGTCGGAGTTCCATCTGAACCAGTCAATTGTCTTGCCAACATTCTTTCCCCGTCCTCATTCCTGCCCTGCTGAACGTCAGCTGCACACATTGGACTGCAAGAGAGCATTGGCCTTCTACCTGGAGCGGACACAGCCCAACAGACAGTCCGCCCAATTGTTTGTTTCTTTTGATCCCAACAGGAGGGGAGTGGCTGTAGGGAAACGCACCATATCCAATTGGCTCGCAGATTGCATTTCCTTCACTTATGCCCAGGCTGGGCTGGCTCTTGAGGGTCATGTCACGGCTCATAATGTTAGAGCCATGGCAGCGTCGGTAGCCCACTTGAAGTCAGCCACTATTGAAGAGATTTGCAAAGCTGTGACGTGGTCATCTGTCCACACATTCACATCTCATTACTGCCTGCAGCAGGATACCCGACGCGACAGTCGGTTCGGGCAGTCAGTGCTTCAGAATCTGTTCGGGGTTTAGAATCCAACTCCACCCCCCTAGGCCCATGTTTATTCTGTTCCAGGCTGCACTCTCAGTTAGTTGGATAAATTGTTAGGTCAATCTCAGTTATGTCCTCGCCGTTGCGAGGCCCAATTGACCATGGTTGTTGTTTTGAGTGAGCCTGGGGGCTAGGGATACCCTATCAATGAGAACAAGCAGCCTGCTTGTCCTCGGAGAAAGCGAATGCTACATACCTGTAGAAGGTATTATCCGAGGACAGCAGGCTGATTGTTCTCACAAACCCGCCCGCCTCCCCTTTGGAGTTGTGCCTTCCCTTGTCTTTGTTTTGCTACATATGGGACTGACGAACACGAGCCGGTTCAGGCGGGAAGACGGCCGCGCATGCGCGGTGCGTGAGGACTAGCAAAGGACTTTGCTAGAAAAGTGTTCCGATTGGAGGGGCTGCCGTGGACATCACCCATCAGTGAGAACAATCAGCCTGCTGTCCTCGGAGAATACCTTCTACAGGTATGTAGCATTCGCTTTACTTTCATAGGTAGAGGTATCCGCCATCCATCATGGTGCTCCTACTTGTCTAGACAGGTTTCTTGCTCTCATCCCAACCTGCATTGCTGTCAAAACCAGGGATGGAGTTTTGACTGCCTCAGTGAAAACATACCTTCAGTCTCTGTATCCATTCAGGATGAAGACTGAAATTGTTTTTGCAGACAGATGGCTCCTTATAATCTTACTGTATACAATATATCAAAGGAAGTGGATCACACTCAGCCAACATATATAAACCCAAACCTCCACTATGTAACAAAAGAGCTGTAAAAAAGTGCAAAGTTTAAAAATTGTTTGTCTTTGAACATTTTTTAATAAGTAAATATTTTAAAGTTGGGTAAGTGAGAGGTTTTTAAGACTGTGCTAATAACTGAGTTTAATAGTCTTAAGACTTATTCTGTGCCCACTGAAGCTTTTTCTTCTCACATTAGAGGTTTGGCACCCATCCATTATTACACAGTGGAGTTTTACCCTTACTAACTTCAGACAGGTGGGTTTCCAAAATAGTCGGGATAGGATATGATCTTCCATTGGTGGATCAGTCTCCAAATTCCCCACTGAGAGCATCAAGGTTAATCTCTTAAATTAGGAAATATGTACAAAGGAGCTCTTTTCCCTTTTACAGGCCAATATGGTCAAACCTGTTTCAGCATGGGAAAAAAGGCAGGGCTTTTATTCAAGATATTTTCTGATCTCAAAGAAGATATCCGAACTCCTCCCAATCCTAGACTTGAGGGCTCTGAACAATTATCTGACCAAACAGTTCAGGATTGTTTCCTTAGGTTCCCTCATACCACTTGTTCAAGACAGGCTGTGTTCTCTGAATTTAAAGCACACTTGCACTAACAGATTCATCCAAACAACAGGAAGTATCTGTGCTTCGTCATAGGGAGACACAACTACAAATACTGCATTATTTATTTTATTTATTTATTTATTGCATTTGTACCCCACATTATCCCACCTTTTTGCAGGCTCAATGTGGCTTACAGGATGTGAATTTGGTATGATCGTTACATAGAGTTGGGTACAGTTGGTAGTGAATTGTAGTAAAAGAGGAATTAATTAGAAGGTACTGGGTAAGGTCATGTTGAAGTGTTTTAGAGCGTTTGGGTGATGTACGGAGTAGTATGATTCATCAGGATTGTTTTGTAAGCTATGTTGAGGGGAAATGTCTTCAAAGGTTTGTAGATTGATTCATCAAGGATTATTTTTGTAGGCTTTGTTGAAGAGAAATGTCTTCAAAGTTTTGCGAAAGTTGGTTAAGTTGTCCGTGGTTTTCAGGGTTTTGGGTAGTGCGTTCCATAGCTGTGTGCTTTTGTACGCAAAGGTAGTAGCGTATGCCTGTTTGTATTTGGTTCCTTTACATCTGGGGAAGTTCAAGTTGAGGAACTTACAGGCTGATCTTCTGGCATTTCTGGGTGGTAAGTCTATTAGGTTCAGCATGTAGATTGGGGCCTCTGCGTGAATGATTTTGTATACGGTCGTGCAGATCTTGAACTCAATTCGTTCCTTGAGCGGGAGCCAGTGTAGTTTCTCTCTTAGGTGTTTTGCACTTTCGTATTTGGGTTTTCCAAAAATAAGACGGGCTGCGGTGTTCTGGGCTGTTTGGAGTTTCTTAATGGTCTGTTCTTTACATCCTACATACAGAGCATTGCAATAGTCCAGGTGACTTATCACTAGTGATTGTACCAGGGTGTGGAAGACGTATCTAGGGAAAAAAGGTTTTATTCTTTTGAGTTTCCACATTGAGTAGTACATTTTTTTCGTTGTGTTCTTCACATGGGTATCGAGTGTGAGGTTTCGATCAATAGTGACTCCCAGAATTTTCAGATTTTCTGAGATAGGAAGTGTGCAGTAAGGTGTGGTTATGGTAGGATAGTTGCTTGTGTTGTATTGGGATGTGAGGACCAGACATTGAGTTTTTTCTGCGTTCAGTTTTAACTTGAATGAGTCCGCCCCAGAGTGCATGATGTGGAGGCTCTGATTGATTTCGTTGGTTATTTCGTTTAGGTTATTTTTGAACGGGATATAGATCGTCACGTCGTCCGCATATATATAGGGGTTTAGGTTCTGATTTGCTAGTAATTTGGCCAGTGGTGTCATCATCAGGTTGAAAATAGTTGGCGAGAGGGGGGATCCCTGAGGAACTCCACACTCCGGCGTCCAGGTTGGTGATCTGTCATTGTTCGTTACTACTTGGTAGGACCTGGTGGTGAGGAAGCCTTTGATCCAGTTGAGAACTGGGCCTCCGATTCCAAAATATTCTAATAAGTGTAGTAATATTTCGTGGTCTACCATGTCGAAGGCACTAGACATGTCGAATTGTAGTACGAGTATATTTTTGCCGGTTGCAATTGTTTTTTTGAATGAGTTCATTGCAGACACAAGTACAGTTTCAGTGCTGTGGTTTGATCTGAATCCTGATTGAGACTCATGTAGAATTGAGTGTTTTGTTAGGTATTCCGTGAGTTGTTTTGTTACTATGCCCTTCATCAGTTTTGTTATGAGCAGGATGGAGGCGACTGGTTGGTAATTTGTTAGGTCCATTGTGCTTTTCTTGGCGTCTTTTGGCAATGGTGTGAGAAGGATATTTCCTTTGTCCTTAGGAAAGAGACCATTTAGGAGTCTGTAATTCAGTTGGTTCGTGAGGTCTATTTTGAATTGTTTGGGGGCGGCTTTTAGTAAGCTGATCGGGCAGATGTCAAGTTTGCATTGAGATTTGGCGTATTTTCCAAGCCAGTGTGTGATTTCATCCAATGTAATCAGGTCAAAGTTGGTCCATGATCTGTCCGCTGGATATTCCCCATGTTTCGGGTCTAGGCATTCAAGGATGCTTGTATATTCAGTGGTAGTGATTGGAATCATGTGTCGAAGCTTTATGATTTTCTCTTTGAAATATTTTGCTAGGTTAGTAGCCGATGGGGCTTCTGTGCTATTTGAGGTGACCAGTGTAGTGTCTAGGAGATTGTTTACAAGTGAGAAGAGTTTGTGCGTGTCCTTGTAATTTGGTCCTATTATAGTTCTGTAGTGCATTCTTTTGGCTTGTCTGATTTTGTATTTGTATTTCCTTTGCGTCTGTTTCCATTCATTGAGCGTGTATTATGCTATTTGGCCTTATATCAGCCCCTCAAGTATTCACAAAATGTTTAGCAGTTGTTACAGTGTATCTTACGCTGACTATGGGTTAATGGACAATTGGCTGGTGTAGCATGCAACTCAGGATGGAGCAGAGCAATTTGTATGTTCAACTATTCAGATTCTGAATTTTCTAGGATTCATCATAAATTATCCCTAGTCATATCTGAACACAACTCAACAATTGTAATTCATAGAAGCCTTGCTAGACATGACTCAAGCAACAACTGCCCATCTTCCACAGAAAAGGATAACCAACTTGATTTCTACTGGAAATTCAGGTGAGTCAGGAAGTATCAGCAATGAGAATGAATGGGGATATTGAGGCATATGACATCAATAGTTCATGTCACTCTGATGGTATGCCTTACTACTACTTAACATTTCTAGAGCGCTACTAGGGTTACGCAGCGCTGTACAAATTAATAACCAAGGACGGTCCCTGCTCAGAAGAGCTTACAATCTAAAGGACGAAATGTCAAGTTGGGGTAGACTAGATTTCCTGTGTAGAGGTGTTGTGATTAGGTGCCGAAAGCGACATTGAAGAGGTGGGCTTTGAGCAATGATTTGAAGATGGGTAGGGAGGGGGCCCGGCGTATGGGCTCAGGGAGTTTGTTCCAAGCATGGGGTGAGGCGAGGCAGAAAGGGCGGAGCCTAGAGTTGGCGGTGGTGGAGAAGGGTACTGAAAGGAGGGATTTGTCTTGAGAGCGGAGGTTACGGGTAGGGACGTAAGGGGAGATGAGGGTAGAGAGGTAAGGAGGGGCTGCAGATCGAGTGCATTTGTAGGTTAGTAGGAGAAGCTTGAACTGTATGCGGTATCTGATCGGAAGCCAGTGAAGTGACTTGAGGAGAGGGGTGATATGAGTATATCGGTCAAGGCGGAAGATAAGACGTGCGGGATGGACTGAAGGGGGGATAGGTGGCTAAGTGGGAGGCCGGTGAGGAGTAGGTTGCAGTAGTCAAGGCGAGAGGTAATGAGAGAGTGGATGAGAGTTCGGGTGGTGTGCTCAGAGAGGAAGGGGCAAATTTTGCTAATGTTGTAGAGGAAGAAGCGACAGGTCTTGGCTATCTGCTGGATATGCGCAGAGAAGGAGAGGGAGGAGTCGAAGATGACACCGAGGTTGCGGGCAGATGAGACGGGGATGATGAGGGTGTTATCAACTGAGATAGAGAGTGAAGGGAGAGGAGAAGTGGGTTTGGGTGGGAAAACAAAAAGTTCAGTCTTGGCCATGTTCAGTTTCAGGTGGCGGTTGGACATCCAGGCAGCAATGTCGGATAAGCAGGCCGATACTTTGGCCTGGGTTTCCGCAGTGATGTCTGGTGTCTGGTGCCTTCATTTGAGGCAAACAATGTACCTTGTTCGCCAAGTGGACTGAATCTATGAGGAATCTCCAGGACATCATATTTGTCTCAGTCCTCTATGGGACCCAATGTCCTGGTGGATGAACCATTCCAATCTGGCAAAAGGAATCTTCCAAATTCCTCAGATTCAAGCAACTCTGTCAGATGTGTCAAAGCTAGTCTGAGGAGGTAATCTGGATTGGCTTCACAGGAAAGACGAAGCGTCCTCGAGTTAAGAGCAGTTTGCAACACTCTAAAAGCTTTCAGAGATGGTTATCCAACTAAGTCATCCTGGTTCAAATGAACAAGTAGGTGGCTATTATTACTATTCCTTTATTTTATTTATTTGGATTTTACTCACACCTTTTTCAGTAGTAGCGCAAGGTAAGTTACATTCATGTACACTAGTTATTTCCATGTTCCTTGGAGGACATACGATCGTTACTGACTGCCCCCCCCCCCCCCCCAAAAAAAAAACAGGAAAACTGATAAACACAGTATGTTGCCCCTAAAAATAATGATCTGCCTGTTGTGTCTCCATTTGTGTTTCCTTTATTCTGTTGAAGGTAGCTTGTACCTAGGGAGCATAGATGAGGATTTTATAGTCCTGCAAGAAAAACAAAGTTAATTAATTGTAGCAGGCGTTCCCTAAGGACAGCAGAACTTGAATACTTACAATCCTCCCACCTCCTCAAGGAGAGATATTCCTCTGGCTAGTAATAGACTGAGGAGATCCCATGCATATATACAGTGAGCCAAACCAAAGACTTCTAGAAAAGTTGCTGGAGTACAGCTTTCTGCGCCAGACTCCTTCAGTGACGCCACCCTATTGGTGAAGATTTAAGACCTGCTGTCCTCAGAGAACATCTACTACAGGTAAGTAATTTTGTTTTATGGTAGTCTTGTTTGTTGTATTTTATTAGTATTGTCATGAAATCCCATTTTATATAGAACATAGAGACTGGAATAGAAATGTTCAGGTCGGGATGTCCACAGCAGTATGCTAACAGTCACTTTATTGAGATACAGCCTGATGCAGCCACATTTCAACTAACACCATATTTGTAAGATGAGCTGCTTTAAGCCAGTGCTGTGGAGAGTGCGACATAGCTAACACACGTAGTGTCCTCTGTCTTTGAAGGGATGAAACCTATTCCATAAGTGATTGTGAGAAGTGCATTTTTTTTATTTGTGGCCATTAGAAATTTAGGTATCAGTGTATGCCCTTGATGCAGGAGTTAGCCAAAACGTGGCCATGTCAGGCTGTCTTGCAATAAAAGCGATTGTTACCACACCACTGTAAACTTTCTTCTTTTTCCCAACATATCTTCATCCTTGACATGTGGTGTGTTGGGCTTAGCTTGTTTTCCATCTGCCAGTAGAGAGCCTTTTCTACAATACCTGTAGGAGATCATGTGTATGTGCTGGAGTGTGTAATGGGAGCAGACATTTTATAAATATACACAATAAGAAAAATGAACAATATGGACCTGGTAGCTAGCTTCCATGTGGAGGTGTTGGTATTTACACTTGTAGCTACCTCATTCTGATTAAATAGTGAGGTGGCAATTTTTTAATACTATTTTATTTTGGGGTGAAAATCAATTAAATGGGATTAAGGAGAATGACTTCTTTAAACCCTCTTGTAAACTCCTTGCTGAAATAACCCCCCCCCCCCCCCATTTATTTTAAACCTATACATGCTATTGAGCAGGTGCGAAAGCCAACATGGAACTTTTCCCCATACACATGCATTCTCTTTGTGAAATAAGGAATACACATGCACTGGTAGATATTCAAAATGATTTAACTGACCAGAAATAACCATTGACAAGTTAAATTGCTTGTTTGGGGCTATCCACTAATTCTCCGAGGAAAAGCAGCCTTCTATCTTCTCACAAGTAGGTGACACCGATCCACGTTGTCTGATCCGGCTTTTGCCATAGTAAAAAAGAGAGCTTTGTGGAGCACGAACCGTGCCTTCCTGCCTGTTATGTGAACGCAGTCTCAGTTCTGTTTTTTCCACGTGAGGAGAAGGTGCATTTTTTTGTCCTCTTACTCGCTCGTTTTTTTGAGAGCTGTTAGTGCCTTTTGGTCTTTTTTTCTACTTCTCTTATGGCTCCTTTAATTGGGCCTTACAAATCCATGTTTATTTTTTCTTAGTTTTGTTTATTTTTCATCGTCATCGGGCCATTTTTAGGCTCTGACTTCGGTAGGATCTTTCACTTTCTTTTGCTCCATGCCTTGCACCTTTTTTAGGCACCATTGAGTTGTTTAATTTAGCCAAGTTTTTCCGTCCATGTCCATGAAGAGTCCCAGTGGCTTCAAGCGCTGTACCTGGTGCAATTGGACTATCTCAGGAAAGGACACCCATTCTTGATGTCTGCAATGTCTTGGGTCTGACCATAGCCCTGCTAACTGTGTTCTCTGTCTTTGTATGGAGAAGAGGACCCAGTTTTCCCGAGAGGCTCAACGAGAGAGGATTTTTGGAACCAAGTCTAGTTTCTCAACATCGGCATCGAGGTTGGAGGCGTGAGCATCGATGTTGAGCATCGCACCGGTATCAGGAGCGTCGGTAAGCATGGCTGCCTCTAGATCCTTAGACACTGGGAGCAGTGAGGTGTCGAGTGGTTCTCCATCTGTTTCGAGGCGTCCTGTTGTGCAGGCTCCCCAAAACCATCCATCATCGTAACCGACCCCAAGGCGACGTAAGGATTCAGCATCATCCTCTTTCGCACCGAGGAGCCTGGGTGACACACTTCGGGCGAAGGCCAAGAAGCATCGTCATCAGTCACCCTTGACACGTGGTGCCTGGATTTCCGAGGTGTCGAAGGATTCGGCATCGGAGAAGTGTCGGCACCGGGAGTTTCGCTCTCTCTATACAGGAGGTGTCAATGTGCTTGTCTCCAAGTAGCCAAGATCCAGCTCCTGCATCGACCCCAGCGGTTCTGCAACCTGCGCCTCAACCAGCACCCCAGTTTTTCCCGGTGTTGGACCTCAATGAGCGCATCCGGGCCATACTCTTAGAGCTGCTGGATGGCCTTATGCAATGGTGTGCATCGATGTTGGTGCTTGTGCTTACCCTACTTCCCGTTGCGGTCCCGTCTGGCCCTCAACCTGCGGTGTGGCCCTGGTTTCGACTGCCACCCAAGCCGGCCCCTCTCCGACGTCGGTGGAAGAAGCTTTGCCGGTGTCGAGGCGGGAGTTGACTTCTCAACGCCGCTCTTGAGGACATGGTTCCTCAGCCTCGAGGCAGGTTCGGTCTTGGCAATCTCATAGGGACATATTGTTCTACATAGAGGAAGAGTGCTCATGGGATTCAGAGGAGGATTGCAGATTCTCTCTGAACCCTGCCCCCCACCTGAAAAGAGACTGTCTCCCTGGAGAGTCTTTCATTTCCTTCTTTTGTAAAGGAAATGTCTGAGGCCATTCCATTTCCTTTGGAAGAGGAGGGTGAGCCCAGGGCCAAGATGCTTGAGGTCCTGGACTATACATCTCCTAAGGAGGCTGTGACTGCACCTCTGCACGAGGTACTCAAGGAAGTCCTCGTCAGTAACTGGGAGTCCCCTCTGCCGATCTCTGTCATGCCCAAGAAGATTGACACCCAGTATTGGATCCATGGTACATCTGGTTTTGATAGGCCTCAGTTGCCTCACAATTCCATGGTGGTGGAGTCTGCTCTTAAGAGAGTCAGGAGTATTAGAGACTATGCCTCGGCGCCCTCAGGCATAAAGGCTAGGACCCTGGACTCTTTTCAGAGGAAGATGTAGCAGGCTTTAATGCTCATCTCCTGTATACAGTCCTACAAGCTCTTCACAAGCGTCTGCTTGCTGTCGGACTTGGTGGATGCGCTCCCTCTGGAGCATACCGAGCCTTTTCACCAGTTGGTCAAGCAGCAGAAGGCATGTCAAAAGTTGTTGACCAGGGGCACTTATGACACTTTTGATGTGGCATCCAGGATCTATAGCAATGTGCGAACTGTTATGGCTGCGTGTTTCTGACATGGAATACTCTTTTCAACAACGGTTGGCAGATGCCTCTTACCGGGGGGGGGGGGGGGGGAAATAACCTTTTTGGAGAGAAGGTTGAGGAGTTCGCTGACCAATTCAAGAAGCATACTGATACAATCCCTTCGCTCTCCTGCTGGGCCCCTTCTGCATCCACCTCCTCAGCTAGGAGGGTTTTTGTCAAGCCATGGAGCGGTTCCTACTACTATTCTAGGCGTAGATACACACCTTTGGCTCGCAATCCTACTCAGGCGTAGCCCCAGCATGCTCGTTCACATCAACAGTGTTTGCCTAAGGCCTCTGCTGCTCCCCAGTTAAAACAAGTGATGAGCTTTTGATTGGCTCCAACACAGCATAGCCTCAGTAAAAGTGTCTGTTCCAGATGACTTGCCAGTCAGGGGGGCTAGAATATTTTCACCTAAGGTGGCCTCTTATAACCTCCGACTGGTGTGTTCTTCAAAGAGTCCATCTCAGATACCCCCTCAATTGGTATCAAAAACCTCCAAATTACCCACCGAGAGCTTATTCATACAGCTCTCAGCACAGGCAGGTACTTGCAGAGGAACTCTCTGCCTTTCTAAAGGCCCATGCGGTCGAACCCATTCCACCAGGGGAAGCAGGGCAGGGATTCTATTCCAGGTACTTCCTTGTGCAGAAGAGGACAGGGAGGATGCATTCCATCCTAGACCTAAGGGCCCTGAACAAATTTCTAGTCCGAGAAAAGTTCAGGATGGTTTCTCTGAGCACCCTTCTCCCAATGATTCAGGAAAACGATTGGCTATGCTCTCTGAACTTAAAGGATGCATATACTCATATCCCTATACTTCCAGCCCACCAGAAGTATCTTCGATTTTGGCTGGGAACACATCACTTTCAGTATCGTCTTTACCAAGTGTCTAGCGCTAGTTGCAGTATCGCTATGCAGACTGGGAGTCCATGTGTTCCTGTATCTCGACGATTGGCTGGTGTAGAGCATCTCAGAGGACGGTGCTCGGGAATCCATACGGTTGACTATTCAGGTGCTAGAGCTACTAGGGTTCGTTTTAAACTACCCCAAGTCCCATCTGTATCCTGTCCAGCGACTAGAGTTCATAGGAGCCCTGCTCGACACACAGAGGGTTTGAGCTTACCTCCCAGAGACGAGAGCACGGATCTTGTCTTGCTGGTGTCCAAGGTTCGTGCCTCTCAGCAGGTTACAGCTCAGCAGATATTGAGATTGTTGAGCCACATGGCTTCCACAGTGTACATTACACCCATGACACGTTTTCATATGAGATCAGCACAATGGACCCTGGCTTTTCAGTGATATCAACCTATGGGAAGTCTAGAAGATGTCATTCAAGTGTCCCCAGAGCTTGTACGCTCTCTTCAGTGGTGGACAATTCGATCCAATTTGACTCTGGAACTTCCATTCTAAATTCCTCAGCCACAAAATGTGCTGATAATGGGGAGCTCATGTTGATAGGCTTCACACTCAAGGAGCTTGGTCCTCCCAGGAAACAAATCTTCAGATCAACCTCCTGGAGCTTCAGGCAATCTGGAACACTCTAAAGGCTTTCACAGATTAGCTGTCTCATCAAATTGTTCTCATTCAAACAGACAATCAGGTCGCAATGTATTGCTCTGACAAGTGTGTGTGTGTGTGTGGGGGGGGGGGGGGGGGGGGGGGGCACCGGATCACACACTCTGTGTCAGGAGGCCATCTGGATATGGTATTGGTCTCACCAGCACAGTATGTTTCTTCGAGCCACTTATCTGGCAGGTGCAAACAATATCCTGGCCGATAGGCTGAGCAGGATAATGCAACTGCACGAGCGGTCTCTCAATATAGGCATAGCCTGCAAGATCTTCTGAGTTTTGCCACTCAAATCAACCACATGGTTCTGTTCCAGGCTTCAGGCCCATGGCAGACTGGCATCAGATGCTTTCCTCCTCAATTGGGGGACAGGTCTTCTGTATGCGCATCCTCCCATACCACTAGTGGAAAAACTTTGTTGAAACTTGAGCAAGACCGCGGAACCTTGATTCTGATCATGCCGAACTGGGCGCTGCAGATATGGTTCCCTCTGCTTCTAGTATTATCCTCCGAAGAACCATGGAGATTGGAGTGTTTTCTGGCCCTCATTGCACATAATGAGGGGTTGCTTCTATATCCCAACCTCCAGTCTCTGGCTACTATAGCTTGGATGTTGAGAGCCTAGAATTCGCTTCCTTGGGTCTTTCGGAGGGTGTCTCCCGAGTCTTGCTGGCTTCCAGGAAAGATTTCACAAAGAAGTGTTACTCTATTAAGTGGAGGAGGTTTGCTCTTTGGTGTGAGAGCAAGGCCCTAGATCCTCTTACTTGCCCGACACAGACCCTGCTTGAATACCTTCAACACATATCAGAGTCTGGTCTCAAGACCAACTCCGTAAGAGTTCACCTTAGTGCAATTAGTGCTTATCATCAGCGTGTAGAAAGTAAGCCCATCTCTGGACAGCCTTTGGTTGTTTGCTTCATGAGAGGTTTGCTTTTGTCAATGCCCCCTGTCAAACCTTCACCAGGGTCATGGGATCTCAATGTCATTCTCACCCAACTGATGAAAGCTCCTTTTGAGCCACTGGATTCCTGCCATCTGAAGTACTTGAACTGGAAGGTCGTTTTCTTCGCTGTTACTTCAGCTCACAGGATCAGTGAGCTTCATGCCTTAGTGGTGGATGCACCTTATACTAAGTTTCATCACAACAAAGTAGTCCTCCACACGCACCCTAAGTTCTTACCGAAGGTGTTGTCAGAGTTCCATCTGAACCAGTCGATTGTCTTGCCAAGATTCTTTCCTGAACCTCATGCTCATCCTGGCGAAAGCAGCTTGCATACCTTGGATTTCAAGAGAGCATTGGCCTATTACATGGAGCGGACAAGGCCCCACAGACAGTCCACCCAGCTTTTTGTTTCTTTTGATCCCAACAGGATGGGGGTCGCCATCGAGAAACGCACCATTTCAATTTGCCTGGCAGATTGCATTTCCTTCACTTATGCCCAGGCTGGGCTGGTTTTGGAGGGTCATGTCACGGCTTTTAATGTCAGAGCTATGGCCGCCTCATTAGCCCACTTGAGGTCAGCCTCCATTGAAGAAATTTGAAAGGTTGTGATGTCTTCAGTCCACACATTCACATCACACTACTGCCTTGAGCAGAATACCTAACGTGACAGTCAGTTCGGGCAGTCAGTGTTGCAGAATCTGATTTGGGTCTGGAATCCAGCTCCACCCTTTTAGGCCCATTTTATTGTGTTCAAGGCTACACTGTCATTCAGATTGTATATACTTTGAAAAAAACTGGGGTGTTTTGGGGTCCCCCAAGTCTATAGCTCTATGTGGTATGCTTCGGTCTTACTGTTACACACCAGATAGAACTCTGAGAAGGCTATTTATAAGACCTTCACATCTGACTCCATTTCTGGATAAATCAGTAGGGCTATACTGGACTAAACCAAGGAGGATGTTAGTAATAGATTATAATAAACAGTAGGAGAGATATTTTAGTTCCAAGAGTTATCAATTTATTTACTTACCAACAGACATGTACAATCAGTTAGTTGTAGGGATACAATAATCCAGCTGCGAACATGTGCAATCTGGGTTTTAATCTTTTATGACTTCTTTCACCAATCAAGGGTTTACATGGGAAAGCAATTAGGTAATTTACCAATTCTGCTGGTCATATTGGTTTCCCCTGGGCTTCCAAATAATTATACAACTTTCAAGTTAATCTGTGTTATGTCTTCTCCATTGCGAGTCCCAATTGACCAATGTTTGGTATTTTTTTGTGAGCCTGGGTGCTAGGGATTCCCTATTTGTGAGAAGATAGAAGCCTGCTTGTCCCGGAGAAAGCAAAGATACTTACCTGTAGCAGGTATTCTCCGAGGACAGCAGGCTTAATATTCTCACAATCTCTCCCAACACCCCTTGGAGTTTTCTCCTTGGTTATTTTTACTTTATTTTTTGCCTTAGTATTAAACTGAGGAGACCACGTTTGTGTGTTGGAGTGCGGCTTGCGCTCCACAAAGCTCTCTTTTTTACTGTGGCAAAAGTTGGACCAGGAGACACAGATCGGCGTCGCCCACTTGTGAGAATATGAAGCCTACTGTCCTCAGAGAATACCTGCTATAGCTAAGTATCTTCGCTATATCAACTATACCAAACTGGCTATCACTGCTGATAATTAGCAGTTAGCGCCTAAGTGTAAACTGGCTATTTGGGGGGCGTTCCGTGGGCAGAGTCAGCACTTGACTGGTTAAATGCCAATATTCAGTACTTAAGTGGCCAGGTTAGGTACGTAAATGGGGCTGCATAAAACACAGTTCTATTTTGTGCAGCAACCCATGACTAGTTAAATACTGAATATTGATTTAACCAGCTATGTGTTAGCTGGCACCACATAAACCAGATGTTCGGTGCCGAAGCCCAGGCCTGGGCCAGCATTGAATATCTGAGAATAACACCATTGGTGGTCAGCAAAACACTCACTGCTGCTGGCTGAATATTTACCCCATAAATTTTAGTTCCATCCTAACCACACCCCTGAAATCTATAAATATTGTGGATCTCCACATATAAATGGCAGCTTTCTGAAACCAGTCATACACATGTTTACAATATACACATGTAGTAAGTGCCAGTATTTCCACATGGATATCACTTATAAGGCTTCTAAAATGTTCCCCCCTCAGTCTGTTGAATGTATGAGGGAAGATAACACAGGGTCTGAGGATAAACTGAAGCTTTATCAAAATCATTACAAAAATGATTTTAGATAGCACAGTCACTATACTTAAATTATTTTATGTCCTTTCCAGGATGGAAGACATAAGCTTTGAAATTCTGCTTGAAGAAACTGAAATGTATCCAGCTCATAAGCGAAAAAAGTTAGAAATCGACAACATAGGGATAGAAGAAAGAAGATATCAATTAGAAAATTTAATTTTCAGTGTAGATGAGTCTAGGTACTTACTTAGTAGTAAACATCAACATTTAACAGAAGATTTACTTACTTTAAAAAATACTGGGTTAAATGGATGGGAATTACCTAACCAGCATAACTGTGCTAGAGCACAACATAAAACAGTGGCAAATTTCAAAAGTGATACTTTGGATTTTCAACTTACAAACAGTAAACAAGTCAGTGATGTCAGTCTTTATTGCAGATTGAATTTAGAAAACAGCTTAAGTAACAAAGAAAATGAAGTTCACTGTTCTCAGAAAGAAAAAGATTTTGACATGCATGCAACAGAATTCCAAGAAAGAGAAACATGTTGCATATGGAATATAAACAGAAGCTGTAATGATACCTTAGAATCTTGCAAAGCCCAGATGAGCACAGCTGAAACAACTACGTTCACACTCAATAGTATTGAAAATACAAATTTATCTCAGGTTGAAATTCTAGAACAGAAAATAGGCCAGAATGAAATCCTGAAAGAATGGCAACCTTTAAATACCCATCTTTTATATAATGTTTGTTGTACATTTGGTGAAATGGGGACTGAAGACAAAAACTGCAACACAGATAAACCCTTTACTGGCAAAGTAAAAGCATTGTATAATTGTCATAATTTAGAATCTATTAAATCATTAAATAAAAAGGGACTGGACACTTTACCTCTCCAAAGACAAAAGTTTGATGAGATCCTGTTTGTGAAAATTCCCCAAGACACATTTTTCTGCACTGATAAAACAATAAGCAGTTTATATGAATCAAAGTATGATATTTCTTCACAAAATTCTAAGAAGGTAACAGAGCAGAAATATGTACAAAGTGATTCACATCCCAGTGCATCTTCAAAAGTTGACCATTGCCAGCATTGTTTTGATATTAAGGAACGAATTTTGCAAAATGAAAAGAATACTGTCAATTCTTCAAGTGACATCAGTGTCCACAGGCAATGTTGTGCCACTCATCAAGATGCCTGGAATTTAGCAACTGAAAAACAACAAAGAGGAAGCCATAGAAAAGACAAATATACATGTAAGCAAGTATTTATTTTGAAAAATATGAAGCCAAACCTGCAAGTAAATATAAAGGAGAGAGAATATAACAGAGATCAGGATGAAAATAAGGGAAACAGCAGAAGTAGAAATTACAAATGTAGCAATGTTAAAAATGTTTTGAAAAGGAGTCGAGTAGAAGAGAATAGAATGTTTGAGATAATCTGCTATCAGTTTGTACCAATATATAAAAGGCTGAAAGACAAAACAGAAGATACAACTGTACCACTTATATCAGATGTTTCAAGTGGAAGAAGTTTTGGTTTCCATAATAAAATTTATTGCACTAAAAATAGATCAGTTGTGCAAAAAAGAAATACAAAGTACCTTGCATTGGATATTTTTGATGTTAAACAGGACTCAGCAAGAAAATATTTATGTGTGAATGGTGATATTCTTTGTAGCATAAATCAATGCTGCCCAAATAGTCCTCTTGTCGACTCTGATTTTAATGTTGAAAAAAGTAAAGAATTTCAGAAAAAGGTCATGGCCAATCCAGAGTTACATCATGATACTGTAAAATTTGACTGCATCGAGAAGTATGGCTTAGAATTATTTTATACTGATCTGTATACACATGATTTGAATATTACATCATTTCAAAATAAAGCTTCTTTACAGAGTAAAGGACTTCTTTTAAATACAAAATACAGTATGTCATCAAAGAGAAAAAAAGAACAAAAATATGCCTATTGCAATGAAAATAGATTTCTAAAGAAATCTAATGCTTTTTCAGCACTGTTAGAAGAAAAAGACTATATGAAAGTAAAACATTTATTTATTACTACTATGATTTCATCAGAAGAGAGTCCGAATGCTTGTAGTATGTCCTTGCAAGAGAATAAAATGTATATTGCTGGCAGAACGCAAGATCTTACAGAAAACTACAAGAGACCTTTACATTGTTTTTCTGTAGCTTCAAAAATGAAACTGCAAAAGTTAATCAGTCCAGGTTGTTCAGATATGTCTGAGCTGGTAAGGACATCCAAACAAATAAATCTTAAGAAAAAAGAAAAAAACAAATACTATTGTAATCTTCTGCCTATTAGTGGAATGTTGAAAACATTGCATTCTGTTAAAAAAGATAAAAAGTCTAAAAGTCATAATTTAAAAAATAGTGGCAATATGAATTTTGCAGAGGAAACTATATATGTTTTTCCAGAATATCCTAAAGCTTGTGGTTTAGCATCATTAGAATGGAAGGAATATAAGAAGTTACATGAAATGCAAAAAAATGCTTGCTTCGCAAAAGAATCCTATCTCTTTTTTGTAGATACTTTTGAAAAAATTTCCCTCTGTACTGATTTTGAAGAGTTGAACAAAATTACACTTGTAACACAAAATTCTATTAGTGATGGATTTACTGAAAATAATACAGTCAGCAGTACAATAAAAAGTGAACATAGATGTTCTGATACATTAGATAGCATTTGGATGTTGCCCGAACTCGCAAATACAGGTACAGTGGATTCTCACCCAAGTTTGCTTCAAGATGGACAAGTGGCTGGTCCCCAGTATTCCAGGACAACAAATATACATAATCAACATAGAAAGAGAGAAAGGAAACATATGGAAACTTCAGTATGCTGTTTGCATTGTGAAATTTCTTGTCATATTGCTACAAATAGTAAACGTAAATCTACAATATTTGGTATAGGATCTTTTGAAAAGAAAAAAGAAGCAACTCACAGTCATAATTCCATAGCTGAAGAGGAACAAATTATAGTGCCCACAAGTAGAGAAATTGAACACAACCATTATCCTAGCTATGAAAATATGAACACACATCCTGCACAGTGTTCAAAAGTAAGAGCTTATTCTAAAGTGTCTAATAATAATATGAATGTTACATTCAGAAGAGAATTTGAAGGACTTTGTAATAAATCTTTATCTTTCATAAACAATATAAACCAAGATAGTAGCTTTTGCCTTTTGAATTCTAAGCCTTTAAGTATGAAATGGAATGGTGAACGCTTGATAGAGACAAAAGAAATAGTTTTTAAGACAATTTGTGATACTGGAAAAAATCAAATTATAGTACATAATAATATGTTGGAAGACATAATTTTATCAAATGAAATGAACAATGAGTATCACAATGTAACACTGATGCACACACCTGCAGAAAACAGAAGCGATAACAAGTTTGAACTGAAAACTCAATTTGATTTAGTACTTGAAGAACTTTGTATGTTTCATGAAATAAGCAAGGAAGAAGAGGGAGACCCATGCAACAAGAAAATAACCAGTGCACAAAAATGTCTGCTTGAAACAAGTAGTAGGCCTGGAGATGTAATATTGATAAAAGAAGATCTCTATAATGTATCACAGAATAAAGATTTTATATCTTTATTTAATTGTGACACTTCAGTAAATGAAAATAAATCAAATGGAAATCATGAATTTCATGAAAAAAATATATTAACTAGAAAGGGAGAACAGGAAGTCCTTTTTGGATATGGATCTTCAGGGGCAACAGAAGAACAATCACTTTATTCAACTTATGAAGAAGGTCAGCATGCTCGATTGTGGAGGTTATTTGTACAGTTAAAATAATAATTGAATGAAATGATCAAATATTTCAAAAGCATTAATTATACTGCTAATATATTACGGGAATCTATTTACAAAACTCTGTTTGCTTGTGTTAGTAGCTACTTTAACAGCTAAATGTTAACATGGATGTCATGATAACAGTTAATGTGGTTCATTACCAGTTAAAATATTGTAAAATCTGCGTGAAGAGCTAATGCAGAACAACCTGGAGAATAGAGCATGGGTGAAAATTGTGTCTTAGAATTAATACAGAAAATAGTGCAGTACAATAATACCACCTGAATAGGTGTAGCTAGCTTTATTGTGTTGTCTTCCATTCAGTTAATGCACAGTAAAGATAAAATGATGGGCTCCTCAACAGCTAGTGTGGAGGTTTTGTAATTACCATGCATTAATTTTAATCAGTAACCTCTGGTAACTGCAAAATCTTCTGACATTCTAGTAGCTATTGAATGGTAAATAGGGTCACAGGATATGATTTTAGTGGACTTCAGTAAATATTAAGGGGTCAATTATCAAATAGTTTAGGTGCCTATTTTAGGAAACTGAAAACTGACTTAGGGCTGGACACCTAAATATAGGTGCTTAAAAAGTTGGCTATAATAGGGCCAGAGTAAAGGTAGAAAAAAGTTAGATGTCTAGATTTCTAATATTGATTTGTGTATGAGGCACCTATCTTGGGGGTCCTTTTACTAAGGTGCACTAACATATTTTGCACATGCTAACGATTAGCATGTGCTAAATGATATGATGCCCATGGGAATATAATGGGTGTCTTATCATTTAGTGCACCTTAGTAAAAGGACCCCTTAGATGTCTACATTTAGTTGAATTTACAGGTGAAAACTTATGGATTGATATTCAAACACATTTATGCAAGGCCAGTCAACCATTAGGCAAACTAGGCATCAACTGGTGGTGGTGGGGGCACAGAGTGCTGCTGTGAAAACAAGACAGTAGGTTTTGACAGCCACCCAAACTCAAAGAATCAACAGCATATACTTTTATCTGCAGAGAATTTCAAAAGGTCATTTATAGAAATTGGCATATTCTAGAGACCCATCCCTGCTTTAAAAACATTAAACCCACAATAGCATTTATGGGACTAAGTTATGCTATTACTGCTATCATTATTTGCTAAGCTGTCGGTGCATGAACACAATAGCATTTTCAAGAGGTAAAAATTTGAAAGACAAGTTAGTCCCGTCAACCCTTCCAGACAGGGATATAATAGAACCTATAATAACAGGACATAGAACATGCAGCAGATGTTCGGTCTGCACCCACGCAATTGTTACAGATATCTTTATGCATCCCACCACCAAAATAAGATATCACTTAAGGGGTCACACTGACTGTAATTCGATAGGGGTAATTTACATCATTAGATGTCCCTGTGATCTCTTGTACATAGGCAAGACCAAACGGATTATAATGACTAGGATAATAGAACACAGAAGCTGTATAAATAGGAATATCGAGACAGCTCCCCTAGTAACTCACTGGAACACTTTGCACCATGCATTAGGAGACCTACAGTTTTTAGTTTTCAAACAAATAATCCCCAAATGGAGAGGGGGTGACATTGACAGCCTCCTGTTACAAGAAGAAAAATGTTTGATCTTTGAATTAGGTACTGTACACCCCAAAGGGCTTAACACAGATCTAGATTTAACAGCATTCCTGTGACCATCTGGTAGAGGAATGAGTTTTATAAGCATGTTCATGCACTGACAGCTTAGCAAATAATGATAGCAGTAATAGCATAACTTAGTCCCATAAAGCTATGTATATAATGACAATTGATGTAATGGTCGTTCCCCTTTTCCAGCTTTCTCCTTTCCCCTTCCCTCTCCTCCCCCTCCCCCTTCCTTTTCCTCCTCCTTCTTCCCTCCCCCCTCCTCATTGCACAATCTCCATTTGTGATTTTTGGAAACTTATATCAGAATATTTTTAAATATGATGTTTTATTATCATTTTTATCATAAGAATTGTTTTGGAAATTACTATTTTTATTCACATATACTGTTTGCCCTAGTTTTTGGGACTTAACTACATATGCTTAGCAGACTCTTATGATTCTTCATTTTCTATTCTTCCCCCTTTTTTCAGTTTTTTTTCATTTCCTTTTTCTTTTTTGTTTACCAGACTGTCAAGTTTTCCATTGGTTTTTATCACACCCTTTTTATTATTATATTCTTTACATTTTTATTTTTTTAAAGCTTTTTAGTTTTGTTTAATTTGTCCATTATTCAAATCAGTGCTTGCTATTTCCATCGGAATGTGCTTTACATATTTTTTCAAAATAATCTTTGCGAAGGAGTATTAACCTACTCTACACTACCCCTACTGGCCTAAAGTGGTCACTACACCATTTTCCTATACACAATGACATTACTACACCATTCCCTAACAGATGATAACTTTTCTACAATTAGTGACGTCGGTGTATGCACTACGAATAAAAAAACCCACAATCCGTTGTACAGGCTTTTATGTTTTACGGACAGTGCTGCTCATACTGGTATAAAGAAGTTGAGATTATCTTTTCTCAACATTTTAAAGGTAGGATTTAGGTGCTTTTAATGCTGTTTGTATTAAAACTGTCTCGAATTTTACCTTTTAAAAACCTTTTAAGATCTGTATTTTTCGGTCTTGTTTCACTTAGTTTAATGATGACGATGAACTTGTATAAGGTGGCAAGCTTTTTAAGCAGGGATACTTTGATTCAACCTCCATCAGGTTTTAGATTAGTGTGTGTTACGGTGCCTTTATAAGAGTCATTCTGGATTGTTATTGTTTGACAGTTGCGATTTTCCCGTCACTTTTCCGGGACCCATTATATCTTGCACAGGGTCTTTAGGCTTCTATAGGAATATTGCTAGCAGAGGATTTTTCGGTGCAACCTTCAACAGGTTTGAGATTTTTGTCTTAAACGTTGTTTAAAGTAGACCTGTCCCAGTTTGTTAATGAGTGGCAGTTGCAATTTTCCCGCCATTCTCAGGGACTTACTACATTTTTTGAATTGGTTCTTACAGTTGTTTTAAATTGGCCCTTAAAGTTTTTTCAGGCCCTTATATTCGACATTTATTGACTCGATTTTATTCTAATTTTTGGTGTGATTTTACAACCGTCTTTTATTCCCTTCCCAGGTCTTGTTAGTAAATTCTAATAGTCGGACAAGACTTTTCCTAGCGAACCAACAGCACTTTGCCATACAGGTACTCTCTATAAGATGAACCATTTAGGGTGGTTTCCTATATACAAAAGATTGCCTTCCAAATTGGTTTCCTGACAATACATAATATCTAAACATACAATGGGATTCAATTAAAACAAAGACATTAAGTTCATTATGCATAAGATTTACATTTGTTTTTAATGGAATAAAGATGTGTTTTGCTATCTTTAGATTTTGTTTTTTAAATTGAAACGAGATCATAGCTTTTGCATGTCACATACATATGTGTACAATTCTAAAGACTGTTTTTTAGTTTACTTTTTGTCAACATTTTTGCATTTCCTGAAATATCTTGATGCGATACACATGGTTTTTACCAAGTGTTTATAACATTTTTGAATTGAACATACATGATTTCTGTATGGTCTTTACCAAGTATTCACATCATTAGGATTGAGAAAACATGTTTTGCGTCTGGTTTTGAATGTTATATCCATGGTTTTTTCCACGTATTTGTAATATTTTTATTTTCATAAGTTCCTTACTGAATGTAAGAGACGTCTCTGATAATCTACAGTTTTACTCTCAATGATGCATTTATGATTGTTTATTTGAGTTTGTAATAATATGTATATTTCCTTAAGTTATATATAGACATATAGTTTGTGTCTGTTGTTGTTATTATTATGTTTATTATTATCATTATTATTGTTTTATTTTATTATTTACTCTGAGTTAAGATAATTTATTATATATTATTTTAGGAACTCCTGAGGCAGGCCACGAAACACGACTCGTGTCGAGTCCAGTTTTTAAGAATAAACTCTTGCTGTGAACTTTTTCTGAGTCCAGTAGAAGTTTTGTTTGGCATCATCTATCTTGTCGCCTTCGCTGTGTTCTACTCTTGGTTTTTCCATTGCGGAGGTCTGCTTTCTTCTGTTTTTACCGTTCTTTTTGAAATTGCTGTCATTGTGTATATATTTACAAATCCAAGTTGTTTTTAAAAGGATTGTTCTAGGAGTGATGGTGTTGGGATGATCATGATTCCTGAGTTTATCAGTTTTCTTGGGAGAAGAGTATAAATGTTAATTGAGAAGGGGGTACAAGGCTGAAGTTGCACCGGCCCTGCTTATGTGGGTGTTAACAACAGAAGTGCTTTTTAACAAGTAGGGAAAGCATGCAGAGTGTGGCTCATGGAATTTTTTTCCAACTGTCTGCATATATATATGTGTGTGCTTGTACACATCTGTCTTTTTTTTTTATCTGCTTTGGCCAATATGTGTGTGGATGTTTTTGTTTTTTTGTGTGTTTCATCTGTGTATATGTATAGTTCTGTTGTATAGATTTATCCATTTTGTTTGTGTGTATCCCTATTTTGTATGTGTCTCTACTGTATGTTTATGGGTGTCAGAGACCGTTGGATTCATATGGATGCTAGATTTTAAAAAACAACAATAAAAATACACAGTTCTCCCCCCCCTTTTTAGGCCACAATACCCTCGGTGCGCATGTTAACAGTTCAACTCAGGCCAGCCTATGTTTCTCACTCTTTTCCTGAAGGCTGCGCTCAGAGTATAGGCCTCACTCGGTTCTGGGAATCCTTGGCCCTGTTTGCGGGTTTGGACAGCATATGAGTTTGCTTTCCCTTTCTCAGAAGACAACGCTCCTACTCTCTTTCGGAAGTCCTTCCTCTTTAATCAGATGCTATGGTCTCTCACCCTATCCCTGAATGGGATTTCTGAATGGACCTTGATAATGCAGGCCCTCCTAGGTGGCCTACACTTGGGTGCGAGTGGCTTCCATGACTACATTGGTGACCTCAAATGTCTAACTTTGTGGCCCTTCTTGTAAGCAGTGCAGAGCACCATTGCTTGGTTATTCAAAAAAGCGAACTTTCCAGGATCCATGATACCCTTCAGGGGTGAGATACTTGGAAATATTTTTTCTATGTCTCCTTCCACTGGTGGGTGGACATAAACAATTAGTCTGGACTGGTCTGGTTGGATTAAAGGAAAGACAATTATCAGGGAAGACATAATTTTTCCATATGCTCAGTAATTCTACATAAAATTATATATGCACATAATTCCCTAGGGTATATCTTTGGTTCTTATAGAGTTCTTGTCTTACTGTGTGTTCTTTAATGGCGTACTTGTGAGGATTTCTGTTTGTCTCAAGTTTTGCTAGTCTGTGTATTAGAAGAGTGACACTAGAGAACATGGAAAGAATGTAACAAATATGGGATAGGAATAGGTTTCTAAAGGTATACTAAGGAGGCTGAACGCTGAACTGAGGAAGAAGTGAAGAGGCTTGATGTTCAAGGAATGTACATATTTAGTAGCAGCTGCTAACTTATAAGACCCCTATATGTGAATTTTCAGCAGTAATGCATGAAGAATGCTGCTGAAAATTATCTTTAATGACTCCAGCACTATCCTCTAATACTAAAGCAGAGCAGGACACTTTGCCCAGTTATTTAGATAATGGTGATATTCAGCTACTATCCATATAGCTAAGTGGTGTCATTTTGGGCAGAAATAAAGTCATAAGTTAAACTACTTAGTTTTATGTATAGATGGCAGATTCTACCCCAGACTGTCATATAAAAGCACATGCTGTTTTGTTACTGCATGTACTTTTGTGATCATAACCCCTGGGGTAATTTTATAAATGCTCTTTTATTCATATAGAACAGGGTTTTGCACATGCAGCATTTATAAAATTTATAACAAGGAGACTATGATAAAATGAGAAAAACAGTGAAAAAAAACTTAGAGGAGCAGTTGTGAAGGTCAAAAATCTACATCAGGCATGGATGCTGTTCAAAAATACCATCCTGGAAGCCCAGGCCAAATATATTCTGTGTATTAAAAAAAGGAGGAAGGAAGATCAAACGACAGCCGGCATGGTTAAAAAATGAGGAGAAGGAACCTATTAGAGCTAAAAGAAAATCCTTCAGAAAATGGAAAAAAGGAGCCGACTGAAAATAATAAGAAACAGCATAAGGAATGGCAAGTCAAATGCAAAGCGCTGATAAGGAAGGCAAAGAGGGACTTTGAAAAAAAGATTGCGTTGGAGGCAAAAACACATAGTAAAAATTTTTTTAGGTATATTAAAAGGAAGAAGCCAGCAAAAGAATTGGTTGGACCGCTAGATGACCGAGGTGTAAAAGGGGCAATCAGGGAAGACAAAGCCATAGCTGAGAGATTAAATGAATTCTTTGCTTTGGTCTTCACCGAGGAAGATGTGGGAGAGATACTGGTGCCAGAAATGGTATTGAAAGCTGACAAGTCAGAGAAACTGAATGAAATCTCTATAAACCTGGAGGATGTAATGGCTCAATTTGACAAATTGAAGAGTAGCAAATCTCCAGGACCAGATGGTATTCATCCCAGAGTACTGATAGAACTTGCGGAACTAATGTTAGTGATAAGTAATTTATCTTTAAGATCGAGCCTGGTACCGGAAAATTGGAGAGTGGCCAATGTAACGCTGATTTTTAAAAAAGGTTCCAGGAGAGATCCAGAAAATTATAGACCGGTGAGCCTGACATCAGTGCACAGCAAAATGGTAGAGACTATTATAAAGAACAAAATTGCAGAGCATATTCAAAAGCATGGATTAATGAGACAAAGCCAACATAGATTTAGTGAAAGGAAATCTTGCCTCACCAGTCTATTACATTTCTTTGAAGGGGTGAACAAACATGTGGATAACGGTGAGCTGGTCGATATTGTGTATCTGGATTTTCGAAAGGCGTTTGACAAAGTACCTCCTGAAAGACTCCAAAGGAAATTTGAGAGTCATGGGATAGGAGGTAGTGTCCTATTGTGGATTAAAAACTGGATTAGAAAACAGAGAGTAGGGTTAAATGGTCAGTATTCTCAATGGAGAAGGGTAGATAGTGGGGTTCCCCAGGGGTCTGTGCTGGGACCACTGCTTTTTAAGATATTTATAAATGATCTAGAGATGGGAGTAACTAGTGAGGTAATTAAATTTGCTGATGACACACAATTTATTCAAAGTTGTTAAATCGCAAGAGGATTGTGAAAAATTACAATAGGACTTTACGAGACTGGGAGACTGGGCATCTAAATGGCAGGTGACGTTTAATGTGAACAAGTGCAAAGTGATGCATGTGGGAAAGAGGAACCTAAATTATAGTTACATAATGCAATCTCAAAAAAGATATAGTGGAATTAGAAAAGGTACAGAGAAGGGCGACGAAAATTGTAAGTGATGGGACGACTTCCCAATGAGGAAAGGTTAAAGCGTGCCGGAGAATCTAGTGACAGCAGCTGGCCTTACAGAGTTTAAGGGGGGTTTGGACAGATTCCTGAAGGAAAAGTCCATTGAACAAAAAAAGGGAAAACATTTATTTTTTTTTTTGGGGGGGGGGGGGGGGTTGCCAGGTTCTTGAAGCCTGGATTGGCCGCTGTCGGAGACAGGATGCTGGGCTTGATGGACCCTTGGTCTTTACCCAGTATGGCAGTGCTTATGACTAGGGCTCTTCAGTTTGGAGAAAAGACAGCTGAGGGGAGATATGATAGAAGTCTGTAAAATAATGAGTGGAGTGGAACGAGTAGATGAGAATCGCTTGTTTACTCTTTCTAAAAATACCAGGACTAGGGGGCATGCAATGAAACTAAAAAATAATAAATTTTAAAATGAATTGGAGAAAATGTTTCTTCACTCAACGTGTAATTAAGCTCTGGAATTTGTTGTCAGAGAATGTAGTAAAAACAGTTAACTAAGCGGGGTTTAAAAAAGGGTTTGGATGGCTTCCTAAAGGAAAAGTTCATAGACCATTATTAAAATGGACTTAGGGAAAATCCACTGCTTATTTCTAGGATAACTAAGAAAATGATTCAGACCGTCACTCTGTCACATATGTTAAAATAACAAACAAAATACACAGAGTGTATAGATGCCAATGCGATAGTCTTAAATACTGTTAGACTAAAGTGAAGGAGAGTCTCATATATAATTTTTTTAGTAATATTCTTTTCACTCAATAGGTGAATATATTACATATGTTCATGTCATAATCATTGACTCCGCCTCCACCATCCCTTTTATAGTGGCAAAAAACAACTTGCTCTGCTTTTTCTATATTGAATGTCTGTAAATGTGTATTTATCAAAAAAACACACTGCACTTATCTTAGGCAAATTGGTGCCCTCTTAAAACCCCAATTTGCCTAAGATAAGTGCAGTGTGTTTTTTTGATAAATACACATTTACAGACATTCAATATAGAAAAAGCAGAGCAAGTTGTTTTTTGCCACTATAAAAGGGATGGTGGAGGCGGAGTCAATGATTATGACTTGAACATATGTAATATATTCACCTATTGAGTGAAAAGAATATTACTAAAAAAATTATATATGAGACTCTCCTTCACTTTAGTCTAACAGTATTTAAGACTATCGCATTGGCATCTATACACTCTGTGTATTTTGTTTGTTATTTCTAGGATAAGCAGCATAAAATGTATTGTACTTTTTTGGGATCTTGTCAGGTACTTGTGACCTGGATTGGCCACTGTCGGAAACAGGATGCTGGACTTGATGGATCTTCAGTCTGTCCCAGTATGGCAATACTTATGTATTTATGTACTTACATCTACTTATGGCTTGGAGAAGAGATGGCTAAGGGGAAATATCTTAGAGGTCTATAAAATAATGAGTTGAGTGTAATGGGTAAACAGGAATTGGCTGTTTATTCTTCAAAAAGGTACAATGAAGTTACTACGTGATACACTTAGAACAATTTGGAGAAAATATTTTGTTAGTCAACACATAAGCTCTGAAATTCATTTCCAGAATATGTGGTAAAAGCAGTTGGTGTAGCTGGGTTTAAAAAATATTGGATAAGCTCCTTGAGGAAAAGTCCATAAACCATTATTGCTTCTTTGCTAGATGAACATATTAAGCTCAGAGATAAGATTTAAAATTTTGACCTCATCTCGTACCCTAGGGGTGATCTTAGACTCCTATTTGACTATACAAGAATGTAAAGAACATATATTCCATCTTTGCTTACACTCTATACTGTCTATGAAAATGTTTTATTGCATATTGTGTTGACATTGTAATGTAGCATCTATGCCATACTTTGTATTGTTCTAATATTTTTACTGCTGTAATTGTCTATTGCTTATGTTTGACATATTCTTACTGTCAGTGGCGTACCTAGGGTAGTTGACACCCGAGGCCGGTCATTTTTTAACACCCCCCCCCCCTCTCCAAAATCTAGTACTAGGCATGCCGAGAATACAAAACACTCAGGACCTATAGAGCAATTCTAGCATACCATAAGCAGTAATTTCTACAAGTCACACAAGGAAAAGGAAAGCATCTTAAACACTACAGTGAGCACTAGAACATCAATTCACCTACTGTAAAACAAAACCAGGCAGAATAACACAGATCGTCCATCTTGCACAGTCAATGCCAACCGAAAGCCATGTCTTTTTCACAAACACAGATACACCCTAATCCACTATAGAATAAGCAATAATAAACTTTCTATTTAGACAAAAATTAAACTGAACCCCCAAGATGCCAGACTCTGCATACAATGCAACACCACAGAAACAGAAAATGTCCCCTAGTGCTGTGCAAAACATAAAGACAGCAGATGTAAATTTGAAAAAACTAACAAGTACCAATCACCACTTTACAAATTAACAAATAGAAATAAAACAAATCTAGAAAATAAAATAATACCATTTTATTGGAGTAATACATTTAGCTTTCAGAGGCCAAAATATCCTTCCTCAGGTCAATACAGTATAGTGTTGTTACAATATCCTATCCGGACCTGAGGAAGGGGGTTTTGTTCTCCGAAAGTTAGCCAAAATGTATTAAAATTAGTCCAATAAAAAGATTACCTTGTTAACATGTTCTATTATAAACATTAACACAGCTACAATACTACTTTATCCTAAAGCAAAAAAAATAAAAAAATATATTTTATTTACAGTTTGTTGTCTCTGGTTTCTGCTTTCCTCATCTTCTTTTCACTGTCTTCCTTCCATCCAGCATCTGTCTTTCTTCTCTCTCTGCCATCCAGTGTCTGCCCTCTCTGCTATCCCCTCCATCCAATGTCTGCCCTCTCTCCCATCTACATCTGCCCTCTGTCTCTGCCCCTTCCATCCACCATCTGCCCCTGTCTGCCCTCTCTCGCTCCCCCTTCCATTCACTCTCTGCCCTTTCTATCGCTTCCATCCACTGTCTGCCCTTTCTCTCTGTCCGCTCAATCCACCATTTGCCCTCCCTCTCCCATCCATCTAGGGTCTGCCCTCCCTCCCACTCCCCCTTCCATCCAGGATCTGTCCCCTCTCTGCCCCTTTTTTCCAGCCCCTAGTTCCAGCCCTACTATCCCACCAGTCCCCAGTTTCAGCCCCAGTCCTTGTCTCCCACCAGTCCCGAGCTTTAGCCCCCAGCCACTTCTCCCTGTCCCCTTTTTAGCCCCCAGTTTCAACCCCAGCCCTTTTCTGTCACCAGTCCTGAGCTTCAGCCCCAGCCACTTCTCCCTGTCTCCTTTTCAGCCCCCAGTCCCCACAATTTCAGCCCCTGCTGCCTTTCAGCCCCCAGTCCCAGTACTAGCCCCTTATCCCACCTACCCTCCTTCAGCCCCCAGTTTCAGCCACCTTCATCCACATGCCTTGCCCCCCTTTTCAGCCCGACCCATTCTCCCACCTGACCCAGGCATGCCCCATTTTCCATCATGACCCCTTCTCAGACCCCAGTTCCAGCCCCCTTCTCCCATTTGAGAGCCCCCTCCTCCCATCTGAGAACCCCTTCCCTCCCCCCATCTGAGAACCCCTCCCCACCCCTTCTCCCATCTGAGAACCCCCAGACCACCCCTCTCCTCTCCCATTTGAGAACCTCCTCCCCACCCCAGTCCCCTTCTAACATCTGGAAACCCCCTCCCCACTACAGTCCCCTTCTCCCATCTAAAAACCCCCTCCCCATCTAAGAACCCCCAGAACACCCCTCTCCCATCTGAGAACCCCCTCCCCACCCCTCCCCCTTCTCCCATCTGGATACCCGCTCCCCACTCCAGTCCCCTTCTCCCATCTGAAAACCCCCTCCCCATCTAAGAACCTCCAGAACACCCCTCTCCCATCTGAGAACCCCCTCCCCACCCCAATCCCCTTCTCCCATATAAAACCCCCTCCCCTCCCCATGTGAGAACCCCTACAACACCCCTCTCCCATCTGAGATCCCCCTCCCCACTCAGTCCCCTTCTCCCATATGAAAACCCCCTCCCCATGTGAGAACCCCCACAATACCCCTCTCCCATCTGAGGACCCCGACCCGACTCTCCTGCTCCCACCCTACCTTTAAAAAAAATTATTTTGAAGCGTCGTTGCAGGCAGCGCCTCGCGTCTGCCCTGCAGAAGTAAATCTCTTCGCTTCGAAGTTCGTCGTCGTCGTCGGGCCTCACTATGTCCCACCCTCCTCTGAGGAAACTTCCTATTTCCGCGAGGGCGGGACATAGTGAGGCCAGACGACGAACTTCGAAGCGAAGAGATTTACTTCTGCAGGGCAGACGCGAGGCGCTGCCTGCAACGACGCTTTAAAAAATTTTTTTTTAAGGTAGGGTGGGAGCAGCGGGAGCGAAGCGGATCACCCCCCCACCCACTGACATCCGGGGCGGACCGCCCCCACCGCCCCCCCCCTTGGTACGCCACTGCTTACTGTACATCGCCTTGAGTGAATTCCTTCAAAAAGGCGGTAAATAAATCCAAATAAATAAAGTGCACTTGGAGAAATCCACTGCTTATTCCTGGGTTAACCACTGTGGAATCTATCTACATTTGGGATCCTACTAGGTACTTGTGACCTGCATTGATCGCTGTTGGAAACAGGATATTAGGCTTGATGGACCTTTGGTCTGACTTGTTTTTGAAAATTATTAAGAAAGTTACTTTGTGTGAACATGGAAATATCATACCTTTTTTTTTTTGCTTTTCTAGTTAAAGAAAATACTGTATCAGATAATAAAAGTACTAGACTGTGGTCCTCTGCATTTATGCAAGAGAGAAATAATAATTTGCATAGAGACAAAGGTAAGTAGGTAGAGTTCTACCTGCCAGTATGCTTGGACTCTAGGTAATGATATTATTTTCTAAGTTATCATTATGTATTTATTTAAAATACTTATAACCCACACCATCTGTGACTCTAGCTGGCTTACAAATGTATATACACAATTTATAAAATAATCTAAAATTACTCGGAAAAATAATCTGTGCACAAAATTCATTACATGACAGATTTAAAAAATTGGTGACATCTTTTCTGCTTTCTAATATTGTCAATTATACTATTTAATGGCAGTTATCACTAAGGGGTCATTTTACTAAGGCATGCTAACAGATTTAGTGCTTTCTAACAATTAGCATTCGCTAAACGACAAGACGTCGGTTATATTCCTATGGGCACCTTATCATTTAGTATACACTAAATCTGTTAGGGTGCCTTAGTAAAAGGACTCCTAAGCTTTCTAACAGCAAAGTATGTGCATATTTTTGTACCCTTGTGTTAGAGATTTTCAAACTGCCTGATTAGGTTCTCTTTGAAAATTAGCAAACACGCAGATGCAAAACTACCTATGTTCTTTGCCCTTTTTTCATTGGTAGATGGGATTATGCAAGGAAACTACACCTGTATATTTGAATATTCATTAAACACACTTTAAGCTGCTGGGAACATCTATAGTTAGAGTATCTAACTATAGCCATGTAGTAAAATTAGACAATAAACCACAAAAACCTCGAGGAGTGAAGTAAAAATCAAAACTTTACTAAAGGCTGTGCACAGTGTTTTAAAAGGCCAGATGTGCAGTTACCATCATTTAAAGTAAACAGTTTTTCATATGATTTTTTAATATTTTGAATTTTTTTAGAAATGGAAGAAAGTCTCAAAAATTATACAGGTATAAATGAATTTTCACCTGTCTGCTTCAATCATCAGCTCAAAAAACCATCACAATTTTTTATTATCATTTAAAAAAAAAAATAGATAACTTTGTTTTTAACGTGGCTTTTGACTCTGCTTGATGCACCCCAATGTTGGCCAGCATTTTGTGTTGCCAAAACCTCTGCGTCAGGGGGTGAAAGCTTTAGATAACTGCAGAGAAAGCAAAAAGAAAGTTATCAGCATCAATCCATATGAAATATTTCAACAAAAATGATTGTCATTATACTCACTCCTCTCTAGTTCACATCTGGCATACTGAGCACTTATTCAAAATGGCGGCTTGGTGTCTGAGAGTCTGTATATATACTTAAATTTAGTCCAGTCAGAAGCCAGTGTATAAAAGATTCTTATTGATTGAAGAAGAATGTCCATCAAACTCATTCTCAATCGTGTTGGTTAGCCTGAGGGGTTTTGATAAAAATCACTCCATTCAATACATAAATTCAGACCATTAGGCTGTAGAGTGTTCAATTTATAAATCCAGTGTTGTTCTTTCTGCAAAAGTTGTAATTGATGATCTTCTCTTCTGATGTCATCCACGACTACTTGATAGCAAAACAGAGCTCATCAAAAGTGTGCTCATGTTCCAAACAGTGCTCAACTATAGGTGTTTCCTTTACCCTTCTATGCAGGGCACTCCAATGTTTTATTAAATGAGTTTTTAATTTTCTCGATGTCTGACCTACATAGAATTTAAAATACAGAGACTCTATGATGTAAACCACAAAGTCAAAAATGCAAGTGGTTTGATGTTTAAGTATATATTCCTTGCTGTCCAGGGATTTACAAATTTTGTAGTAATCAAAGCTATCTTACATACTAAACAATTTTGACAGGCAGAATGTCCCCTAATACTCACTGGGACAATGATGCTGAAGTAGGAAATAACATTTCCTTTAAAATTTTCCCTTGCTTGAATACGAGATTAATTCTTATGCCTTCAAAGCTGGGTAGATTTGCAAAAACTTCCCAGTGCTTCTTCAAGATCTTAGCTACTTTACTTTCCTACTGCTGCCACCAAATTGTAGAACACAGGTTATGGATTCATCATCATCATCATTGCTCTTATCTTTTTTCTGTTTCTGATTGCATAACAAGTCCTGGTCATTATTTAGTGCTCTTTTATTTGCCGCTCTTACTGTCCATTTTGGATAACTCCTGTTCAATAATCTCCTTTGTAGGATTTTAGACTTTTGTTTAAATACCTCCTTAGAGAAACAAAGATGTCTGTGCCAAAACAATTGGGATAGTGGAAGACTGCTTTTAAGTGGCTCAGAAATCACAGACCCTTTCTCAGTCTAAACAACAAGCCAGTTTTTGACTCCTTCCTAGAGAGCATTGTCACCGTTCAGTTGTCCAAGCCAAGCAATCTACCAGTAGGAGGCAGACTCATCCTCTTTCAATAACCTCCGACCATTGGATGATGCATATCGTACAGCACAGTTACGTTCTGCATTGGGAAAAAAATACCTTCTAACCATCCACCAAGAGAGTCTCGTTTAAATTCCCTCCAGACGATACTACTTTGAGAAGAGCTCTCTACCCTCCTCTGGCAGAATGCAATAGAACCAGTTCCTCTGCCGGAGAAGGGTCAAGGGTTTTATTCCAGATACTTTCTTATACCAAAAAAAGATTGGGAGATTTATGATCAATTCTCAACCTGCAAGATCTAAACAAATTTTTACTCAAAGAAAAAGTTTGCATGGTTTCCCTTGGATTACTTCTTTCCATGATCCAGTCAATGATTGGCTTTGCTCTCTAGATCTGAAGGAGTCATATAGTTCACGTACCTATCAAACCTGCGCACATAAAGTTCCTGTGCTTCTGCTGTTGATCTCTGCCTTATCAATATAAAGTCTGCATTTTGGCTTGGCTTTGGACCCACAAATCTTCACAAAATGCCTCATAGTGGTAGCTGCAATGCTCTGCAAGTGAAGCACACGTGTTTCCTTACCTGGACAAATGGTTAATCAAAGCAGCCTCCTAAGAGTCGGCACAGACCTCAATTCAATCTGCAATAAGGCTCCTAGAACTCCTCGGTTTTGTGATAAAGTACCCCAATTCACATCTTCAACCAGTTGAGACCTTACAGTTCATTGGGGCTCTCCTCAACCTAGAACAAATATCATAATTCATCTCTCAGGTTTCCAGATCCACCCAGGTATCTGTTCATCAGATGCTCCGCCTAATCAGTCACATGTCTTCAACAGTCCATGTAACACCATTGGCTTATCTTCATTTCCAAATTCCTCAGTGGGCACTCTCCTTTCAAGAGACCCAAGCCATGTGATTGCTCTCAGCCCATATTCGAGTTATTCCACAGCTATGCCACTCTCTGCAGTGGTGGATGGTTTCTCAGAATCTCACCCAGGGACTTACGTTTCAGCCCCTCCCACATCACAAATTCCTCACCATGGATGCCTCCATGGTATGTTGGGGTACTCACCTTGATGGTCTCCACACACAGGGTTCTTGGTCCCCACAGGTAAAACAGTATCATATCAGTTTCCTGGAACTGTGAGCAGTCTGGAACACCCTCAAAACTTTCCAAGACTGCATCCTCAATCAGATAATACTCGTTCGCATGGACAACCAAGTTGTGATTTATTTCCTTAACAAACAAGGAGGAACCAGTTCCTACCATGTCTGTTGTTTTTTGTCTTTTAGATGATCTCCCAGAAACAACAGTGCTTGCCTCATAGAACTGGCTGCGGGACCCGTGCTCCCTTATATTTCCTCACTGTTTTGCTGATGTAAGCCTGACCTCTCACTGGATATCCTGAGCCCACTTAACTATATATCCCTAGCTCCTGCTTCAGTGTGTTGCCATGGGATCTCAGCATTGTCCTCACCCAGATGATCAAGGTTCCTTTCAAGTCACTTGATTCCGGTCATCTGAAGTATTTGATCTGAAATGTTGTGTTTCTGGTGGCAGTCACTTCAGCTTGCAGATTTAGTGAGCTTCAAGCCCTAGTAGCTGACCCAGCTTACACTAAATTTCACCACAATAGTGTAGTTCTCCACATGCATCCTAAGTTCCTTCCTAAGTTAGTGTTGGAGTTCCCTCTTAATCAGTCATATGCCCATCCTGGCGAGAGTGCACTACATGCTTTGGACTGCATGCAAGCCTTAGCCTTCTATCTGGAGTGGACTAAAGCCCATAGACAGTCCACCCAGACTTTTGTTTCTTTTGACCCAAACAGGATGGGGGTAGCCATCAGCAAGCACACAATTTCCTGAAAGGAGCAGCTCGCAGAGTAAAAAACTTGCATCAGGCGTGGATGCTGTTTAAAAACACCATCCTGGAGGTTCAGGACAAATATATTCCACGTATTAGAAAAAAGGGAAAAAAGACTAAACGTCAGCCGGCGTGGCTAAACAGTAAGATAAAGGAAATCATTAGAGCCAAAAAACAATCCTTCAGAAAGTGGAGAAGAGAACCAACTGAAAGTAACAGGATAGATCATAAGGAATGCCAAGCCAAATGCAAAGCGGAGATAAGGAGGGCAAAAAAGGACTTTGAGAAGAAATTAGCGTTGGAAGCAAAAATACATAGTAAAAATTTTTTTAGATACATTAAAAGCAGGAAACCGGCCAAAGAGTCGGTTGGGCCGCTGGACGAAAATGGTGTTAAAGGGGCGATCAAGGAGGACAAAGCCGTAGCGGAGAAATTAAATGAATTCTTTGCTTCGGTCTTCACCGAGGAGGATTTGGGGGGGACACCGGTGCCGGAAAGAATATTTGAAGCGGGGGAGTCGGAGAAACTAAACAAATTCTCTGTAACCTTGGAGGATGTAATGGGTCAGTTCAGCAAGCTGAAGAGTAGTAAATCACCGGGACCTGATGGTATTCATCCCAGAGTATTAATAGAACTAAAAAATGAACTTGCGGAGCTACTGTTAGAAATATGCAATCTGTCCCTAAAATCGAGTGTAGTACCGGAAGACTGGAGGGTAGCCAATGTTACTCCGATTTTTAAGAAGGGTTCCAGAGGAGATCCGGGAAATTATAGACCGGTGAGTCTGACGTCGGTGCCGGGCAAGATGGTGGAGGCTATTATTAAGAATAAAATTGCAGAGCATATACAAAAACATGGACTGATGAGACAAAGTCAGCACGGATTTAGTGAAGGGAAGTCTTGCCTCACCAATCTAATGCATTTTTTTGAGGGGGTAAGCAAACATGTGGACAATGGGGAGCCGGTTGATATTGTATATCTGGATTTTCAGAAGGCGTTTGACAAAGTGCCGCACGAAAGACTCCTGAAGAAATTGCAGAGTCATGGAATCGGAGGTAGGGTATTATTATGGATTAAGAACTGGTTGAAAGATAGGAAGCAGAGAGTAGGATTGCGTGGCCAGTATTCTCAGTGGAGGAGGGTAGTTAGTGGGGTCCCGCAGGGGTCTGTGCTGGGTCCGTTGCTTTTTAATGTATTTATAAATGACCTAGAGATGGGAATAACTAGTGAGGTAATTAAATTCGCCGATGACACAAAATTATTCAGGGTCGTCAAGTCGCAGGAGGAATGTGAACGATTACAGGAGGACCTTGCGAGACTGGGAGAATGGGCGTGCAAGTGGCAGATGAAGTTCAATGTTGACAAGTGCAAAGTGATGCATGTGGGTAAGAGGAACCCGAATTATAGCTACGTCTTGCAAGGTTCCGCGTTAGGAGTTACGGATCAAGAAAGGGATCTGGGTGTCGTCGTCGATGATACGCTGAAACCTTCTGCTCAGTGTGCTGCTGCGGCTAGGAAAGCGAATAGAATGTTGGGTGTTATTAGGAAGGGTATAGAGTCCAGGTGTGCGGATGTTATAATGCCGTTGTATCGCTCCATGGTGCGACCGCACCTGGAGTATTGTGTTCAGTACTGGTCTCCGTATCTCAAAAAAGATATAGTAGAATTGGAAAAGGTACAGCGAAGGGCAACGAAAATGATAGTGGGGATGGGACGACTTTCCTATGAAGAGAGGCTGAGAAGGCTAGGGCTTTTCAGCTTGGAGAAGAGACGGCTGAGGGGAGATATGATAGAAGTGTATAAAATAATGAGTGGAATGGATCGGGTGGATGTGAAGCGACTGTTCACGCTATCCAAAAATACTAGGACTAGAGGGCATGAGTTGAAGCTACAGTGTGGTAAATTTAAAACGAATCGGAGAAAATTTTTCTTCACCCAACGTGTAATTAGACTCTGGAATTTGTTGCCGGAGAACGTGGTACGGGCGGTTAGCTTGACGGAGTTTAAAAAGGGGTTAGATAGATTCCTAAAGGACAAGTCCATAGACCGCTATTAAATGGACTTGGAAAAATTCCGCATTTTTAGGTATAACTTGTCTGGAATGTTTTTACGTTTGGGGAGCGTGCCAGGTGCCCTTGACCTGGATTGGCCACTGTCGGTGACAGGATGCTGGGCTAGATGGACCTTTGGTCTTTCCCAGTATGGCACTACTTATGTACTTATGTACTTATGTACTTATACCCAGGCTGGGCTGACTCGAGGAATAATATCAAATTCATAACCAAAACTACAAAAGTTTTTTTTAATAGAATATAACTTTTTAAATAAAATATTGTGAATATGATGTGCTCAGAACCTCATATGTGACTAATCCAAAATGTACAAAACACATTTCCAGCCATTAGTATCTATCATCACACATCAGGCTTTCTAACTATTCACAGTTCAGAGTCTGTCCCAAAATCATTAAAATAATCCAGTTTGGAAAAACATATCTGTATGATGTAGCTGTTGGACAAAATCATATTGCTTGTTCGCTGTTGCAGCAATCACAAAAAGCCCCTCCATTGATAGATACTGACTGTAATCATCCAATGTAAACAATGTTCCACGATATCCCAACTCAGATCAAGGTTTCACCACTTACATGGCTTCTTCAGGGAGCAAAGTAGATCAAGCACTCCAACACTCCAAGATGGCTCTAGAGGGTCATGTCAAGGCTGATAATGTCAGAGCAAGGGCTGTGTTGGTAGCCCACTTGAGATCAGCCTCCGTAGAGTAAATTTGCAAAGCTGCAACATGGTCATCTGTCCTCACATTCACATCTCATTACTGCCTTGAATAGGATACCCAACTTTACAGCCAGTTTGGTCAGACAGTCCTGCAGAATTTGTTTGGTGTCTAGAATCCAACTCCCCCCCGCCCCCAGGCACAGTTTTGTTCTGTTCCAGGCTGCACCTCCACAACTAGTATATAAATTGTTTCAGGTTGATTGAGTACAGGCCTTGACATTACGAGTCCCTATGTCCTAGCATCATTGTTTTTGATGAGCCTTATAGCTAGGGATTCCCACAAGTGAGAATACAATGACCTGCTTGTCCTTGAAGAAAGCAAAGTTACTCATCTGTGGCAGGTTTTCTCCGAAGACAGCAGGCCAGGTATTCTCATACACCTCCCACCTCCCCTTGGAGTTGCATTCTTTAGCTTTTTACAATGACTGAGGGACCTGAGTTCACATGTTGGGTGGAAAGCACCAGCGCATACACTGTGGGATGCTGCTTGAAAATTCTTGAACTTGCTAGTCAGCATCCACACCGGGCTCTTCAGATGACATCACCCACATGTGAGAATACTTGGCTTGCTGTCCTCGGAGATCACCTGCTGCAGGTGAGTAACTTTGCTATATGGAAAAAATAAGCAGCACAAACCCAGCAGCTTCTTCATGGAAGTGTTGGAATTCCCATGTTTTGATTAGCAATTTCACATCTTCCATGGGTGAGCAGCACCGTTTCTTTGTGTAGCTGACCCGGTTTACAAACCTAGACATGTAAGTGCTGTCAATTAAATAATGAGCTGCAGTTTTCATTTTAATTCATTTTGAAGGCAGAAATAATGGAAGATTAAGAAGAATTACTCACTTAATCCTTTGTTTAAAGGCCTGGCTGAAAAAAGTACTTTAAAAAAATGTTTGCATATGTTCAACCTGATATGAAACCAAATGGGAAATATTTTTCCAATAGATATATATTCCCTTTGTAAAATGGAGAACATACATGTAGATTTTTATACTGTTCAATGCATGCCTTCTTAACATTATCTTGAAATCTCTTTGTGTTGTGGATTTTCACTTGTAAATAGTAGCTTTCTGAAATCACCATTTACACATGTATGTGATCTACATGTGTAAATGTCACTATTTACATGTTGAGATACTTCTAAATTAATCCCCATATCAACTGGCTTACCTTTTATCTGATGTTTATTTATAACTTCAAAAATCACTGAGAAGACTTTCCTTTGCAAAACCCATGCTGACTCATTCCCATTAGGCTGTGTCTGTGTATATAGACAGTAATTTTGTTTTTTAGTATATCGCCTACCATTCTATAGTTTCTCTGCCCATCTTTATTATGCTGGTATCCAGTTTTCAAAGCTTTTTCTATGTGTAAAAAAAAAGTTTAGACATGGAAAAAGTGTTGCTGAGAATGTCCCTCCAAATCTGCTGGTAAAAGTATCCATACTGTATGGCAATATAGATAATTTAGATTGTATCCAATATCCTGTCATGGCTTTGTCATAACAACACTCTGTAAGCCACATTGAGCCTGCAAATAGGTGGGAAAATGTGGGGTACAAATGCAATAAATAATAATAATACTTCTAGCCATGGCCAAAAAGGTCAGGGGAGCTAGTTACTCATGCTGGGGATTTCAGTCTGAAATCAACATAGGTGCTTTCAGCCATGAGCTTTGTTGCTGTAGAAAAGTAGGTGCAAAGTATGTGAGTACCCATTCATTTGTGGTACAGCCAATCATTTCTAGTTTCTTATTAGCCTTGATATCCCACTTAGGAGAAAAATCTATCAAAGCGGTTTACATAAATTCTGAAAATTATGAGAAATGAAAAGAACTATATTAGTGAATAGGAAAGGAGACACAAATAGAAATAGTAAAGGAGAGGTGAGTACAAAAGGAGGCACTGTCACAAAGCGGAATCTGAACCACCTAGCAATGGCCCACAACCCTATTAGAATGCCCTAGAGAATAAGTATTGTCATACTGGGACAAATCGAAGGTCTATCAAGCCCAGCATCCTGTTTCCAACAGTGGCCAATCCAAGTCATAAGTACCTGTCAAGATCCCAAAATGAACTTTAAGTTGGGCCTTAAAAATTGGTAATGAAGTCTCCAATTGGAGACCTGAAGGAATAGCATTCCAAAGAAGTGGACCCATCACATTAAAAATACAGGAACGGACAGTGGAGAAGCAGACTGAACTGAGTGACAGAATCTGTAGCAAATGGGATTGAGTAGAATAGAGTGTTCTAGAAGGATTGTAGGGAATTTGCATCCTGGAAGGATTGTAGGGAATTAGATATTGTGCAAAATAAGAAGGTAGGCCAGAATTATATATTTTATGAGCCAACAGAAGCATTTTGTAGGTGATGTGGAATGCAACTGGTGTAGGCAAATATAGATAAGCCAAGAGGTTCTACAAAAGACAACAAAGGAGACAAGAAAATGTTAAAAAGAAGTGGGGACAACACACAGTGCTTAGGAACCCCTCTGGGAGTTGAATAGGTGAAAGAAGAAGAATTCTGCCATTGAACTTTATTGTCTTCAGTCCTTCTTACATAATAGAACTTATATAAGGGTTTGTCCTGGACACCTATAGAAGAAAGATGGTATAAAAGAAGAGCATTGTCCAGCAGGTCAAATGCCATGGTAAGGTCTAGGAAGATCATAATGATACTCATTCATATCACAGTGTCTGAGAATGTGCATAGTGAGACCCAATATTGCAGTCTCCATACTATTGGATTTCCTAAGTTCAGTCTTTTGGGGGTGGAGAAGCGAATGCCACTTTTAAGTGTTCATCAAGTTGAGAATGGATGATATGTTCAGCTAGTTTGGATATGAAATGGAGTTGGGCAATGGAACAATAGCGAGTGGTGCTGGACTAATGACTTTATCTTTTAATTTAGGTATAATGAATGCATGTTTCCAGATCTTAGGGACAAATCCTAGAGATAAGGAACCATGCATCAGTGAATGAAAAAAAAGGGGTAGAGTAGTTCTGAATTGCTGGATGAATACAGATGGCAGTGGGTCCTAAGGAGCAGTGTTAAGATGTACAGTTAAAGGATCTTGGATAACTGAGCAATTGAGGGAAGAACAAATTCCAAGACAGTACTGGAGGTAAGTTGAGATTGTCAGAAACAGAAGGAGAGACTGGCATAATGGAAGAAGAAGGATCTGAAGGAAGAAAGAACAATGCCTGTGCAGCAGTCACTTTCGCTTGAATATGTCAGCAGATGGAGAAAAATCATTAATTGTGGAGAGTGCGGGTATAGAAGCCAGAGATCGAAATATATGATAAAGCTAGCTAGAAGAAGGAAGGTGCAAAATCAAAGCACAGTAATAGTATTTTTTACCAAAGTAACAGCAGATTTGTATTGGATAGTCCCAGTTTTATAACGTAAAGCTGCAACTAGTTTCTGTTTAGCGGCCGCAGCTAAGAAAGAAAATAGAATGTTAGGTATTATTATTAGGAAAGGAATGGAAAACAAAAATGAGGCCGTTATAATCCATGGTGTGACCACACCTCAAATATTGTGTGCAATTCTGGCCACCACATCTCAAAAAATATATAGTGGAATTAGAAAAGGTACAGAGAAGGGCAACAAAAATGATAAAGGAGATGGGGTGACTTCCCTAAGAGGAAAGGCTAAAGCGGCTAGGGCTGTTCAGCTTGGGAAAAAGACGGCTGAGATATAATAGAGGTCTATAAAATAATGAGTGGGGTGGAACAGGTAGTCATGAATCACGTTTACTCTTTTCAAAAATACTAGAACTAGGGGCATGCAATGAAGCTACAGATAGTAAATTTAAAACAAATAGGAGAAAATATTTCTTCACGCAACGTGTAATTAAACTCTGGAATTCAATGCCAGAGAACGTAGTAAAAGCAGTTAGCTTTGCAGGGTTTAAGAAAGGTTTAGGTAGCTTTCTAAAAGAAAAGTCCATAAGCCATTATTAAAATGGACTTGGGGAAAATCCACTGCTTATTTTTAGAATAAGCAGTATAAAATGTATTGTACATAAAAACATAAGAGTAGCCATACTGGGTCAGACCAATGGTCCATCTAGCCCAGTATCTTGTTTTCCAAACAGTGGCCAAGCCAAGGTAACAAGTACCTGGTAGAAACCCAATTAGTAGCAGCATTCTATGCTGCCAATCTTGGGGCTAGCAGTTGCTTCCCCATGTCTGTCTCAATAACAGACTATGGACTTTTCCTCCAGGAATTTGTCCAAACCCTTTTTAAACCCAGATACGCTAACCGCTGTTACTGCATCCTTTGGCAAAGAGTTCCAGAGTTTAACTATTCATTGAGTGAAAAAATATTTCCTCCTATTTGTTTTAAAAATATTTCCATGTAACTTCCTCAAGTGTCCCCTAGTCTTTGTACTTAAAATATTCATTTTCTTCTACTCGTTTTACACCACTCAGGATTTTGTAGACCTCAATCATATCTCCCCTCATCCATCTCTTTTCCAAACCGAAGAGCCCTAACCTCGTTAGCCTTTCCTCATACGAGAGGAGATCTATCCCCTTTATCATTTTGGTCTTCTTTGACCTTTTTCTGATTCCACTATATCTTTTTTAAGATACGGTGACCAGAGCTAAATGCAATACTCAAGGTGCATTCGCACCGTGGAGCGATACAAAGGCATTATAGTATTTTTGGTCTTATTTCACCATCCCTTTCCTAATAATTCCTAGCATCCTGTTTGCTTTTTTGACCACTGCTGCACACTGAGCAGAAGATTTCAGCGTATTATTTACAATGACACCTAGATCTTTTTCTTGTGCTGGATATAAAGTACTGGTAAATAAAAGTTATATTTGCCAGTAGTTTGGATCCAGAACAAAAGCTTTAATCCTAATATCAGGAGGTAGAGTTGGACAATAGAAAAAATAGATGAGTCAGAGTTGAAGATTTAATGTACCGACTCGACATCTCCGAAAAGGATGTGTAGGGGTGCACATGTGTTTGCTGGCATACATAGTATGTGCAGCCTTATTACAAATAATACATATGAAAAAGAAAAGCATAAACCTACCAACTTTTATGTGGAAATGGTGCTGCCCTATTTTACAAAACCTAGATGCCTAAGTGCTGCCCATTAAGTAGTAAGGCCACAATATTTATTTTTCTTCATTTTGGAGGTGAAAATAAACAACAGGAAATTAAAGAAAATTGTATCCTTAATCTCTCATACAAGGGGACTAAATGAGCACTTTTTAAAAATCTATCATTCCTTTGAGCTGGTGTAAAACCCAAGGAGGAAATTGTTTTCCCTTAAACTTGTTTTTCCTTTCTAAAATGGGGAATGCATATGTAGATTTTTGTCTGCCTCCCCCCCCCCCCCCCAAGGTACAACAAAACCATGTCCCCACCATGTCCTGAAATTTCTGCACGATGTGGTTCTCCATGTGTAAATGTGAATTTCTACACATATATCCAGAATTGCCTTACGATATTTGCTTGTTAAACCACTATCATGCTTCATCATTATCAAGTTACCCAAGATCCTTATGTAATACTAAATGTCTATTTTCTTACATATTTCCACTAATCATGATATATTGTAAGCCACATTGTGCCTGCAAAGAGGCGGGAAAATGCGGGATATAAATGCAATAAATAAATAAAATAGTGACTTTCTGTTGCAATCCAAGAAAACAAATAGGCAGGCGAGCCACAATATCCAGCATAGAGCACAAAAGAGCAGATCACACACATGTAATCCAAAAATGTTCAATGTATTCACCACATATAAGAATTAATAAAATAATGAGCTCCTTTCTGTTCCAATCTACATTTGTAAATGTCACTCTTTACACATGGAAAATGCTTCTAAAATAACCCCCACTGCTTCTCTAATTGGGTTTTTCCAATGAAAAATGATCTTGCAGTTACTGTATACCCAAAGGATTGTAAACTACCTGTAGAATTTCAAAATTGTCTAGTAAAATGTAAATAATTCATGAGCTGAGAAGTATTTTAAGGAAGGAAATTTTTAAAAACAAGGATTAGTGTATAATGTTAAGAAATGGTATTCCAAATAAGTGAAAAAATATTTTAAAATATACTGATGTAAAAAATTAAAATATACTGATGTAAAACAAAAAAAAGGAAAGGTACCATATAAGAATATGTAATGCATCAGTTAAACCATGATGGAAATACATTAATATTTTCTGCAAGCTACTACTATGACTACTAATGCTACTACTGATCATTTCTATAGTGCTACTAGATGTCTGCAGTACTACATAAAACACATAAGGGACAGTTCCTGCTACATAGAGCTACATAGAGGAGTGGCCTAGTGGTTAGAGTGGTGGACTTTGGTCCTGGGGAACTGGGTTTGATTCCCACTTCAGGCACAGGCAACTCCTTGTGACTCTGGGCAAGTCACTTAACCCTCCATTGCCCCAGGTACAAATAAGTACCTGTATATAATATGTAAGCCGCATTGAACCTGCTATGAGTGGGAAAGCGTGGGGTACAAATGTAATAAAAAAAAATTATTAAAACAAACATGGGTACTTAACAGGTGAATAGAAGTTAAGAGTTAAGGTCCCCTTTTACTAAGCAGCAGTAAGTTCAATGCAGGCTTACCGCTCAGTAAATAGGAAGTACCGCTGTGCTACCGCAGCAGCCCAGCAGTACTTCCCACCCCTAGTGCGCCGTCATATCCGGCGCGACAAAAATATATTTTGTTCTGACTGCATATTGTACAGGTTTCTGTATGCAACACATATATTCAGAAAATATATTTCTCCTAGGACAAGTAGGCTGATATTCTCACATGTGGGTGACGTCACGTCAGCCCCGGAGGATTTTCAAGCAAAATCGCCAAATGTCTCTTCTAGAGTGTTATGTCGCGCGAGATGAGCACAGCGCGCATGCACGATTTCCTGCCCGCTGCGCGGACACGCTCAGTTGTTTTCTTTCCGCGTCTGAGGAGACATGGAGTTTCGCTTCACGTTTCTTCGGGTCCCAAGGAGTGAAAGTTTCTTCGGCGAATTGAATTCGCTTGTTAAAAAAAAAAAAATTCCTTTATTTCCTTAATTTTCTTTGTTTTTAAAGTTTCCTTTCTTTTTCGTTTGCGACCGTTCTGAGGTCGCTCGGTCGGGTTTTTCCCTGTTTTGCACCATCGCGTCCTTTGATTTTGCGGAGGCCATTTTTCCCGCGATGTCATCGAAGACACCCAGCGGCTTCAAGCCTTGCGCCCACTGCAACCAGACCATCTCTGGCACTGATCTGCACTCCTGATGCCTTCAGTGCCTTGGGCCCGACCATCTGCAGGAAAGCTGTAAGTTGTGCCTAAAAATGAAAAAGCGCACTCAGCTTTCTAGAGAGGCCCAAAGAGAAAAGCTTTTTGGGTCCGGTACCTCGACGTCGGCGTCGACATCGGTACCATTGACGTCGAGGGCAGCGTTGGCATCGGGAGACCGGGTACAGGCTGCCAAGAGACCGATGCACGCTGGGAGCAGTGATGCATCGAACGGGGCTCCAGGCTCCAGGCTTTGCAGGCCCCCCGGGACCGACCTCTATTGGACCCGGCCCCGAGGAAGCGTGTGGATTCCACGTCTTCCTCACCAGTACCGAGGAGTCTCGATGACGGGCATCGGGTGAGGGCCAAGAAGCACCGTCATCGTTCTCCTTCTTGACACGGTACAGCGAGCTCCGGGTCATCGAACCATTCGGTACCCGAGAAGCGTCGATGCCGAGAGGATCGCTCTCCCTCTGTTATGGAGGTATCGACGCGCAGGTCATCTGGCAGCCCGGTACCGGCTCCCCAGCATCTGCAGATTCTGCCTCTGAAGCCCACACCGACACCGCATCCTTCCCCGACAGCTTCTGTAGATGAGCGCATCAAGGCTATTTTTCCTGATTTCATGGAAGCGGTGCTGCACCATTTGCACCCGGCACCGGAGGTGCCGTAGGCTCCTGCGGCATTGTGCCTTTCGCTGGTGGTGAGGTCTTTTCCGGTACCGCTTCCGGTATCGGGGTCGGCAGCCTCCCGGTTCGACTCTCCATTGCCTTCGATGGAGGAAGCTTCACTGGAGTCTCCTGAGGAGTCGACTTCTTGACACCGTCATCGAGGTCACCGCACCTCCATGTCGAGACGGGCTCGGATCTGGGCTGCTCTTTCTGAGTAGTTAGCCCCATCCAATGATGGCTCATCTGATGAAGATGGGGGGTCATGGAGTTTTCTCTGCCGAGGATTCTCTAGGTCTTCCGTCTGATTTGACCCCCTCACCTCAGAGACAGCTCTTCCCTCCGGAGAGCTTGTCTTTTTCATCTTTTGTGCGGGAAATGTCTGAGGCCATTCCCTTCCCTGTGGAGACTGTGGATGAGCCCAGGGCCAAGATGCTCGAGGTCCTGGATTATCCATCTCCACCTTCTACCACAGCTCCTTTTCATGATACACTCAGGGAAGTGCTGATGAGGAACTGGGAGAAGCCTCTTTCATGTCCAACTATCCCCAAAAAGGCTGAATCCCAGTATCGGATCCACGGGGAACCCAGTTTCATCCGGCCTCAGTTGCCTCATGACTCTGCGGTGGTGGATTCCGCTCTCAGAAGAGCTAAGAGTTCTAAGAATTTTGCCTCGGCGCCCCCGGGGCAAGAACATAGAACCTTGGATTCTTTTGGGAGGAAGGCGTATCAGGCTGGCATGCTCGCTTCCAAAATTCAGTCGTATCAGCTCTTCACGAGCATTCATTTGTGGAACTCAGTGCGGCAGCTTGAGAGCTTGGTTGATGCACTCCCACCGGAGCAGGCCAAGCCTTTTCGCCAAGTGGTCAGGCAGCAGAAGGCGTGTCGCAAGTTCCTGTCCAGTGGCATTTACGATACTTGCGATGTGACATCCAGATTTTCTGCTATGGGTATAGTGATGCGCAGACTCTCATGGCTGCGTGCCTCTAACCTAGAGGAACGAACTCAGCAGAAAATTGCAGATATCCCTTACCGGGGGGATCATCTTTTCGGCGAGAAGGTCGAAGAGTTGATTGGTCATCTCTATCAGCATGATAATGCTATGGACTCTCTCTCCCCCGCCGGGTGCCTTCTGCATCCGCTTCCTCATCTAGGATTTTTTTAAAGGGAAGAGAAGTGCGCCTTATGCCTCTAGGGGCCATAAGTACACTCCTACTTCTCGACAGCCGGTTCAGGCTCTGCCACAGCATGCTCGTTCTCGTCAACAGTGTGCGCCCAAACAGGCCCCTGCAGCTCCCCAGCAAACACCAGGGACGGGTTTTTGACTGGCTGTAGTTGAGCATAGCCACCATAAATGTGTCCGTACCGGGTGATCTGCCTGTCGGAGGGAGGTTAAAATTCTTTCGCCAAAGGTGGCCTCTGATAACCTCCGACCGGTGGGTTCTTCAAATAGTTCGGTTAGGATACACCCTCAATCTGGAAACCAAGCCTCCAAATTGCCCACCGGGAGCTCAGTCCTTCAGCTCCCAACACAAGCAGGTACTTGCAGAGGAACTCTTCGCCCTTCTCAGCGCCAATGCGATCGAGCCCGTTCCACCAGGGCAAGAAGGGCTGGGATTCTATTCCAGGTACTTCCTTGTGGAAAAGAAGACAGGGGGGATGCGTCCCATCCTAGACCTAAGGGGCCTGAACAAATATCTGGTTTGAGAAAAGTTCAGGATTCTTTCCCTGGGCACCCTTCTTCCCATGATTCAGGAAAACGATTGGCTATGCTCTCTGGACTTAAAGGATGCTTTCACTCACATCTCGATACTTCCAGCTCACAGACAGTATCTGCGGTTTCGGCTGGGAATGCAGCATTTTCAGTACTGTGTGCTGCCTTTTGGCTTGGCATCTGTGCCCAGGGTCTTTACCAAGTGCCTGGCAGTTGTTGCAGTGTCTCTACGCAGACTGGGAGTGCATGTGTTCCCTTATCTGGACGATTGGCTGGTGAAGAGCACCTCCTACGACGGGACTTTACAGTCCATGCGGATGATTATTCAAGTGCTGGAGCTACTAGGGTTTGTCATCAATTACCCAAAGTCCCATCTCAACCCAGTTCAAAAATTGGAATTCATAGGGGCTCTGTTGTGCACGAAGACAGCTTGTGCCTATCTTCCCGAGCCAAGAGCGGACAACCATCTGTCTCTAGTCTCCAAGGTTCAAGCGTCTCAACAGATCACAGCTCGGCAGATGTTGAGACTTCTGGGCCACATGGCTTCCACAGTTCATGTAACTCCCATGGCACGTCTTCACATGAGATCGGCTCAGTGGACCCTAGCTTCCCAGTGGTTTCAAGCTGCAGGGAATCTAGAGGATATGGTCCAGCTGTCCATCGACTTTCGCAATTCACTTCAGTGGTGGACAATTTGATCCAATCTGGTTTTGGGGCGCCCATTCCAAATTCCTCAGCCACAAAAAGGGCTGACGACGGATGCATCCCTCCTCGGGTGGGGAGCGCATGTAGATGGGCTTCACACTCAAGGAGCTTGGTCCCTTCAGGAAAAGCGTCTTCAGATCAACCTCCTGGAGTTGCGAGTGATCTGGAACACTCTAAAGGCTTTCAGAGATCGGTTATCCAACCAAATTATTCTGATTCAAACAGACAGTTAGGTTGCGATGTACTACATAAACAAGCAAGGGGGCACCGGATCTCGCCCTCTGTGTCAGGAAGCTGTGCAGATGTGGCTTTGGGCTTGCCAACACGGCATGTTTCTCCAAGCCGTTTATCTGGCCAGCATAAACAACAGTCTGGCCGACAGGTTGAGCAGGATAATGCAACCTCACGAGTGGTCACTGAGCATGGCTGTCGCCAGAAAGATCTTCTGAGCGTGGGGCACCCCCTCGGTGGATCTTTTTGCCACTCAATTCAATCACAAAGTCCCTTAGTTCTGTTCCAGACTACAGGCCCATGGCAGGCTAGCGTCGGTTGCCTTTCTCTTTCATTGGGGAACAGGCCTTCTGTACGCGTATCCTCCCATACCTCTGGTGGGGAAGACTTTGCTGAAACTCAAGCAAGACCGCGGAACCATGATTCTGATTGCGCCTTTCTGGCCGCATCAGATCTGGTTCCCTCTTCTTCTGGAGTTGTCCTCCGAAGAACCGCAGAGATTGGAGTGTTTTCCAGCCCTCATTACTCAGAACGAGGGGGCGCTTCTACATCCCAACCTCCAGTCTCTGGCTCTCACGGCCTGGATGTTGAGAGCTTAGAATTTGCCTCCTTGGGTCTTTCTGAGGGTGTCTCCCGAGTCTTGCTTGCTTCCAGGAAAGATTCCACTAAAAGATGTTACTCTTTTAAATGGAAGAGGTTTGCCATCTGGTGTGACAGCAGGGCCCTAGATCCCTTTCCTTGTTCTACACAGACCTTGCTTGAGTACCTTCTGCATTTATCAGAGTCTGGTCTCAAGACCAACTCCGTAAGAGTTCACCTTAGTACGATTAGTGCTTACCATCAACATATAGAAGGTCAGCCTGTCTCTGGACAGCCTTTAGTTGTTCGCTTCATGACAGGTTTGCTTTTCTCAAAGCCCCCTGTCAAACCTCCTCCTGTGTCATGGGATCTCAATGTCGTTCTCACCCAGCTGATGAAACCCCCTTTCGAGCCACTGAATTCCTGCCATCTGAAGTACTTGACCTGGAAGGTCATTTTCTTGGTGGCTGTTACTTCAGCTTGTAGGGTCAGTGAGCTTCAGGCTCTAGTAGTTCATGCTCCTTACTTTAAATTTCATCATAACAGAGTAGTCCTCCGCATGCACCCTAAGTTCCTGCCAAAGGTGGTGTCGGAGTTCCATCTGAACCAGTCAATTGTCTTGCCAACATTTTTTCCTCGCCCTCATACAAGTCGCAAGCTGCACACTTTGGACTACAAAAGAGCACTGGCCTTTTACGTGGAGCGGACAAGCCCCCACAAACAGTCCGCCCAGTTGTTTATTTCTTTTAATCCCAACAAGAGGGGAGTTGCTGTCGGTGTTATGATATCAGTTTAATTGTCAGGATTATTGAAATATATGTAGCATAATTATTGATTATGCTGAATCAGATATACCAATATAAATATACAGCTTTAAAAACGTATTGAAACTGCAGCAATGAAACTGGCTTTCATGTCAAGTCCCTCCCCCCCCCCTTTTTCCTGGGAACTTCTGATAGCAGGGCTAGTCAATTACAAACACTTAACAGAGAGAAAAGGTACTGGCTTCACAGAGATATAACTTCCTCTGCCCTCCTACCTAAAAGACCTAACAAGGACTGGTAACAAAAGCTGACTGGGTGGATCACCAAGACACCTCCAAAGATCAAAGATACAAGGAGACCGAAAGTCTGGAGAAGCCATTGCAGACAAAGGCTTCAGGGGAAACCATAAACAAAACATTTGCCTGTCATCAGATGTATACCTGCCCCCTCCCATCAGCTATCAGATAGGAAGACGCCAGGACATGTGCAGAAAGGAAAGACTTATAATGTGATCATGTGAACAGACTACATTAACCATAATGCCCTGCAAATTATCCAGTGCAAACCAAGAAGCAAGTGCTGAGGTTCATGAGATCATGTCCTCCTGCAACTTGCAATGTATAAAAGGCAGAAGTTGTTCCACACAAAGCTCAGATCTCTCCTACCCTGCTGCAGCCCTGATCATCTCCCTGCCACTGCTACAGAGACTCTCATTCCTCCTGCAACCACGTGCTTACCTCATGCTGCTCATGCTTTGTAACAAGGACTTGTAAGTAACTTATAACTTGTGATATAAACCTGTTGCCTAGCTTTAGCACAGATTCTCTGTAAGAACTACCTCTCGCTGCAATTGTATTATAAATAAACTCCTTTTGAAGCTAAATATATGGTCTGTTCTTTACATATGTTCTTAAACCTGGTAAGGCAGGTTAATGTAATCCAATAAATATACTTAATTCCTTTTATTCATGCAATTGCGAATATTATTATCTTAATAGATAATTGATGGAGAAATAACTAAAATATATCTTAAAAATTATAAGTATTAGTGAATGCTCTGGAGCAATTCCCCAGTATAAATTATTTCTTGTTAAATCGGGAAACGCACCATATCTAATTGGCTAGCAGATTGCATTTCCTTCACTTATGCCTAAGCTGGGCTGACTTTAGAGGGCCATGTCACAGCTCATAATGTTAGAGCCATGACTGCGTCAGTGGCTCATCTGAGGTCAGCCACTATTGAAGAGATCTGCAAGGCTGCGACGTGGTCATCAGTCCACACATTCACATCTCACTACTGCCTTCAGCAGGATAGCTGACGCGACAGTCGGTTTGGGCAGTCGGTGCTGCAGAATCTGTTTGGGATTTAGAATCCAACTCCAACCCTCCTAGGCCCATTTTTATTCTGTTCCACGCTGCACTCTCAGTTAGATGTTTCTTGTTTGAGGTCAATTTTTGTTATGTCCTCGCCGTTGCGAGGCCCAATTGACCACTGTTTGTTGTGTTGAGTGAGCCTGGGGGCTAGGGATATCCCACATATGAGAATATCAGCCTGCTTGTCCTCGGAGAAAGCAAAGTTTCTTACCTGAAGCAGGTATTCTCCAAGGACAGCAGGCTGCATATTCTCACAAACCCTCCCACCTCCCCTTTGGAGTTGTTTTTCTTTCATCTTTTGGATTCAACTGAGGAGCGTGTCTGCGCGGCGGGCGGGAAATCGTGCGCGTGCATGCGCGGTGTGATCATCTCGCAAGACAGAACGCTGTAGAAGAGACTTTTGGCGATTTTACTTGAAAATCCTCCGGGTCCGACGTGACGTCACCCACATGTGAGAATATGCAGCCTGCTGTCCTCGGAGAATACCTGCTTCAGGTAAGAAACTTCGCTTTTCGTAGTGATGGAGTGTACCCGGTGGTAATTGCTGCCCAGTTACCACTGGGTTAGAGTGGGATTCCCTACCGCCACCTCAATGGGTGGTGGTAAGGGCTCCCCCCAGAAATGGCCGCTTGGCAAGTGCTTTGCCGCACAGCCATTTCCTGCAGGAGAGACTTCCCATTTACCAGCTGCAGTAAAAAGGGGCCTCGGTGCACGTGAAAAATGCACCGATGCCAGCGCAGGCCCCCTTTTGCTGCAGCTTGGCAAAAGGGGCCTTAAAAGCAGTCTCAAAAGGATGGGCTTTTAGTCTACATTTGAATAGGGCCAGAGCATGATCTATTGACTGAGAAAGTCAATTCCAGGCATATGGCACACCAAGATAAAAGGAACAGAGTATAGAGCTGGCAGTGGAGGAGAAGGGTACGGCTAAGAGTGACTTACCAGATGAGTGGATGTCCTGGGATGTGTGTAGGGAGAGATAAGACAGGAGAAATACTGAGGAGTTGCAGAATAAGTGCACTTCTAAGTCATAAAGAGGATTTTGAACTGTATATGGAAATGGATAGGGAGCCAATGAAATGACTTGAAGAGAGGGGTTATATGAGAGGTAGAACATAAGTCATGCAGTTGAATTTTGAACAGATTGAAGAAGAGAGAGATGTTTATTGGGAGACCTGTGAGAAGTAAGTGGCAACTCAAATATCTTGGAATACTGATTGACTATCAGCTCATTTTGAGGCTCAAATATTGGCCGTAGTTAAAAACAAATGTTTATGGGCTATACAATTTTTTTCGACTATCCTTGTTCCTATCTAGACAGGGATTCTCAGTTAACCTTAATATATGCATTAATAACTTCTTGGATTGATTACTGTAATGGGATATATAATGGTCTTCCAAAATACTTAACAAACTGTGTACCAGCTGTACAAAATACAGCCATAAGGGTTGTATATTATGCCCAGAAACATGACAAGGTAACACCAATTCTGGTACATTACTGGCTTCCTGACACTTCAGATTTCAGTACAAACTCTGGGGCTAATATTGAGACTGGGGGACGCAGACTGGCTAACTCCCGTGGTCAACAGCATACCCAGAAATTCAATACCAGGCCATATCTGGTGACCGGCATTGAATTTTCAGGGTTTTTATGATCACTGTGTACATAGCCAGTTAAGTCAATATTCATCAGCTGACAGGCTAAGTTATAGCAGCCAAAGATAGACCTTCTATTTAAGTGGGTCTATCTGGCCGCTAAACTTATCTGGTCAGCTGATGAATATTGGCGCTAACCGACTATGTCACACTAAGCGCTAATATTCAGCCAAGATAGCCGGCTATCTCGCACTGAATATTAGCGCTTAGGCAGCTTAAGGCTATTTTAATTGGCCAGGACCAGTTAAATAACACTGAATATTGGACAGTCTGTGTCTCTATACAGGTATTCCTGCTTCCTTCTTATCTCTCCTTCATGACAATCATGCATAGTTCTGTAAGGGCTTTACAGAATGGTCATCTTCACATCCCTGTTCCAAAACTTGCCCAACTCAAATCTACCTGCCTTTGAACCTTTTTTTTGTACCACACCCTAACTTTGGAATTCACTTCCATTATCTCTGCGAACTGAACTATATTTTTGCAATTTAAATCAGGACTAAAGATGTTTCAATAGGCCTATCCTTCTTATTGCCAGGATTGACAGATTTTAATACTTTTCACTTTACTGCTGCCAGCCAGGGAGGGAGTGAAAAGTGTTTATTTGTTTATGAGTTTATATCTGCTGTCTCTGTAGTTTTACTTTTGCTTTCCTGATCTTTTACATGATGGAGTTCCTTTTCCTTTCAAATGTTTTGATCTAAATTTGTAATCCACTTTGCTATCCTGTGAGGAAAGGTGAAATATTAAATCAAATAAACTATATCTAAGCGTCAGGTGATGAGAGTGTAGATAAGGGTTTTGGTAGTATGCTCTGAAAGGAAGAGGCAAATTTTGGTGATGATTTAGAGAAAGAAAGAACAGGTTTTAGCAGTCTTGAATATGTGCAGAGAAAGAGTTAAGACCTGATGAGATAAGGAGGATGAGAGTGTTAAGCTATATAATACTGTTGTTTTAAGGACACGCCTCATAATTTTAAGAGCTTGCTGTTTTCTGAATATATGTGTTGCAGTACAGAAACCTGTGCAAAATATTTTAGGAGTTTAACATTGTTAAAACAAAATTCCTAGTAGTTATACCAATGATCTTTTAGACCACTTACTGGAAAACTTTAACTATGAAAATTTGTAGCAAAATTTAGTGACAGTATAATGTTGATATTGTCATTAATTATTTCATATGTTTGTATGTAGGATGCAGTTTATCACATGGAATTGTGAGAGTTCAACCTCTTATAACGTGCAATGGCCCAATCCGGATTGGCCTCTCAAAAAAGGCTAAACCTAAACAGCTTCATCCATATCTGAAATAAGTTGAGTCTGCTCATTAGAGATGATGTTCATATATTCAGAAGTCTTTCTGCTTAAAAGTTGTGAAAAATATGTTTTATTGTACTTCCAAATGAATGTTTTATGGGGGTAATTCTAAGTTGGCTCCTCCTTTTTGAGGCCCCGAAGCAGTGCAGGGAGTGCCAATTTTATAATGGCATCAGGGAACCCTAATTCTGTTATAGAGTACTTGCACAAACCCCTATTGGTGAGCCGTTTTTCACTAAGTCAACAGCAGTCATGTGCGAGTGGTTAGATGCACCAATCAACATGCGCAACTTGTATTCTATGTACTGATGGTTGACACGCCCATGTCCTGCCCATGCTCCTCCCATGTGTATGCCTACTTCACAATTGCGTGCTATTGATCTTTCGAACGTACAGAATAGCGCTTTAGGCAGAAGGGTGTGTATGTGGCATTTGTTCTGCAGTTACAACTTCAGACGTGTATCTGCAGGCACACCTTATACAGAATTGCTGTGTACATCTTTATTTTGCAAAATTCAAAGCGAGTAAACATTAGACACAAAAGTAAATCTCCAAAAAGAGAGAGCAAAATATGACCTAAGATAGTTTCTTGCAGTGTGCAAAATAAAAAGGTTTTGGAGCAGATATTTTTAGGTATTCAGTTTGTAGTACTGCTTAAAACCATCACCGAACTAATCTGGTGGTAAAGAATAATCCTGTTATTGTGTTAACAGTTTATAGAATAAATATTTACTAAAATAATAGTAAATATTAAAATAAATATGCCTACTCAGGAGCTTATTTACAAAAGTGAGTTAAGGTTTTGCACTCAACACACTTGTGTGGCAGTTGTTAATGTATGTTAACCATAGAGCCCCTGTGGTATTTGTAAGGCTGCAAAGAGGATATTCCTGGCATTTGTAGAAAATCAGTCCTACTGATAATGAATGCAGTTTGCTATACCTTTCAAAGAAGAGTTCAAAATATACTGTTCTGCATTATTTGCCAGTTTTGCAGTTCAGCCTGGTATAGTAATGTATGTAGCTTCATTGAGCATTACCCTTCCTGCCTTGTTCCCACCCCCTAGTGTGCATTGCCATAGTATTCTTTATTAGTTGTTTAATGCAGGATGTAACATGCATTAATACTTTTGACTCTGTATTAGCTATTTTTAATGCACATTAAGATGCCTTTTTACTATTGTGAATTATGTTTGTGCACTTACCACTCTTTAATGGCAAAACTTAAAGCTTGGAAAGTGCAAAGGCTGTGTAGTAACTTTTGGGGGTGTGCCCCACCATGTCCTCAGCAGCTACTGCACTGAAATGTTCTTTTTAGCACATCAGCTATTTGCAATTAGTGCAGATGCACTTAACACCTCCTTTTGAAGAGGCAGTAAGTGTACCCATGCTAACTGCACAAGTAACAACACATGGTAATTGCCCGAACTAACCCCAGAATGTTGTCCATACCCATTCTCTGCTCCTAGTCTGTCCAGATCTTGCTCCCTAACATACAAATTAGTATGCACTGTCATCCTACTGCTCTAACAGTTACTACATTTTTATATTAACAGTGCACATTAATTTACACATTAACTGCTAACACACTTTAGTAAAAGGTCCCTAAAATCTGTGCTAACAACATAACATGGTTTAGTAAATATGCCTGTGAATGACTAAGATTTTTTTATGTTTTAGGATGAATATTTATTAGTGTCTATGTTGAAGTATAACCATAGTTAATTAAATTTGTATTAATTTATTAATGACTAATAAACAAACATGAGTTTTGTTTGACTTGTTTAATGTAGCACTGACTACTTTGTTTACTTGGCAAATGGATGTCATTTAGAAGTACTGAAATATGTTGACTTTGCTTTTAACACATTTTTAATATTCTTATGCTGAAAGGTAAAGTATATATTACATTTCAAATATATATTTATGACATTTCAATAAATGCTACTTGCAGAACTTGTTTTACTGTATTTCATTTAGGGGTTGCTTTTTTTTCAAGGGATGTGCATGAAAAATATTTTCAGTTCATTATCAGGTCTATTTGGGAAATTTTTCTTGACTTACAGACATTTTTTCAGTTTATTTCAAAATTTATTTTATTAATGTGTATTAAAACTTTTCAATATGTACAGATCAGCTTTATAAGTGTTTAATTGATTTTGCTTGCAAAATTTAAGGTGTGGAAAGTGCAAAGGTCATGCAGTCAATGCAGTGGGTATGGCGAATGACTGTCCTGCTTTGACACACAGGGTAGGCACTTAGGGGTAATTCTATAATGAGGTAGCTGCTATCACAACTATTGCCACAGCTGTACTTAATGCCACAAAAGTTGTTATGTGCAGTTACACTACTGGTAGTCTGGGAATACAGCCATGACCCTGTAAGGGGCATCTCCAATGACTGCAATGAAGCCCCAGTCCCCTGATAAGGCCTCCCAATCAAGGTTCCCCCACAATAAGCCCTCTGATGAAGAACCCCCAAATCATGAACCTCTCCATACATGCCTATCCCCCAGTGAAGAACCTCCAAACATGCCAATCTAAGCACAGAATCCCTCTTATAGCCCCCCCTGGTTCTCCCAACACCATAGCCTGATCCTCAAGACACATTGATTCTCTGGTAGTCTAGAGCAATGGAGTGGGAGTGGTCCCCCTCTCTTTTCACGAGGGCAGAAGCAGCAGAGCAGGAGCAGAGCCTCTACATGCATAAACACAATCAAAAAAGGAGTAGAGAATGAAACAAACAATGATCAGCCGTGGGGATGAGGTCTTCAAATCTTTATTACAAGCACCAGTGTAATGGGACCTGACATGGGCCATGTTTCAGTGGGCAGAGCAACCTCCCTCAGGGGTCGCAAATATAACTCAAAACCCAATATTAGGCTAACAAAATGTATCTCTGGTGCACGAAAACAGGAAAAGCCTTACTATGGGCTCAATGACTGGGGAGTCTATAGAGCAAAACACCGTGAATGCAGTGGTGAAACAGCAAACACCCCATCTGTCTCCAGATTTAAATGGCAATGATTACCACTAGCAGTATTCTTATGGTATAGGGGAAGTTTTGTGCTTGGAGTGCGATGTCTAGAGTTTATGCTCAGGGGATCTTCACTAGGGAAAACTTAATGGTGGAGGGTCTTGATGAGGGTCTGTCTTGTGAGAAAGATTTTCAGTGGGGGTCTTCATAAGGACATAAGAATTCCATACGGAGTCAGACTAATGGTTCATTTAGCCCAGTGGGCAATCCAGATCACAAGTACCTGGCAGAATCCTAAATAATAGCGAGATTCTATGGAATCAATTGCAGGGCAAGCAATGGCTTCCCCCATGTCTGTCTCTATAGCAGATTGTGGACTTTTCCTCTAGAGAGGAAAGGTCCCACTTAACTTTCTTTCTTAGAAGGTCTGAGAGAAGAGGGTAAGTGATATTATTTTATTCACTGCTTGGCAACGTAAAGATTGGGTTTAAAAGAGTTCTCCGAGGACAAGCAGGCTGATATTCTCACATGTGGGTGACGTCACATCGGCCCTGGAGGATTTTCAAGCAAAATCACAAAAAGTCTCTTCTAGAGCGTTCCGTTGCGCGAGATGAACACACTGCGCATGCGCGCGCATGATTTCCCACCCGCCGCGCGGACACACCCCTCAGTTGTTTTCTTTCCGCATCTGAGACACGGAGTTTCGCTTCGTGCACTTCGCGTTTTGTTCAGGTCCCCGGAGTGAAAGTTTCTTCGAATTGAATTCGCTTATTTAAAAAAAAAAATTCCTTTATTCCCTTAATTTTTCTTCATTTTAAAGTTTCCTCTCTTTTTCGTTTGCGACCACTCTTAGGTTGTTCGGTCGGGTTTTTCCCTGTTTTGTGTCCCTTTTTTCAGACACCATCGTGTCCTTTGATTTGGCGGAGGCGATTTTTCCCGTGATGTCATTGAAGACGCCCAGCGGCTTCAAGCCATGCGCCCGCTGCAACCAACTGATCCGCACTCTTGGTGCCTTCAGTGCCTTGGGCCCGACCATCTTCAGGAAAGCTGTAAGTTGTGCCTAAAAATGAAGAAGCGCACTCAGCTTTCTCGAGAGGCCCAAAGAGAAAAGCTTTTTGGGTCCGGTTCCTCGGCGTCAACATCAGTACCGTCGTCGAGGGCAGCATTGGCATCGGGAGACCAGGTACAGGCTGCCAAAAGACCGATGCACGCTGGGAGCAGTGATGCATCGAGCAGGTCTCCACCTGCTTCGGCGCCTCCTGCTTTGCAGGCCCCCCGGGACCGACCTCTATCGGACCCGGCCCCGAGGAAGCGTGTGGATTCCACGTCTTCCTCACCAGTACCGAGGAGTCTCGATGACGGGCGTCGGGCGAAGGCCAAGAAGCACCGTCATCGTTCTCCTTCTCGACACAGTACCGCGAGCTCCGGGTCGTGTAGGCATTCGGCACCCGAGCAGCGTCGATGCCGAGAGGATCGCTCTCCCTCTGTTATGGAGGTATCGACGCGCAGGTCGTCTGGCAGCCCAGTACCGGCTCCACAGCCTCTGCAGATTCTGCCTCTGAAGCCCGCACCGATACCGCAGCCTTCCCCGACAGCTTCTGTAGATGAGCGTATCAAGGCTATTTTTCCAGACTTTATGGAAGCGGTGCTGCACCATTTGCGTCCGGCACCGGAGGTACCGGTACCGATGGTGCTGGAGGTTCCTGTGGCACCTAGCCTTTTGCCGGTGGGAGGTCCCCTTCTCCGGTATTGGGGTCGGTAGCCTCCCGGGTCGACTCTCCATTGCCTTCGGTGAAGGAAGCTTCACCGGAGTCGACTTCTTGACACCGTCATTGAGGTCACCGCACCTCCATGTCGAAACGGGCTCGGATCTGGGCTGCTCTTTCTGAGTTGCTAGCCCCATCCGATGATGGCTCATCTGATGAAGATGAGGGTAATGGAGTTTTCTCTGCCGAGGATTCTCTAGGTCTCCCATCTGATTCAACCCCCTCACCTCAGAGGCAGCTGTCCCCTCCGGAGAGCTTGTCTTTTTCATCTTTTGTGCGGGAAATGTCTGAGGCCATTCCCTTCCCTGTGGAGACTGTGGATGAGCCCAGGGCCAAGATGCTCGAGGTCCTGGATTATCCATCTCCACCTTCTACCACAGCTCCTTTTCATGATACACTCAGGGAAGTGCTGATGAGGAACTGGGAGAAACCTCTTTCATGTCCAACTATCCCCAAAAAGGCTGAATCCCAGTATCAGATCCACGGGGAACCCAGTTTCATCCGGCCTCAGTTGCCTCATGACTCTGCGGTGGTGGATTCCGCTCTCAGAAGAGCTAAGAGTTCTAAGAATTTTGCCTCGGCGCCCCCGGGGCAAGAACATAGAACCTTGGATTCTTTTGGGAGGAAGGCGTATCAGGCTGGCATGCTTGCTTCCAAAATTCAGTCGTACCAGCTCTTCACAAGCATTCATTTGCAGAACTCAGTGCGGCAGCTTGAGAGCGTGGTTGATGCACTCCCACCGGAGCAGGCCGAGCCTTTTCGCCAAGTGGTCAGGCAGCAGAAGGCATGTCGCATGTTCCTGTCCAGGGGCATTTACGATACTTGCGATGTGACATCCAGATTTTCTGCTATGGGTATAGTGATGCGCAGACTCTCATGGCTGCGTGCCTCTAACCTAGAGGAACGAACTCAGCAGAAAATTGCGGATATCCCTTGCACCAGGGCAAGAAGGGCTGGGATTCTATTCCAGGTACTTCCTTGTGGAAAAGAAGACAGGGGGGGATGCGTCCCATCCTAGACCTAAGGGGCCTGAACATATATCTGGTTCAAGAAAAGTTCAGGATGCTTTCCCTGGGCACCCTTCTTCCCATGATTCAGGAAAACAATTGGCTATGCTCTCTGGACTTAAAGGATGCTTACATTCGCATCTCGATACTTCCAGCTCACAGGAAGTATCTGCGGTTTCGGCTGGGAATGCAGCACTTTCAGTACTGTGTGCTGCCTTTTGGCTTGGTGTCTGCGCCCAGGTTCTTTACCAAGTGCCTGGCAGTTGTTGCAGCGTCTCTACGCAGACTGGGAGTGCATGTGTTCCCTATCTGGACGATTGGCTGGTGAAGAGCACCTCCCACAACGGGGCTTTTCAGTCCATGAGGATGCCTATTCAAGTGCTGAAGCTACTGGAGTGGCCTAGTGGTTAGGGTGGTGGACTTTGGTCCTGGGGAACTGAGGAACTGAGTTCGATTCCCGGCACAGGCAGCTCCTTGTGACTCTGGGTAAGTCACTTAACCCTCCATTGCCTGCCACATTGAGCCTGCCATGAGTGGGAAAGCGTGGGGTACAAATGTAACAAAAAAAAATTACCCAAAGTCCCATCTCAACCCAGTTCAAAAATTGGAATTCATAGAGGCATATTTTCAAAGCACTTTGGGAGGCTAAGTTCCATAGGTTTCTATGGAACTTTGGGAGGCTAAGTGCTTTGAAAATGAGCCTCATAGGGGCTCTGTTGCGCACGAAGACAGCTTGTGCCTACCTTCCCGAGCCAAGAGCGGACAACCTTCTGTTTCTAGTCTCCAAGGTTCAAGCGTCTCAGCAGATCACAGCTCGGCAGATGTTGAGACTTCTGGGCCACATGGCTTCCACAGTTCATGTAACTTCCATGGCACGTCTTCACATGAGATCGGCTCAGTGGACCCTAGCTTCCCAGTGGTTTCAAGCTGCAGGGAATCTAGAGGATGTGGTCCAGCTGTCCATCGACTTTCGGAATTCACTTCAGTGGTGGACAATTCGATCCAATCTGGTTTTGGGACTCCCATTCCAAATTCCTCAGCCACAAAACGTGCTGACGATGGATGCATCCCTCGGGTGGGGAGCGCATGTAGATGGGCTTCACACTCAAGGAGCTTGGTCCCTTCAGGAAAAGCTTCTTCAGATCAACCTCCTGGAGTTGCGAGCAATCTGGAACGCTCTAAAGGCTTTCAGAGATCGGTTATCCAACCAAATTATTCTGATTCAAACAGACAATCAGGTTGCGATGTACTACACAAACAAGCAAGGGGCACCGGATCTCGCCCTTTGTGTCAGGAAGCCGTACAGATGTGGCTTTGGGTTCGCCAACACGGCATGTTTCTCCAAGCCATTTATCTAGCCGGCGTAAACAACAGTCTGGCCAACAGGTTGAGCAGGATAATACAACCTCACGAGTGGTCACTGAGCATGGCTGTCGCCAGAAAGATCTTCCGAGCATGGGGCACCCCCTCGGTGGATCTTTTTGCCACTCAATTCAATCACAAGGTCCCTCAGTTCTGTTCCAGACTACAGGCCCACGGCAGGCTAGCGTTGGATGCCTTTCTCCTTCATTGGGGAACAGGCCTTCTGTATGCGTATCCTCCCATACCTCTGGTGGGGAAGACTTTGCTGAAACTCAAGCAAGACCGAGGAACCATGATTCTGATTGCGCCTTTCTGGCCGCATCAGATCTGGTTCCCTCTTCTTCTGGAGTTGTCCTCCGAAGAACCATGGAGATTAGAGTGTTTTCCAACCCTCATTACTCAGAACGAGGGGGCGCTTCTACATCCTAACCTCCAGTCTCTGGCTCTCACGGCCTGGATGTTGAGATCAGGTACCGCATACAGTTCAAGCTTCTCCTACTAACCTACAAATGCACTCGATCTGCAGCCCCTCCTTACCTCTCTACCCTCATCTCCCCTTACATTCCTACCCTTAACCTCCGCTCTCAAGACAAATCCCTCCTCTCAATACCCTTCTCCACCACCGCGAACTACAGGCTCTGCCCTTTCTGCCTCGCCTCACCCCATGCTTGGAATAAACTCCCTGAGCCCATACGCCAGGCCCCTCCCTGCCCATCTTCAAATCCTTGCTCAAAGCCCACCTCTTCAATGTCGCCTTCGGCACCTAACCACTACACCTCTATTCAGGAAATCTTGACTGCCCAACTTGACATTTCGTCCTTTAGATTGTAAGCTCCTTCGAGCAGGGACTGTCCTTCTTTGTTAAACTGTACAGCGCTGCGTAACCCTAGTAGCGCTATAGAAATGTTAAGTAGTAGTAGTAGTAGTTTACATGGAGCGGACAAGCCCCCACAGACAGTCCGCCCAGTTGTTTATTTCTTTTAATCCCAACAAGAAGGGAGTTGCTGTCGGGAAACGCACCATATCTAATTGGCTAGCAGATTGCATTTCCTTCACTTATGCCCAAGCTGGGCTGACTTTAGAGGGCCATGTCACGGCTCATAATGTTAGAGTCATGGCTGCGTCAGTGGCTCATCTGAGGTCAGCCACTATTCAAGAGATCTGCAAGGCTGCGATGTGGTCATCAGTCCACACATTCACATCGCATTACTTCCTTCAGCAGGACAGTTGACGCGACAGTCGGTTTGGGCAGTCGGTGCTGCAGAATTTGTTTGGGGTCTAGAATCCAACTCCAACCCTCCTAGGCCCATTTTTATTCTGTTCTAGGCTGCACTCTCAATTAGATGTTTCTTGTTTCAGGTCAATTTTTCTAAAGTCCTCGCCATTGCGAGGTCCAATTGACCAATGTTTGTTGTTTTGAGTGAGCCTGGGGGCTAGGGATACCCCACATGTGAGAATATCAGCCTGCTTGTCCTCGGAGAAAGCGAAGTTTCTTACCTGAAGCAGGTATTCTCCAAGGACAACAGGCTGGATATTCTCACAAACCCTCCCACCTCCCCTTTGGAGTTGTTTTTCTTTCATCTTTTGGATTCAACTGAGGAGCGTGTCCGTGCGGCTGGCGGGAAATCATGTGCGCGCGCATGCGCGGTGTGTTCGTCTCGCACGACAGAATGCTCTAGAAGAGACTTTTGGTGATTTTGCTTGAAAATCCTCCGGGGCCGACGTGACGTCACCCACATGTGAGAATATCCAGCCTGCTGTCCTCGGAGAATACCTGCTTTAGGTAAGAAACTTCGCTGAATTGTAGGATATTGATAAACACAGAATTAAAAAAAAACAAAAGCTAGAATTAAAAAAAAAAAAAAGAAGCAAACTTTGTTAGCTAGTCTCCAGACCCTTTCCCCCATAGTTCTAAAACTTGAATTTTCCACCACAGCATTAACAGTCTCTAGAAGGCACAGTAGGGCCTAGTTCGGTCCTCATTCCCACCCATAGCTCAACTCTTCATTTATAGTCAATTATTCTAATTAGGACATCAAGAGGAGAGTTTCCATTAGAGTTTTAATTACATTTAATTAGTTTTTGAGAATCAAACACTAAATAAATTACAAATGAAACCAATCTTAAGGCTCTTTATATACATCTGATATCCCTAGTGCCTTAATAAGTTTTAATTAAACAATTCTTTAATACTAAGATACAGACAGTAGTCCAGCAGCGAGAGGGGTGCTATCCAGTCTTTTGCATTGAGTGTCACATGTATGATTATTTTGCAGTTGGTGAGAGGTCATGTGTGTGTGCTTGATGCAAAGAGCTTCTAGCTTTCAGAAAATGAGTCCGTTCTCTTCAGGCTTGAGTAAGCAGACTTGGAGGAGCTGAGGGAGACAGACAGGTACATAGAGGAGGCCTACAGGGATTTAGAGAAGGCCCACCTCCAACCTGGCAGTCCCTGTGCTGCCTTGGAGGAGAGAGGTCTTCTAAAAGGAAAGTATCACCCTAGTGCAGCTGGAAGTAATCCTGTAGCCAGGACCAACCCAGCAAGGGATGCAATATCCTTTCGCACCGCGGATGTGTCTCCAGGAGCTACTGCCCTGAAGGGAAGGGTTAGGACGGCTGTTGTAGTTGGTGATTTGATTAATAGGCATGTAGATAGCTGGGTGGCTGGTGGACGAGAGGATCGCCTGGTCATGTGCCTGCCTGGTGCGAAGGTGGTGGACCTCACGCATCACCTAGATAAGATTTTAGATAGTATTAAGGAGGAGCCGGCTGTCTTGGTACACGTGGGTACCAATGACATAGGAAAATGTGGGAGAGAGGTTCTGGAAGCCACATTTAGGCTGTTAGGTAGAAAGCTCAAATCTAGAACCTCTAGGGTAACATTTTCTGAAGTGCTACCCAATCCACGTGCAGGAACCAAGAGATGGGCAGAGCTCCGGAGTCTCAATGCATGTATGAGGCGATGGTGGAGGGAGGAGGGTTTTTATATTTTTAAGGAACTGGGCAACATTCTGGGGAAGGGTGAGGCTATTCTGGAAGGATGGGCTCCACCTTAACCAGGGTGGGACCAGGCTGCTGGCATCAGGAGATAAAGTGGCTTTTAAACTAGAACCTGGGAGAAGGTCGTCAGTTGTTCAAAACGCATGGCTCGGAAGAAGGTATCTGTCAAAGATATCACCAGAACAGGGAAAATAGGGTATCCCGATAGCGAGGTTGCAGTAGAGACCATAGTAGACCAGGAGGGGCATTTTTGAAAGAAACGTCTAAGTTGGAATTTGGACGTCTTTGTAAAATGTCCAAATTCGGAGGCGGGGAAAAGATCATTTTCGAAAAAAGATGGACATCTTTCGTTTTGAAAATACCAAGGATGCCCTTAGATTTGGACGTCTTTGATTTTCGGCGATTTTCGAACCCAAACATCCAAATGCAAGCCATTTGGATGTGGGAGGAGCCAGCATTCTTAGTACACACTCCCCCTGACTTGCCAGGACAGCAGTCGGGCACCCTAGGGGGCACTGCAGTGGACTTCATAAAATGCTCCCAGGTACATAGCTCCCTTACCTTGTGTGCTGAGCCCCCCCCCCCCCCAAAAAAAAAAACCCACTACTCCCAACTGTACACCACTACCATAGCCCTTACAGGTGAAGGGGTGCACCCATATGTGGGTACAGAGGGTTTCTGGTGGGTTTTGGAGGGCTCGCTGTTTCCTCCACAAGTGTAACAGGTAGGGGGGTATGGGCCTGGGCCCACCTGTCTGAAGTGCACTGCACCCTCTAAAACTGCTCCAGGGACCTGCATGTGCTGTCATAGACCTGAGTATGACATCTGAGGCTGGAATTGAGGCTAGCAATCAATATTTTTAATGATGTTTTTTGAGGATGGGAGGGGTTAGTGACCACTGGGGGAGTAAGGGGAGGTCATCCCCGATTCCCTCCGGTGGTCGTCTGGTCATTTCGGGCACCTTTTTGTGCCTTATTCACAATAAAAACAGGTCCGGGTGAAAATAACCAAGTTTTAGACTTGGATATCTCTGCTTTTTTCCATTGTAGCTCAAAGACGTCCAAGTCTTAGGAACGCCCAAGTCCCGCCTTCACCACACCTCCGATATGCCCCCCTCAGATTTGGACGTCCTTGCGACGGACTTTCACTAGAGACGTCCAAAATCGTGTTTCGATTATACCGATTTGGACGTCGCTGAGAGATAGACGTCCAAGTGCTGATTTATGTCGGAAGTTGGACGTCCATCTCTTTCGAAAATGAGCCTGCAGGTGTCCTTAAATAAAAATCAAATAAAAGATTGCAAAGTAACACTGTCTGAGCAAGATGTAAATAGGAACAGCAAACATAGTTTGAAATGTCTATATGCAAATGCCAGAAGCCAAAGAAATAAAATGGGAGAGTTAGAATATATTGCACTGAATGAAAAGTTAGATATAATAGACATCTCTGAGACCTGGTGGAAGGAACCATTGGGACACTGTCATAGCAGGGTACAAATTGTATCGTAGTGATAGGGTGGATCAAATTGGTGGAGGGGTAGCTTTGATGGTTAAGGAGGGCCTTGAATCAAATAGATTCAAAATTCTACAGAAAACACATCTTGGAATCCCTATAGATTGAAATTCCATGTGTAAAGGGGAAAAGGATAGTGATAGGAGTGTACTAACATCCACCTGGCCAGGATGAACAGACAGATGTAGAAATGTTATCAGAAATTAAGAAGGCTAACAAACTGGGCAACAATAATATTGGGTGACTTCAATTACCCCGGTATTGACTGGGTAAATGTAACATCAGAGCATGCTAGGAAGGTAAAATTCCTTGACAAAATCAAAAACTGCTCTATGGAGCAGCCGGTACAGGAGCCAACAAGAGAATGAAAAATTCTAGATCTAGTCCTTAGTGGAAGGCATGAGCTAGGGAAAGGATGTAATGGTGCTGGGGCTGCTTGATAACAGTGATCATAATATGATCAGATTTGATATTGGCTTTGGAGTAAGTACACACAGGAAATCCAATACATTATCATTTAACTTTCAAAAAGGAGACTATGATAAAATGAGAACGGTGAAAAAAAATACTTAGAGGATCAGCTGCTAAGGTGAAAAATTTACATTAGGCATGGATGTTGTTCAAAAATATCCAGGAAGCCCAGGCCAAATATATTCAGTGTATTAAAATAGGAGAAAGGAAGACCAAACGACAGCCGGCATGGTTAAAAAGTGATGTAAAGGAAGCTATTAGAGCTAAAAGAAAATCCTTCAGACAATGGAAGAAGGATTCGACTGAAAATAATAAGAAACAGCATAAGGAATGTCAAGTCAAATGCAAAGCGCTGATAAGGAAGGCAAAGAGGAATATTGAAAAAAAAGATTGCGTTGGAGGCAAAAACACATAGTAAAACATTTTTTAGGTATACTAAAAGCATGAAGCTGGTTAAAGAATCAATTTGACCACTAGATGACTGAGGGGTAAAAGGGGCACTCAGGGAAGACAAAGCCATATCATAGAGTTTAAATGAATTCTTTGTTTTGGTCTTCACTGAGGAAGATTTCTGAGAGATACCAGTGCCAGAAATGGTATTGAATGCTGACAAGGCAGAGAAACTGAATGAAATCTCTATAAACTTGAATGGTATAATGGTGCAATTTGACAAATTGAGGAGTAGCAAATCTGGATCAGATGGTATTCATCCCTGAGTACTGATAGAATTGAAAAATGAACTTGCAGAACTAATGTTAGTAATATGTAATTTATCTTTCAACTCAAGCATGGTTCCAGAAGATTGGAGGGTGGCCAATGTAACGCCAATTTTTAAAAAAGGTTCCAGAGGTGATCCGGGAAATTATAGACCGGTGAGCCTGATTTCTGTGCCGGGCAAAATGGTAGAGTCTATTATAAAGAACAAAATTACAGAGAATATTTAAATGCATGGATTAATGAGACAACGCCAACATGGATTTAGTGAAGGGAAATGTTGCCTCACCAATCTATTACATTTCTTTGAAGGGGTGAACAAATATGTGGATAACGGTGAGCCAGTCGATATTGTGTATCTAGATTTTCAAAAGGCGTTTGACAAAGTACCTCATTAAAGACTCCAGAGGAAATTGGAAAGTCATAGGATATGAGGTAGTGTCCTATTGTGGATTAAAAACTGGTTAAAAGGTAAAAAAGAGAGAGTAAGATTAAATGGTCAGTATTCTCAATGTAGAAGGGTAGATTGTGGAGTTCCCCAGGGGTCTGTGCTAGGACCGCTGCTTTTTAACATATTTATAACTGATCTAGAGATGGGAGTAACTAGTGAGGTAATTAAAATTGCTGATGACACAAAATTATTCAAAGTGGTTAAATCGCAAGAGGATTGTGAGAAATTACAAGAGGACCTTATGAGACTGGGAGACTGGGCATCCAAATGGCAGATGTTGTTTAATGTGAGCAAAAGCAAAGTGATCCATGTGAGAAAGAGAAACCCGAATTATAGTTACATAATGCAAGGTACCACATTAGGAGTCACCGACCAGGAAAGGGATCTAGGTGCCATTGTTGATACTTTGAAACCCTCTGCTCAGTGAGCAGCGGCGCAAATAGAATGTTAGGTATTATTTGGAAAGAAACAGAAAACAAAAATGAGGACGTTATAATGCCTTTGTATCACTCCATGGTGCGACCGCACCTCAAATATTATGTTTGATTCTGGTCACCTTATCTCAAAAAAAGATATAGTGGAATTAGAAAAGGTAAAGAGAAGGGCGACAAAAATGATAAACGGGATGGAACAACTTCCCTATGAGGAAAGGTTTAAGTGGCTAGGGCTCTTCAGCATGGAGAAAAGATGGCTGAGGGGAGATATGATAGAGATCTATAAAATAGTGGAGTGGAGTGGAATGGGTAGATGTAAATTGCTTGTTTACTGTTTCCAAAAATACTAGAACAAGGAGGTACGCAATGAAGCTAAAAAGTAGTAAATTTAAAACAAATCGGAGAAAATATTTCTTCATTCAATGTGCAATTAAATCTAGAATGTGTTGCCAGAGAATGTAGTAAAAGCAGTCAGCTTAGCAAGGTTTAAAAAAGTTTTGGATGGCTTCCTAAAGGAAAAGTCCATAGACCATTATTAAAATGGACTTGGGGAAAATCCACTGCTTATTTCTAGAATAAGCAGCATAAAATATATTGTGCTGTTTTGGGATCTTGCCAGGTACTTGTGACCTGGATGGGCCACTGTTGGAAACAGGATGCCGGGCTTTATTGATCTTCGGTCTGTCCCAGTATGGCAGTATGGCAGTACTTATGTAGTTTCTACGCCCCAAAAGTGACCGATATAACTCTGTCTTCCTTAACTATTCACAATGTAACCCATAATCGTAATGTAACAAACTGTATTTCCATTATTTACAATGTATTGTAAGCCACACTGAGCCCGCAAATAGGTGGGAAAATGTGGGATACAAATGCAACTAAATAAATAAATAAAATATGTATGTAATTTGTCCAAACCGTTTTTAAACCCAGATATGCTAACCACAGGAACGAGTTCCAGAGCTTAACTATTATTTTAGTAAAAAATTTGTCCTTCTATTCATTTTAAAAGTACCTTATAACTTCATTGAGTTTCCCCTAGTTTTTGTAAGAGTAAAAAATGGATTCACTTTTACCCATTCTACACCACTCAGGATTTTGTACACCTCTATCATAAATCCCCTCAGCTGTCTCTTTTCCAGGCTGAAGAGCCCTAACCTCTTTAGCCTTTCCTCTTTATCATTTTGGTTGCCTTTCTTTGAACATTTTCTATTTCCACTATGTCTTTTGAGATACAGTGACCAGAATTGGATGTAAATTTTGTTGGATTATTTGTAGTAAATAATTAGCAGATTTTAGTACACACAGCTTCAGCTTTAGAAATGTTAATTTCTTTCTTCATCTCTCTCTCATTCACCCCTGAATAATTCACTGCTGAGTCACTTTAAAGTTGAAGTAACAAAACATCTGTTTACTCACAGTTTGTAGTTAGATTATAATCAGACAGGCTTATATATACATATTACTATACATTTGTATTATCAGCTCCTTCCATGTGCTTAGATGGTAATGGATGCTCACACCACCATAGATCCTCTCAGGTTAGGAGAGAACATGAGCTCCATGTGCTCCATGTGCTGCATGTGCTGCATCTAACCCCCACAGGAAGTTGCATAGCTGTGTGACCTCTCTAAGTAATTCACATCAGAGGTCACAGAGTAATCACAGAGAAATAATAGGTGACAGGCAATGCATGTAAAATACAATTACATTCCAACAAACCCCTTCTCATGCATAACTGTCATGCAATTATTTATTCATACAAAGTCCAAGCTTTATACGCAGATTCACAAAATGTTCTCTGGGTAACGGTTTGGTCATGATGTCAGCTGTCATCTCACTGGTGTGACAATAGTGTAGACTGATGACCCCTTCTTTCGCCAACTCTCGCACGTTATGGTATTTCGTTGCGATGTGCTTGGTGCGTGACTGAACCTTGTCATTCTGTGACAGTCGGATGCAGCTCTGATTATCTTCCATTATCTGGATTGGTCTCTTTTCAGCTATTCCAAAATCCAGCAAAAGTTTTTCAATCCACATCAGTTCTCTGCACGCTTCCGATACGGCCACGTATTCAGCTTCTGTAGAAGACAAACTCACAATACTTTGTTTATGACTGGCCCATGAAATTTGTACATTTCCATACATAAACACATATCCACTTGTGGATTTATAATCAGAATGATCCCCTGCCCAATCTGAATCACAGTAACATATTAGTTTTGGATTACTATTGGCTGAAATCTTTAATTTACAATCAATGGTACCCTTTAAATACCTTACCATCCTTTTAACTGCAGTCCAATCTGATTTGGTAGGTGAGCTGACCCTTCTGCTCAAAATTCCTACTGCATTTGCTATATCAGCCCTGTATGTGGTAGCTAGATATAAAAGCTTACCTATGGCTGATCTATATTGGATGTTATCTGGTAAAGGTTCTCTTACTGTTTCATCCTTCAGAAAATCAGTGATCATGGGAGTGCTTACAACTTGGGCATCTTGCATACCTAAACTTTCAATAAGCTCATTTATTTTCTGCTTCTGGCTTAGAAGATAAGAACCATCATTTTGTTTCTCAATTTCTATACCAAGATAGTATGACACATTTCCAAGTTCTTTTATCTCAACATTCAGGTTTAAACACTTTACAATGTCCTTGTACTCTTGCTCACTTTTGCTTGCAATGAGCAGATCATCAACAAAAGCTAAAATGTATGCATATTGTCCATTTGTGCACCTAGTGTACAAGCATTTATCTGCTTCACCTTGCTTAAATCCTAAATTTGTCAATATTTCATGCAATTTATCATTCCAACATTTTGCACTTTGCTTTAATCCATAAAGACCTTTGTTTAATTTACACACTAGCTGTCTTTGTTTTGTATTTATGAAACCTGTTGGCTGTTCCATGTACAAGTCTTCAGTTATTTCTCCATGAAGAAACGCTGTTTTCACATCAATGTGGTTGACTTGCATGCCTTTTGAGACTGCAATGCTCAGAAGTGTTCTTATTGTCGTGTGTTTCACTACAGGTGCAAACACTTCATCAAAATCTTCTCCATATTTTTTGAAGATATCCCTTTGCGACTAATCTGGCTTTATACCTTTCCACTTTTCCTTGTGCATTCCTTTTTAACTTGAATACCCATTTGCATCCTATAGCTTTCTTGCCAGGAGGTAATTTTGTAAGAATTCAAGTATTATTTTTATCCAATGCATCAATTTCTTCTTGTGCAGCTTTACGCCATTCAGCAGCTTCTTCTGCTGGCATTTTCTCAATCTCATCCCATGTTAAGGGCTCTTGAGCTTCTGCTGACTTTGTTAGGTAAGACAGTCTTGGGGGTGGAACACCTTTGTTTTCCCTGGATGAGCGTCTGACAACAGGTTGGTCTGACCTTTCCGCATCCTCTAAATCTGAGAGTTCTTCTCCAATTGATTCCCCTTCTCCAACTGTACTGTCTTCTTCAATGATCCTTTCTGTGTCTGTTTCCTCTGCCTGTTCCTCGTTAGAAACAGATGAGTTGCTTTCAGACATCTGCCTTGGTATGGCATTTATATACACTGGCATGTCTATTATGGTTCTAGTTTCATATTCTGGATGATAAGGCTCATCTGGGATAATCCAGCCTTTATCAACCCTTTTGTTTTCATCAAAATATGTAACATGTCTTATGCCAACAATGCCAGTTTTCAGATTCAAAATTCTATATCCTTTGTGTCCTGGAGCATAGCCAACTAAAATGCCCCTTTCTGTTGTGGAATCCAGCTTATGCCTTCTTTGCTTTGGTATATGAGCATATGCTGTACTTCCAAATGTTCTTATGTGTGACAGGTTTGGCTTCCTACCATGCCATGTCTCATGTGGTGTGCGCTCAGCGCCTTTAGTTGGCATTCTGTTTTGTAGGTACACTGCTGTGAGAATGGCTTCCCCCCATAGTCTTTTAGGGAGATTGCTATCTGACAGCATACATCTGGTCATTTCCACAAGTGACCTAAATTTTCTCTCTGCAACAGAATTTTGCTCTGGTGTATAAGCTACTGTTGTGATATGCTGAATGCCTTCTTGTTCTAGAAATGTGCGCATGCTTTGTGAAGTGAACTCACCACCATTGTCGGTCTGAAGAACCTTTGGTTTTCTTTCAAATTTATTGCTCACCATGGCTACGTATTTCTTCAGCATGTCTGTGACTTGACCTTTTTCTTTCAGCAAATAGGCCACACAATATCTAGAGAAATCATCCAAGAATATTAGCACAAATCTGTTATTTCCCAATGATGGGATATTAAACGGTCCACATAAGTCACTGTGTATTAAGTCCAGTACTTTATTACTCCTATTTCCTGTGTATGCAGGAAATGAGGGTCTCACACCCTTTTGAGTAACACAGTCTATGCATTTCTCCATTTTACCAGCATCTGCACTTATCTGAATGCCGGTGGCCAGTTGCTTACTGTAAAGATCCTGGATCACCTTAGAATCACGATGTCCCAGGCGGCGGTGCCAGATTTCCAGACTACATTTACCATCATTCTTCCTTACTTGCGCCATATGTGAGGCTTCACCTGAAATGTTCAGCTTATAAACATCATTATGCATAAAAGCTTCAGCATACACTTCATCATTTTTAGAGATTGTGCACTTACTGTTTTCAAAATGAATCACAAATCCCTTCTTATCTAATGTAGATACACTAAGCATATTGCAAACTGCTTGGGGAATATACAAGACATCACTTACAGGAATTTCTTTAACTTCATTAGACACTTTGCATTTTAAGAATCCAATACCTTTTGCTTGGATCTTAGCAGTCCCTGCGTTTGCAGTTTTAAGAATACCTTCCTCTGGACACATTTCCTGAAAGAAATTCTTACAATTGGTTAAATGGCATGTGCTCCCTGAATCCAAAATCCAAGTACTTTCATTTGAATTATTATTTACCATAGTCAAAGATTTTTCTGCCATTAGAAAGCCCTTGTGTTTATCTTTGTCCTTCATACATTTCCTGGTTTGAAAATTCTTTAGTTCCATTGGCTTAGGTGAGCTAGAGGGAGTGTTTTGTGTTTCCTTACACCATTTAGATACATGTCCCTCCTTTCCACATGAGTAGCAAATCAGCTTGCCCTTGGGTGGAGTTTTCCCATAGCTCCGCCTTCCTCTGTTCTTTGCCAAGAAATTTGTTTCATTTCTCTCTGACTTGCTTTGAGAACACATCTCCTCAGAATCATTTATTATGCATTCCTGCCTTAGTTTTGATGTTGCCTGTTCAAAAGATTGCCCTTCAATGGCCTCATTTACAGACCTAAAAACATCAAACTTCTTTGATAGTGAGGTAAAAAGAAATGCTCTTTTCAATGCATCACACATGGGAATTCCAGAAAGTTCTAGCTTTTGAAATGAAGACATAAGATGCATAATGTGATCATTACATTTACTTTTATCCCTTAATTTGGTTTCATTCAACTCTGCCAACCAAATTGGTTGCTGCTTTGCATATGTAGTTGCATACATAGTTCTCAGTTTATATAAAATGTCCTTTGGTGTATCTTTTCCCTCCACTAATATGGCTTGTTTCTCTGAGAGAGCTTCCAAAAGCATGCACTTCACATAATAGTTTGCATTGTCCCATTCAGCCATATTTTCATCTGTTCTGTCTTGGTCTAAGCATATATCTAATCTTTTTGCTCGAAGGAGACATATGAATCTTAGTTCCCACTGGTGATAATTAAACTCAGTTAATCTAGGCACCTTGAGAGAATAGAACAATGGTGAATTTCCTCCCTCAGCCATTTTCTTAGCCTTCTGTCTGCTGTGTGGGGGGAGAGAGAGACAGACTGAATCTTTCCTTTAAAACTTAAGAGAAAAATGTGGCCTTTTTTTCTGCCTGGTAATATTTCTCTTCTTTTTCAATTCCTGGACCCTGGGCCCATAACCCTTTTGTTGGATTATTTGTAGTAAATAATTAGCAGATTTTAGTACACACAGCTTCAGCTTTAGAAATGTTAATTTCTTTCTTCATCTCTCTCTCATTCACCCCTGAATAATTCACTGCTGAGTCACTTTAAAGTTGAAGTAACAAAACATCTGTTTACTCACAGTTTGTAGTTAGATTATAATCAGACAGGCTTATATATACATATTACTATACATTTGTATTATCAGCTCCTTCCATGTGCTTAGATGGTAATGGATGCTCACACCACCATAGATCCTCTCAGGTTAGGAGAGAACATGAGCTCCATGTGCTCCATGTGCTGCATGTGCTGCATCTAACCCCCACAGGAAGTTGCATAGCTGTGTGACCTCTCTAAGTAATTCACATCAGAGGTCACAGAGTAATCACAGAGAAATAATAGGTGACAGGCAATGCATGTAAAATACAATTACATTCCAACAAATTTTCCATTCCTTTCCTAATAATTCCTAGTATCCTGTTTGCTTTTTTGGCCGCCACCACACACTCGGCAGAAGATTTCAGCATATTGTCTATGATGACACCTAGATCTATTTCTTGGGTGCTGACTCCAACGGTGGACCCTAGTATCAAGTAACTTTGTGTGAGGAAGGGGATTCCTGTATTGACTGAATCTTCCAGAAATGAAATAACAGGAATTTCAGTAAATAAGCCTCAAATGGCATAACAACAAGGAAGCTGTACACTACATAGATTTCTCCCACTGCAAAGATTTTCAGCCTGAGAAACAGGAGTTTCAGGGAGAAAAGTAAAGAGCGTTTTGGAGAGAGGTAAGCAATTTTGGAGCAGGGAGAGCCAGCATCAGGAACCACACAGGACCTGGGAGAAAAAAGGCACAAGTTGAACTCTTCAAGTCTAAAGAAAACACAAAGAAACCCCTTAAGAAACACAGCATCTGGTTTCAGCTGTAGAGATACAACAGGAAAACAGTGAAGATGGCCAAAAGAGACCAGAGTGCAGCAAAAAAGTGTCTTCACAAAAAAAGTTCTTTTATTGGCATATGATAGACGAGCTTGTATAATCACACATAACACACTCAACACTGGCCATGTTTTGACTACATTACCTGCATCAGGAGTCCTAACAAGAAAACTAAACAAATGAATACAAACAATAACAATGCTGGAAATAACAAATACAATCGTACATAAAAGACACACATAAGGATGATTATAACACATATATGTAATGTGTGTCTTGAGTGTAATAAATAAAAGACATACATGTTGATGAAAAACATGTAAAAGGTATCTATATATTCAATATATATTTAATATGTATATTATGTATATAAAATAATAATAAATTATATGTATACAAGTGATAAGCCTTAAACCATATAATATATTCATGCTTGAAAAATATGTTTAGATCACATTAAAAAGAGTCACATGAGCAATAAATGACATATCAAATGAAAACGCCTCAGTTTGCTTGTGTGAGGCGAACAAAACATGCGATTTAATTTATTCATTTGATTTACCACATTTATATCCTAAGGCAATATGACTATTACAATTTTTAAAACATATGCATAAAATAAAACTCTTCATGTACAATGCAGAAAATAACCCAATTTCATCATTTGCAATTGCCCAAAACAATCTACATAAAGCCAGGTTTTCAAGGCCTTACAAAAACTACAAGTAATTTTCTATATTCCTAATGTCCTCTGGCAACTGATATAATGCTGAAAAGGTCTTTAAAATGAACAAAAGTACATGGGAAAAGGGACATCAATATATGGTGCCATATTAAAATTCCAATTGATCAATACAGAAAGTGGTGTAACTCATTAAAAAAACAGTAAAACTAAATAAATAAAGGATCCTTTTACAATGCTGCGGGGAAAAGGGCCCTGCAGTAGCGGTAGGGCCCTTTTTACCGCAGCAGGTAAAAAGCCCCCCCCCCCCAAATGCCCACACAGTAAGATAACCCTTACCGCATGGCCATGTAGCGGGGAGCACTTACCGCCACCCATTGATATGGTGGTAAGGGCTCTTGTGGTAATCTGTTGGTAACGGGTCAGCACGCAGTGATGCCCAATTACCGCCAGGTTAGTGCTGCACTAGGGAAAAAGTTTCTCAGAGCGCCAAAAATGGCACATGCTCCAGCTGGAATTACCACTGGCAGCCATGTTGGGCCGGCGGTCATTCTGTTTTAGCGTGTGGTAAGCCCATGTTCTGCTTACCGTCGCTTTGAAAAAACCCCCAAAATAAAGAGGCTCTGATAGCCAAAGTACAAAAAAACATGAAATGTGAAGTTATGCAGTACTACAGTACACAGTGGTGCAACAAAAAAAAAAACCAGTGAAATAAATAAAAAGCCTCTTATCTTATGAATATGAACTCCCCCCCCTTCAACCCCCTTGAGGTGGGTTTTGATGAGAGTAAGGGGAGAGAGAAAATCTGGCTGGATTGCTTTTTAAAAACACAAACGTTTATTTTTTCTGAGTTCATAACTGTCAGTCTGCATGCTTTAGGAAAAGCTGCCAGGAGTGTGGCAGTTTGCAGGAGGGGGGATGGATCCCACAGCTGCAAATGAAGGGCAGACATACAGATTGATGGGAGCTTTTTGATACATTTGGAGCAGAGTACTTCACTAAATTGAATAAAGCTTGTGGGACAAACTATGCCTACACACTGTATGGAGTGAGCTGAATTAAACTGAGGGGAAAGGAAAATCTCCCCATGAGTTTAGAGGGGGAAGGTGACTGATGGCACGAATAGTGAAAGCAGTTAAGAGCTTGGTAAAGAGCTTGACTCATGCTGAACCCTCTGTATAGTTCTGGCTGGGTATGGAGATTATTCTCTAGTGGGGAAACCCTGGAGCTGGTGGTTGCAGATCCCTGCTAAGGGCTGGTACCTCTGAACCCCAGCAGGGAGAAGCCCCAGAGGGTCCTCTTAAAAAAAAAAAGGATCAGTAAGGGAGAAGGTCTCGGGGGGGGGGGGGGGGTGCAATCGGCACTAGGGGCCCAGGAAGGATGGACAGCACTTGGTAGGATATCGGGTCCTCAGAGCCCTGGGAATTTCCAGGAAGCAGCAGCAGGGCCAGACACAATAGGTCTGGAAGCCCAGTCTAGTCAACTTTTACAGGAGGGGTGAGATTTGAGGGGACTCGGACTGAGTGGACTTGTAGAGAAGGAGGGGAAGAACCAAGGCCACCCAGCCATGCCCACACACTAATCTGCCTAGGCAGCAGGGAACACTTTATAGCTGCTACCTGGGCAAGCCAGACTGACATAGACTGAACAATGTGGGAGGTGCCAAGTTATTGGAGGGAGGGAGCAGAGATACGCGGAGGTGAAGTGAATCCCCCCAGAGCTACCAACTTAGCCAGGCCTGGGTTGTGGCACCAGGGGCAATCCGCACTCCACCGGAGAGCCCCATCGGGGCCACAAGGAAACCAGGGCGAAGGAAGGATCAAAGCTAGGACACTGGACCAACTCACCCAGGACTGGGCTGAGGTACCAGGGCGACCCGCACTCCACTGAAGAGCCAAGGTGCACAGCACACTTGACGGCTGGCGGATTCCGCATCCCCAGAACGCCAACGGTGCAGGAGCACCGGCTGCACAGACTGGGACCACAATCAGTGCAGAGAGTGAAGAACCTGATCGATCTGGGCGACCCAACCCTAAGAACAGGAGGTAGTCTGGGAAGCAATGGTGCAGGATTAAGTACTGCAGTACTGGTGTAGGAGTAAGAGCTGCGGCTGAAGGAAAGCGAAGGAGAATGGAAAACTAAGCAGAGTAAGGCAGCTCAGCTTGGAGGAAGGCAAATAATGGGACTGGACAAGAACCAGCACCGGAGAGAAGCTGGTTAACCCACACCGGAGAGATGGAATAAAGAGGCAGAGAGGTGAACAGTAGTAGTAGGAGAGAAACCAAGTAGGACCGGTGAAAGCCCATATAAACACAGATATATACACACACACAAACAAACAAACAAAAAAACACCCAGCATGGAAAGCCAACCTGGAAAATAACAACAGGATCACCACACAGAATCCCTACAGAGCTTCCCTATAGGTAGCTCCCAGTGAATAAGCACTCCCAAAATGGCTAACCTAAGGACATGGATTCTTTACTACATGATAGCAATATGGATAATAGGAATACTAGCAACAGCACCAAATGAATGGAACAAAATACCCATATGTATCACTGACAAATGACAATTTTTATTACATTTGTACCCCGCGCTTTCCCACTCATGGCAGGCTCAATGCGGCAGGCAATGGAGGGTTAAGTGACTTGCCCAGAGTCACAAGGAGCTGCCTGTGCGGGGAATCAAACTCAGTTCCTCAGTTTCCCAAGACCAAAGTCCACCACCCTAACCACTAGGCCACTCCTCCACTCATACCACCAATTGGAAGAACCAGAATACAACCCCCAAAAACTGACAACAAGCACTAAAAAACCAAGTCAGAATAACAATCTACAGGACCAAAATCATAAAACAGACAGACCACATAGACAACTACAAACAATCAAACGCACCAAAAACAACCACAATAAATACGCCCTAATGCCAATAGAATACATAAACGCAAGATCAGCAGTTAACAAGACAACATTGCTGAGAGATTGGATAGAAATGGAACAACTAGGACTACTGCTAATAACAGAAACATGGCTGCAACTTGAAGATGACCCAGCACTACTGGACCTATGACCACCGGGATTCAAAACTATATATATCAACAGAACCAAAGAGAAAGGGAGGAGGAGTGGCAATAATATACAAATCCACTTGCACCATAGAGCCAATTGCTAAACACATAACCTCAGCAATAGAAACACTGGCTTGCAAAATTACCAACACAAACACTAGCAGGTCAATTAAGTCTCATACTATTCTACTGACCCCCAGGCAGCTAGACTAACACTCAAGAAGACTTCCAGGACTCAAGTCAGATCTCACGACTGTGATCAGAGTTACAAGAATCTATGGATGTTTTGAGAAAGGATGTCAGTGAAATAGTGCATCGGGTGAAAGAGCACAAGGAACTCCTGTAGTCACATAAGGAGGAGATGGAATGGCTGCAATCCCGCACGGCGAAACTGGAAGAACTGCAAGAGGCAGCTGCCCTTAAGTTGGAGGATCTGGAAAACAGATCTAGGCGCTGCAATATACGCCTGTGAGGGGTACCTGACAGGTGGTGGATAGTCAAATCAAGGAGACCGTGGGCCTAATTTTAGCAAAGGCCTTGCAACCAGCAGATGCATCAAAGCAAGTTCCTCCCCCCATGTTAGATAGAGTGCACAGGCTGATGGGGGTCAGGGTGGGCAACCGGCCACGTGACAAAGTAGTCTGCTTCCACAAGTATGAAAATAAGGAAAACATTTTACGTATAATTCAGTGAAATGGTGGATCTGTCAATTGGGAAGATGCAGAGGTGGAAATTTATCCTGATATTGCTTCAGCAACTTTGGTTTGACGACAGGCATATAGAGACTGGACGCGCTTGCTGCAAGAACATCAAGCCCGCTATAGATGGCTATTTCCAATTGGAATATCTTTCACTTATGGAGGGAAAACATACTCGGCTACATCAGTTACTGCGGTGAAGGAGAATTTAATGTCAGCAGGGCTGCTGACTCGGGAGAGCAACTCTACTCCAGCACCAGCCGCCTCACCGTACAAGTCACCTGGGAAGCACGGCTGGTGCCGAGTGACAAAAACTGGGAAAAACTCGTGATTTAAAAATTGTTCTGATGGGATCTCTATGCTTGCTCACCTATAATGTTAGGGGGTTGAATTCCCACCAAAAACAATCATTGTTTTTTAAGGAGGCGATGAGAGCTAATATTGATGTGGGGTTTATACAAGAGACACATCTTTTGCCTTCCAAAACACCATTGCTCTCACACCCCAAGTTTCCTGAGGTGTTTCAAGCTCCGAATAAGCTATGTAAAAAAAACAATGGCATGGGAATATTAATATTTAAGAGAATTCAGATGAAGCTTCAAGATGTGATGAGAGATCGAGAGGGTCGTTATTTGTTTGTAAAGGCAGAATTAAATGGGACGCTCTATACTTTGGCAAATATCTGTGCACCCAATACTAGACAGGGAGAACTTTTTGAATCTTTACTACCTCGATTGATGGCATTTCAGGAAGGGATTTTGATAGTGGGAGGGGATTTTAATTTGACCTGCCACCCCTTGATGGATAACTCCTCTAGTAAAATTCAATATGCAAAACGAGATCGTACTATGTTGCAAAGTTGTATGGCGCATTTGGGACTAGAAGATGTTTGGTGTCTGTTCCACCCGAGTGAGCGGGATTACTCTTTCTATTTGGCAATGCATGACTCATATACTCGCATAGATTTGTGGCTAATAGAGCGGGGTCACTGCTTGCTGATTTCCAAAGTGGCTATAGAGCAGCCGGTGTGGTCAGATCATGCTCCAGTTTTGCTAGTGATTGAACAACCGAGGGTGAAGTGTGGCATGCATTTCTGGCGGCTCAATGACAAACTTTTGATGGATCCACACCTTGCTACATTTTTTGAAATGGAGTTTTGGGACATTTTCTTGAGGAATGAGGGTACAGCGAGCCCTATAAGTATTTGGGAGAGCTTTAAGGCCTTTGTACATGGTCTTTGCATATCAAAGCAGGCCTTCTGCACTACGATGAAATGTCAATGTCGTTTAAGGCTTAGTGGCTGGGAGAGTTAGAAAGAGCTTATAGAGCACAGCCATCACGGGATAGAATTCGTCAACAATTAACTCAATGTCGGAGAGAGTTGCGGGAGTTTGACTTTGAGGATATAGCAACCTCTCTTCAGCAGGTGAGACAAGAATACTTTGCAGGTGGCAATAAGGCGGGACGTCTATTAGCAGATACAATTCGGAAGCAGATTGCTCAAAATATATCTTACAAGTGAAGACCCCAGAGGGCAATGTAGTACAGGGCGAGGATGCCATAGGTCGAGACTTTGTTCGTTTCTACAAAAATATATATGCTGTAGACCAAGGGGTGACAGATGCTGAGGTGGATGAATATCTAGAAGGAATTTCCCTACCTACTCTATCACCTAGTGCTGACTCCCAGCTTTCAGCTCCTATATCATTAGATGAAGTGGCAGAAGCAATAGCCCGCCTCGCGACATATAAGGCCCCTGGATTAGATGGCTTTTCCAACTTCTTTTATAAAAAATTTGCACAAATATTGGCAGAGCCACTTACTCATTGCTATAACTCTTTGCTGACAGAGTCACAATTACCATTCTCTTTTCGACAGGCAGGAGTAGCCTTGTTACATAAATTAGGAAAGGACCCAGTCAAGTGTAGCTCTTATCGTCCCATCTCCTTGCTAGTGGTGGATTGTAAAATATTTACTCGGGTTCTGGCGGCGAGGTTACAATGCTTCTTGCCAGAGCTAGTACATGGTGATCAATCTGGATTTATAGCTGGGTGACAGCCTAAAGATAATATATGGCGGTTGTTAGATTTGACATGGACAGCACAGCAGTGATTGACCCTGGCAGTGGTCCTCAGTATAGATGCTGAGAAAGCATTCGATCGGGTCTCTTCGGCATACATGGTTGCTACCCTATGTTGGTTTGGCTTTTCAGGGAACTTTATGAGATGGATAGCGCTCATATATGACTGCCCGGTAGCTTGTTTACTTATTAATGGGGCTTGTACGCAATTCTTTCAAATTTCTCGAGGTATGAGACAAAGCTGCCCACTGCCCCCTCTAATAATTGCATTGGCTATAGAGCCTTTGGCGCAAGTGATTAGGGACAACCTCAAGATACGAGGGATTCAGGTAGGAGAGCATGATCATAGGATATTATTGTACGCTGACGATATCCTTTTTAAACTATCGGACCCTCACATATCGCTGCCTATAGTTCTGGAGTTACTGTGTAACTATGGTCGGGTGTCAGGATTTGCTGTCAATTCAACCAAGTCTGAGATTTTGAACCTTACAATGTCTGGAGACTATTTTCAGGCCTTGTGTTCCCAATTTCCATTTAGATTGGCACACCGTAGTATTAAATACTTAGGAGTTTTAATACCGTCTGACTTAGATTGTATTTTTTCTTTGAACTACCCACCACTATTAAATAAGGTGATGGAAGACTTAGATCGCTGGGAGGGGATGAGCTTATCTTGGGTGGGCAGGATTAGTGCGATGAAGATGACTGTACTCCCTCGTTTTTTATATTATTTTTCCAGCCTCCCCTTGCCTATCTCTAAGGCTTATTTGATTAAACTGCAAAGGAAAGTGTTCCAATATATTTGGCAATGGAGACCACCTCGAGTGTGTAGGGGGGGATGGGGGTCCTGGACTTTTTGACTTATTATTGAGCGTCCCAGCTTGTCACTCTCTTTGAGTGGCATGCCTTCACAGATAAATGTTGGGTACAATTAGAGCAAGACCTGTTTGAGGAAATGCCATTGCAGTATGTACCATGGCTCTCATTGCAAGATTTGCGAACCAGAATGACACGAGCACCATTTGGAGCTTCACACACTTTAGATATTTGGTATTCTATTAGAATGGTGCTTTTCCGTCAACAACAATATTTTTTAGTAACACCAATAATATATGCTTCTGGATTTGATGCACCAGCCCATACTAAAACTTTTCACAGATGGGCAAAACAGGGTTGTAAGATGTTAGGTCATTTAGTGGTTAGAGGTACAATGATCCCCTTTCCAGTATTCAAGAAAGATACGGATTAAAGGAGGGTGATAGTTTTTTCTATGGGCAGTTATATGACTTTATGAAGAGATGGGTACTTCCTGACTGGGATTGGGGAGATCATGGCTTGTTAAAAAATGTTCATATGGGAGTTGAAACAGGGTTAATTTCTAGATTATATAAAGCATTGTTATTTAGTCAACCTATATCCCAACAATATGAGAAGTGGGAGAAAATGCTTAATATTTACTTACCAACTGCACAGTGGCATAGAATTTATAAGTGACTTACGAGAGTCACCATTGCATCTAACTATATTGAACATGGATATAAAATGCTATTCCAATGGTACTATACCCCAGCCAGACTATATAAGATGTTCGACACGGGGAAGAAAGATTGTTGGATAGGCTGCTCTGTTCAAGGCTCGATCAAACACATTTGGTGGCTCTCTCCCAAAATTCAGCCCTATTGGCTGATGATTGCAGAGATGTTTCAAGAGAAGACAGGACTTTACTGCGTGCCGAGCATTCTGAACTTTTTGCTTAATGATTATCCAACACATTGGGAAGATACCAAAGGACAACTCCTGATGCTGGTGGTGTCAGCAGCTCACCTTTGTGTGGTGGCTGCCTGGCGAAATCTAGAGCCCCCTAACAAGGAACAAGTGCTGCAAAAATTAGACTACTTATATTTGATGTCCAAGTTAACGGCATTGAAGTATGATCAGATGGATCACTTCTATGCAATATGGAAACCGTACGAGCAGTGGAGAGGTACTTTTTTGCGGTGTAATTTATATTGTTTGAACTCTTTAGGTTTACCTTAATCGAGCAAGTTGAGGGGGGAGGGGGGAGGGGAGGAAGTTTATGATGTTACCTACATTGCTATTGTACCAATCGCTGAAGCAATTCTGTATCAATGCATGCAGGTATTGAGTCTCTGCAGGTGTATGATCATGCTACAGTTTGGGTATATTTTTATGGTTGGAGGGAGGGCACAGGCTTTGAGGATTTTGGAGGCTTAATGAGTCTCTCTTGGGGGATGTAAAGATTTGTGATAAGATTGCAATACAATACAGAATTTCATAGTTCTTAATGACACTGGGGAGGTTAACAAGGGAATTTTATGGGACACTCTTATAGTGGTAATAAAGGGGACTGAGAAGAAGAGATGGAGAGCACACCAATCCTTGCATAAGAACATAAGAATAGCCATACTGGGTCAGGCCAATGGTCCATCTAGCCTAGTATCCTGTTTCCAACAGGAACTGATCCAGGTCACAAGTACTTGGCAGAAAATCAAATAGTAGCAACATTCCATGCTACCAGTCCCAGAGCTAGCATGTCTAAATAGCAGACTATTGATTTTCCTTCAGAAACTTGTCCCCATCCTCCAGCAATTAGTTCCAGAGCTTAACCTGTTTTAATAGTATTTCCATGTAATTTCATTGGGTTTCCCTGGTCTTTGTACTGTTTGAAAAAGTAAAAAATCGATTCACACACCACTCAGGATTTTGTAGACCTCAGTCATATCCCACTTCATGTATTTCTTTTCTAAGCTGAAGAGCCCTAACCTCTTCAGCCTTTCCTCATATGAGAGGCATTCCACCCCTTTTTCATTGTGGCCACTCTTCTTTGAACCTTTTCTAATTCTGCTATTTTTTTTTGAGATAACGGTGAACAGAATTGAGCACAATACTCAAGCTGAGGTTGCACCATGGAGCAATACAGAGGCATTGTAATATTCTTGGTCTTATTTACCATTCCTTTCCTTAGAATTCCTAGCATCCTGTTTTGTTTTTTGGCCACCGACACACACTGGGAGAAAATTTCAGTGTATTATCTACAGTGACAGCTTAGAGAGTGGCTCCTTTATTTAGACACTCAACATAACACTAAGCATAACCCCAAATTTTTAGATGAACATCAACAAGTTCGCTCTAAGCTTTTGTAGCTCCAAGTGACTGAAGTGGATTTTCAGAGGAGGCAAATAAGACAATTTGTTTTGGAATTTGGCAATAGGTTGGGGACAATGTTGGAATGTTATTTAAAGGTTAAATGTTCCCTGCAAATATTCAGGCAATCAAAGGCAGGGGTGATGTTTTATATTATATTGACAAAGAAGTATAGGATAGAGAATGACACAGGGACAAAGTTTGTCCCCATCCCCACTGCGTTCCTGCAAAATCAAACTCCATCCCTACCCCGACACTGTACCAGTACATCTCATTTGTACAAAAGGTGAGCGATTATCTTTTATCTAAAATTTTGGAACTAGTCCATTGCACTTTGAGTTTGTGGGGATGGGGACAAACATTGTCCCCATGCCATTCTTTAAAATAGGCAGTTTTTAAAATGTTACCAGAAGTTGTATCAATGGGGGGGGGGGGGGGGGGAGTGTCTGAGATATCTGTGGATGTTGGAACATTTTTTTTTGATACATTAACATTTCCTGGGGTTTGGGACAAACCATGGGATAAGTTGGAGGTTTAGTGGTTGATTAAAAAGAGATAGGTAGTAACAAAGTACAGTTACTTTATTACATTACTTAAGTATTATTGGCAGTACTTTTACTTGTACCGAGTTACATTTTTTTGACCATTTAATGATCAAGTACTTTTGTACTTAGTAACGAAGTACAAATTTGGAAAGTAATTTAAAAAAAAAAGTTTTCCCATACATCTGCTTCCACCTTGCATCTGATTGGGCTTGAACTTCCGGTCCCCAAAACAGCTGAGCTGGGACTGGATGTTTGGGCCCAATCAGATGCAAGCTAGCATCTGACAAGACTTGGAAACCCTAGTCCCCACATAGCCTAAATCAGAAAGGGCTGAGCTCTCCCTTATAGATGTCGCTGGAAGACCTTTTTTATTTGCTTCATGCCTGCACAGTGAGGAGAGAGCTCTGGAGAAAGAGGCTTAAGACAGCAGGAGGTGTGCTTGTAGCTGTTACAATGTTAACATTGGTAAGTGTGATGGGACGGAGGTTGTGGGTGGGAGAGAGGGACGAGCTGCACCAGCATCAAAGCTCAGGAATTGGCCTTGTTTGTATTTTGTACTCTTCAACTGTTATTTGCTGCTTGTATTAATATTCTAGATGTTTTGTTTACCTCTTTTAATTCCTCTTAATGTTATGTTAGCTCTGCAATTTCCCTCCTAGGTAGACCTGGTCCCCGGGGAAGGGTTGTGGGCTCTGTTCAGAAGAGCTGGTGGCACTAAGGCTCTTTTTTTGAAGAGTGTATATCTCACAATACTAACTCCAGGTAATAGAGTTTACTATGAGCATGTTAAGACTACATTTCTGTGAGAGTTTTCTCTCTGAATTTGCTTTCTTGAGGAGACAGTTTTCAGTTAGTAATCTTCCAGAACAGTATCTGAGAAAATATGCCTCAGTCAATATTGATTGTCTAAAACTGCTTCTTGGCCTCTGGTTTCTCTTCTAATCAAATAAATTGGCTGAGGTATTGCTATTGGGTTTTTTTTTTTGGCTGGGATCCATATGCACAGAAACAAAGTGGGGGAGGAATTAATGGTCTGCTACCTGTTAGAATTGTAAGCAAAGCAGGAAGTGTAAACTCCTGTTAAAAGAAAATAAACAAAACCATTGTAAATCAGTAAATTTATATAATGTAATTTTGTAATTTCATTATGGACTTCTTTTACACAAGTTACATATCTGTTCCTGGTGCAGCTCACATTCATTCTTTAGCCTGAGCAGTTACTTAGCGCTAGTAGCGCTATAGAAATGTTTAATAGTAGTAGTAGTAGTAGTAGTAGTAGTAGTAGTATTGGCTCCTTCCTCTTACCTCCCACAGGATTGCACATTCCTGAGGACTCTTTTTGCATGTGTTCTTAGTGTCCCAAAGCTAGGGTTTCTTTTACAAAGCTGGGCTAGTGATTCCTACGCGGCAAATTAGAGGAAGCCCATAGGAATTGAATGGGCTTCCTCTTATTTGCCGCACCGGGAATCGGTAGTGCGGCATTTTAATAGGCCTCTAGTTTTTGGGGGAGCAGGTGATGCCAGTTCTTCAGCTGATAGATATCTATACTACTTGAGTCTAAACTGCTGCTAGCCTTGGCAGAACTGATGGGGGAGGGGAAGGGGTAATTTTTGTAAAAGGACACATGTATGGAAATGTCCTGACAAAATAGATTTTTAAAAAATCATTCCACAGCATAGGCACCTGTGTGTCTTTTATAAAATAGGCACTCAAAATTTGTTTGTTCCTTACAGTACTTAAATATTATTGGCAGAGACACTGATTCAAGAATTTGCAAGGATCACCTTCTTGGGAATTTCCCCATCTCTTCCCAAACTAGGTATCTAGAACATCTCATCTTACAGCTTACGAAGTTTAAATGTGTTAACTTTAATGGTAGCAAAAATAAGTTTTGTTGGTTATTGTGTGCACCAAAACCAAAAGTGTTGGCATGTATGAATTCGCCATTTAATCTGAGAAAGCATATCAAATTCACCAGAATCAGATGAAACAGTATGAGAAACTAATTGCATCATACAAGAGAGAGAATTAAATTGAAAAGTCTCAAGTAACAAATATAGTGCAATATATGCTATAACACAAGCTGCTCTGGAAAATCTAATCTTGACGTCATTATTCGTGATATGTAACCTTTCAGTACTACATAATCACCAGCATTTTGAAATTTGATTATGGACATTCTTCCAAATGAGACAGTTATGAATAGAAAAACTACTGTACAACTGATTGATGAATGTTTTCAAGAAATTAAGATGAACTTGATTTGAGAACTGGAAAATCAACAGTTTGTTGCGACTACAGTGACGTTGGTCTATTCATCACAGATCCTTCCTTGGGGTGACAGTCCACTGGATAGGTCAGATGACGATGATGCAAAGAATATCTGCAGCTTTGGCATGTCATCACCTAAAAGGATCCTACACATATGTTGATATTGCAGCTGCATTAGAATCAATCCATTGTGAATTCCACCTCCAGGAAATGGGTCCAGTTTCTGCAAAGCTTTTCATTTTCCAAATATCAACAACCTGCTGATCAAATTACGTCAAATGATGATTATGAAGATGAGATGGAATTTCATAACTTGACCAATATCTTTTCATCATCAGCTGGCAATTTTAATTTACCACCACATCAGCATTGTGCTTGTCACTCCTTAACCCCCCCTTCCTGTTTACAAAGTCGTGCTAACGGCTGCTCGTGCAGTAATATCGACACAGCCCATTCACTTTGAATGGGTTGTGTCAGCATTACTGCGTGCAGCCACTAGCATGGCTTTGTAAACAGGGGGGGGGGGGGTAAATCTGGTTTCTACACATAATGCTACAGAGGCAGAATCTGATTCTCTTAAAAAAAGCTGTATTGCTCCACTTTTGCCAAAAGCCAAGCATTACGGAACCATCACAAAATGTGATGCCTACTGAGGTTATTGAACATAATCATAAGTCCCCAAACCCTCTGGTATTCAATATATGCAACCTCCACAAACCAAGGGAATCAAAGTCAATCATGATAACAGAATTCTACAATTCTGTAGATTTATTGTGAAGGACTATTGCTGCATTTAGATAGCATAATATAAAGAAATACAGCAAAAAAATTTAAACGTAACCTAAGTGATTTTGCACAGTGTATCCAGTCAAGTTTATCTGTTTTTCTACACTGCTTATTGTGAAGAGTATGTTGGCTATGGGCTTTGGTTTGCAGTGTGAAGGACCCAATGAATGAAAATCTTATCCACCCTCATTAGCTACCAGATTTCTGGTTAGCTGCATGGGTGAGTTACATTTCTGAGGGTCTTAGATATTTGAATGATTGCACTGTGCATCAGCATTATTGTAGAATTCTTTTATCGTGATTGACTTTGATTCCCTTGGTTTGTGGAGGTTATTGAACAAGCATTTGGCTTCCATTTTGTTACTCCTAACCAGACTCATTGGAACTCCATCTGCAACTCAATCGAACGGCTTAATCGTCTAATTGCAGAAAAAGGCATTGATGCCATGAATTAAGTCTGCAAACAGTTAGATATTACCGAGTTTCATCATTCAGATGTCACGTTTATTGCAGAATATGTCTCTATAATGAAACTTTTGCACTAACCATTTGTCCACTCCATGATGGTACAAAATACCTTCAAAAATGGATGTTCTCAATACAAAAGTTTTCAATTCTAGCAGCAGGTGCAAATGCACCTAAGAAATATAAACATAATCAGAATGACTGATCCAAAGATAAATCAAAAACATCAATCTAGTGCCATATGAGTATTTAGCTCAGAAGCACATATGCTTAGAAACGGAAAGCTCTAAAATAAAATAAAAGATAATAGATCATAGCAAATATGTATAGAACAGTGGGGCACCCTGTATCCATCATTTGTAACCAAGTATACACAAAGTGTCATAAATCAAGTGCATATTGTACATAATAAGTTCTTATAAATGGTTGGAAAACACCAGACAACAGCGCTCCAATACACAAGTATAGTGCCCAAGTAAACCGGCTGATAAGAAACTCCCATGTTAATGATTAAAATGGGCAGGAAAAAAGCGCTAAAATTGACAAGTATGATGTTTTTAAAAACTAATATACACCCAAACAAATATATACATACATATATGGACTACAAAAATCTCAAATGTCTTTAATCAAACAGAAGATTAGATATATACTTCAGGCCTGTAAAAAAAATGTATTACTCTTTGAATGTTCCTAATGATTCGTGATCTAAAAAACATAAAGACCACGATGGGAACCAGATATAAATGTGTGCCGGCCCAAAAAGTATATAACAAACATTAATAACATTTATCTTAAATCTGCTCTTATCTCTAAAACACAAAAGCCAAATCACACCCAGTCTCTAACAAATAAATACGTGAATGAGAAGTACAGCAGTAAAAAAAAAGTCTTTAGAAAGCCATTGAAGTAACAATCTAATGGCGAGAAAGTAGTGTACTACTTTCAGGGCAAATGATGTAAAGAAATGTCAGCATGCTTGTAAACCAAGTGGTCTTACCTTCAAAATGCACTGCTTTCTCATAAACGAACTTCAAAACTTGCTTACTTGTAAGTAGCAAACAGAGCAGAAAGCCTCAATGCCGGCATAAAAATAACATCATGCTAATGGATGTCTCTGATGTCACGATGATCTATATGCTGAAAAGTGTGAGTAGACTATCCAGCTTATAATTGAAAAAGAAAAACGCCTATATTGCGACCCAAATCGGGAGATAGACGTTTATCTCACAAAAATGAATAAAGCGGTATAATCGAAAGCCGAATTTGGACGTTTTCAACTGCACTCCATCGCGGATGCGGACAAAGTTGATGGGGGCGTGTCAAAGGCGTGGTGAAGGCGGAACTGGGGCGTGGTTATCGGCCAATCAGAGATAGGCGCCTTTCACCGATAATGGAAAAAAAATATGCGTTTTTAGCAAGAATTTAGGGCACTTTTCCTGGACCCTGTTTTTCCACGAATAGGGCCCCAAAAAGTGCCCTAAATGGCCAGATGACCACTGGAGGGAGTCGGGGATGACCTCCCCCGACTCCCCCAGTGGTCACAAACCCCCTCCCACCACAAAAATATGCCGTTTCACAACTTTTTATGTTCACCCTCAAATGTCATACCCACCTCCCTGGCAGCAGTATGCAGGTCACTGGAGCAGTTATTAGGGGGTGCAGTGGACGTCAGGCAGGTAGACCCAGGCCCATCCCCCCCACCTGTTACACTTGTGCTGGTAAATGGGAGCCCGCCACACCGCCCCTCAAACCCACTGTACCCACATGTAGGTGCCCCCCTTCACCCCTTAGGGCTATAGTAATGGTGTAGACTTGTGGGCGGTGGGTTTTGAGGGAGATTTTGGGGGCTCAACACCCACGGGAAGGGTGCTATGCACCTGGGAGCTCTTTTACCTTTTTTTTTTTCTAAAAGTGCCTCCTAGGGTGCCCGGTTGGTGTCCTGGCATGTGCACTACGAATCCTGGTCCCTCCCACGAACAAATGCCTTGGATTTATTCGTTTTTGAGCTGGGCGCTTTCATTTTCCATTATCACTGAAAAACAAAAACGCCCAGCTCACAAATTGTCGAATAAAACATGGACGTCTATTTTTTTCGAAAATACGGTTCGGTCCGCCCCTTCACGGACCCGTTCTCGGAGATAAACGCCCATGGAGATAGACGTTTTTGTTCAATTATGCCCCTCCACGGGTATCTAAACAGATAATCAGAATAAAAAAAAAATAAAAAATAAAAAAGAGGAAGAAAATAATAATCAGAACTGGCCCAATGTATATAACAAACATAGATATAATACAAATCTTAAATCTGCTCGTATCTCTTAACAAAAAAAATGTCTGAAATATACTCCCACCTTCTAGCAAAAAATTAATGTTAACAAAGTACAGCAGTAAAGAAAAAGCTCTTAACTAAGCCGTTAAAGTAACAATCTAGTCCCAGGAAAGTGGCGCTCTGTTTTTAGAACAAATGCTGTAAAAAATCTCAGCATCCTTATCAAGCGAATGGTCTAATGCAGTGGCGTACCAAGGTGGGGGCTGTCCGCCCCGGGTGCACACCGCTGGGGGGGGGGTGCCGCACACCTGTTGGCAGAGTCCACTCGTTCCCTCCCTGCTGCTCCCTCTGCGCGGAATAGGTTACTTCCTGTTCTGGGGCAGAGGGAGCAGCAAGGAACAAGCGGACTCGGAGCCGACAGGCGCGCGGCCCCCCCCCCCCCCCCCAGCAGGTAAAAATGCACCCGGGGAGGCGCATCAGCGATCCGCCCCGGGTGTCAGCCAGCCTAGGAATGCCACTGGTCTAATGTCCAAAGATGCAATTCAAAACTCACTCACTCATAAATAGCAAATAGTGCTAGAAGTGAGCATACACTGTTGACAGTAATAAGCCCTAAACTTTTCTTTAAAATTGATGGCAGTGCAACTGGATTAAAACCTATAATAGAAACATCATAAGTGTTTGGCTCAGCTCTTCACATTTTGTGAATATAAATATTCAGTATTTAGACACTAGTAAAAAAGGCCCGTTTCTGTTAGAAATGAAACGGGCGCTAGCAAGGTTTTCCTTGGAGTGTATGTTTCAGAAAGAGCGTGTGTGAGAGATGGAGCGTGTGTGTCAGAGAGATAATGTGAGAGAGAGAGAGACAGAGTGTATGTGTTTGTGCGAGAGAGTGTGTGAGAGACAGTGTTTGTGTTTCTGTGTGACACTGTGTGAGAGAGAGGGACAAAGACAGTGAGTGAGAGTGTATGTGGCAGACAGAGAATGAGTGACTGCGTGTGTGGTGTGAGGAACCCCATCACCCCCTCCCTCTCCCCTGCCCCCTTGCAGCCAGGCATGTGCAGCGACCCTCCTCTCCCTGTGTTCCCCCTGCAGCCACCCATGTCCAGCATCCCCCTGCAGCCACCCATGCCCATCAACCCTCCTCTCCCCCTGCTGCGTCCTTCCTGTCTCCCCTGCTCCCCCTGCAGCCACCCATGTGGTCTCAGGCCCCCCCCCTCAGCATCTCTCCTGTCCCCCTGCAGGCACGCATGTGCAGTGTCCCTCCTCTCTTCCCTGTCCCCCCTGCAGCCAGCCATGTCCAGCGACCCTTCTGTCCCCCTGCCCCACCTGCAGCTACCCATGTCCAGCGACCCTCCTCTCCTGTGCAGCCACCCATGTCTGAGGACACTCCTCTCCTTTTTCCCTGTTCCTCCCCTGTGGCCAGCCATGTCCATCGACCCACCTGTCCCCCCTGATGACCACCAACCCTTCTGTCCCCATGCCTGCCCTGCAGTGTCCATCCTGTATCCCCTGTCCCCCTTGCAGGCACCCATGTGGTGTGTGGAGCCCCATCCCTATCTCCCTGTTCCCTGCCCCCCCTGCAGCCACCCATGTGCAGCGACCCTCCCCTCCCCTTGCTTCTTTCCAGCCACCCATGTCCAGCGAGACCCCCCTTCCCCCCCCCAGCCGGCGCAGCACCCAAAGAAAGCCCCTTGTCCCCCCCTTCGCGCATCACCCGACTCCCCCACCGTGGCACATCACCAAGCCCCTCCCCCCTCATCAACTCCTTCGCCACCCGCAACCGCTAATACAAACTGTGTCCGGCGGCTGCTGCTTCTGCTATTCAGCAGCAGCAGCCCGTACATAAAGAAAACCAAAAAAAAAAATCCTCCTAAAACGCACCTCCGTTGAGAAGCATCGCACATTGGCTGAAGTCTCAGCATGCGCTCCTCCTCTCCCCTCAGACGTCTCGGCGTTTCTCCGGGGTCTTCCGGCAGGGGCACTGACATTGAGGGGAGAGGAGGAGCGGCTGCAGAGACGTCAGCCAATGTGAGATGGTTCTCCACAGAGGTGCGTTTTAGGAGGTTGTTTTTTTGTTTGTTTGTTTTCTTTATGTACGGGCTGCTGCTGCTGAATAGAAGCAGCAGCAGCTGCCGGACAGAGTTTGCATTAGCGGTCGCGGATGGCGAGGCGGTCGATGTGGGGGGGGAAGGGCTGGGTGAAGTGGCGGGGGAGGGGTTGGGTGATGCGGCGAGGAGGGAAGGGGGGTAGGGGCTTTCTGATGCTCCGTTGCACGGGTTGTTGTGGCGATGCAGCGGGGGGGCACTTAGAGGTGCACCGTCGAGGCTGTTTGTGTGTGTGTTTATGTGTGTGTGTGCTTGCGTTTGTTTGTGTGTGTGTGTGGGGGGGGGGGGGGGGGGTTGCGGGTGGCTTTTGTGGTCGTGTGGTTGGGGAGTTTGCCAGCAGTCTGTAGCGATTCCTAGGCAGGGGGAGGAGTACGGAAACACTCCCCCTGCCTGGGTCGTTGTTTGTTGGAGGGGGTTGCCAGTTGGTAGGGGTGCCTTTATGGATCCCTTTACTCTCTGTGTTCCGCCCTCGAGGGCAGGGCAGAGAGACATGGTGAGTTGGATGGCTTCACCACCATGAACTTACGAACTGTTTAGGGATTTTGCAGATGGCTTCAGCAGGTTGTCTTCAGAATGTTGAGGTAGCGTTTTATGTACAGATGGGGCGTGGCTGAGGGCGGGTCTATGAGTGAGGATGACTGGTCCTAGCCTATGAAGACTACAGGATTTTTGTGCTTCTCTGCCTTGCAGTGAGCTTCGGAATGTTCAAGGTGGGATTTATTAATATAGATATGTTAAATATAGTCAAATAGTTCTATATAACAATGTTCTGCTTGAAATAATATTAAGAGAATAATCATAATAACCCATACCTAATATCAATAAAATACATAAAAGGTGTGATAAAATATATTAGAAAATAAGTAATACACAAACATCAAAAGAAACCTCAAATATCTTGAAAGTACAGTACAGCCTATGTAAAAACTAATAATGATCCTATGGAGAAGTATTCCAATCTGATTACGGTCTTAAAGGAAAGATGTCATATCTAATTCTAGATTAAGACCATAGGGAACTACTGTTTTAAATTCAAAGATCAGTTATTGCTCTTCCTGTAAAAAGAAGAGTATCTTGGTCACCACTTCTCCATCTTGGCTGAAATTGTTTAAAAACTAAAAACCTAATATCTTATATAATGTGATTAAAATCATTCCAGTGAGTCACTAATGGTGCTGACTGTATATTTCTGCTTATGCAGCTTCTGTGTACAATGACTATTGTTTTGTCCATGTGTTTGGTTTTGCCTACATATAAAAGTCTACAAGGACAAATGATGATATACACCACAGAAAAAGAGTCACAGTTCATACTGTTCCTAAAAAAGTATGTTTTATTAGTAGTAGGATGAACAAACCTATCTGTAATAAGGGCATATTTACATACTGAACACTTTCCACAGGTAGTGTGTCCAGGCCGGGAATAATTACCAATCTCAATTTCTGGCAATGTAGATGGTACAAGTTTCTTTTTTAGATTTTGACTCTTGAATATGCTATCACTGGTTTAATGTTCTTAAAGCAAGAGTGTTATTCTTAAGAATAACATTGCGGAAATCTTTGGAATATTGTAAGAACCATAATGTACAAGCAATATCTGGTTCACTGCGAGCTTCTTTTATCGTTAATAACTCTTGTCTATCTTGATACATTTCTCTGGATATCCCCTACTTCTAAAACGCTATGTCAGGGACTGACCCTGTAATTCAAAATCTTCAAAGTGGGTACATAAATGGAGTAAATGAAGAAATTGGGAATATGGTAGGTTGTTCTTCAAACTACGATTATGAAAACTTTCATCCTGCGTTCAATTCCTACTGTAGCTCCTTGTGACCCTGGGCAAGTCACTTAACCCTCCATTGCCCCTCAGGTACAAAAATAATTCAAACTGTTTATGGTACTTGCTAATAAACTAAAGTTTTACTTCTCGAATAAGCAAGTATGTCTGTCTGATTCACCAGTTATATTTTGGAGGAAAAAGACTTCAGATGCTCAACATTCTCTGTTAAAACAGCTAAACAGTGAATGATTGAATGCTTATATCCACTATTGACAGGAATGCTTTCCGATGTGGATAGTGCATGAGCTCCTCATTAGTCTTAAAAAAACTCCGATTTTATCAATATGAATAACATATTTATTTTACTTCTTTTTATTATGTTATATACTTTTATTGTATACCACTGATGATATCGGCAGTACTTATCTACTACTACTACTACTACTACTTAACATTTCTAGAGCGCTACTAGGGTTACGCAGCGCTGTACAATTTAACAAAGAGAGACAGTCCCTGCTCAAAGAGCTTACAATCTAATAGACAAGTGAACGGTCGGTCCGATCGGGGCAGTCAAATTGGGGCAGTCTGGATTCACTGAACGGTAAGGGTTAGGTGCCGAACGCAGCATTGAAGAGGTGGGCTTTAAGCAAAGACTTGAAGATGGGCAGGGAGGGGGCTTGGCGTAAGGGTTCAGGAAGGTTGTTCCAAGCATAGGGTGAGGCGAGGCAGAATGAGCGGAGCCTGGAGTTGGCGGTGGTGGAGAAGGGTACTGAGAGGAGGGATTTCTCCTGTGAACGGAGGTTACGGGCGGGAACGTAAGGGGAGATGAGGGTAGAGAGGTAGTGAGGGGCAGCAGACTGAGTGCATTTGTAGGTAAGAAGGAGAAGCTTGAATTGAATGCGGTATCTGATCGGAAGCCAGTGAAGTGACCTGAGGAGAGGGGTGATATGAGTATATCGGTTCTGGCGGAATATGAGACGTGCAGCAGAGTTCTGAACAGACTGAAGGGGGGATAGATGGCTAAGTGGGAGGCCGGTGAGGAGTAAGTTGCAGTAGTCCAGGCGAGAGGTAATGAGAGCGTGGACGAGAGTTCGGGTGGTGTGTTCAGAGAGGAAAGGGCGAATTTTGCTGATGTTAAAGAGGAAGAAGCGACAGGTCTTGGCTATCTGCTGGATATGCGCAGAGAAGGAAAGAGAGGAGTCAAAGATGACTCCGAGGTTGCGGGCAGATGAGACGGGGAGGATGAGGGTGTTATCAACTGAGATAGAAAGTGGAGGAAGAGGAGAAGTGGGTTTTGGTGGAAAGACGATAAGCTCGGTCTTGAAGGAAATCTGAATGGGTGCGAGATTTCCTCCAGAGGCGTTCAGCAGATCGGGCGCAGGAGCGAAGGTAACGGATGCAAGGGGTCAGCCAGGGCTGGGGATTAGTACGCCTTGTGGGATGGGAGGTGGATGGTGCAAGGGTGTCCAGAGCAGAGGAGAGAGTGGCATTGTAAGCGGAGACAGCCTCGTCAACAGACTCGGAGGACATGATGGAGGGGAGGAGATTAGAAATACTAGATGATAAGGTGGGAGGGTCAATAATCTGGAGATTCCTGGAAGTAGTGGTTAATGTTGGGCGGGGCTGAGGGGGAGGGTGAAGAAGTGTGAAGGTGATCAGGTGATGATCAGAGACAGGAAGAGCTGAGGTGTGGAAATTGGAGGGTGAGCCGGAAGAGGAGAGGACGAGGTCAAGGCAATGGCCATCACGGTGAGTAGGGGTGGTGGAACAAAGCTGGAGGTTGAAGGATGATGTTAGAGTGAGGAACTGAGAAGCGTGAGAGTTGGACAGGTCATCAACGTGTATGTTGAAGTCTCCGAGAATGAGGGATGGAGATGAGGGTTCAAGAAAAACAGAAAGCCAGGCATCGAAGTCGGTGAGGAAGGAAGGGAGGGATTTATCAGGGGGGCGGTAAATGACTGCCACTCTGAGTGGCAACGGGTAGAATATCTGGGCTTTAGTAGCAACTGTGGCTGGGGACGCTCTACAGAAAATTTCTGTTTTGCTGCAAGCTTCTTAAGGAGTGATATCCATAACCATAGTGAAGCCTTAGAGTAAAAAAGGCACATAACTGTGAATTAGAGAAAGAGAAATATAGGACCTGGCAACTTTATCTTATAGATTCTCACTTACTGATTTATATCCTGCCTTCCTTTTCAATGACTGATGTTTCAAAGATGGCCGCCAGTTTTTAAACTGACGCCTTCCATTCTGAGCCTATCAGCATGAACATTGAATTCTTAAAGCTACAGTGCTAAAATGACTGGTTCAGTTGAAAACAAAAAAGGAAACCGGAACGGAGAAGTAAAGCTTTAGTTTATTAGCAAGTACCATACACAGTTTGAATTGTTATTTCTGACAAGATGGCAGAAGGTTCCTGGAAGACGGCATATGGGTTCTCAGTAGAGGAAGCAACCACTTTACTCAAAGATAGGGACATTTTCGGAGTTTCCTCCACAAGTCCTGCCCAATCACAACAATTTGATAAACTTACAGACATTTATAAGGAAATTATTAAATTGGAATCAAACGGAGCCACTCTCATTGATTATTGCAATAAAGGATGGATACCTAGAGGGCTGAGGATGAACGTAGGGCCCCGGATTTGTAGCGATACCAAGACCTTCAAAAAACAAGCAAAAAATTTGCTTCATAAATTTAGAGGGTACCCGGATAAAACATTACAAAAATCATATATAAGAGCAAAATACAATCAGAGATGCTCTATTACAGCCTAGTATCAAAAATCAAGAACCAAATGTGCAAACTTGTGTCCTCAAATATATGCATAATACCAATGCAGTCGTGCACATCTTAAAACAACACTGGAGGATTTTGCAATCTCATCCCATCTTCCGCACTCAAGAACTTAGAATAGCCTACACGCGGATGCTAACTTAAGGGATTCGTTACAAATAAAACAAACCAATAAAAATATAGCATCTATAAAGGGACATAAGGAGTGTGGCAAATGCATCTTTTGTGCAAATATGATAAGAACAGACATCTTTATTAATCCGAGTGACAAAAAAGAATATAGATTGAGGTATGATACAGACTGTGAAACAACCCATATAGTATACATTCTGATATGTCCTTGTGAGAAATTGTATGTGGGAAAGACAACCCGCTCTCTAAAACAATATCTTAGTGACCACAAATTTAATCTATGCCACCAAAGATTAGAGGCCCCTTTGGTTGCTCACAGTAAAATTATTCCACATGTATTTGAAGACTTTAAATGCTTATTAATTGACCGTGTAATGCAATCCACTAGAGGAGGCGATAGAGATCGTAAACTTCATCAGATTGAACAGCGCTGGATGTACAGGCTGAAATCTCTATCTCCTTCGGGATTAAACAATCGAATTGAATGGAATGCCTTTATTTAAAATGCCTAGTTTTTCTCCGTTCCGGTCTTCTTTTTTGTTTTCAACTGAACCAGTCATTTTAGCACTGTAGCTTTAAGAATTCAATCTTCATGCTGATAGGCTCAGAATGGAAGACGTCAGTTTAAAAAAAAAAACTGGCGGCCATCTTTGAAATATCAGTCATTGAAAAGGAAGGCAGGATATAAATCGGTAAGTGAGAATCTATAAGATAAAGTTGCCAGGTCCTATATTTCTCTCTCTCTAATTCACAGTTATGTGTCTTTTTTACTCTAAGGCTTCACTATGGTTATGGATATCGCTCCTTAAGAAGCTTGCAGCAAAACAGAAATTTTCTGTAGAGCGTCCCCAGCCACAGTTGCTACTAAAGCCCAGATAAGTACTGCCGATATCATCAGTGGTATACAATAAAAGTATATAACATAATAAAAAGAAGTAAAATAAATATGTTATTCATATTGATAAATTCGGAGTTTTTTTTAGACTAATAAGGAGCTCATGCACTATCCACATCGGAAAGCATTCCTGTCACTAGTGGATATAAGCATTCAATCATTCAGTCAATGCACAGGCACATATTACTATTTACTACTATTTAACATTTCTAGAGCGCTACCAGGGTTACGCAGCGCTGTACAAGAAACAAAGGACAGTCCCTGCTCAAAGGAGCTTACAATCTAAAGGACAAGAAGGACAAATGGACAAAGAGTGCAAACAATCAAAAATTGGAATAGTCTAGATTACCTGGGTAGAGGTACAATGGTTAGGTTCCAAAAGCGACATTGAAGAGGTGGGCTTTGAGTAAGGATTTGAAGATGGATAGGGAGGGTGCTTGGCATATGGACTCGGGGAGTTTATTCCAGGCATAGGGTGAGGCAAGGCAGAAAGGGCGGAGCCTGGAGTTGGCGGTGGTGGAGAAGGGTACTGAGAAGAGGGATTTGCCCTGTGATCGGAAGTTACGGGTAGGGGCGTAAGGGGAGATGAGGGTAGAGAGGTAGTGAGGGGCTGCAGATTGAGAGCATTTGTAGGTTAGTAGGAGAAGCTTGAACTGTATGCGGTACCTGATCGGAAGCCAGTGAAGTGACTTGAGGAGAGGGGTGATATGAGTATATCGGTTTTGGAAGAAGATAAGACGCGCAGCCGAGATCTGAACAGATTGAAGGGGGGATACGTGGTTAAGTGGGAGGCCAGTGAGGAGTAGGTTGCAGTAGTCAAGGCGAGAGGTAATGAGAGCATGGATGAGAGTTCGGGTGGTGTGTTCAGAGAGGAAAGGACGAATTTTGCTATTGTTGTAGAGAAAGAAGCGACAGGTCTTGGCTGTCTGCTGGATATGGGCAGAGAAGGAGAGGGAGGAGTCGAAGATGACTCCAAGGTTGCGGGCAGATGATACGGGGAGGATGAGGGTGCCATCGACTGAGATAGAGAGTGGAGGGAGAGGAGAAGTGGGTTTGGGTGGAAAGACAATGAGCTCAGTCTTGGCCATGTTCAGTTTCAGGTGGCGGGTTGGACATCCAGGCAGCAATGTCAGATAAGCAGGCCGATACTTTGGCCTGGGTTTCCGCAGTGATGTCTGGAGTGGAGAGATAAAGCTGAGTGTCGTCGGCATAAAGATGATATTGGAAACCATGAGATGAGATCAGTGAGCCCAGGGAGGAGGTGTAGATTGAGAAAAGAAGGGGTCCAAGGACAGATCCTTGAGGAACCCCAACAGAGAGCAGGATGGGGGTGGAGGAAGATCTATGAGAGTGTACTCTGAAGGTACGGTGGGAGAGATAAGAGGAGAACCAGGAGAGGACAGAGCCCTGGAACCCAAATGAGGATAGTGTATCAAGTAGTAGATTATGATTAACAGTATCAAAAGAGGTGGATAGGTCAAGGAGGATGAAGATGGAGTAGTGACCTTTGGATTTGGCAAGGAACAGGTCATTACAGACTTTAGTGAGTGCAGTTTCTGTCAAGTGTAGAGGGCGAAAACCGGATTGAAATGGCATGAGAGAAGAGAAAATCAAGGCAGCGGCTGTGAATGGCGCGTTCAAGTACATAAGTACATAAGTACATAAGTAGTGCCATACTGGGAAAGACCAAAGGTCCATCTAGCCCAGCATCCTGTCACCGACAGTGGCCAATCCAGGTCAAGGGCACCTGGCACGCTCCCCAAACGTAAAAACATTCCAGACAAGTTATACCTAAAAATGAGGAATTTTTCCAGTCCATTTAATAGCGGTCTATGGACTTGTCCTTTAGGAATCTATCTAACCCCTTTTTAAACTCCGTCAAGCTAACCGCCCGTACCACGTTCTCCGGCAATGAATTCCAGAGTCTAATTACACGTTGGGTGAAGAAAAATTTTCTCCGATTCGTTTTAAATTTACCACACTGTAGCTTCAACTCATGCCCTCTAGTCCTAGTATTTTTGGATAGCGTGAACAGTCGCTTCACATCCACCCGATCCATTCCACTCATTATTTTATACACTTCTATCATATCTCCCCTCAGCCGTCTCTTCTCCAAGCTGAAAAGCCCTAGCCTTCTCAGCCTCTCTTCATAGGAAAGTCGTCCCATCCCCACTATCATTTTCGTCGCCCTTCGCTGTACCTTTTCCAATTCTACTATATCTTTTTTGAGATACGGAGACCAGTACTGAACACAATACTCCAGGTGCGGTCGCACCATGGAGCGATACAATGGCATTATAACATCCGCACACCTGGACTCCATACCCTTCTTAATAACACCCAACATTCTATTCGCTTTCCTAGCCGCAGCAGCACACTGAGCAGAAGGTTTCAGCGTATCATCGACGACGACACCCAGATCCCTTTCTTGATCCGTAACTCCTAACGCGGAACCTTGCAAGACGTAGCTATAATTCGGGTTCCTCTTACCCACATGCATCACTTTGCACTTGTCAACATTGAACTTCATCTGCCACTTGCACGCCCATTCTCCCAGTCTCGCAAGGTCCTCCTGTAATCGTTCACATTCCTCCTGCGACTTGACGACCCTGAATAATTTTGTGTCATCGGCGAATTTAATTACCTCACTAGTTATTCCCATCTCTAGGTCATTTATAAATACATTAAAAAGCAACGGACCCAGCACAGACCCCTGCGGGACCCCACTAACTACCCTCCTCCACTGAGAATACTGGCCACGCAATCCTACTCTCTGCTTCCTATCTTTCAACCAGTTCTTAATCCATAATAATACCCTACCTCCGATTCCATGACTCTGCAATTTCTTCAGGAGTCTTTCGTGCGGCACTTTGTCAAACGCCTTCTGAAAATCCAGATATACAATATCAACCGGCTCCCCATTGTCCACATGTTTGCTTACCCCCTCAAAAAAATGCATTAGATTGGTGAGGCAAGACTTCCCTTCACTAAATCCGTGCTGACTTTGTCTCATCAGTCCATGTTTTTGTATATGCTCTGCAATTTTATTCTTAATAATAGCCTCCACCATCTTGCCCGGCACCGACGTCAGACTCACCGGTCTATAATTTCCCGGATCTCCTCTGGAACCTTTCTTAAAAATCGGAGTAAGTATTTTGGAGAGGAAGGGTAGGAGGGAGATGGGGCGGTAGTTGGAAGGACAGGTAGGGTCTGGTGAAGGTTTTTTGAGGAGTGGTGTGACAACAGCATGCTTGAAGGAGTCAGGGACAGTTGCAGTGGAGAGAGAGAGGTTGAGGATGTGGCAGATGGGGGGGTGACAGTAGGAGAGATGGTGTTTAGTAAGTTGGTGGGGATGGGATCAGAGGAACAGGTGGTGCATTTCGAGGAGGAGAGAAGTTGGGCTGTTTCCTCTTCGGTGATATCAGGAAAAGAGGAGAAGGAGGCTTGGGTTGGTTGGTTGAGGGAGTGGGTTAAAGGGTGAAGAGGAGGAGGTGGCTTGGTAGCGAATTCAAGGTTGATCTTTTGCACCTTGTCGCGGAAGTAGTCGGCCAGTGATTGAGGAGAGAGTGAGGGGGGTGGGAGCGGAGGGCACTTTGAGGAGGCCGTTAAGGGTGGTGAAGAGACGACGAGGGTTGGAGCCGAGAGAATTAGTCAGTTGGGTGTAATATTCCTGTTTGGCAAGGAATAGGGAGGACTGGAAGGAGGATAGCATGAATTTGTAATGACAGAAGTCACTATGGGTGCGAGATTTCCTCCAGAGGCGTTCAGCAGATCGGGCGCAGGAGCGAAGGTATCGGATGCAAGGGTCAGCCAGGGCTGGGGATTAGTACGTCATGTGGGATGGGAGATGGATGGTGCAAGGATATCCAGAGCAGAGGAGAGAGTGGCATTGTAAGTAGAGACAACCTTGTCAACAGATATGGAGGACATGATGGATGGGAGGAGATTAGAGAGGAAAGGGTGGGAGGGTCAACAGCTTGGAGATTTCTGGAAGTGGTGGTTAGTAATGGGGGGGACTGAGGGGGAGGGTGATGAAGTATGAAGGTGATCAGGTGATGATCTGAGAGAGGAAGAGCAGAGGGGCAGAAATCAGAGGGTGAGCAGGAAGAGGAGAGGACGAGGTCAAGACAATGGCCAGAATGGTGAGTAGGGGTGGTGGAGCTCAGTTGAAGGTTGAAGGAGGATGTCAGAGTGAGGAACTGAGAAGCGTAAGAGTCGGATGGGTCGTCAGCCTGTATGTTAAAGTCTCCAAGAATGAAGGACGAAGATGAGGGTTCAAGAAAAACTGAGAGCCAGGCATCGAAGTCAGTAAGGAAGGAAGGAAGGAAGGAAGGGAGGTACTTGTCAGGAGGGCGGTAAATGACTGCAACTCTGAGTGGCAGTGGGTAGAAAAGACGGATGGAGTGAACTTCGAAGGATGAGAAGCAGTGAGACTGCGGTAGGAGGAGGGGTTGAAAACTACAAGAGGGCGAGAGTAGAAACCAGACGCCTCCTCCACGGCCAGCTGGAGAAGAGATTGCGTCCCGTGGCAAAGGGCCGCGACTGACGCAGAGTCATCAGGAGTGAGCCAGGTTTCAGTTAGGGCGAGCAGTTGAAGGAAACGGGAGATGAAGAGATCATGGGTGAAGTGAAGTTTGTTGCAGACCGAGCGGGCATGCCACAGGGCACACGAGAAGGGGAGGGAAGAGGGGGGGAGGAGGGGAATAGAGATGAGATTGGAGACATCCCAGAATCGTTTCCATGGATAGGACGAGGACAGGTGTGGGGGACCTAGATTGGGATTGATGTCTCCCGCGGATAGCAGGAGAAGGAGCAAGAGAGTGCGGAGGAGGGTGGGGGAGGTAGGGTGGTGAAGGCGACGAAGCCGGGATGCGCTTAGGAGGAATGGGGATGGGTTAATGGCAGGAAGGAAGTGTTGAAGGTTGAGAGCTAGGAAGAAAGAGGGGGATAGGAGAGATGGTGAGGTGGTGAGGGGTGGGTAGGGTATTGAAGTAGTGAGCAGGACGGGAGAGGACATGGGTGGGAAGTGAGTTCCTGATGTAGGCAGTGGTAGGGGGAGGGGAAAAGATTAGGAAGGGACAGGGCAAGGAAAAGAATGTGTATCGGGGCCATGAGTAGTGGCTGAGGTGTTTGTGGGTGCCTAAGTAGTGACTGGATCAGGCGGACTGGAACAATATGGAGCAGATTGGCTGCAGCCTCACATGATGGGGCATGGGGATTGATGATGGTTGAGAGTGCTTTCTCTGAGGCACAGGAGGACAAGGAGCTGAGACTCCTCAGGGGAGAAATTGGGCTTTCCCTCAGAGACATTTTTATCCAGAATGAGGAGCACGGTACCCTAATATAATAGACTGGACAAAATAGCCTTGTAACAAAATATTCCCTTAACAAAATAGCCCCAGTAACAAAATAGCTATAGCCCTTCACAAAAATAAGAAGTATAGTAAAAAAAAAACAACTGTCTCCCTTCCTTTGAGGGTCCAGCATCTCTTTCCCCCCTCTATCCTCACCTCCCAACATAGTCCAATATGCCTCCCTCTTCCTCCTGCCTACCCTCTGTGGTCCAGTATCTCTCCCATCTTCCTCCCCTGGCAATCCTCCAATGTTCCTGTGATCCACTGGCAACGTAAACAAGCTGCTTTGGCTGGCCCTGGAAGCATTCTCTGTTGTGTCCTGCCTACATGGACATAGGGAGTTGCATCAGATGAGGTGGAACACAACAGAGGGAACACTTCCAGGGCAAAGGGGAGACATACCTCAGCTCAAAAAGCAGTGTGACTCAGAAAGGCACATAGTTGCAGCAGCAGGAGCAGGTAAAATACTCAAGGGTGTGCTCTTTTGTAAGGGAGCTCATTTGTCAGGGGCCAAATTGTGGGCAAGCTCTTTTAGGGGGCTAATTTGCTGGGGGCTATTTTGTCAGGGACTTTTTTGTCAGGGCTATTTTGTGTTTGGGACTTTTATTGTCGGGGCTTTTTGTCTGGGCTATTTTGACCAGGTACTGAGGAGCACACTTCCATGTGCAGCACTATACATAGACATTTTACATGTGGAGGGGATGTTCTTCCGTTAGCAGACATTTTTTCACTGTGGGACCACTTCCGCATGTAGAAGTTTTCTGAAGGTTATTTTCCACTGGCAGGCACAACTTTCTGACGGTGTTTATGTCATTTTGCGGTGTGTCTTCATTGTGGATGTTTGTAGGGTGTATTTTTAAACATTGTAAGACATTTTTCTGTGTGATCTGTTATGGATACACTTTTTTTTTGTACTTGGATACTCCTTTGAAAATGCCTCTCTTCTTTCCCATAGATACAGTGGGGGAGAAAAGCCCTGGTAAATAAGGCTCAAAATTTGAAAGTATATTAATAGGGGTCATTGTCTATGAAAATTGTGATTTGGTTTATTCCTATTGAAATGCATTATTACAGTATACAAAATTTCATAAATTTGTGTGTAACTATAATCATGCTGTCATTTATTTTCTTTCCCAGTGTATCTGTCTCACCCTGTCATCTCTTCATGCTATCTTTATTATCCTTTTATATTTCTTCCTTTTCATATCTGTTAAGTACCTTTTTTATTTAGATTTAATTTGCATTCTGTTCTTAAGCTCTTATGCTGACCTACTTGTTACACTTGCTCTCACAATTTCACATTTTATATGTCTTCCACATTCACAATCACACAGTCAGGGTCACTAACCTCATACTTGTAAGTTGTCAGAATGTTGTCAAAAGTCTTCGTAGACAGTTAGGCACAATCACTCTCTATTATTTACATAGAGGTACTGTCGCAAAACAAACACAAAATCAGCAGGGTAGAACAGCAGAAAATTAAAATCAGAAAAGTTGATTTTATTCATCTCTGCAATTAATATATTGTATATGTTCAGGATTTCAGCTTACAATTGGTTAAAAGATCAAGTATCAAAAAAGAAATATAATAAATTTTATTTATTCACAAAGCCAAGTAGGATGAAAACACATTCCAAAACACTAGAGGCCCTGTTTACCAAGGTGTGTTAGTGTTTTTAATGTGCCTACACTTAGCGTCTGCACTAACCACGCAGGTGCCTATAGGAATATTGTAGGCACGTACATGGTTAACACGCGTACATGGTTAAAGCGTGTTAAAAATGTTAATGCGCCTATAACACTGCTTAGTAAATGGGTCCCTAGGCTTTTCATTTGCAGTTTTTGATTGGAAATCAGGAACGTTGGATTTGCCTATCTCTAATTATTCGAGAAAGACAGAAGCCTTAGATTTCTCCATTCTAGTTTGTAGCTTTCATATACTGAGCAAGGCTCTGAATTGACTGGAAACCCTAGAGCAAAGGTGGCAGCTGGAGGACTAAATCAACCAGTGCAACAGAAAAAAAAAAGTGCTTTAGTAATTCATGAGTATAAGAAATTAATTACATCTTGGTGGCAATCTTCTAACAGCACATTGAGGGTAATTCAATTTTTTAAAAAAAGTGCTATCCAGAAAAAAAGGATCAGTCCACTCCCACAGGTAAATCAGACACAACAGAAGGGTAGGAATGGCCACAAAAACCACAAATGCAGCAAGATGAAAAACCAGAGCCTTTATTCCAAATAGTGATGATGAATTCTTGGCTTTCTAGACTTGATTTAGAGTATTTGATATTTGCTTTATGCTTTTGTACTTGGCTTTCTCCAGAGCCATTTGCCCTCAGTATTAGAAAGCTTCAGTGCTGTTTGTTGTATTCATAAAGGACCTCTGAGGAAGGCCTAACTGCCGAAACATGGCCTGTGTTGGGTCCAGGATTGTCACTTACACCTGTTCATCACCATTTAGAATAAAGGCTCTGTTTTTATTTTATCCTGCTGCATTTGTGGTTTTTATGGTCATTCCTACCCTTTTGTTGTGTGATAAAACAAATGCTAACATTTATGCACCTATCATGTAAATGATCAGAATACTGGCATATTTGGTAACACAGTAAGTTATGGCAGATAAAGACCTACATGCTCCATCCAGTCTCTCCAGAAAGGTGGCAAGGATTGTACCTGTGACTGCATATAGATTACTCCCCCTTTCTTTAAGGTTGTAACTGATGCCTGATGCAGTCTACTCCCACTTGCCTTTTTTCATCCTTAAAGTGTGAAAATTATTTAAGTTTTACTGTGAATGGAAATTCTCTTGTTCTGCCTCACCTTATTTGTATAGAGGCAGATGATAGGATATGTAATAAGATTACACATCCCTGTAATAGTCTCTTTCACAGCACGTGTCCAGTTCCCTATGTCTTTTAGACTCTTTCTATTGGCTTGCCTTGTTCTCTGTGCATGCTGGGCTAGTTGTTCCCCCCTTTTCTCTCCATTGGGTCTATCTCCTTTCTGAACTACAACTGTGCTGTATTCTGTTTTATGATCCTTTCAAGCTACTGTGACTATCAAGATTTCACTAGTGTAAAAATATAAACAGCATTACTATTCCGCATGTTGCTGCAATCTCCCATCCTCTTTTGCTTGAGAGAGGGAGAGAGAGCGAGCGAGCAAGCGAGCTGGAGAACAGACTCCCAGCTTGCAAGGCAAAAACTCTTGTCCAGCACATCTGAACTGTAAGTTATTTTACCTTGTTTGATTACTGCATTAAAGAAGATAGAAGATTTTGGTTCAAGAGTTCGGAGTCTTTTCATAGTGATGTTCTATACTCTGGTTTAAACTGCATGCTAATCACACTCCACACCTGACCCCAGACAACTTGTGGCAATAGCCAGCCACAGGTACCAACTGCCATCAAGCTAGAAACTTCAGAGAGAGAAGATCTAGCAACATATATGGCTTGAGAAAATATGGTGAACATGGAGTTATCCAGTTCAATGACTGCCAGGAAAAGTATAGAGGGTAGAAATCTGACTTTAAGGATGCCATAGCAATTATGAAACCTACCCCAAGGCAAGAAATAAAACTGATAATAAAATGGCTGGGAACTGAGTTAGCCAATTGTTTAAAGTGATTAAAGGATGCATAGTTGCATGAACCCTCCAGAGGTTTGAAAGAAATGTGGGAAAGAATTGACCAACATTGTTGCAGTCCATAAGCTATCCAAAAGGCACTGATGAAGAGAGTAAGGAGTTTCCCAAAGGTTACAAGTAGAGATAATGACAAGTTACAAGAATTAGATCTCCTCCAGGAACTGGAAGCAATCAAAGCTGATCTGAACCTTCCAGGCTTGTGCTACTTTAGGCATGCACAAGATTACAATGAAGCTGCTGTATGACATAAGATAGAAATGATCATCATTAGGCACAAAGTATAAAGAGGACAACCAAGAGATGTTTCTTCTCTTTACACTCTTTGTAAAGTTTATCTGAGATTTATTATTATTATTAACATTTGTATAGTGCTACCAGACGCACGCAGCGCTGAACACCCGACACAGAGAGACAGTCCCTGCTCGATAGAGCTTGCAGTCTAAAAATACAGACAGACAAGACAATTAAGGGCGAGGAAAGTACTGGGTGAGAAGGAACAAGGATAGGGGAATTGAGTAGTTGTTAGGAGCCAAAAGCAGTGGTGAAAAGGTGGGTTTTCAGCATAGATTTGAAAACAGGTAGAGATGGAGCTAGACGTACAGGCTCAGGAAGTCCATTCCAGGCATAAGGTGCTGCGTGGGAAAAGGAACGAAGCCTGGAATTAGCAGTGGAGGAGAAGGGGGATGTCAAGAGAGATTTGTCCAGCGAGCGGAGTTTACGGGGAGGAATGTAGGGAGAGAGGAGAGGTAATGGGGGGCTGCAGAATGGATGCATTTAAAGGTCAGTAAGAGAAGTTTGAACTGTACACAGAAGCGGACAGGGAGCCAGTGAAGTGACTTGAGGAGTGGGCTAGTGTGGGTAAAACGATTTTGGCGGAAAATAAGTCATGCTGCAGAATTTTGGACAGACTGGAAAGGAGAGACATGGCTGAGCGGAAGACCAGTGAGAAGCAAATTGCAATAATCCAAGCGAGAGGTGACAAGGGTTTGGTTAAGGGTTCTGGTAGCGTATTCAGAGAGGAAGGGGCAAATTTTGCTAATGTTGTAGACAAAGAAGCGATAAGTTTTGGCCGTCTGCTGGATGTTAGTGGAAAAGGAGAGGGAGGAATCAAAGATGACTCCTAGGTTGTGTTTTAAATCCGTCCCTCTGTGTACCCCCGTGGGATCCTTCCACGGAGGTGTACAGAGGGTCTGTTCTTCTATGATCTTGTGGACCGCCTCCCTGAATTCCTGTGAGACCCCTTCCCATGGGTATCGCTGTTGGGGAGGCATCAGAAGGCGCAGTTCAAGTCTAATTCCCATGACCACAGCTTTCTGTCCTTTTGGGTCTAAATGAATCTTTGGCCATTTGTGTTCCCACATATATGCTTATTAGAAATCACCCCTGATTAAATCAGTGTGGCATCTTACTTGTGTATGGAGTATTTTGTAGAACAAATGACAGGTATAGAATAAATAGAAATAAAGACAGATAGTTTACAGAAATAAGATTTTTATTCTTACCAAAATCATGTCTTCAATTTTGTACATTCATCAGACAGATTTTAGGTTCAACTGCACAGAGCTCTGCCGTCGGAGAAGCGTTGGGGAAAGTTCCAACAATCTGCCTAATTCTCATCTCTTTTATAGGCGCAGGTCTCAATACAAGTCAATGGCAAGACACTTTTTTTCTTAATATTGCACAACCTCTGAATCATACTTTTCTACCGGTCAGGTGCCCACTTGTACCCACCTCTCCTTTCCGTTTTAGCTATTGCAAGTTATTGCGCAATTTCCCTTTTTGTAAACAACTTTTTTTTTTTTCCTTTTATAAAGATATCTTAATATGGACATATCAGTGTCATATCATCTTGTAATCTGGGTGCCATCTTATAGAAAGACAAACTCCATTTTAAAAACCAAACTTTATCCATTTTTGTCCATTATTCCTACATCATAGGTGCTACATTCAATTTGAAAGTTGTACCAGGTTTTGTTAAGACTCATCATGCAGTCCTGCTTTTGCAGGTTCTCAACTATAAGGCCATTAGCTGGTTATCAGGCCTAGTCAGGGCTTCTCAGCTGGTTAAAGCCGTGTAACTTGGCCCACCACCATTCCAGTGGATGGATCCCAAGCTGGGACACATATTAACAGTTGCGAGAAGATGAGACAGGGAGAATGGGGGAGGGGCGAGGTGGGCTTGGGGGGAAAGACAATAAGCTCAGTTTTGGCCATGTTCAGTTTCAGGTGGCGGTGTGACATCCAGGCAGCTATGTCGATCAAGTAGGCTGAAACTTTGGCCTGGGTTTCAGCAGTAATGTCAGGTGCGGAGAGGTAGAGCTGAGTGTCGTCGGCATAAAGATGGTACTGGAAAACGTGAGATGAGATCAGAGAGCCCAGGGAAGAAGGGGGCCAAGGACAGATCCTTGAGGAACTCCAACTGAGAGTGGGACAGGGGTGGAGGATGATACACCACAATATACTCTGAAGGTACGGTGGGAGAGATAAGAGGAGAACCAGGAAAGAACAGAGCCATGAAATCCAAACGAGGACAGTGTGGCAAGAAGAAGACTATGATTGACAGTGTCAAAAGCAGCGGATAGATTGAGCAGGATAAGGATGGAGTAATGGCCTTTGGATTTGGCGAGGAATAGATCATTACAGACTTTAGTGAGCGCTGTTTCAGTCGAATGTAGAGGGTGAAAGCCGGATTGAAGCGGATCAAGGATGGCATGAGAGGAGAGAAAATCAAGGCAGCGGCTGTGAACGGCACGCTCAAGTAACTTGGAGAGGAAAGGTAAGAGGGAGATGGGATGGTAGTTGGAAGGACAGGAAGGGTCCAATGATGGTTTTTTGAGGAGCGGTGTGACCACAGCATGTTTGAAGGCGACAGGGACAGTTGCAGTGGAAAGAGAGAGGTTGAGGATGTGACAGATAGAGGGGGTGATAGTGGGAGAAATGGAGTTAAGTAAGTTGGTGGGAATGGGATCAGAGGGACAGGTAGTGCATTTCGAGGAGGAAAGAAGGTGTGCAAGTTCCTCTTCGGTGATATCAGGCAAGGAAGAGAAGGAGGCATTGGTTGGGTGATTAAGGGAGTGGGTTAAGGGAAGAAGAGGAGGCGGCGGCTTGGCAGAGAGATTTAGCAAAGTTGTACCTGATGTTTGATGTACCTGAAGCAGGCAAGACAGGCTACTTCCCGAGTTAAAATCTGGTCAAGAATTACTGCAACACCAGAAAGCCTATAGCTGTACACATGTTGCCCGCAACAAACCCACCATCTGGTTGTTTTCATACTACAGAGAAAGTAGATCCAGACCAACAGTTCCTATACATAAGAAAACTCAGCTATCAAGTGCACAGAGTGCGATAATGACCAGTGTGTTAGTGCCTTACATCCCAACAAGAGTGAGCCTACTTCCCCAGAAACCCCAGCCTCTGAGTTGAGCCACAGCAGGGAGAAGGAGGCAGAGCAAGCATCACCACTGAATGTTACTCCAAATTGTACACAAGTGTGTGGAGAAGGATGCAGTGGAAGGTCATACATCAAGATATGTATACCTACATATACATGGAGTGGAGCAGTAGCCTAGTGGTTAGTACAGTGGACTTTGATCCTGGGAACTGAGTTCAATTCCCACTGCAGTTCCTTGTGACTCTGGGCAAGTCACTTAACCCTCCATTGCTCCTGGTACAAAATAAGTATCTGAATATATGTAAACCGCTTTGAATATAGTTGCAAAAACCTCAGAAGGCAGTATATCAAGTCCCATTTCCCTTTCCCTACAGTATATCCAAAAGATTCCCTGGTAAGGATGAAATTATTTTACATCCAGGGAGATCACTAACCCTACAACCTCAAGACCTGTACAGGGATGACAAAGAGGGTGGGAAGAACAGCAAGCGGATATATGATAGAAACTATGGATGGCAGCAACAAAACCCATCTACCAACTCTTATTGAGTGTAGTCAGATACCTGATAACAGGGAGGACATTTCCACACCAGAGGTTGTGAACCCCCCCCCCCCCCCCCCCCCTCTAATTTGCAACCCATAGCGGAGTATCTGCAGCCTTTGGACCCAAGTGCTGAAATCTTTCTCTTGTTGAGAAGAGACGTACCAATATTTATCAGCAGTCATGAGTTATGTGCAGGTCTACCCAATGCTCCATATGTCTTCTGACTTGCCATGGGATGGGTGATAGCAGGTGATGTCTGTCTTAACAGACTGAGGAGACCAACCAGCTTATAATCGAAAGAGAAAAACGCCTATATTTCGACCCAAATTGGGAGATGGACGTTTTTCTCGCAAAGGTGCCCAAATTGGTATAATCGAAAGCCGATTTTGGGCGTTTCCAACTGCACTCCGTCGCGGAAACGAATGAAGTTGACGGGGGCTTGTCGGAGGCGGGACTGGGGCGTGGTTATCAGCCGAGGAGAGATGGGCGTCTGTAGCTGATAATCGAAAAAAAAGGCGTTTTTACTGCAATTTTGGATCACTTTTTTTGGACCCTTTTTTTTCACGAACAAGTCCCAAAAAGTGCCCCAACTGCCCAGATGACCACTGGAGGGAATCGGGGTTGACGTCCCCGGACTCCCCCAGTGGTCACTAACCCCCTCCCACCAAAAAACCCCCACTTTAAAAACTTTTTTCCCAGCCTGTATGCCAGCCTCAAATGCCGTGCCCACCTCCATGACAGCAGAATGTGTTCGATCCTCTCACAGCCTTTCCCTGGGTCAGATGTGGCTCTCGGGTGCAGTACAGGGTCACATCAGCATTGCATTGTGGTGGGTGTAGGGTATTGGGCTCCGTGATTTCATTAGCTTGTGTTACAGTCTCACAATATTGGTAGTTGGTAGGCTCTTCTCCCATGGTGCTTTTCCCCCTGCCTACTGGGTCAGAGTGTGCCCTGTTGTGTTTCCTGTTGTAGTCCATGCTAATACACTTTGAGGATCTCTTTTTCCAAGTTTTTAATCTGAAAGCATTGACAAGAGACAGCTGGTAACATAGTAACGTGGAGGGGCATAATCGAATGTCGCCGGCGAAATAGATCACCAGTGATCTATTTTGGCGGCAGCGCTACAGCTGGCCGGAACCTTATTATCGAAAAAGATGGCCAGCCATCTTTTTTTTCAATAATACGGTTTAACCCGGCCAAATGCCAGAGTTCGCTGGGTTTGAGATGGCCGGTTTTGTTTTTCAGCGATAATGGAAAAAAATGCCAGCAATCTCCAATCCGGCGACATCCAAGGCATTTGGTCGTGGGAGGAGCCAGCATTTGTAGTGCAGTGGTCCCCCTCACATGCCAGGACACCAACTGGGCACCCTAGGGGTCAGTGTGGTGGTCTTCAGATAAAGCTCCCACATGCATAGCTCCCTTACTTTGGGTGCTGAGCCTCCCCCAACCCCCCCCCCCCAAAACCCACAAATGTAGAACACTACCGTAGCTCTTAGGGGTGAAGGGGGCAACTACATGTGGGTACAGCGGGTTTTGCAGGGCTCCCATTTACCAGCACAAGTGTTACAGGTAGGGGGGGATGGACCTGGGTCTGCCTGTGTTAAGTGCACTGCGGTACCCACTAAAAGTGCTCCAGGGACCTGCATACACCCAGGCCTCTAGGACTTGTTGCTGCTGTATAACCTTGGCACACCAGTTGACACCTGAAGACTAATCTCTTTGAAAAAGTCCTTTGTTTGAATAAGCACGTTTACTCACAGTTAACTGCAGATCAGAGGTTGTGCCCCACTGGCAAAGAGTCTCCCTGGTACTGAGATGAGCAGTAGGTCAGAGCTGGCAGAATGGTGTACAATGCCCTCTTTCAGCAACATTCAAGGTAATGACTAAGTTCTCTAACGTGAGTAACACATGAAAGGGATCTAAAAGTGGCTTACAAAAATGGCCACTACCTCATGGACTACCGGAAACAAAACTGGACACACTCTGACCCAGTTAGCAGGGGGAAAAGCACCATGTGAGTAGAGCCCACTACCCTACACCCACCACAATGCATTGCTGATGTGACTCTGCAGTGCACCTAACAGAAAAGGTGTCACACTCACCCGAGAGCCACATCACAACCAGGGAATGGCTGTCAAAGGATAGGACACATTCTGCTGTCATGGAGGTGGGTACGGCATTTGAGGCTGGCATAGAGGCTGGCAAAATATGTTTTATTTTTATTTTTTTAGTGTGGGAGGGGGTTGGTGACCACTGGGGGAGTATGGGGAGGTCATCCCCGATTCCTTCCGGTGGTCATCTGGTCAGTTGGGGCACCTTATTGAGGCTTGGTCGTGAAATAAAAGGACCAAGTAAACACGGCGAAATACTGCTTAACACCGCTTTTTTTTCCATTATCCGCGAAAGCCAGCCATCTGGTAGCCACGCCCATGTCCCGCCTTTGCTACGCCACGACACGCCCCTTTGAACTTTCATCAGCGAGGCGACGGGAAAGCAGCGATGCTGTCAAAAAGCCGCTTTTGATTATACCGATTTCGCCGCTTTTGAGAGATCGCCGGCCATCTCCCGATTTATGTCGGGAAATGGCCGGCGATCACTTTCGAAAATGAGCTGGATAGTAACATAATAGATGACAGCAGAAAAAGACCTGCACGGTCCATCCAGTCTGCCCAAGAAGATAAACTCATATGTGCTACTTTTTGTGTGTCTTTCAGAGATGCCAAGAGTGGCCCATCTCAAAGCTGGAGATTGAAGGGCAAAAATGAGCCTTTTCTTGTGGGCCCCAGCATGTCTTATACCAGTTCTGGCATATATACATTCCAAAACCTGACATATTCTAATCAGTAAATAGAAAATAAAATTCCTTTTTCTACCTTTGTTGTCTGGTCATTTCATTTTTCTAATTATGTTGGTCCCAGTCTCTGGTTTCTCTTAACTCTCCTTCCAGGGTCTCTTTGTCCATTTGGCATTTATTCTCTCTCTATGTTCATCATTTGCTGTGTCCAGTATCTCCCCTCTGTGTCCTGCCCCTATCCTCCTGCTAGTTTGAGCATATCCCTTCTCTGTGTCATTATTCTTGCCCTGTTCGATAGTTCTCAACTGTGTCCATATCTCACCCTCTCTGTCCAGCATTGCCCATCTGTGTCCCTGTCTCCCCTCATGTTCAGCATTGACCCCTTTGTGTCCCTATCCCTCCCCATATCCATCTTCTCCCTTCACTCTTTCCTTTCCCCTTTCCTCCCCTTTCTTGTGGTAAGCATCTCTCCATCTCTCTTCTTTTCCTCCTATCCTCAACCCCCTGGGGGTCCAGCATCTCCTTTCCCTCCCACCCCCAAAGTCCAGAATCTATCTTCCATCCTCCTACCCCCCACAACCAACAGCCAGTATCTATCTTTCTCTCTCTTTCCTTCCTCCTGTCTCCCCTGTCTCAGCATCTCTTCCTCCTCTTTACCCCTCTCCTGTGGCCCAGCATCTCTCATGCTCCCTCTGCTTTTCTTTTCTAATTTAATTGTTTTGTATAAGCTGATCTGTTTGTGCCACTCAAACTCCCTCTGAGTCTAATTCCTACCATTGTTGCTCAAAATTCCTACATTTACATTCCAATTCCTCAGTATGCCAAGGTGAGGTTCTTATTATACCTAGTGTTATTGCTTTCTCTTTTAATGTTTCATCTATTGTATTCTGCAATATATGTTCCATGATTTTTGGGCAGACCAGAAATAAGACTAAATACAGTCCAAAGAATCAATTTTACTAAATAGCAGCAGCGGAGGGGCATAAACTGCACCTGACTTATCTAAGTTTCATCCTTCTGGGCTGCATGGAGCCTAAAATATTGTGGAAACTGAGACAAATATCACATAAAAGAGATCAACACATATTAATAATCACTTACAAAGATAATCAAATTATAGTAATCATAAATAACAAATAATCTAAAACCATAAAACAAAATAAAAAGAGACTAATGTGCAAGTCAGACTGAAAGCTAGCAGCATTTTCAAAACATACAATAAATAAATTAAAATCTTGACCAAATCATAAAACAATATAAGATGAGACTAATATACAAATCAAACTAATGCTAGCAGCATTTTGCTATTAAAGCACTTACAAGGTTAAACTAAAAGTCATATACAGAGCCATGTTAAAAATGAAGTTGCGCTACTAACACAAACCATATACAAAGCCATATTAAAAATTGAAGCTGAACTGCTGTCACAAACAGGGGCACCAGAACATATTACATATCCAGATGGGGAACCATAGAAACTTGCACCAGAGCTCGTAAAAACTGAGACCCCCCTCCCCCCGAGATTCATTGTTATTTTAAAACAAATGTTTACAACAGAGCAGTTAAAAAGAAGCACAAATACTCACTGTTTCTCTCCCTCAGCCAACAGTCTGTTGTGAGTTCAGCTTGCTAGTTCCTCACCTGAAGCTTCTAAGCATAATCAAGGTCACAAGACCAACTGACTTAGCAAATCTGAACACAGCACTAACAATAAAAAAAAGTCAGCACACAGCACTAACGCTTTGTGGGTATGTTTTTTTTTTACTATTTTGTTACAATTGCACCCATTCACCAGTTTGATTGATTTTTTATTGACCTATTGATCAATTATTCCAGCTTGCTCTTTTTTTTACATTTTTTTTTATTTATGTGGATATATACATTACATTCAGTGGCCCTTTTACTAAAGGGTTGGTGCACAGCAACAGGCTTGCCACGTGCCAATCCGAAACTACCGCCAGGCTACCACAGGAGTCTGACAGTAGTTCCCACCCCCAGCGTGCACCATTTCCGGTGCTACAAAAATATTTTCTATTTTTATAGTGCCAACTACCAATGGGTTAGCGCTGGAGCCCTTACTGCCACCTTAATGGGTAACAGTAAGTGTTCCCCCTGCCCCAAAAGGCCATGCGGCAAGTGGTTCACTTACCACATGGCCATTTCTTTTCCCCAAAAATGGCCAGCCTTTTACCCACGCATGTTAGAAACACATGTTGATGCTAGCGCTGGCCCCCTTTTACAGCAGTTTAGTAAAAGGGCCCCTTAAAGAATAAACCGATGAGTATCACTACTCCCCCTGAACAAAAGCGAAACTTCCTCCGCCCCAACAACACAGCCCCCCAACATACTAACCCTGTCTCCTCCTGTAAAACCCTGTCTTTCCCCGATCTACCCTCCTCTCACTCACCTTTTCCCTCCCAGGACTCATCCTAGGGATTGGCATCAGTGGGCATTGTTTTGAGGTGGCAGTGAGTTCAGCTGCACTATCGGCAGGATACCATACTGTGCTGCTAGCTGTCACAACCAGCCACATCTCCCACCCACTCCCACATTAGACAGGTAAATTGGGATTTTTACAGCAATGGCTGTTTTTTTGTGCCCAAAATCCTTCTGTAATACTAAATGTCTATGTTCTTATCTATTTCCACCATTCATGATGTATATTGTAAGCCACATTGAGCCTGCAAAGAGGTGGGGAAATGTGGGATACAAATGCAATTAATAATAATAATAATAACAATAATGCAGCTAAATAAAAGGGTCCCAATATTGATTTTCATCATCTTTACCTATATTCTCGCTATAATGTTTGTTTGTGAAATTTTTCCTTTTCTGATGCCAAATTGTCCTATTAATATATTTAAAAGTTCTATAAATAATAATTTAAAAATTAATGATGGCCAAAAAAGGCAAGTACAGACATATAATCATTGACCCCCAAATCTTTCCACCCTCAAGAATGTCTTAAGCTTACATTCAATACACATATACTTGAACTTAAGGGTCAAACTCTTTTTAATAGTATTCTCTCTTTACTTACTATTCATTTCTGTGTCATTTTCTGTAGTCATATTTCACTTTATTCTATATTTTGTTGCTTGTTCTCTAGTCTTCTTCAGCATTGTCTATTATTGCTCTAAGGTTTCATGTAATCTTTTCTTTACTACTTTTCCTCTCTGCGTCTGTAGTTATAGTTTCTTATGATGCTCTGTTTTTCTCTCGTTCTGTCACCCTCTGCACACATTCACTTTTTCATATCGCTCTGCTTTTTGTGGAAACAGTTCACAAACAGACCATCATAATGGCCATTGGTTGCAATGCAGATAATAGAAAAGCATAGAGGAAGGAGAGAGTAAAGAAGAAGGATTACAATTTGAGAAGAATCAATAATCAAGGTACAATATCTAGAGAAGGGGTAGTCAACAGTGCAGTGCTTGATCCTTAGTGTTCTTGGAAAAGCCATGTGTTAAAGGAGGCTTTGATATAATTTGTTTCAATGACAAAGATGGTGTGTTCCGTAAATAGGGGCAATGTAGCTAAATGGAGCATGATTTGTGACTTCTAGCCATATTTTTGTTGGATGTGGAATGGTAAAGTAAATACGTTGGGATGGGCTTAGACTACAGATTGAAGTATATAGCAAAAGGATGTCTTGAACAACTGGTAATACAGGTTCTAAACGTCAGGATAATTTTGAGCTTAATTCTATGGGCCAACAAAAGCTGATGATGATCAATCAGCAAAGGAGTAATGTGGTTGAAAATATGTTCTTTGCAGAATAGTTTTATAGCAATTTATATTTTATGGATATAATCCTAATGTTCTGGAGAATTTCATTTTTACAAGCATATATCAAAGGTTTTGAACATCCCCTTTTTGCAGGAAAGATTAAAGCAGCCATAGATGTTTGAAGAGAAAGATGGATGATTATATAGGGCTAAAAGTCATTTCAGGGTCCATCAAGATTCTTAATGCTATATTTCTGGTAAAGAGCCCTCAGTGAAGAGGGAAGTCACAGCTATTGAACAATGGTGACACCTACTGGATGGATATAGGAGCTACAATTGTAGAGTTCTGGAAGGAGTTCAGGTATTTGGTCCTCAGTTGAAGACTTCAACTGAAATAACTGGATTGGATGGGAATGATATAACATACAGGAAAAATAATCCTGAATAGTGGCAAATGAAGGGTCATGATGCTGGAATTGTAGCAATGGTTTGTCTGATTGAGTTGCGACCTGAAAGCCAAAAGGAGCAAAAGGAAGCTGTTGGACCAAACACTCACCTTCTCTTTCTCCTAAAAAAAATAAAACAGAATTAAATGGACTTTCTGTAGGCTTTTACCTGTTTCACATGGAGGACAGCATCTTTAGCCTTTAAGGATAATTTTATAAATAGATATGTATTTATTTTCAGAAATGCATTCAGGTTCCCAGTATGCTTGGATTTTTCACAGGAAATTAGTTGTTAGAGCTAAAAGTGTCAACACTAAATATTCCAAGTTTATGTAGAACAGGAATTCACATCTTCTTTAAGCAGTCAAAGCAGTAAGAGGGAAAAATCTGTTTACAAGTTTCATTAGGGTATTCACACAGAACTAATGATTCATACGACTAACTCATTAAACTTTGAATTTTATTGCTTTTATGCTCTGCTAATCTCTGACTCATCAGCTTGACTGTAAGAGAAATGACAGGACTACATTATATCACAGGATGATGTAAGGAAAAGGATTTTTAGCCTACTTTTTGTGTAGAAGGCTCAAAGCAGTTTACAGCATTAAAAAGTGATGTGCTAGCCATGTTAGTCCACTTTTTAAAGGTAATAGAAGTAAAACAAAACAGAGAAAATAAAATAAGATGATACCTTTTTTAATGGATAACAATACGTTTTTGATTAGCTTTCAAAGATAACCCTTCTTCAGATCAGAAATGAGCAAATGTTGACAAATATCAGAATATTTATTTATTTATGACATTTCTACCCTATATTTTCCTGCTGTAATTCGAGTTCAATGTGGCTAACAAGCTACAAGAAGTCTGTACAAAATATGAAATAAAAACCATCATCCCACACATATCAACAAAAGGAAAGAATCATAAATACATATGCAATGGTGGTGGTGGGGAACTAGGCATCAGCATCAATTAACAGAAATATATAAGTGAAACATAAAAGCATTCCAATGACAGGAAGAGGGTGGGGTGGGTTAGGTGAGAAACAGGTAGAGCTGGGTGGGTGAGAGACAGGGAGAGATGGATGAGTGATAAGAGTGACAAAGCAGTACAATTTTATAGTTTATAATGGGATAGAAAACCAAGATCTTTGTTAAGTCCTGTCTGGTTGGTGTCAAAATATTTCATTTTGAATTCCAAGGTCTTATGTTCCTCAATTGCCTTAAAATTTCATTTTAGTATTCTCATCATAAAATCATTGACACAATGTTCTAGTTTTGTAAAGTGCTGTCCCACAGAGGTGACATCCCAGTTGGCATTGTGATGTTTAATACAATGTCTATGTAAATTGATTCTTGTCTTTAGCATCTGGCTTGTTTCTCCAAATATAGCCCTCTTCTTCACACTTTTTGAATTTAATGATATATATCACATTTGAAGATGAGCATATGAAGAATCTCCTTAAACTGAATGGTTTCTTTCCCCATGTGAGTGACTGTGGGATCCTGTGAATGTGTTGGCACAGTTTGTAGCTTGGTATATTGCAGGGACATGTGCCGTTCTCTTCTTTTTGAGCTTGCATTGGGAGCTTCCATTTCACTAATTTGTGTTTTAAATTAGGTGGCTGTCAGAAAGCAAGCACTGGTGGAGCTAGGAATATTTCTTTCAGTACTTTATCCTTCTGGAGTAGTGGCTGTAGATCTTTTATGATTCTTCTAAATGTTTGCATCTCTAGATTATATGTCACTATAAAGGGGATTCTCTCTGTGGCTTTCTTTTCTTTGTACTGCAATAGGTTTTCTCTGCGTATTTTGTATTTTAGTTTCATATGCATTAAAAAATGTCTCAGTTCTGCCATGATGAGGTTAGCATTTTGCGATGCCATCCTGCTGGACACCATGGACAGGAGGGAAAAGGAAGATGGGAAAGAGAGAAATACTGAAGAGGGGAAGGGGAGGGGGGAATGCTAGACACCATGGACAGAAGGAGGAAAAAAGAAGGGTGAGAGAGATGCTGAAGAAGGGAGGGGGGAATACTGGACACTATGGGTGGGGGAGGGGACAGAAGAAGGGAAAGAGAAGGGAGTGGAGGAGAGAGATGCTGAATTCCATGGTGGGGGGAAGGGAACAGAGATGCTGGAAACTATGGGGGGGGGGGATTGAGAGGGAGGAAAGTAGAGAAATATTGCAGACAATAGGGGAGGGAAGACAGAGATGCTGGAGACCATGGGGGGGGGGGGTCGAAGAAGTGAAATGCTGGACACCGTGGGGGAGGGGTTGAGAGGGAGGGAAAAAATGATGTTGGATGCCATGAGGAGGGGACTATGGCAGGGGTGGGGTAGAGCTGGGAGTGGAACTTTGGCACTCCCAGACAAAAAATCTGTCTCTGGCAAAAGTGTATAAATGACGTTGAAGGTGGAAGTGCAAGAAACTACCCACAGGAGACCTAGAATTACTTCTTTAGTGAAGGGTTATGACAGTGGTGTAGCCAAGGGTGGGCTTGGGTGGGCCCAGGCCCACCCACTTTGGGTTCAGGCCCACCCAGTAGCAGCATACCTATGATGTGGCTGGCAGGGATCCCCAAGCCCCACCAGCCGAAAACTCCCAACAAGTGTCCCTCCTGCATACCTTGTAAGTAGCAGATTTTCGCCTGCAGTGAGCAGTGACATACATACTGCTTGCACCGGCCCCACAGCCTTCCCTCTGATGTATTTCTGCCTAGGCGGAAACAGGAAGTTGCATCAGAGGGAAGGGTGTGGGGCCAACATGAGCAGTGTGTATTAGTTGCTGCTTGCTGCTGGTGAAAATCTGCTATTTAAAAGGTATACGGGAGAGGGGGGATGTTTGAGAGACCATATGGCATGCAGGCGAGAGAAGGAGAGACCAAATCACCTGTGGGACGGGGCGAGGTTCTTCTGCCCACCCATCTTGGGCCCAGGCCCACCCAAAATTGGGTGTCTGGCTACGCCCCTGGGTTATGATACTTGTTGCAGCCACTTCTCATTGATTCTATAGACAACTTGCCTTTTATTTTTCATCTTTCTTCTGTTGTACATTCTTGATAAATACTGGAGTGCCCATTAAATGAACTTTATAATTAAAGTAGCAGTGATCTCCTCTCCTCATTTTGCCTGTTAGCAATTTACTGTATCTAAGCTTTATTTCTTTCTAGTACTGAAAGCTCATTAATAGGAGGGGACCTCCTAACAGTCTGTAAGCAGTGAGAGTGAGGTGTGTTAAAAGTACATTTTTAGGCATAGACACCGCATTTTGATTATGTGCTTGCCTCCTGGGTAATCCTAAACCCTGACCAACAAGTGGGCTCCTACACATGTATGATAATTTCTTACCTGAAAGAGTTCACAATCCAACTAGCTACTGAAAGCAACAGGAGGCAAGACTTACCCAAGATTATATATAGTATTATTGTGTGTAGAGGGATTTGAACCCTGATTTCACTGGCTCATGGAGGAGTAGCCTAGTGGTTAGTGCAGTGGACTTTGATCATGGGGAACTGGGTTCACTTCCCACTGCAACTCCTTGTGACTCTGGGCAAGTCACTTAACCCTCCATTGCTCCAGGTACAAATAAGTACCTGCATATACTATGTAAGCTGCTTTAAATATTTTATTTATTTGTTGCATTTGTATCCCACATTTTCCCACCTTTTTGCAGGCTCAATGTGGCTTACATATTACTGTTAATGGCGTTAGCCGATTCCGGTCTGAACAAATACATGGTTTGGATTAATTCAAAGCAATATTGTGGTAGAATGAGGTACATATATGGTAGGTATAGCTACAAAAACCACAGAAAGGCAGTATATCAAGTCCTTTTCCCTTTCCCCATTGCTATAAACATTAAACCATTCCTTTTCCATGTGTGGGATAATTTTATAACAAGATATATTTGTTTAAACCCCATAAACAACCCTATTTTAAGTCCATTTTATAAAGGCAACATTTACACCTAGGCAGCCCCCAAACCACAAATATTACATTTTACATCTGCTCCAAAGTAGGTGCAAATGTGTATGTTTATTCTGCATGTGTACATTGTAACTGTCTCTCTGCTCCAACCAGAAGATGCCCCCATGAATACATATGTGTGGTGCACATGTAATTATGGATGATCTTGTAGGCATGCTTGTACAGTCTTTTGAGCACATACTGACTACATGTGGAAAAATCTTTATAGAATTAGGGGGATGGGATTTGATATACAAACTATCTGTGGTTACATTCAGAGGTTTGCATATTATATACAGGTACTTATTTTGTACCAGGGGCAAGGGAGGGTTAAGTGACTTGTCCAGAGGCACAAGGAGCTACAGTGGGAATCAAACCCAGATCCCCTGGTTCTCAGGCCTCTGCACTAACCATTAGGCTCGAAGCCAGATAGTTGGGTAAATAGCAATTTAAACTCAACTCTATAAATAAGCAAGTATAAATTCCTCTCGTTATTCTAAAAAATAGATTTCAATTATATATTAGACTTAAATTGCAAACCGGAGGAAAAGACGTCAGATTCTCGGCTGTCACTAGCTGAATTATTTTCAAGTGAATGCCAGACGAGCTTCCTCACTAGTCAGAAAAACCTCCAGTATATTTTTTAAATGTTTATTTATAGAATTTAGTTGAAAATATAAAGGGGCACTTATCTTAAATGTGGCTCACATATCTTGGTTTGCCATATTTAAGTCACATTTAAGATAAGTGCCCCTTTGTATATTCAAATAAATTCTATAAATAAACATTTAAAAATATACTGGAGGTTTTTCTGACTAGTGAGGAAGCTTGCCCGGCATTCACTTGAAAATAATTCAGCTAGTGACAGCCGAGCATCTGAAATCTTTTCTTTCGGTTTACAATTTAAGTCTAATACATAATTGAAACCTAATTTTTAGAATTACGAGAGGAATTTATACTTCTTTATTTATAGAGTTGAGTTTATACTTTGGCGAGTACCATATAAAGTTGAGTAAATAGCAATTTACCAAGATAAAATGGCTAGACTATTTCGCATGTCTGCCCAGCTAAGTATTTAAACAGGTTTTTTTTATCATGCCTACTTTTAGGTGGGTTAAAAAGAGGTGAATGTTTTGTTGGGGGGGGGGGGGGGGGAGGAAGAAAACAGTCTGTGGATTTGAATTTGTGTGTGCTGTATGAGGTCACCATAGAGAAAATATTGGTAAAAGGTAAATGTTGTTAACTGTGAGTAGTTTATTTGAAGCTAGTCCCCGAGGACCACAGTTGGATCTTGCTCAAGCTAGAGTAGATTGAGAAGAATAGAAATTAAACTAGAAGGACTTTAATTTCTTTGAGTGTAATATTCAGCCAGTAGTGGTCAGTGTTTCTTTAAATGGTGGCTGCTGCTGTCTAAGTTAGACCCTGATATTTAATGCCAGCCTCTGTCTGGGAACTGGCACTGAATATACGTGTGTTTGGTAATGCCCTGACATTTTTGTTCCTTTTATGACTGTACAGCAACCACACTACTTTATCCAAGATGGAAGGTACAAAGATAGCTAACTAGGTGTAGTTAGGACAGAATTATCCCCCTAATTCTATATATGGTGCTAAAAATTGCATGTGCAAATTTGGGTGTGTGCCCAATTTGTGCATGCAATGTTATTGAACAATGAACCAATTAGCGCTGATAATTGGGCACTAATAATTATTGGTGCTAATTGGCAATAACTGGAATTTATGTGCGCATCTTTAGTCGGTGTTCTATATAGATGTGCGCATAATTTTTAAAGTGCAGATCTGAGAAGGGGCGTGGCCATGGGAGGGGCATGGGTAGGTTGGGGCATTTCATGAATTTGTGCGCAGTGTTATAGAATACAGCAGATCCACACCTAATTTAGGAATGAGGATTTACACCAGGTTTCAGTTTGTGTAAATCCTCTGCCCCAAATTGGGCCTAGATCCTGGCACCAAACTCTATTCTATAAATGGCACCGAACTCTCAGCACCATTTAAGGAATAACGCCTAGCACTCATTTTTTTGCTGATACTATTTTGGTGCCATATATAGAATCAAACGCTATCCCCCAGATTCTATATAGCATGCCTAGAGATCAGTGACAAAATCCAACAGCGCAAGTAACTTAATTGGCTTAACATGCTAATTAGCGTTGATAACAGCACTTAAAGCACTAATTGCCAATAATTAGAATTTACATGCACAATTTGCTAAGTGTATTCTGTAATGCACATTGCCTAACTTCTAATGTACTCAGACAAAAATTGGCATAGTTAGCTGTCCAGGTACCGGCATTGAATATCTGTGCTGCCTGAAATACTTCCAGCACCACACTGACTCGACCCCTGAACCAACCTGGCACTAACTGGATAGTGCTGTGGTGGTCCGAATAGATAATCAGTGGCACTAAATGGATAGTACTGAAATGGTCAGAGAATAAGTACGTAAGTACATAAGTATTGCCATACTGGGAAAGACCAAAGATCCATCAAGCCCAGCATCCTGTTTCCAACAGTGGCCAATCCAGGTCACAAATACCTGGCAAGGTCCCAAAAAAGTATAAAACATTCTATACTGCTTATCCCAGAAATAGTGGATTTTCCCCAACTCCATTTAATAATGGTCTATGGACTTTTTCTTTATGAAGCCGTCCAAACCTTTTTAAAACTTTGCTAAGCTAACCGCCTTTACCACATTCTCTGGCAACAAATTCCAGAGTTTAATTACACGTTGATTGTAGAAATATTTTCTCCGATTCGTTTTAAATTTACTACATTGTAGCTTCATCGCATGCCCCTATCACGTTCCTCACCTGTTCGGCGCTCCTCCAGACTGGCCCTCAGAAAGGGCTGAGGATCAGGCTTAGGAAGGTCTTTCAGTTTCTGTTTCCTAAGTCTGGCAGCCGTCATCTAGCTTGGATCAAGACCACGGCCATCTTGGTTGACTCAGGGGAATCAGCCATGTTTCGGTTTCCTAGTCCGGCAGCCGTCATCCGGCTTGGAGCAAGGACAGCAGCCATCTTGGCTAGCTCAGGAGGGGGCAGCCATCTTGTTTACGAGAACAGGAAGGAAGCCCATATTTGGGCGCTGTGCTACTCTGCTGATGGGGGCAGCCATCTTGGAACAGCTGCAAATGGTTGAGTCTAATCCCTGCACTATTTAAAGCCCTGTTTCCAGGCCTTCCATGCTTCGGCTTCTATTCGCGTAGAGGTTGTGGTCTTCATCTGTTCCAGTGTTTTCCTGTGTTCCTGACCTTGGATTGCTTACTGACCACACGTTGGGGTGCCTGCCTGCCTGCCTTGACCTTGGACTGTTTACTGACTATTCTTTGCTCTGCCATTTACGGGCTCTGGACTGTGTTTGTTTGCCCACCTGTCTGGCCAGTGGTCGTGCAACCCCGCTGGTTCCGGAAGTCCTGCCGGCTACTCGAACCCAGGGGCTAAGTGCAGGTGAAGCTAGGGGTTGTCTGGCTGCCTGACCAAGTGCGGTGTCACTCCATCTTCGCCGTGCTCAGTCGGGGCACAAGGGCTCACACATCCCCAGTCATAACAGCCCCCTAGTCCTAGAATTTTTGGAAAGCATAAACAGACACTTCACATCTACCCATTCCACTCCACTCATTATTTTATAGACCTCTATCATATCTCCCCTCAGCCGCCTTTTCTCCAAGCTGAAGAGCCCTAGCCACTTTAGCCTTTCCTCATAGGGAAGTTGTCCCATCCCCTTTATCATTTTCATCACCCTTCTCTGCACCTTTTCTAATTCCACTATATCTTTTTTGAGATATGGCGACCAGAATTGAACGCAATATTCGAGGTGCAGTCGCACCATGGTGTGATACAAAGGCATTATAACATCCTCATTTTTGTTTTCCATTCCTTTCCTAATAATACCTAACATTCTATTTGCTTTCTTAGCCGCAGCAGCACACTAAGCAGAAGGTTTCAACGTATCATCAACGACAACACCTAGATTCCTTTCTTGGTCTGTGACTCCTAACATGGAACCTTGCATGACGCAGCTATAATTCGGGTTTCTCTTTCCCACATGCATCACTTTGCACTTGCTCACATTAAACGTCATCTGCCATTTAGATGCCTAGTCTCCCAGTCTCGTAAGGTCCTCTTGTAATTTTTCACAATCCTCCCGCGACTTAACTTTGTGTCATCACTAGTTACTCCCATCTCTAGGTCATTTATAAATATGTTAAAAAGCAGCGGTCCCAGCACAGACCCCTGGAGAATCCCTCTAACTACCCTTCTCCATTGAGAATACTGACCATTTAACCCTACTCTCTGTTTTCTATCTTTTAACCAGTTTTTAATCCACAATAGAACCCTACCTCCTATCCCATGGCTCTCCAATTTCCTCTGGAGTCTTTCATGAGGCACTTAGTCAAACGCCTTCTGAAAATCCAGATACACAATATCAACCGGCTCACCTTTATCCACATTTGTTCACCCCTTCAAAGAAATGTAGTAGATTGGTGAGGCAAGATTTCCCTTCACTAAATCCATGATGACTTTGTCTCATTAATCCATGCTTTTGAATATGCTCTGTTATTTTGTTCTTTATAACAGTCTCTACCATTTTGCCTGGCACCAACGTCAGACTCACTGGTCTATAATTTCCCGGATCTCCTCTGGAACCTTTTAAAAAAAATCAGCGTTACATTTGCCACCCTCCAATCTTTCGGTACCACGCTCGATTTTAAGGTAAATTACATATCACTAACAATAACTCCGCAAGTTCATTTTTCAGTTCTAGCAGTACTCTGGGATGAATACCATCCGGTCCAGGAGATTTGCTACTCTTCAGTTTGTAGAACTGCCCCATTACATCCTCCAGGTTTACAGAGAATTCATTAAGTTTCTCCGACTCGTCAGCTTCAAATACCATTTCTGGCACCAGTATCCCACCCAAATCTTCCTCAGTGAAGACTGAAGCAAAGAATTCATTTAATCTCTCCACTACGGGCTTTATCTTCCCTGATCACCCCTTTTACTCCACGGTCATCTTGTGGTCCAACCAATTCTTTTGCCGGCTTCCTGCTTTTAATATACCTAAAAAAAAATTTTTACTATGTGTTTTGGCCTCCAATGCAATCTTTTTTTCCAAGTCCCTCTTAGCCTTCCTTATCAGTGCAGATAATCAGTGGCACTAACTGGATAGTGCTGTGGAGGTCAGAGCAGAAAATCAGTGGCATTAATTGGATAGTTCTGCAGTGGTCAGAGCAGATAATCAGTGGCACTGTCCGGATAAATACTGCTAAATAGCTGCTCTAGGGCCACCATGCCTGGTTAAATCATTTTAGGTATCTATCCCTTTATCTTTTTATAAATTTGCAAGAGAGTGCACAGATCTGAAACAAATGGACTGCTCTAGAGATTCTGGGATTTCCAAAAAGCAAACTGCACATGGGACAACAAATCTCCATTTCCCTCTTGGAATATCAGCTCTGGAAAATACTAATACTCTGGAACACAGTATGAATTATTGATCACACAAATTGTCTGTTTATCTTCAACTAAGTTGATTATTTGCCTCTTAAGGACTGCAAATAACCTGAACAATACTCATGCTGTCATCAAGATCAAGCAATTTACTTCTCTTCTATCTACAATTACATTTGTCATTGTGAAATTCATTTTGTGATTAAAATGCATCTTTTACTTTAGTAAAATTCATCTTTTTGCACATGCATATAATTTCACTTTTATTGCCACTGAGGACCAACAGCACTGCAAGGCTAAAAGCAGCTTTGGCACAGGAAACCTGGTTCACATTTCTGAGTTTAGTGTAAGCTTTGCAGACATTTAAGAACCTGAATAAGATTTCTTATGCCCCCTGCATGCTCAGATAAGGAAGAGCAATTTTTTGGAAATGGTTACACTGTCAGACCCAAAATGAAGGGGACTTGATGCAACAGACAACACCTTCACAGGTTAGTTCAAGATTCACTACTTAAATCCACGCAAAAAAAAAAAAACTTCATTCAGATTTACCTAAAAACAAGTTCTTCTTCCTCCTCCCCCCAACCAGCACTCGCTGATCCACGTCCCTTAGATCCACTGCTACCCTAATAGAAGGAGAAGTGTTTCTATCTTCCTGTCTGTTGCTACTTTGCTGGTCAAATGGCTATAGTAAGCATATTCAATCAAGTGTATCAATGGCAAATAATTTCTCATACAGTAGATATCTCCACATTTAGTTATTATTATTCATACATCGCCCACTATTAAGCTTCATACATTAAGTTCTAAAGGACCATCAGAGATGCAATTTCTTGCTCCCATGGAAATGATTCCCATATCGTGAGGCTCCCACTTTAAGTTGTCATCAGTCTGTGAAAATCTACAAACATTTTTTTCTTTTGTATTTTATCTTCTTTTATAATGTTTATTTCCTTTTTTAAAATCTCGGTTCTTCAATCCTCTCAATATCAATACTTGTACTCAAACTCATTTCTGTTATTAGAAAATGTACTTATCTTAAAATTAAGGGGAACTCTGTGCCAACACGATTATGTTTTGCCTTAGCTGTTTCAATGCTTGTCCCCTAAAGTTAAAGCAGAGAATCAAATAATAAAAATATGTTAGAACCTTAGTAAAAACACATTATATCCATATTTACTAATTCTGTAATACTTGGTCAGATTACTTTATACTGTGACACACACTGGCTATATTTCCCCTGTTTTCAAAATGGCCACAACATCTTATCAACTATTTAAAATGCCAGGGTCATGTGATTTACAAACTAATCCAATTGGCTGGTTAGACAAGCGTCATCCATTTGTTTTCTTTATTTAGTCCACCTGGTTTCTATTGTTTTTAATGTATAAATCCACATATGTTCTATATAATTCAATTGCTGTTCTATATTGTCACCCACCCTACAGTTACTAAATCAGTTATGTACCATCGGATATCTCTGATGGAATGCTGATGATTAAGCCAATGTTGTACTAATAGTACGTCTTCATTATTTGTAGATACATTTTGATTTATATTCATTTAAGTTAATTTTCACTGGCCTGGTTCTACGACCCACATATACCTTGTCACATGGACATTAAATAATATATACTATATTGCATGAGGCGCATGTGATATCAGATGAAGCTACTATTTTTCTCTTCATTTGAGGATCAGTCCAAATGGGTCTCTCCTTGGTACTGCACCTTTGTCTTAATGTAGGAAATTTAGGAAGTTATTAAAATTTTATTTTTTGTCCAAGCCTTTTTTGTTCTTTGATGATGGTAGGTAGTAGCAGCTATTGTTTTTGAGAAACTTGTTGGGGGGATGACAGCACATTTGTTGTTTGTTTGTTTGGATGTATGTTGTGATAAGTATGAGGCTGTCCTATCCGGGGTAGGCCACTAGAGGGCGCTAGGAGAATAGCTGGAGGTCGCTAGGACCGGGGAGAGCCCTGGGAGGTCCACAGGTGTAGGAGGTTATGGGCTGGGTCCTGTGTAGCTAATTAACCACTTTATACCCCACCTGAGAGGTGAAAGGAAGAGAAGTGAGCTGGCAGCAGAAGAAGAGAGATTCCCCTGGAAGATACTGGCTAACCCTATGGACTTGTGGTGGACTGTGTGTCCAAAGGAGAGAAGCAGGCTGAAAATCCTGGGGTAAGAAGTCCCTAAAGCATTAGTGTTGGACTGTGTGTTAGTACTTATAGGAACTGTGTGTTCAAAGAAGGAAGGACTGTGTGTCCAAAGAAAGAAGGAATGTGTGTTCCAGTACTGAGAGAAGCAGGCTGCAAAGCCTGGGGTTAAAAGTCCCCAAAGTATTGAAGTTAGTACTGAGCCCATGTATCTGTGTGGGGAGGCTCAGTGTGAAGACCTATGAAAGTATAAACTATTAAGCTAGAAGAAGTGTGCCCAGGGGCTGGAATAAAGAGTTGCCTGAGAAATATGCAGTTGGTAAGACCTGTTTAATTTGCTTAGTGGGAACCAGGTCACCCTTAGCGAGAAGGGGTAGCACACTAATATGCATATGATCTGCATATTGAGAACCAGGTCACCCTGAGTGAGAAGGGGGATATCACAATGTATGTGATTATTATTATTATTATTATTGTGTATGCTATTCTTTGTTAGCTGCTTATTTATTTATTAGGATTTATTAACCACCTTTATGAAGAGATTCACCCAAGATAGTGTAGATAGAGTAGGTACAATTTAACGTTAAACTTGCAATTTTGATAGCATAACAATAGTAAAATGAACAAGCATAAACATAAATACAATGAAAGAAGAGAACTTGAAAACAGCAAATTGAAACCTGATAATAGGACTGCCATGAAACAGGATCAAAAATATACACATTTAACAGCACTGGAATTCAAATAACAGAGATATAATACGATGTAATCATAATAGTGAAGGAATATCTTAAGCTTAAGTGGGGTATACATTTTTAAAATAAATAAAATTGATAAGTTTGACACTTATCTCCCTGTTTACTAATCTGTGCTAGCAGCTGCTGGTGCGCTAATGCTGACACAGCCCATTCACTTTGAACGGGCTGTGCAGGTTAGTAAATGGGGGGTTAGGATGTTGTGCTGTGTACGTTCTTGGTATCTGCTGTCCCACATATTTAATTTCTTCACCAATAGTGCGACCCCTTTGCAAGGCTACAATGGGATATTCTTCAAAACAAGCATGCAATATATATGCCAATGCTTGTATATTGATTTTATTAACAATCCAGATAATTGAGAATGAGGTAAAACATAGGCCATTCTATCCTCTGAATGGGCATGCTGATATTGTAACAATAAAGGTCTCTGTATATATTTTGCATGCATATAAGTCTATTTTACCTCCTTTCTAGGGTATTCTCGCTGGATAAATTTCTCCTGTAATATATCTGCTTACACTTTAAATTCTTTGTTTGTGGAACAGATTCTACGAATTCTTAAGAATTGACTAATAAGGAGACTAGCCTTCAATCTATATGGATGGAAACTGTGAAATTTCAAATAATTATTGCAGTCCACCTCTTTTCTATACAAAGTTGACTTAAAGTGATGGTCACTTTTTATAATATGCAAGTCCAAGAAATCAATCACCCTATAATCATAATTTCAGTTCAAATTTTAAATTATTATCTAATTGATTGATCCAAATGGAAAATTGGAACAATTATTATTCTGTACTGGACCAAAAAAAAAAATCATCCTAATACTGCTTCTACATTACAACATCTTGGAATTGTACTGCATCGTAAGTCAGGGTTTCCTCACATTTTGCCATATATATCATGGTTACTGCTGATGCTAATGTTGCCCTCATGGCTACTCCATGAACTTTTTCAAAATATTCACCCTCAAACCCAAAATAATTATGTTTAACAACTCACCACCCTGTTTACTAAGCCGCCCGGCAATGTCAACACAGCCCATTCAAAGTGAATGGGCTGTGTCAGCATTAGTAAACAGGGAGGTAATTCAGCCAACTGCATTAATAATTCTGTTCAAATCTTGGGGGAGAGGCATCTATTATTAAGAGTCTCTTTAATAATATCCAGTGCAGTCTCCTGTGGTATATTTGTGTAGAGAGCTGCCACATCCATTGTAACTAAAATAATGTGATCTTCTACAAAATTAACCTCTTGTAATATTCATAACATTTGAGTAGTGTCCTGCACAAAAGACCTTATTTTTGTCACCTGAAGTTGCAAAAAATGATTCAGTAATATTGATAGTGGTTCCAATACAGAATTTGTCTTGGATACAATAGGACGACCGGGTGGATGTGAAACACTTTTATTTATTTTTTGGACAAAGTAAATATGAGGTGTACGAGGGTGAGATTGCATTAAAAAGATGCTTCTTTCTGTGTTAACAAAACTCTAAATGAAATGAAAAATCCCGTAAACAACATGGGAAATTAAACAAAATGAAAACTTTTGGTCTGTACACCCCTGGTATCTATATCAATAGAAGCTCTTGTTCTGCTTGCCTTTCTGACTGAGCTCCCCACACTGCTTATGCTTCCATTGCAGCAGGGAAGGAATGAACAGTGTGCCAGAGGAAGCCCAAACCTCCTGCACAAAGAAGTCTTTCTGAGGAGCTTGTGGAGGGCCATGGTCACGGACAAGGATGATAGGTGGTGCAGGGGAAGGGAGGGGAGTATGGAGGGAGTTCAAAAAGAAGGTGAAGGGAAAGAGGGATATAACATCATCAAACACCCTCCCAGACACACACATACAGTATATCCCTCAATTATCCCACTTCCCATACCCTCATACCCACCCCAAACCTCTCCCTCCACACACTCCCTATACACGTGGAGGCGTATTTTCAAAGGTCTTAATGCTTTGAAAATGAGCCCCTTTAGTCACTCTTACAAACATCCATTTCCACACCCACAAACACTTCCTTCACACGTACATACACACACACACACACACACACACACACCTCTTATTCCTTTACATATCCAAACACATCCCACATGCACCTATCAACAACCTTCTGACCCATTGCCATATCCTCTCCTAAAATACCCCCAAATTACTCTCCTACAGCAATGCATTCTCACCCCTCCACATGCACACCCAAGCACAAACACCTACATATACTACTCCAACTGAACACCAACACATATATCCACCCACACACTCACCCCAGACACATGCACCCCCCTGACCCACAAGTTGTTCAGTTGAGTTTCAGTGGGTTCATGCTATTATATGCTATAAATTGGAAATTAACTTCTGAAGCAGATATGAAGTTTCTAGTTTACAGAAATAAGAGCTGTCAAAGCACTCACATTCATCAGAGTAATTATAATTCCGTTCAGGTTTTCTTAGGCATAAAATTGCTATTTCTGTAGTCCTAAGGGCCAGCATATGTAACATATCTGGTACTGAATGATTAAATGCAAATCTAAGCAACTACTGCTTCCAAAGTATCTTGCTGAAGATATTTACATAGATTTTTTTTCATGCCTGATTAAAAAAAAAAAAAATACAAGCATGGTGGACTGTAAATTTTCCTCATAAAACAAAATTGAAGACATAAGCAGCATATATCTTACACAATACAGCTATATAGTATCACTATCCCTCCTGTTTAATAAGTTGCACTAGTGGCTGCCATGCGGTAGTGCCGACACAGCCCATTCAAAGTGATTGCTCAAATTTTGATATATTAAAGGGGCAACTAGTCTTGTGTTAGAGAGCTTCCTTGTGGGCTTTAAGTCCTTAGTGGGCCAGTAGACTGCTGTACATCTCCCTGCTTCAATCTGCAGCTGAAAGTTAAAAATATGTGGTCCCCCTGGATGTGTCCCAGATGCTTTCCCCTTGCTTTTGGTGGTGCTAACTTGAAAAATGGAGTGACCTGACCACAAGCTGTATGATCTGACTTACCAATGGGGGTCACAAAGACAGGAGCAATTTGGGATTGCTTTTTCCCCCTGCTGACTAGCACACTTTGAATGGGCAAAAATCTAGGGGGGCATTTTGATATATTAAAGGTTGAGCTTCCCAAGGGTGTGGGGCTGGATGATGACTTGTGGGCCAGTAGCTCACTAGAGATTTGAGGCTCCCTGTAAGGATTTCTGACAGGGTCAGTAGTCTTTTTAACTTAAGCTGCTCCTACTGAAACTTGAAATGAGCTTGAGTGCATGATGGGGGGAGGGGGGGAAGAACCATCTCTTTGAAGTATTTTTGTTTGTTTTATTTATTTTCTTTTGCAAAATTAGAACCATGAAACTCTTTTGGGGCCTGACTTTTTCAAATTTTTCAATTTTTTAATGACAGTCTTCCGTAACTTGGTACAATCAATGGTGCTCAGCCACCTAGACTACTGTAATGCACTATATGCTGGCTGTAAAGAACAAACAATCAAGAAACTCCAAACAGCCCAGAACACCGCAGCCAGACTTATATTCGGAAAAGCAAAATATGAAAGTGCTAAACCATTACGAGCAAAACTACACTGGCTCCCACTCAAAGAACGCATTACGTTTAAGATTTGTACACTAGTTCATAAAATCATCCATGGAGACGCCCCAGCGTATATGTCAGACCTGATAGACTTACCGACAAGGAACAACAAAAGATCAGCCCGCACGTTCCTTAATCTTCATCTCCCAAGCTGCAAAGGTTTAAAATACAAACTTACACATGCAGCAAACTTCACCTACTTGAGTGCCAAGCTATGGAACGCACTGCCGCAAAACCTGAGAGGGATCTACGAATTAACAAACTTTCGAACATCACTGAAGACCCATCTTTTTAAAAAGGCATACCATACAGAATAACAATTACAAATGTATATATCTCCCACATCTTTACTCAGATCTATTTTTATAATATCTGCTTGCTTTAAACTCTATTACGTTATTCAACATCACTATGTAACAATAAGTGATTACGTTCTAATCTATCACCACCAAGAACGATTTATTGTAAGCCACATTGAGCCTGCAAAGAGGTGGGATAATGTGGGATACAAATGCAATAAATAAATAAATAAAAATGTTAGCTGCTTTCATGCACGGGGCCTGTTTACTATGATAAAAGTTTGCAGTTACTACATAGTATGTGCCAAAATAAATGCATGGTAACTGCAAAAACTCTGCATTAGTTGTTGGTATTTCCAACATTTTGACATTCATTGCATGCAGGGAAATTTTTTTTAATGCATTAACTAAGGATCCTTTTTACAATGCGTCAGTAAGCTTACCGCATGCTAACCCAGAACTACCGCCGGCCCAATGTGGTCACCAGTGCTAGTTTTGCCTTGAGAACGCACCATTTCTGGCGTGATGGTAATTAAAAAAAAATTTATAGCATGGAGCTAACCTGGTGGTAATCAGGCATCACAGTGTGCTGCTTGGTTACCACTGGGTTACCATAGGAACCCTTACTGTCACCTCAGTGGGTGGTGGTACGTGCTCCCCCCTGCATGGCCACACAGTAAGAGATAATCCTACCGCATGATCATTTTCTTTGGGGATTTTTACCCACTGTAATTAAAAGTGCCCTGACGTGGGAAAATGACCCCTACCGCTACCGCAGGGCCCCTTTCCCCACAGTTTAGTAAAAGGACCCCTAATTGACAGATAATGTTATACAGTTACCCAACAGCACCATAGTGATGCTGATTTTTAAAAAGGGCTCCAGGGGTGATCCGGGAAATTACAGACCAGTAAGCCTAACATCAGTGCTGAGCAAAATAGTGGAAACTATTATAAAAGAATAAAATTGCAGAACACATAGACAAACAATGGATATGTACAAGCTTCCGCCCCACCTGCCTGATGAAGTAGCAGGAGAGAAGCAGGGCCAAAGAGTTACAGACCCAAAGGAGAAGTGAGGGGACAAAGAAATGGTAGCAACTAAACCTTTTAAGTTGTTGGAGCTTACGCTTAAAGCTCTTCAAGTTTGGCTCATAAGTTTTTGCAGGATAAGGTGCAGAGATATGTTCCAATTAGAGAGTTAGGTACGGCTAGTCAAGGTCTATAGTTGGTGCCAGGTGTTAGACATCTTGTCTACAGCTGGTCATCTGGTGCACTCTAAAATCATATCACTAACATGATTAGTTGTATCAAAGCACCAGAATTGGTAGATGCACTGTCATAGGAGGAAATCTGTCGGGCCTTTGTATATTGTAACAAGACCGGGTCCCGTGTGCCGCCCGAGAAGCTTCAGGAGCCAGAATTACCCTACCCAGAATCCATCAGGGAGGAGGGCGGGAGTCAAAACCAGCCAGGGACTCTTTATCCGGGAGCAGGTCTCAGCAGGGGCAGAGAGGGAAAGTCAATCTCGCCATTGGCCAGCAGGGGGAGTGTGAGCCAGGCGGAGCCACCTGTGAGGAGGGGAAGCCTGCATTCCTCAAGACTTTGAGGGACAGAGGTTTGAAGGAGATCTGTGGTGAAGGGAGAGGAGAGATGGAATGGGAGAAGAGCCTACAGCCTTCCCAAGCTGTTGCACTGCATTCTGAGGAACAAATGGACACGGAATGAGTAAAGATAAGCGTCTTGAACCATAGTTGGGGAGAGAAGTGTGTGGGTGGCCACAGACTGATTGTTATAACTTATAGTGCAGGGTGGGGGGGAGCACTGCTAAAGCAGGGAATCAAAGTGCTAAGGTTCTTGGCTGAGGGAAAAGGGTTAACTGCATTTGAAGGAAACTGTAACCTTGAACTGTAAAGCAAAAGTGACTGAACTGTAAAGAAAGGGAACAGAGAACTGGCCCAGAGCATTTTTGTTTCAGTTTGAGGAGGGGATAATTTCTCTGGGGATTAACTGACTGGCTGGCTGGCTGAGGGAACTAAATTTCAGTCCTAAACTCCTTCTTTTTGCCTCATGCTGTGAATTACATCTTTTCTAGGGGCTCAGGAGAACTGTGTTACGTGCATCTTGAATTTTTGGTGACACCAGTTAATGTATGAACTAAAATAAAGAGGATCTTCTGGTTTAACCAAGAGTGGAGGTATTGTGTGTTAGCAGAGGTTCTTCAGATTGGGAGCTGAACCCAGGAGGAAAAAGAACCTGCAGGGCCAGGAGCTTTTTACAATATCTATTGAAATAGTTGAATTTTTGCCTGAAGCAGTGCTTCCATACTTAGAGCCTGAAATCAGTAGTTAACATCAGTAGCATCAAAATGTTTGGTTTTGTTTGTTATAATTTTTCTTAGCTTTTTGCCGATTAGGTTCACAGCTCAAAGATGCAAAATCACATAAAAATAAAGAAACATCTCCAACAACCTAGAATTGCAATCAGAGAAGGAGATTAAGTGCTGATCTTCTTATTTTAATACAAATTCTTCCAGGGCATTTCCTCATCCAAGGCAATTTTTTTTACAAGTAAGCAAGAATTGGGCAATTTGTAAATCTGCAACTTACTTATGTTTATATAATTACATCTTAATCAGCAACATTTACATTTCAGGCTGCTTCTGTTTCTAACATTATTAAATTCATCTATGATTATTTTGTTTACTGTCTTCTACTTTATTAGAAATGTATCTTCCAGGACCCATACTGTTCACATGCTAAAACCTAAGTCCTTCCTCAAGTGTTTCCCAGGCCAGTCCTTTTTTTCTGCTTCTTGGTCTAAAGATGGTATTGTCTTGTAAAAGGAGGTCTCGAGTTTGCTTTCTCTGCAAAGTAGAATAAGAATATAGGATGACTTTTCACAAAGATGGTTCTTGACTAAAGAAAAAGTACTTCTATCCATAATGGTTGTGTGGAGAAATGTGTACTAGTAATTCACCTAGGAAGAAATGAATGTTGACATAGTGGTACAAAATAGAAACACAGCAGCTCAATATTCAGAAGTACTTATATATTAGCAGCTGCTGCTGAAGGTATAATTCTACCACAGTGAATTTTCAGCAGCATTATTCAGATAGTGCTTTCATAAATTTCCTGTGGCACTATCTGGATAATACAGGGGCAGAGCGAAGTTGTCCTGCCTAATTATACATGTGAAGGACAACTGAAAAATTGGCGCCAAAAATATTTCCGCCTAGGTGTATTCTGTAAATCGTGCCAAGATTTAGGTGCAGTTTATAGAATATGCCTAGCGGCCATGCCTGCGCCTAACTCTAGGCGCATTCATTTACACCAAGTAAAACTTGGTGTAAATACTGGTGCCTAAGGGGCCCTTTTACTAAGTTGCATAGGCGCTTATGCGCATCCAACATGCATCAATTTGGAATTACCGCCCGGCTACCATGTGGCCCAGGTGGTATTTCCAATTCTTACACGCGGCAGAAAATGTTTATTTTCTACCATGTAGCATTAACCGGGCGGTAATTGGCAGTGTATGCATGCTGATGATTACCGCCTGGTTAATGCGTGAGACCTTACGACTAAGTCAATGGGTGGCGGCAAGGTGTCAGGCCCAAAATGGATGCATGCTAATTTTTATTTTGCCACACGTCCACGTCTGGCCCCAAAAAAGGCCTTTTTTGCAGGTGCTCTGAAAAATGGATCTGCACGTGTCCGAAACACGCGCCTACACCAGTGCAGGCCATTTTTTGGCGCACCTTAGTAAAAGGGCCCCTAAGTTTGGCATGAAGAAGTTGTATTCTATAACTGTGCATGTAGATTTTCAGAATGCCCACAGTCCACCCATTCCACAGCCCCTTTTTGGCAGCACGCATTAGAATTTGCATGTACCATTTTACAGAATATGCCTAGCAAGTTGTGCAGGTAAATTATCAATAATTGCTTGTTAAGTAGCAATTATCAGTGCTGATTGACTTAAGTAATTAAGTTGTGCACGCAAATTCGGTTCCACTATATTAAATCTGGGGGTTCATGTGTAAATGTTAGGAATAATAGCACATATGCACGTATGAGTGCGCTTATGCATATCCATGCGAGTATGCCACTCAAGCGCTATTCTATAAATACCATCTTAACTTACATAGCACTAATTTGCAAGGGGGTGTACACAGGGGAGGAGCATAACTTACAGAATAGTGTAGTAGCCTAATGTTTAAAACAGCCATGCAACAACCAGAACAGAGATCCACAGGTTGTTGTGTCAAGTCCCACTGAACCTTTTCCTGTACAAATCATTGGTGAAGTTCCATTTGGAGTATTGAGTTTAGTTTTGGAGGCCGTATCTTGCTGAGGACATGAAGCCGATCAGAGAAATGTAACAGAAATTATATGGGGTTTGTGCCAAAAGCTGTATGAGAAGGAACTTGACCTGAGTTTGTATACCCTGGAGGGAAAGGGGTGATATGATACAGATTCTTAAATATTTGAAAGGGAAAAAGGGAGGGATTTGATACCACTTTTCTGTGTTTACAATCCTGGAGACTACACCTACAGAAAGATATAAAAAAGATAGTCGGTCCAGAGGGTGGCTACAAAATTAGTAAGTGGTCTCTGCCATAAAACATATAGGGACAAGCTTAGGAACCTCAACATGTATACGTTGGAAGATAGGCAAGAGAGAGGAGATATGATAGAGAAGTTTAAATACCTCAGTGGCATCAATATACAGGAGGTGAGCCTTTTTCAAATGAAGGAAGACTCTGGAATGAGGGGGCATATGATGACGTTAAGAGGAAACAGACTTAGGAAGAATCTAAGAAAATACTCTTTCACCGAAAGGGTGGTGGATGCATGGAATGGCCTCCCGGTGAAAGTTGTGGAGACGAGGACTATGTCAGAATTTAAGAAAACGTGGGACAGGCATGTGGGATCCCTTAGGAAAGGAAGAGTTAGAAGTTACTGAGGATGGGCAGACTAGATGGGCCATTTGGCCCTTATCTGCCTTCATGTTTCTATGTTTCTACAATTAAAGCAGTTTACATATTATATAAAGGTACTTATTTAGTACCTGGGACAATGGAGGGCTAAATTCTTACACCCAAAACTGGGCGTGGATCCCTGAGGCAAATGCTAGTCTATAAATGGCCCCCAACTCTGAGCACCATTTTTATCGGCACCATATACAGAATTTGGTCCTACCTGTACAGTGCTGGGGTAGTATGTGGGAGGGTTTATCTGGTTAGGGCAATAATCAGACCACTAACCGGATAACCAGATAGAGTTAGGAACATCAAAAAGACTATTCTAACCTTATCAGGTAGCTGTCCGGTTAGCAGTCTGAATATCACCACTAACTGAATAACATTTCTGAGTCAGTGCTGAAACCCGATAGTCAGCACTGGCAGGTATCTGGATACCTATGCTCGGGTGTGTTTTTTCTAGCAAAAAAGTTGCCGGTACTCAAATGCCAGGCCACCCTTCAGGGATGGGGTAATCACTGAGGAACCCACCCCACAATAGCTAGGCCCCCTGCAATCGGTCACAGAATCTATGACAAGGCAGAATTGGTGTGTAGATCCCAGGGGCATAGCCAGACAGCAGATTTTGGGTGGGCCTAGTCAAGAAGTGGGTGGGTACCAAGTGTTCTCCTTCCCCCCCCCCCCCCCCCCCCCCAATGCGATGAGGCCAGTATCAGCAGCTTAGGAAGCTTAGACTGCTGGAAAGCAGTGTTTTCAGCACCATCAGGGGGAGGTCTTCAGCTGGTGAAGCTTGGGATCCCCACTAGCTAGCACTAAATATGTGCTGCTGTTAGGTGGGCCTGAGCCCTAAGTGGATGGGCCCCGGCCCACCCAGGCCCACCTGTGGCTACGCCACTAGTAGATCCTGAGTTCTTTCTAAAAAACTTGGACCATGGGTCAATTTTAGCAGGCAGTGGAAAAGGTGCCAGTACTCAGTACCCCCAAGTACCCCCTCAAAAAAAGCCATGCCTGTGCTTGAATATCCAGTTTCATTTTAACTGAGGTGGCTGGCAAATTGTTTAAACACTGATTACCATGGTTAAATATCGGCCCGGTGGTACTTAGAAATCTTGTATCCCATCTCCCTGGAGTCATTGGTCCACTTCCCACTCTCTCTACACTGTTGTTTTTACGTGGGAGTTAGTGTTCATCCACTCGGGTGGATTACCTTCTCCTTAAATATTGGCCCCACAGTACTTAAAAACAATGCTCCCTACCAATAGGAAAACAGAATATGATTGCAGATAAGGAACGATAGGCTAATCTAGGGGTTAGTTAAATGTATTAGGTGTTTAACATGGCTTTTAATACACATTAAATCCCATGCTAAACCTAAACACCTGCTATGAGTGGGAAAGTGCGGGGTACAAGTGTAATAAATAATTTGAGATTTTATGTTAATGTCAGAAAGGGGGTGGGAAAGGGAAATGGTTGGGATTGCTGTACAACATTAGTGGACATTATTGTAATGTGTGTTAATGATAAGGCAAGTTGTTACTGTAGAAATATTGGTATACCTCCAGACATGTAGTTAACTCCTTCTGTAGAAATGTGTGGTACACACTAACATCTTAACTCCTTCCTCCCATATGTTGCCCACATTCCCTTTAACTATAAACATTCTAGCAGTGGTTTTTGTTGCTAATGTGCTTTTCATTTTACCATTAACATGCAATGATGGCAAACCCGTACTAAAGTTTTGCAAATAGGTCCCCTGGTCTGTGTAATTTCATTCTTGGTACAGTGAAATGGACCCAATTTCATCTCTGGCCTTTTTCTCATGTTTTAATGTTTGGTTTCATCCCCACCCCCAGGGCCAGTCTTAGCAATTGCGGGGCCCTCTGCAGACCAGTTCAGTGGGGCCCCTGCCACACTCCCCCCGCCCGCTACCATAAGCCATAATTTATCAGAGTTTAAAAGGAGGTTTAGAGCTCTCAGAACCCCACCTCAACCCATACCTTGATGTGCATCCAGCACGTTTCTGTAGAGAGCAGCAGACAGCAGCAATGTTCATATCCCATCAGCTGCCGAGCCCAAACCTCCTTGCTGCTGCATCATGTCCTTGTGGAAGCAGGAAGTGACATCAAAATGAGGCGGGACACAGCAGCGAGAAGGCTCTGGGCTCGGCAGCTGACGGGATATGAAAATCTCTGCTGCTGCTTGATGCTCTCTACTGAAATGTGGATGCACATTAAGGTACAGAGCAGGGAGGCGTTCTGAGACAGGAGGACAGACGTGCCAGAGATGCGGGGGTCCCTAGAGGTGCGGGGCCCTGTACAACCACCCCTGTCGCCCTTGCCCAAGACCAGCCCTGCCCACCCCAGTCTGACCCCAGCACTCTCCCTACTTCCTTGAATCACCTCTGTCCTCTTGCCCATTCTCTATCCTGTTTGTGCACCTCCAAGCACCAATTTATTTGCTGTACGTCCACCATGCTACTTCCCTGCAAGACTACTGGGCATGTTTATCCCTGGCTGACACTTGTCCTTATACTCCTCTGGTGATTCTTCTCCATTTTCTCAGTATAATAAACAAATGACAAACCATACACTTGCTTTCTCCTGTTATTTGCCTATTTATAATGTTCCTGAATTGCTAGAATGAAGTCATGATTTTAACTTAAACATTTGTGCACAAAAGAAAAAGGTCATGTTGAAAGATTATTCTTCTAATGCATTTTTCAAGATGAAAACATATTGGGTAATGAGTAGTTATAATCTTGCTCACTGAATGGAACCCAGCATATGTCTGCACTGCACTGTAATTATTTTAACTTTATATTCCGAAACAATACAAGGTAAACTAGAGAAAAATTTGCACAGAACACGGATATTTCTTTTTCCCGCTGTGACATTTGGAAACCAATTATTATAGATGCTATTTTTTGTACAGACAGAACGTTTGCAAATTCAAAAAATGTCTTACTTTTATAACAAGAATCAAAACCGAATCATAAAATGAACTCTTTTCATTGTGCCAAAATATGTTATGATTCTGCAGTCTTGCTATGAATCTTAACATCTTTGGTACATGGTTCTTTCATTGATCTGCCATTAAAACATCTCCTCCGCTTCTCTGGATGAAGATGATTTGAACTGCCATGTTCAGAGTCCATAATTAGTCAAGGGGAGCCGCACCAGCAAAGATAAAAAATTGCATCAAAAACACACATCAAAAGAAGGAACAAATATATTCAGGAACATAATTTATAGTAGCAGCAATAACATTTTCCTAAAAATATAAAAGCACCTGAATCTTGACCCATTTTTCTTTTGAAGGGCAGGTGTGACCACTACGCAAACCATGGATTGGCACAAGATGGCAGCCCCAGAAGGGTGATGGCAGCATTCAATTGAAACACACTGGAAATGTCAATGACATTTCCCTTGTTTTTCACATTGTTTCTAACCCAAAAATAGGTTTCTTTCCAATGTTGTTAAATTTCATCATCTCCCTCCCCCTCAGTGTTAACAGGTATCAGGCACCAGCCAGCATTGAAACTTGAGCCCTGAGCCTCTTTAGAGTATTCTATAGCCAGCCTATGCCTAGCTATGTCTTGTATTTCTAGTAATCCTAGTTCCTATTTCCTGATTGGCTCTTTGCTTTCAGTAATCCTTGTGCGCCCTTTTGTGCTGGGTGCACTTTTTGGAGGTACAATGCCCCCACACAATGTATCCATGAGGGCATGGAGATCTATAAGGAGGAGCCTCTATAGGTGAATGTGAAGCATTGCCCCCAAGATCACAGTACCACTCATGTGCAAGCACCATACATAGGAAGGGTCACATGCCCTGAGTTCCCTTTGTTGTTGAAATATATGTTATTGCTTTTTCATGAAAGGGGAAAAACAACATTGCTGAAATCAGAATGTACAGAATATTCAATGATAAGTAATTATGAAGCCCCCTTCCACTAACCATGCAAAGCTAAAATGAGGGGAGGCACATATATAGACCCTCTAAATCCACACCCTTGCTTCCTGGCCCACAGCTACATACTGATGGAAACATTGGCAGCAGCTCACTAAAGTACATTGAGCTGGCCAATAGCACACCTGCTTTACCCCATTGCCCATCCCCACCTCCCACCTCCCAGCAACAGTGCACATGCTCCACAGAAAGGCTACCAAGCCACGCCCTGTACCCATGGCTACCTTAGCTCACACAGCACCTGTGGCTGTGTAATGCATAACCCCCTCCCCCCCCCCCAAATCTGCCTGTTGCCATCTGTCACAGTCAATGTGAAGAGCATCACACAACATGTCAAAAATAATAATGTACGTGACGCCAAGAAGACCCATCACCTGAACCCTGTCTACACCAGGGTTTTGCAGAAACTTTGGAATTCACCGGGACCTTGAGTTGCTCTGGCACTGCTACAGGCATCTCCAGCATGAAGACCTGCCCTAATCCAGTGCATGCAGGAGCGCCTCAGGACCTGACGTAAGTACCACAGACATAGCACCCCTATAACAGCTCTGTTCCTGTTCAAGGTCTGAGTATGCAGCTACCATCATTACAGTGTGCCCACAACCCCCATATCACCAAGGAATATTTTGGAGTGATACCGGTGCCAGAAATGGTATTCAAAGCTGATGAGTCGGAGAAACTTAATGAATTCTCTGTAAACCTGGAGGATGTAAGGGGGCAGTTCTACAAACTGAAGAGTAGTAAATCTCCTGGACCAGATGGTATTCATCCCAGAGTACTGATAGAATTGAAAAATGAACTTGGAGAACTATTGTTAGTAATATGTAAATTATCTTTAAAATCGAGCATGGTACCGGAAGATTGGAGGGTAGCCCATGTAACACCGATATTTAAAAAAGGTTCCAGAGGGGATCTGGGAAATTATAGACCAGTGAGCCTGATGTCGGTGCCGGGCAAAATGGTCAAGACTATTATAAAGAACAGAATTACAGAGCATATTCAAAAGCATGGATTAATGAGACAAAGCCAGCATGGATTTAGTGAAGGGAAATCTTGCCTCACCAATCTATTACATTTCTTTGAAGGGGTGAACAAACATGTGGATAAAGGCGAGCCAGTTGATATTGTGTATCTGGATTTTCAAAATGCATTTCACAAACTACCTCATGAAAGACTCCAGAGGAAATTGGAGAGTCATGGCATAGGAGGTAGTGTCCTATTGTGGATTAAAAACTGGTTAAAGGATAGAAAACAGAGAGTAGGGTTAAATGGTCAGTATTCTCGATGGAGAAGGGTAGATAGTGGGGTACCTCAGGGGTCTGTGCTGGGATCACCGCTTTTTAACATTTATAAATGATTTAGAGATGGGAGTAACTAGTGAGGTAATTAAATTTGTTGATGACACAAAGTTATTCAAAGTTGTTAAATCGCGAGAGGATTGTGAAAAATTACAAGTGGACCTAACAAGACTGGGAGACTGAACATCTAAATGGCAGATGACATTTAATGTGAGCAAGTGCAAAGTGATGCATGTGGGAAAGAGGAACCCGAACTATAGCTACATAATGCAAGGTTCCACATTAGGAGTCACCGACCAAGAAAGGGATCTCAGTGTCATTGTTGATGATACGTTGAAATGCTCTGCTCAGTGTGCTGTGGCAGCTATGAAAGCAAACAGAATGTTAGGTATTATTAGGAAAGGAATGGAAAACAAAAGTGAGGGTGTTATAATGCCTTTGTATCAGTCCATGGTGCGATCGCACCTTGAATATTGTGTTCAATTCTGGTTGCTGCATCTCAAAAAGGATATAGTGGAATTAGAAAAGGTACAGAGAAGGGTGATGAAAATAATAAAGGGGATGGGACGACTTCCCTATGAGGAAAGGCTGAAGCATCTAGGGCTCTTCAGCTTGGAGAAGAGATGGCTGAGGGGAGCTACGATAGAGGTCTATAAAATAATGAGTGGAGTGGAACGGGTAGATGTGAATCGTTTGTTTATTCTTTCCAAAAATACTAGGACTAGGGAGCATGCGATGAAGCTACAAAGTAGTACATTTAATATGAATCTGGGAAAATTTTTCTTCAGTCAACGTGTAATTAAATCCTGGAATTTGTTGCCAGAGATTGTGGTAAAAGCTGTTAGCTTAGCGGGGTTTAAAAAGTTATACCACTTATTGTATTTTACTTTTGTTTAATCCTTATTGTACTTTGGTTTAAAGTTTGATATAAGCCACATTGAATCTGAACTTGTTTGGGACAATGTGGGGTATAAATACTATAAATAAATAAATAAATAAATAAATAAAATATACCATTGACTGCTCCAAAGGTCAGTATGCTGCCCTGTAAGACATCCCTCAAGGCCCAAGATGGGGCCCCCTGAAATCTCCACTATAATGCGCTCCCAGCCCAAAATTTGGGCATGGGTCATGGGGTGATGTGCAGCCACTACCATCAGTGAGGGCCTTGAAACAGCTAGCATCAAAACCCCACAGACAGATGCCCTCATACCTAGATTTCCCACCTTGACATCTGGAAACTGCCTTTTTCCTAAGGGTCCCAGCAGAGGTGGCCAGAAGGATAGACATCTATGACTGGGTCCTCTACCATCTCCCAGACAGCTATTGGACACATAGGCATAGGGACGCACACACGTCCACATCCCTGACACAAAAGGAAAAATGGCCCCATCTGTGCAACAGTGCAGTGCCATACTACTACCTCTGAGCCAATGCCTGCTCACTCGGAGCCCTCCAGCAGGCCCAAAGCCCATTCTGCATGCCCATAGCCAGATCACTCTCTCAGGGAACAAACACCATTGCCTATGCAGTTCCCTGCTATGTCTTCTTGTTGGTGCTACACCTCAGACATGTCCCCCAGGTAACATTAACAGCCCCCAGTTGTCCCTATCTCTGTCTCCTGAGAGCCAGCTGCATCACTATGCAAGCCATATAGGATGTGTTGATCTCAACTGCAAACCTTTTACACAAACAGGGCACCCTCCAGCTGCTGAAGAACCTGCCCAGGACCCAGAGATGCTAAGAGGGGCATAATTGAAGGGGCACCCAAGTTTTCCTGAGGACGTCCTTGCAGGATGTCCCGTTGAAGGGGCGGGGAAACCCGTATAATCGAAACAAGATGGGCGTCCATTTTTTATTTCGATAATACGGTCGGGGATGCCAAAATCTTGACATTTAGGTCGTCCCTAGAGATGGTCATCCTTAGACTTGGTTGTTTCTGATTTTCGGTGATAATGGAAACTAAGGACGCCCATCTCAGAAATGACCAAATGCAAGCTCTTTGGTCATGGGAGGAGCCAGCATTCATAGTACATTGGCACCCCTGACATGCCATCTTTCATTTCGAAAATACCAAGGACGTCCTTAGATTTGGACGTCTTTGACTTTCAGCGATTTTCGAAACCAAAGACGTCCAAGTCAAAAATATCCAAACGCAAGCCATTAGGATGTGGGAGGAGCCAGCATTTCTAGTGCACTGGTCCCCCTGACATGCCAGGACAGCAATTGGGCATCCTAGGTGGCACTGCAGTGGACTTCAGAAAAAGCTCCCAGGTACATAGCTCCCTTACCTTGTGTGCTGAGCCCCCCAAAACCCACTACCCACAACTGTATACCACTACCATAGCCCTTACAGCTGAAGTGGGGCACCTAGATGTGGGTACAGTGGGTTTCTGGTGGGTTTTGGAGGGCTCACATTTACCACAAGTGTAACAGGTAGGGGGGGGATGGGCCTGGGTCCGCCTGCCTGAAGTGCACTGCACCCACTAAAACTGCTCCAGGGACCTCCACACTTCTCTGATGTACCTGAGTATGACATTTGAGGCTGGCACAAAATATTTTTAAAGTTCTTTTTTGAGGGTGGGAGGGGGTTAGTGACCACTGGGGGAGTAAGGGGAGGTCATCCCCGATTCCCTCCGGTTGTCATCTGGTCAGTTCGGGCACATTTTTGTAGCTTGGTTGTAAGAAAAACTGGGCCAGGCAAAGTCGTCCAAGTGCTCGTCAGGGACGCCTTTTTTTTTCCATTATGGGTCGAGGACGCCCATGTGTTAGGCACGCTCAAGTCCCGCCTTCGCTATGCCTCCGACACGCCCCCTTGAACTTTGGTCGTCCCCGCAATGGAAAGCAGCTGGGGACGCCCAAAATTGGCTTTCGATTATACCGATTTGGGCGACCCTGTGAGAAGGACGCCCATCTTGCGATTTGTGTCGAAAGATGGGCGTCCTTCTCTTTCGAAAATAAGCCCGTAAGGGTAACATATCCCAAAGCTGGAGATTTACCACTGCTATACTGGAGATTTAAGGCCAATGAGTGAGATTTCTCTCACATGACCCAGCCATGTCTTAAACCAGTTCTAGCATATGTACATTCCCAAAATTGACATATTCTAATCAATAAATATAAAATCAAATTCTTTTTCTACCTTTGTTGTCTGGTCATTTTATTTTTCTAATTGGGTTGGTCAGTGTGTCTTGTTTCTGCTTTTCTCTCTTTTTTTTTAAACTCTCTTGCCAGAGTCCAGTGGCATAGCTAGGGTAGTTGACACCAGGGGCCGGTCATTTTTTAACACAACACCCCCCCCCCCCGAAATCCAGTACTAGGCATACCAAGAATACAAAACACTCAGGACCTATAGAGCAATTCTACCATACCATAAGCAGTAATTTGTACGAGTCACACAAGGAAAAGGAAAGCATCTTAAACACTACAGTGAGCACTAGGACATCAATTCACCTATTGTAAAACGAAAACAGACAGATTAGTACAGATCGTTGATCCTGCACAGTCAATGCCAACCGAAAGCCATGTCTTTTTCACAAATAGATACACCATCCACTATAGAATAAGTAATCATAAACTTTCTATTTAGACAAAAATTAAACTGAACCCCCAAGATGCCAGACTCTGCATACAATGCAACACCACAGGAACAGAAAATGTCCTCTAGTACTGTGCAAAATATAAAGACAGCAGATTTAAATTTGAAAAAACTAACAAATACCAATCACCACTTTACAAATTAACAAGTAGAAATAAAACAAATAATATCATTTTATTGGACTAATACATTTAACTTTCAGAGGCCAAAACCTCCTTCTTCAGGTCAATTCAGTATAGTACTGTTACAGTGTCCTATCCTGACCTGAGAAAGTAAAATGTATTAAAATTAGTCCAATAAAAAGATTACCTTATTTACATGTTCTATTATAAACATTTATTAACACAGCTACAATACTACTTTATCCTAAAGCAAAAAAATAAAAATATATATTTACAGTTCATTGTCTCTGGTTTCTGCTTTCCTCATCTTTTCACTGTCTTCCTTCTATCCAGCATCTGTCTTCGCTCTCTCTCTCTGCCATCCAGTGTCTGCCCTCTCTCTCTGCCCCTTCCATCCACTGTCTGCCCTCTCTCCCTTCCATCCACTTCTGCCCCTTCCATGCACCATCTGCCCCAGTCTGCCATCTCTCTCTCCCCCTTCCATCAACATCTGCCCTCTATCTCTGCCCCTTCCATCCACCATTTGCCCCAGTCTACCCTCTTTCTCTCTCCCCTTCCACCCATCTGCCCTTTCTCTCTGCCCCTTCAATCCGTCTGCCCTCCCTCTCACATCTGTCCAGGGTCTGCCCTCCCTCACGTGCCCCCCTTCCATCCAGGATCTGTCCCCTCTCTCTCTGCCCCCTCTTTTCAGCCCCCACTTCCAGTCCCCTTCATCCACCACATGCCTTAACATCCCCCCCTTTCAGCCCCAGACCCATTCTCCCACCTGCCCCAGGCATGGACCCATTTTCCCTCCTGTCCCCATGTCAGACCCCAGTTCCAGGTTCAGACCCCTTCTCCCATCTGAGCACTCCCCTCCCCCCTCTGAGCACCCCACCCTCCCCAATCCCCTCCTCCCCTCTCTGAGCTCCCCCACCCTCCCTAATCCCCTTTAAGCACCCCTGTGAGCTCCTCCACCCCTCCCCAATCCCCTTCTCCCCTCTCTGAGCTCCCCACCCTCCCTAATCCCCTCTAAGCACCCCTGAGCTCCCCCACCCCTCCCCAATCCCCTTCTTCCCTCTCTGAGCTACCCCACCCTCCCTAATCCCCTTTAAGCACCCCTCTGAGCTCCCCCACCCTTCCCCAATCCCCTTCTCCCCTCTCTGAGGTCCCCCACCCTCCCTAATCCCCTTTAAGCACCCCTCTGAGCTCCCCCCACCCTTCCCCAATCCCCTTCTCCCGAGTTCCCCCACCCTCCCTAACCCCCTTTAAGCACCCCTCTGAGCTCCCCACCCTTCCCCAATCCCCTGCTCCCCTCTCTGAACTCCCCCACCCTCCCTAATCCCCTTTAAGCACCCCTCTGAGGTCCCCTACCCCTCCCCAATCCCCTTCTCTCCTCCTTGATGCTCTCTCACCCTCTCTAATTCCCTTTAAGCACCCCTCTGAGCGCCCCCACCCCTCCCCAATCCCCTTCTCCCCTCTGAGTCTCCCCCCCCGAGATCCGTTCTCCTGCTGCTCCTACCGTGTCCTGCCTTTAACATTTTTTTTCGAAGCGCCGGAGAGTGGCAGGCAGCGCGCCTCGCGTCTGCCCTGCTAGTAAAGAAGATCTCGCTGACGTCGTAGCCCTTCCCACATTGAGTCCCGCCCCCCTCTGAGGCAACTTCCTATTACCGCGAGGGCGGGCGGGACTCAGGGAAGGACGACGACGTCAGCGAGATCTTCTTTACTAGCAGGGCAGACGTGAGGCGCGCTGCCTGCCACTCTTCGGCGCTTCGAAAAAAAATTGTTAAAGATGGAGCAGTGGGAGCGGAGCACCCCCCCCACCCGATGACACCCGGGGCGGACCGCCTCCACCGCCCCGCCCTTGCTACGCCACTGCCAGAGTCTCCTTGTCAGCATTTCCTCTCTTCTCTCTCAAGTCCATCATTTATCTTCTCTCTACATCTCTATCTAACCTGCCCCTATCTCCCTGCTATGTTGAGCATCTCCTTTCTCCGAGTCCTTATTCTTGCCCTGTTTGATATTTCCCTCTGTATCCATACCCCTCCCCATGTCCAGCTTCTCCCCTCATTTCTGTTTCCAGTGTCACAGTCACTCTGTCTTCAGCCAGTGCAGGCACTCTTTCCCCTGCTGCATCATGCCTCCTCTGATGTAAGTTCAGAGGAGAGTTTGGGTAGAGGGAAAGAGTACCTGCACCTGGTGTATTCCCTGGTCAGGTCTGTGTGCAGGGAAGGAGGGGGCTTATCATCCTCTGGATCTGGTGGCTGCTGTTATGGTTGCTGGCCCTCCTCTGGCAGGCCTTGCCTTCTTTGGAAAGCCAGGTTGTGCATAATGCAGCAGGCCATGAATATTTCAGTCACCTTTTCAGGGCTATAGATGATCTCCCTCAAGAACGGTCCAGACATCAGAATAGATTCTTGAGCTGGCCAAAGGTATGTTCTATGATGGTATAGGTGCTCTTATGCCTCTTGTTATACTCCTCCTCTGCCTCATTTTGGGGGTGGACTATGGGAGTCGTGAGCCAGGTTCGCTGGAGGTAGCCTCTCACCTGTGGGGGGAAGCAGGATCACACACATGGGTGTGTATTGGCTGGTATGGTGACTTTGTGGAAGTAAGGTAATGGTTGGAGGTTGTGGGGGCATATAAAGTGAGGGATTGTGTTGAAGGCTAGGAGTGGGGGAGAGGTTATGTAGTTTGGGAATTCCTGTACTGCTTACCTAAGAGACAGCCACTGGTGATCTCGCCTTAATCAAACCTGCAGTAGATTTCTGACTGCTGAAGGATGTAGGCATTGTGGATGGAGCCTGGGTAGTGGGCACACACATCCACAATCTCCAACTGGCCATCACACATGACCTGCGTATTCATGGAGTGATATGATTTTCTATTCCTTTAGGTGTCCTCGTGTGCCGGGGGGGGAGGGGGGCTCTGTAAAATGGTTGCTGTGCCCTGAAAATGGCAAGGAGAAATCAAGATCAGTTATACATATAAAATATCACATTATACCATATTAATGAGTTTATCTTGTTGGGCAGACTGGATGGACCATACAGGTCTTTATCTGCTGTCAACTACTATGTTACTATGTATTAAAAACTATCACTAGTAGGACTCACCCTTGTAGCCTGGGGACCCTATGCATGAAGCTTACCATGCAGTTAGCATTTGCTTTAGGCTGGTTCTAGCCAGTGTAAAGCAAACATTATTTAGCTAGCAATGCACAAAGGGATTTTCTGTGGCTCTAACTTGTGTTTGTGCAGTGGTGTCAGGCATTGGGGTCAAGGGCGGGTGTGGGTGTGCATTAGGAGCTGTCAAATGCATTTGACAGGTCGGACTTGCAAACAGTGAGCGATGCACAAAGGGGATCTCTGCAGCTCATTTGCATAAGATACTCTTTGTGTATCATTTGCTGTTTGCGAGTTGCTAAATTTTACCGAGGCAGCTGTATTTTATGATTGCCTTTGTGCATCGGCCTCTCAGTGTCCTTCCATTGGAAATTGTTTGTCTTGAGGGAGTGGGCTTGTATCTGGCTGATACTGTGGAAGGGATCCTATCTACAGTCTACTGCCTAGCACCGTACTTCCAGTCCCACAGATTCAGTATAACCTGGCCACATGTAAAGCTTTCCCCAAATGAAACCCTATGGTACAGTATATAATAGAATGACTTTTACTGAGGATCTTACAAAACTCAGAAGTCCAAAATGACCATCTCTTCCCTCAAAAATGAATGGAACCAGTGGTAATTCAGTTAAAATTGCTGGCCCCATTTATTACAATGCAACAGTTTGAAACGTGAAATGGATAGCCATGAACATGCTGTAAGCATTGCACAAAGGCATGTTTACTAGTGCAGTGCTTGGACTATGTGTGTGAATGAATGAATAGATGGTGTAGATAAAATGGCAAATGAGTGATTACATTGGATGGCTATGAGTGGCCCATGGACAGAACAACAAAATACCATCTGCATAGACTTGAAAGTCAACATCTAATTGCCTCAACAATGCGCACAATGATTGAATATAGGTGATAATTAGAATGAGAGAAATGTCAGTTCCCTGAGGGAGTTCTATGACATGAGAGATTTCCAAAACAACCCTTACTTGAAAGCACTGATTGGTCAAGAAAGATTCAAAACAGTAGCTCCTAAAACCATTTCCTTCCATCTGTTTACCCCAATTGTATGAGCTACTGAATTAAATGCTGCTGAGATGTCTAACAACAGCTGAAAAAAAGTTTTTCCTCTATACCTAAGCCTCACAACAGTTGATATAAAATTGACTGCAAGATTTCTGGGCTATGCTCTGGATGAAAGCTCTGCTGATACTTATCAATAAATTTATTAACTGATAAGTACTATTGGAGCTGGGTTCCCACCATCTGATTAATCAGTTTATATAAAGGTGGTAGGTTAGAAACTGGAAGGTAATTATTTATGACCTATAGATCTTACAAAGGGTTTTTAAAGAGCTATTCATACAACTGTTTGCTACAGTAAAGCTCAAACCACCCCCTCAAACAATGATGTTTTAATTATATCCCTTAAAAAGTTACCCAACACATCATGAGAAATCTTCTCAGTGGATGTTAGTCAGGGCTCAAAGGTACAGAGGGTGATATTTATTTTCCTCCACTTTACAATCCTTTCAAGAGAAGAAAATACATCATTTCAGTCTTTTCTCCCTACCCATTGGAATACCAACCGAGAGTTAAGAACATTAACTTTTTCCTTGTCATTCTCCCAATCCCTCTGCCTCTAGTACAAATGAGAAAGAGATGTTCTTCTTATTAATCAGCTGCTGTGCAAATGCCTGTGGTGACACAGCTTAGGAATCCTGCAACAGTTGTTAAATCATATACACAGCTCATATGGTTGGGAAAAAGAAGATTAAATTCTCAGTGAGAAATATGCCTGCTTCCTGTTACTCAGTGCCCAGTCAATATGTAAATTTACAGCATACAGAACTTGTATGTGGAAGTGCCAGCAAGGTACCTAAGCACTATTCTGTAACGGCATGCATTAGTGACATAGCATGTAAATGAAAGATGGACTTACACATGAGCAAAGCATGGGCAGGATATAGGTGTGTTTCCTACTTATGTACATAGGTTACAGAATACTGTTATGCAAGGTCTATGGCTGGTTTAATTACAGGGCAAAGCAGACCAGAGGGAAACAGCAACATGAATCATATGTGGAGCAATCACAGTGAAGTAGGCCACAGATGGAACAACAAGGCGGAGCCAAGACTTGGAGGAAGCAGATTTTATTGAGGACCTGACACAGCCAGTGATTCAGCAAGTGCCTGTGTCAGAGGTCTATACACAAAAATACACAAATATGTTAAATATGCTAAAAAATCAATAAATATGTTATTAAAAATTAAAAAAACAATGTGATATCTGATATATAACAAAACATAAAAAACACACTGTCTCATCCTTTCATCCCAACACAGCACGGACAACCCCACAACTATCAACACCCCAGACTACACCCTCCCTGTCTCAGACAGCCTGAAAATCCTCAGCGTTACAATGGATCGCAACTTAACACTTGCGAGCCAAGTGAAATCCACAACAAAGAAAGTGTTCCACTCAATGTGGAAACTCAAATGCATGAAACAATTCTTCCCGAGGGAAACATTTCGCAACCTGATACAATCAATGGTACTAAATAGTATAGACTACTGCGATGGAATTTATGCAGGATGCAATGAACAAACCTTAAAGAAACTTCAGACCGCTCAAAACCCCTCAGCGTAAAACTACACTGACTCCCAATCAAAGAACGTATTGCTTTCAAAATCTGCACTGTGGTCCACAAAATTATATACAGTGAAGCACCGGGATACATGACAGACTTGATCGACCTACCAACCAGAAACACATCCAAATCAACATGAACGTACCTAAATCTGCACTACCCAAGCTGCAAGGACTCAAGTACAAATCAACTTACGCATCCAGTTTTTCCTACATCAGCACACAACTATGGAACGCACTACCAAAAGCCTTGAAAACTATGTACGACCGCTTACACTTCAGGAAATTCCTAAAAACTCACCTGTTTAAAAAAGCATACCCTACCGATCCAACATAAATGCCCGATGTCCGCTACACAACACTAAAGTTCGTAATGGATATTACACAACTCTTCCTTTATGTAGTCCTTTATATGGTCCTACCACATGAACCTTATCTTACCACAACATCACTTTGTATTTGTTTACTCTGGAGTCTGCAAACACGTCTCCGGTACTATGTAAGCCACATTGAGCCCACAAATAGGTGGGAAAATGTGGAATACAAATGTAACAAATAAATAAATAAATAAATAAATACCAAAATAGTTTGCCACAGCAGTACAGCACGTCTTGTGTAAATTCGATAGTCACAGTATTAAAAATACCTTGTGAACTGTAAAAAAAAAAACAATGAGTCTGATGTTACATATTCATAATTGACAGACTTAATTAGACATATCTTGACCAAATTTACACACTACAATCATAAAGCTATACTTATATATCAATAAATATACAGATATAGAAATATTCATAAGTCTAATATTTCATACCCATAGAGGCCAATATTCAGACTGTGGGAGTTTCGGTGCGCGGCATTGAATATTCGGTTTATTTTTGGCCGGTTTGACGATAACTAGCTAAGCTGATATTCAGATTTAGCTGGTTATCTTCAAACCAGCCAAAGATATTCCACTATTTGAAGCAGTCAAATATGGCCGCTAAACCTGGTTTAAAAATCAGTGGTGATATAACTGGTTATCCGCCATTCGCTAACCGCAGATATTCAGCGGATGACAGCCGGTTACCTCCCACTGAATTTTGGTGGATTGCCGGTTAAGCGCTATTTAACCAGTCAGTACTCATTCTGACTGGTTAAATAGCATTAAATATCGGGCAGATAATGTCCAGGATTGGTAAGACATATCTTTGCCAGAATCAACACATGAGAATCAAGAAACACAATGCTCATTATATGTATATATGATATTGATGTACCCAAAAGCCACAGTGATTGACTATATGAAAAATACCAAACAAGTTTGTATGGGGTACCCGAGTTGGATATCATGTTATATATGAAATATAAGAAAGATAAAATGTTGCACATAGCCACTATACTGAATGCTGTTTTAGATTCTTGAATTTATAATTTTTCAATTTGTGCTTTGTATTTCTTATCTTTTCACTACTTTATGTTCTTCAATTTTTTAGGGCTGTATTTTGATTACAATTTGTAATTGTGAATAATTGTGCAATTTATTTATTTATTTCCCACTGCAGCTTCTTGTGACTCTGAAGTGTACCTGGCGGTAATTGGGCAGTGCTGCGCGCTGCCCCTCAGCACATTGATCCAGTCCAGGTTTTGCTTCCATTGAAAGCAATGGAAGTAAAATCTAGACTGGCTCATTCTGTTCTCCTTTTTCTGGAGCCATATGGTAACCCTAGGCTGCCCAGTTACCTCCAGGTTAACGCGGGAGCCCTAACTGCCACCTCAATGAGTGGCAGTAAGGGTTCCCCCCCAAAATGGCCACCTGGCCACAGTGGCGATCCTAGCCTGCATGACACCCGGGGTGGCCCCCCGGGTGCAGCGCGGCCCCCCCCCCCCGGCGAAATGACACCTCCCCCCCCCTGGCGAAATGACACCCCCCCGGGTGCATGCCACTGGGGGGGTGGGGTGCTGCAGCGCGCGCCTGTCAGCTGAGTTCGCTAACTTCGCTGCAGCTCCCTCTGCCCCGGCCGGAACAGGAAGTAACCTGTTCCGGGGTAGAGGGAGCTGCAGCGAAGTTAGCAAAGTTAGCAAACTCAGCTGACAGGCAAGCGCCGCAGCACCCCCCCCAGCGGCGTGCACCTGAAGCGGACCGCCCCCACCGCCCCCCCCTTGGTACGCCACTGCCTGGCCATTTCCTGTAGGAAGACGAGACTCCCCTTTTACCAGTTGTGGTAAAAAGGGGGTAATGGCGCGCATGTAAAATATGAGCTGATGCCAGCGCCGGCCCCCTTTTCCCACAGTTTGGTAAAATGGGCCCATAGTAACATATATATAACATAACAATGCAAATAAAGTGAAAGTAAACATAATAATGCCTTGTCTAACCTATAAGATATTGATACACTGCACTATACTAAGTGTATATGTACTGTAAATAAAACCATAAAAATTGAAAAAAATGTTTTCTCCTATCATTTCAAATAAAAAGAATCATGGGTGTAGTTTGGGGGGGTGAGGTGGGCATTACCCACCAAAACGAGCTGCCACTTGAGTGGAAATCCTCCAGATTGCCACCCTATTTTTCCTGCCTGGCATCCCCTCGACTGAATGATACAGCTGCAGTAGCATCTCTCTTTCTCTCCTTCCAGCCCTGCAGCACCCAGTATCGCTCCCCCCACAGTCCTCCAATCCCCCGAGCCGCTGGCAGTCTCTGCGAGAAAGCAGTAAGCACGCTGCTTTAGGTCTGCCCTGGAAGCCTCTCTCATTCTCTCAGCTTCTTGTTCCCACGTGGACGAGAAGCTGTAGGAGTAGGGCTTGTGGGGCAGGTCTAAAGCAGTATGTGTACTGCTTTCTTGCTGAGACTGCCAGCTGCTCAAGGGATTGGAAGAAAGAATTGGGGGGGGGGGGGGGGGGGCGGGGAGCGATACCGGGTGCCAGGGAGCTGGAAGGAGAGAAAGAGAGGTTGAAAGACTCCAGTGCTGCTGTGGTGGCAGCAATTAAGGGGAGCAAGACATTAAATCTTGACAGTTGCTTAATTAAAAGAATCAAGAGTGCACATGTTTTTTCTTTGCTGGGAGGTATGCAATTTTCAAATAACCCATTTATCTGGGTATGAGTTTTTGGGAAATTTTCCTCCTTTTGTGTGTATATCCATAGGAATCAAAATGCTTCATTTGTTCAGACTTCTTTATTATTTACAGAAAATGAACCAGCAACCTTAAATTGCCATGTGTCACTTTCATATTCAAGGAAACACCATGAGCTGGCTTAAATAGAAACAATAAAGTTATATAATGGTTTCCACAGCCTTCTGTAATTCTTTTGCTGATTTTTTTTTCTGAACTGGCCATATTTGTGAACAGTACATATGTTCCACTAAAAATTAAAAATCAAATTGAGCATTATTTTTTCAGTTGAAAATTTTTTTTAAAGACTGTTAAGAAGAGGGAGGGTAAAAAAGATAGAAAAAACTGGAGAGGGAGATAACGTGAATTGAAGACTAAGGACTAGAGGGTGAGAAAAAAGGAGATAAACATAGAGTACAGAAAAATGGGCTGGAGTGAAACATAAAACAAAAGATCAGTACTAGACAGATGTAGAAAAGGAAAGGAAGACTACAAGAGGAGAGAGAAGAAATGGAAAAGCCAACCTAGAAAAGAATTTAGAAGACTGACATATGGAAAGTGGAAGAGACTGGGACCAGCCCAATCAGAAAAATAAAGTGCTCAGACAACAAAGGTAGAAAAGAAAAAAATATTTTTATTTAATACTTTTTAAGGATTGAGATTTGCCTGTTTTGAGAAATATACTTTTTTTTTAAAGTTTTGTATTTTGCAGAGTACAGGAGAAAAAAAACATTTCTGTTTCTCTCTTACCAGAATTGCCCTGCTTGTAGAGTTTGGCTTTCTTGTGCTGGGTGGGGTGGGGATGGGGATGTCTCCATTTCAGTTTTTGTCTGCATAGTTCTTTTGTGGTCCCCTATTTTGTATCGGGTGAGGTTCTGTCCATGTTCTGTATGTGCAACTGGGGTGAAGGATTCTGCTGGCATGTAGTGTCTGTTTCGTAATGTGTAATAGTCCACCTTGCTCCAGTTTCCCAGTAGCAAGTGTATTGGTGCTCTAGGGCCAAGTGTAATATTTATTGCACTATGTGGGTTAGGGCTCTTATGGTATGTTAGGCCTCTTATGGTAGGTTTTGAGTGTCTTTTTGCAGGGTTTTGTGTTATTTAATAAAGTGTCTGGCCCTATTTTAAAGTAGGCTCTGGGGCAAGGGCCCCTGCCATTCAAAATATATATACTTAACACCAGTGGTTTAAATAAACAAAAACCCATCTACTTTAAACAAAGTGTCTGGCAGTGGAAGGAGCTTGTGCTGTTTCTGAGCTGATAATCACAATTTGAATATTTTTGTCTGGTGAGCTGAAAGAGGATAAAGCAATATCCGGCTAGGATAACCGCATAAAACACAATACTATCTTTATGTGCTCCATCCTAGCCAGTTAAATGCTGAATATACACTTAACCAGCTATGTTTTATCCAGCTGCATATGCCCAGATATTCAATTCCAGTACCTGGACATGGGCTGGCATTGAATATCTGGGAATAAAGCCAGCAGAAATTCTCTATTTCACTCTGCATCCATTGTTGCATGAGGAAAGCTCCTGTGGATGCAGAATGCATGCTTGCATTTAACACTGTGACAATACAGAGTCAGGGGTCAGTATTTTTTTTATAGTAGAGTTTCAGGCAACATAATTTAACTCAGATAGTGTTTTGGGTGTGGTTGGGACTATGTATCTATGTGCATGGTATGGGGAAGTACTGGTAAAGAGGAAGGAATGGAGAAAGAGCCTGGATTTGGAGAAGGAGAAAACACCCTAACACTTGGATGTCCTTGACCCATAATTGAAAAAACTAAGAATGTCCCTGACGATGGATGTTTTCACCTGGATGTGTTTTTTTTTACGAATAAGACACAAAAAGGTGCCCGAAATGACCAGATGACCACCGGAGGGAATCGGGGATGACCTCCCATTACTCCCCCAGTGGTCACTAACCCCCTCCCACCCTAAAAAAACATCTTTAAAATATTTTGTGCAAGCCTCTATGCCAGCCTCAGATGTCATACTCAGGTCCATGACAGCTCATGCAGGTCCCTGGAGCAGTTTTAGTGGGTACTGCAGTGAACTTCAGACAGGCGGACCCAGGCCCATACCCCCCTACCTGTTATGTTTGTGGAGAAAACAGCGAACTCTCCAAAACCCACCACAAACCCACTGTACCCATATATAGGTGCCCTTTCACCCGTAAGGGCTATGGTAGTGGTGTACAGTTGGGGGTAGTGGGTTTTGGGGAGGTTTGGGGGGGGGGGGCTCAGCACACAAGGTAAGGCAGTTATGTTCCTGGGAGCATTTTATGAAGTCTACTACAGTGCCCTGGCATGTCAGGGGACCAGTGCACTACAAATTCTGGCTCCTCCCACGTCCAAATAGCTTGCATTTGGACGTCTTTGGTTTCGAAAATTGCCGAAAGTCAAAGACGTTCATGTCTAGGGACATCCAAATCTAGGGATGTCAAAATTTAAGGACGTCCTTGGATTTAGACGTCCATCTTTTTTTTCGAAAATACAGTTTTCCCCACCCCCAGATTTCGACGTTTTGCAAAGATGTCCAAATCGCAACTTGGACGCTTCTTTCGAAAATGTCCCTCTATATCACTTAAAATATAACATTGTCAGTAAAATAACACAATCCGTGTAAAGTAATTTAAGTATTGATATAAATGCTGAAACAAGTGTTGGTACCAACAAGCATATAAAATATGATATGGAAGACACTCAGATGTGTGATATGAAAGTAAACAAAGCCTTTCTACTACCTAACAGTGACTAAATATATGTGACCTAACATAACACAAATAAAAAAAAACCCTCCATTTAGGAAAAACTAAGTGTAACTGTCATAGGTCAAGACATATATGTATAATGAAAAAGTCTGTATAATACTTAAGGAAGACAGGTGTAAATGGTTTATGTACTTAAGCTAAACTTCTTATGACAATAGATATATATATGAGTAATGTAGAAATGAAACCGGTACCCTATACCCTTTGTTTTTTTTTGGTGGTATGTATGTACGCACATATTTATAACAATAGAACTGGTTCCAATAATGCTCTGGATATGATAATAAATTTGAAATGCATGCATATAATTTGAAATTGAATTGAAATTTGAATTTCAAAAGGAGCAACACAGTTTTTTTTTTCCAATAATTTTTTTTTTATTGATGACCAACAGAATTAACCAGTACGATTAAATAAGAAACATTCAAATGCAAATCACAAGAAACAGAAAATTTTCCCACATTTGTTTCTACAGTCATTGTCATCATTTCGTTTTTCATTTTATGCCCCACCTACCCCCTCTTCAATTATATCACTAAGCAGCAACCAAGAGAGCGGATCCCAAGGGGCCTGGGCTCTGATGGCCCCCCGAGATCCCCCCCCCAGGTCCACACATTATCGTCTATCCCCGCCCCCCTGCCCTCCCCTTCCCTTCCAAAGCTCTAGGTATTGATCATTGGGACAACGTCCTGGGCTGTTCTATCAGTCAAATGTTCAAAAGGGAGCTTTTCGCTCTTGGGGCAGAGTCCAAAACGGGCCCCATCTCAAACGGAATTTATCAAACTCACGCGGGTTTCCTTCTTTTACCATCATACGCTCAGTTCGCAACAGCTGTACCATCCGCACTCGCCAGCTTTGGAGTGATGGGCCTTCTGGTGATAGCCAATCTGCTAAAATAGACTTTTTTGTAATCAGAGTAGCTCGCCGTACAAAGTTTATGAGACCTTTTGGCCTTGGGGCTCGTAAGCAAGGCTTCCCAAACAGCAGGAGCGGTGAACAAGACCACTTAGTTCTCCACAAAGCTGAAACCTGTAAAAGTAGGATTGTCCAGAAGCGCCGTACCTTTGGGCAGGCTCAATACATATGTCCCAAAGTCGCTCCCTCAGCATAGCACTTGGGACACATCCCATCTGGAGAGGCCCCCGCATGGAACGCCCGTCGGGGTGGCATGTGCATCCGGAATACAAAGCGATACTGTAGTTCCCAATGGTCTGCTAAGGGAGACGCTCTGTACATTGTTAACACATGTTCTTTAAGCAAACCCGATGAAATTTCTACCAGCAAGTCTCTGCTCCAAGCCTCCGCATATTTACCAAAATCTGGTTCTGCAATTGTATCTTTAATATGACAGAGGTGGAATCTCAGTGGGACTTTTTGTTGCGATCCCAGAGCATAAGCCGATGGCAATTCCTCTTGCACATCTTCCGCCAAGGATTCCCAAGGTAGGCTCCTCGTGTAATGCAGTAGCTGCCAGTAGTGAAAATAGTCTCTAGGATGAAATAGACCTCGTTCTTGTAATTCCTGAAACGATTGCAGTTTTCCCTCCCGGGTTAAAATCTGTTGCAGGTAAATTATACCTCACTCTCTCCATTGTTTGAAGACATTGTATATCATCCCAGGGGGAAATTCAGGATTCCCACAAATTGGTAGCATCGGGGTGACCTTTGACGAAAAGTGGTGTAATCTGCAAATCCAGTTCCATGCCTTCTGCGCCTGTGGCAGAATATTAGAGATGTTCAACATTGGAGAGGCCCCCCCACTCCCATGGAGACAACTACTAAAATGAATAGGTTCAAATAAGCTCAATTCCATGGCAGTGGCTGAGAAGTCTGTGGAGTTACGAAACCAGTCTGTTACATGTCTCATAGCATTTGCGACCGCCAAGTGTCGCACACTTTGCAAGCCCATCCCTCTGTACTCTTTTGGTACATACATTTTGTCTAAAGGGAATCTAGGTTTCCTTCCCCGCCACAGAAATTTCCTTAACATTCCATTCAATTGTCTTTCATCCCTATTAGTAAAGTGTAGAAGTAGGGTTTGGAACACATATGACCAGCAGGGGATAACCATCATGTTGTATAGCGCGATACGTCCCAATAGGGAAATAGGGAGACCCTGCCATTGCTCTAGCTTTCTAGCTGTGTCTTTCAGCAACTTTTGAATATTCACCTCATACAGACAACTTAATGTCCTAGGAATTAATACACCTAGATACTTCATCTCCATCCCCACCTTCTGCAGCGAGAAATCATCTGGGCCAGGGCCATCTAACTGAGCATGTAATCTCATAATTTGTGATTTTTCCCAATTAATTTGAAACCCCGATATAACACTAAATCGTTCTATCTCCTCCAAGAGGGCCAGCAAGGCTACACTCGGGGATGTAGATATGATCAGTAAGTCATCCGCAAAGGCCAATGTCTTTACCCGATCTCCCTCCACTGACACCCCTGCCACCCCTTCTCCCCGCTGGATGTTTCTAATCAATGGTTCAATGGAAAGCACAAAGAGGAGTGGAGACAGGGGGCAGCCCTGCCTAGTCCCTCTCGCTATAGATATTTGCTGAGTTCTACCTCTATTAATCAGCACAGCTGCTTTAGGATTAGAATATAGTGATCTGATAGCCCCATATGCCCAGCCTCTCATGCCTACAAATTGCAGTACCTCAAACATATAATCCCAACCCACCTTATCAAATGCTTTTTCAGCGTCCAGGCTGGCCAACATCGTTTCACAGCCTGAACGTTGGGTATGGGCTAGGGCTAATAACAATTGCCGCACGTTGGTTCTTGAATGTCTGTTACGGACAAATCCCACTTGTTCTTGACCAATAAGCCTAGGTAGATGTTCTTGTAGTCTATTAGCCAGCAATTTTGCAAACATTTTTACATCTACGTTGATTAGTGAGATAGGTCTATAAGAGCCAGCTTGATTTTCAGGTTTCCCTGGCTTAAGCAATAGTGTTATTAATGCTTCGTTAGCATAAACTGGAAATTGTCCCTGTGTTACTACCTCTTCAAAGTATGAGTGTAGGGGGCCCACTATATGCAGACTTAGAATTTTGTAAAATTCGCTAGTGAAGCCATCTGGGCCTGGAGCTGAGTTTGAGGGAAGTGACCTAATGATTCCCTGCAGCTCCTTTCCTGTGATAGGACTATTTAGTTCCTCCACTTCCGATGCCGTCAATTCCGGCATCCCAGCTTCTCTCAGATAGTCTGTTATGGTTTCTAAAGATGGAGGGGGTTGCTTTTTATACAGTTCACTGTAAAATTGCTGAAACACCTGTTGCACTCCCTCCCTCCCATTCTGAATGTGTCCTGCCCGATCTTTCACCGCCACTATCGCTCTAGGTCCACCCCAGGACTTAACCACCCTTGCTAGCATTGCTCCTGACTTATTCCCGTATCTCTGGAAACGGAACTTCCTGGTCGCTAAGGCTCTAGAGGCTCTTTCATGTAGTAGTGAGTTTAATGCTATTTGGGCTATTTTCATCTGCTCCCGGTTATGGTTCGTTGGGGTCGCAGCAAACCGGCGCCTAGCTCTCCCCAGGTTGCATTCTAGATTAAAAATCGCCCCTGTGATTCTACATTCACGTTTCACCGTAAATGCAATCACTGCGCCCCGTAGGACTGCTTTCGCCGCTTGCCAGAACAATATGGGGTCATCCCTATGCTCTCTATTAAATCGTAAATATTACCCCCAGCTCTCTAGCAGGTGTTGTTTAAACGTTGAGTCATTGGCCAAATATGAGGGAAACCTCCACCTTCCTCCCCCAATCCCTGGGTCTCGGTCTTCTAAATCCAGCCAAACCATAGAGTGGTCTGAAATTTCCTCCGGGCCAATCTCCACTGCACTCACATACGGAAATACCCGCCGATCTACCAGAATATAATCCAACCGGGAGAATGTCCCATGTGCTCTCGAGAGGTGGGTGTAATCTCGTTCCCCTGGATGTAAAGTACGCCAAGAGTCCACCACTTCGAGAGCCTGCATAAATTGAGATAAGGTCCTAGACTCTGGGCCCCCCCGGGCCGCCCTCCCAGGGGAGGAGCAATCTATTGTGGGATCGGCCACTAAGTTGAAGTCTCCCATTAGAAGCAGTGGCAGTGATCTATGTGGAAGACACATCTGGAATAAATGGTCATAAAAGGGTCTCCCATCCTGGTTTGGGCCGTATAACGCTACTACCAAATATTCAATATGATGGAGCCAAAGGCGCACCACCACATACCTCCCCTCAGGGTCACTACCTACCAATTGTGCCTTGGCCACCGCACCTTTTCGAATTAGGATTGCTACCCCACTTCGCCTGCCCTCGGCCTCTGCCCCGAATACCTCTCCTACCCACGCTTGCTTCAACTTTTGTAATTCCTCCCGGGACAATCTCGTCTCTTGAATGCAAGCCACATCAGCACGGTGTCTTTTTAAAGCTTGTAAGATCTTTGCCCTCTTAATTGGAGATGTTATGCCCCCTACGTTCTAAGTTATGAATCTAGTCCGGGCGCCCCCCCTTCACAAATAAGGTGATTTCCATAAGTACTATACTATAGTGAAGTACGGGTAACCCAGGCGCCCAGCTCCACCTGAATCTCCCACAATCTTTACCCAATAACCATAGGACGTGCCCCTGACCTACAACCCACTGCTGTTCCTTAATCCCCCCCTTCCCCCCCTTTCTCCCTCCCGTGCCCTCCCCCTCCCCTAATTTCTCTCCCCCATACTACCCATGCCCTCTTCTTTCGCAACATCTACTAGAAGAGCGCCGGTCTGTCAATGGCAGGGGTCCCCCTCCCCCACCCCCTCACTCATTCCTTTTGTCATCCATTCATGCTTCCTTACACTAAGTTACAGTTTACTCATATCATGCAACATCCCCCAAACGTACTGTTCTAAATTAACAGTATAACAAAACAGATATCAACTGGGTGCACCATTTACCAACTGCCCAGGTGCGACTTGTGCCTGCTAACAGATTCCACCATAACCCTCTTCATATAGATTTCCCTCAGCCATTTTGTCCAGGGGAGGATGGGGGATTGTCCCGCAGCAGGCCCTGAGCCTCTTCCGGCGAATGGTACATCTTCCAGCCTCCCTCTTCCAGCACTTTGAGCTGGGCCGGGTATAGTAACATAAATCTTTGATTTTTCACTGCCAGGTGACGGCACACCGGGCTGAACGCCTTCCTCCGTTCCTGCAGGGCCGCAGAATAATCCTGAAAATTTTTTTACAGCTGCTCCATCAAACGTCAATGAGTCCCATTTAGATCGAGCACCTCTCAAAATTTCTTCCTTGTGCAGGAAGTTATGTACCTTAATTATGACCACTCTCGGCCTGTTGCCTCCTTCGATTTTCCTGCCCAAGCGATGCGCTCTCTCCAGGCACAGTGGCCCAGCGCTGTCCGAAAGTGCGAACTCTGATTTCGGAGCAACACAGTTTTAAAACAAACGTTCTTATATTATTGCTTTTAGACTTTAAGGAATAAGTAAGTGTGTAAGTCATGGCTTGATTTATTTATTGGGAAGATCATAAAACCAAAATTAATGCACTGGGCAAAACATACTATGACCATAGGGAAAAGCAAACATTTTGAAACCATAGTTTACTTACTACAGCATAACAAATCTAGTGATCACCCACACATTGCAAAATGAAAATTAAATCGGGAAAACGGAGAGCCTGTTGTGACAAATGACTTTGTGTTTGTAGTTGTCAGGACCTTTAAATGAAAGGTCAAAATGTTGCTTCAAAAATGGTTTAGCAACCAGCTGGATAGAACTAACAAGTTAGACTCCTGAGGCAGGCCTGTGGCCGAAACACAGTTTCTGGGTCGAGTCATTGAATAAAGTGGTACTTCGAAAGCCTATATCCCGTTTCCCTGGAGTCATTGGTCCACTTCCTACTCTCTTTACACTCAAAACAAAACCCACCAGGGGAAAAATAATTCTACCCTTGAAAGTATAGCACTAACAACATATACCGGATATTTATTGATTAGTCATGGGACTACCAAGAGGTTAGTGTTAGACATGACAATCTTTACCTTTAAAGAGAGTTAGTGAATTAGGAATGTCAACTTTATCATTTCCTTTTCCCCCCGTTTTTGTGGTTCTTTCATTTTTCTTGAAGACCTGGGGGAGACAGAATTGAAAATTTGGTTCCCTGGAAAACATAAATACAACAGGTTATTCATCAAGCCCATAGTTTTCATCACTATTTTCACACTCAGGTTAGTAATAAGCTTCCTAGGGTGGTATGCCCTGAGTTGATTAATATGGACTCAATTTAGAATACCTTCCTTGCCATCGGCCTTCCTAATGCAGAGTTGATTGGCTGCAGGTGATGCCTTTTCAACAAGGTAGGTAGCAATTTACGACACCTGGCCCTATCTTTTTCGAAGTTGTAATAGAAGACATTATTACCAATATATTCTTTGGTGGTAACTTTCAGATCATAATAGGTTTTCTGCCCTCTGGCAGCTTTATTCATGTTCCTCTGTGCAAAGGAATAAGCTGCCTGCAAGTGTTGTTGTAAATGAATGATATATTCATGTGTGGTGGTGGTGTTGGTTAGTTTGTCACCAGCCTGTGTTTGGTACAGTAATAATGGGCATAGTCATTTCTTTACATGTAATCATTTCAAATGGTGACAACCCCATGGAACAGCGAGGTGTTGACGTAATAGCCATTAAGACTAATGGTAACTTTATATCCCAGTTCCTACTGGAGGTGGAAACATACTTCTTGAGTATGCTAACAGTTTTGTTCAATCTTTCCATCTGACCTAAGGACCAAGGATGATAAGCAGTATGATACCTGTTTTTGACACCTAGTATTTTGCACATGTGCTGAATTAACTTACCTGTGAAATGGGGTCCCTGGTCAGAGTCTACCCACATTGGTACATACCCCATCGACTAAACACATGGTTAAGAAGAGTAGCTGTCATTTCAGCGGTGCATTTGGGAGCCAGTAAACCCTAAAGCCACTAGGTGAATGTACACACGACAGTAAGCATGTATTGATTGCCACGGGTGGACCAAATTATTGGTCCTATCCAGTCAATTTGCATGTAAGACCAAGGCATAGTTATGCCCTTATTTCTGAGGGGAGCCCAGTGGGAAGGTGTAGAGGGCTGAAACCTGCAACAGGTCAAACAGCCTTGGGTATAAACATTCATGTCTTGATACATATGGGGCCAATAGGCCACTTGTCTTGAGGCTTTATAGGTAACCCAATCTCTCCGATGTCCAGCACAGGGCTCCTCATGTGCATGTTGTGGCATTAGCCCTCAATAAGACCAAGGGAACACCCATTGGTGTATTTCTCCATGGCTCAGATGCACCAGCTGCCCTTTGTTCATTTGGAACACCCCTCGGGTGGCATACAATACTCTTAACAACTCTTCATTCTCAGTGTTTGCTTGGGTGATAGGATTCTTCCCAGGGTCTGAGATATAGGCACAGAATCTCCTAATGGATGGGTCCTCCTTTTGTGCGGTGATTAAATCAAATTAGGGTTCATCAAAGAACCACTGCAGCACAGGACTGTTTGCAAGAAATTTGGATTGCTGTTGGGTGATAACCACAACAGGGGTGGATCCCAGCTGTTCGCAAGTCCAGGGTTCCCCCGATAGAGTACCTTCCTTAGCTAGCTGGTCATCTAGATTATTCCCTATTTTGTCTGGGTGGTCTACTCTGGCATGCCCTTTCACCTTCTTCCAGTAGACAACCATGTTGTTATCCTAAACCAATTGGTCCAGGGCCAAGATGAGATCCCCATTCACGATGGGTTTCCCTTTTGAGTTGAATGTGCTGTTGGTTTTCCAGATGGTCAAGTGGGTCACAAATGCATGGCGGACATAATCGGAGTCAGTGCAGATGATGACAGTTTTGACTCCTTTCCTGATAGCGGACTGTATAGTCACTAGTGCAGCGCCAGTCTCCGCATACTTGTTGATTTTATGTCCCAATTGGCATTTAGGTTATTTCTGAGGGTCCGTGGTATTCCAGACCACACCAACTTAGGCTACCACTTCCTTATCACTGTCTTTTTAGAAGGCACATCCATCCACATATACCTGAAGGGCTTGTCCCTGTGAGGAACGTCAGAGGTAACTTCTTCTGGATCAGGTTCTTCCATTGCACAGTCATGCAATTCAGCTAGGCCCTGTGCCACTTCATTCTTGTGCCTCTGAGTATACCTTATCTTCATGGGCCACCCTTGTAATGAACCTTGTACAGAACTGAAATGATTATGTTTTGGAGATTCAGTCTCAGTTAGGGGAACCATCAGTATTCAAACCACTGGATGAAGATCCTATGCCAAGATTACGAATGGTTATAAAAGATATTACAACTAGTGGTTTAGAAGAAGGCTTTTTAATAGCAAGGGAATTTTGGTTCCTTAATGCCAAATCTCCTATAGTTCCTGTTCTGTACACGCTGCCTAAAGTGCAGAGAAACCTCCAGGACGCCCCAATTTTGTTCTCGACAGGTTCTATTTTAGAGCTTTTGTGTATTTCTGTAGACTATTTTCTGAAACCTCTGGTTCCCCTTACATGGTCTTATTTGCGTGACATGATGCATTTTTTAAATATGTTTTCAATATGTTGAAAGAAATTACTATTCTGAACACTATGGTCACCCTTGATATAAAATTGTTATATACATCAATTCCACAAGATCAAGCATTAAGAGTGGTATATGAAGCACTTGAGACAAGACCTAAACTGGTAGAGGTACTTACAAAGTTTTTGATGGAACTTACTAAAGTATGCATGAAAATGTTTTGCTATTGCAAGGGGCCTATTTTCTCCAGTTGATAGGAGTGATCATGGGAGCAACTTTTGCTCTGACAATTGCTAATTTATTCATGGCTGATTTTGAAGAAAAATGGTTGAAGAAGTCCCCTTTTCGAGGGGTGATTTTATTTTGGAATAGATTTATTGATGATGTTTTCATGCTATGGGATCTGGAACCAGAAATCTCTTGCAGATTTTGTGGTTTGGCTTAATCACTGTAATCCAGCAACTCAATTTACATATGAAAGTTCCTAGATGTTGATATATCATTGCAGAATAATCAATTCAATACCAATGACTATGGCAGCTGTCATCCAAGAGTTTTAAAAGACAGTCTGCCTTACTCACAATTTCTAAGGTTTTGTAGAATTTGTGAGGAGAAGCAAGTTTTCAAAATGCAAGCAAACAAGTTGGGCTCCTGTTTAGTACAAATAAGTTATCCATTGAAAGTAGTTAGAAATGCATATCATAGAGCCAAATACAGTGCAGGGATCTACTGCTGATGGATTCTGAAAAATCTAAAAATAAAGAAGATATTGTTGAAACTTTTGTTTTAAGATACATGAGGGGAGGGAGGAAAGAGATGGCTATAATCATAAAGAAAAACTGGAACATCATGCAGACGCATCTGATATTTCACCAACATTGCTTGAGGATTGCATTCTCTAGGGGGTGCAATTTGAAAGACCTTTTGAGTCCTGATGATTTACCTCTGATGCCTATAGAGACATTGAAAGCAAACAGTGGCCAATTTAAATGTGGGAAGTGTAGCATTTGTGACATTACTATTGAATGCACACAGTTTATTAACCCTATAGATTTGAAGAACTATCAGTTGACAGCTAACACAACTTGCCAAATTATTTTTGTTGTGTATATTTTTTTATTTTTGTTACATTTGTACCCCACGCTTTTCCACTCATGGCAGGCTCAATGCAGCTTACATGGGGCAATGGAGGGTTAAGTGACTTGCCCAGAGTCACAAGGAGCTGCCTGTGCCTGAAGTGGGAATCGAACTCAGTTCCTCAGGACCAAAGTCCACCACCCTTACCACTAGGCCACTCCTCCACTTATTGAAGTGCCCCTGCAATAAATTATATTTATAAGATCGCTTGACATTTAAAAACAAGAATTAGTGAACATAAGTCTTGTATTACTCGATGCAAAGGAGCACCTTTAGTTACACATTGTATCAAGATGAAGCATGCATTTTTTGATTTGCGCTGTTTTGTTTTGGAACAAGTTAAAGTATATCTCAAGGAGGCAACTAGGAATACTTGCTGCTGCAGTGTGAACAGTGCTGGATTCACTGCCTTCAAACTTTGGAACCTAAGCAGCATTCCTTTGACAGTTTTTCATGTTGATTTTAGAACATTTTCTGGTTTGACCTGTTTGCGTTCCATAGTTGGAAACTCCTTAAGTTGATTGGAGTGTTTTTTGACAGTCTATTATATATTCAGGTGCCGTCTTGGAAAAGGGTGCGCTGCAAGTATGCCCTAAGAAGAATAATAAGTTTTAATGAACTGTTCCATCTATTTTTGTTGCTTATAGACATTTTACATTTGTTATTTTTTGTTTTGCAGTGGACATCAGCTGATTTATGGGCACTTTTTTTCAAGTCTCCCTTGAGAAAGCCAGTGGGTGAAACGAGTCCCCATTGGGAGCCTAGAGCTAAAATATGAAGATAAGTGCCATATTATTTGTAAGTTATCAGAAAATTATAATAAAACATGCAGAACATTATTGGAGGTTTTTGGCCAGTGATCAAGTGATGGGCCATGAAGTGCTAGAAATGTTTCTGTGAAATTCTCATTGCAGCACTAAGGACTTTTGAGGTCTTTTCCTCCATTTTGTTTTTTTACAAATGTAAAATATGACTTTAAGCATAGTTTTTGCATATCCACATTTTATTTATTAAATGATTCTCAGGTTCTGTGGGAAGTTTTGGCTTTTGAAGTCACCCTTGTAATACTAATCCAGGATATAAATTGACTGTTGGTAACCTGGCCAGTCTTGAGGCAACTACTGCCCAAAAAATTCAAGACTTGATGGCCGGTCTCCATGACCAGTTCTTCCCCTTGGACATAACTACGAAAATGCTGCATGGCCCATATAGCTGTCATTAGTGCTTTTTCACAGTTACTATATTTTATTTTGACTGCAGACAGAGCTTTACTGGTGTAAGCTACTACTCAACAATTGGCATCATACTTTTGGTATAACATGGCATTTATGCAATCACGTGTGAACCCTAAGAACATACAGTAAGCATTGCCATACTGGGTCAGACCAAAGGTCCATCAAGCCCAGTATCCTGCTTCCAACAGTGGCCAATCCAGGTCACAAATACCTGGCAAGATCCTAGAACAGTAAAACAGATTTAATGTTGCTTATCCTAGAATATGCAGTGAATTTTCCCCAAGTCCATCTTAATAATGGCTTTTGGACATTTCTTTTAGAAAATTATCCAAACCTTTTTAAAATCCTGCTAAGCTAACTGCTTTTATCACATTCTTTGGCAACGAATTCCAGCATTTAATTACTCATTGAGTGCAGAAATATTTTCTCAGGTTTGCTTTAAATTTACTACATAGTAGCTTCTTTGCATGCCCCCTAGTCCTAGTATTTTTGGAAAGAGTAAAGAAGCGATTCACATCTACCCATTCCACTCCATTCAGTATTTTATAAACCCCATTCATATTTCCCTCAGCCATCTCTTCTCAAAGCTGAAGAGCCCTAGCCGCTTTAGTCTTTCCTCATACAGAAGTCATCTCATCCCCTTTATAAATTTTGTTTCCCTTCTCTATACATTTTCTAATTCCACTATATATTTTTTAAGATGCGGTGACCAGAATTGCACACAGTATTCGAGGTGCAGTCGCACTATGGAGCAATACAAAGGCATTATAAAATTCTCAGTTTTGCTTTCCATTCCTTTTCTAATAATTCCTAACATTCTATTTGCTTTCTTAGACACCGCTGCACATTGAACAGAGGGTTTCATGTATTATCAACGATGACACCTAGATCCTTTTCCTGGGTAGTGATGACTAATGTGGAACCTTGCATCACATAACTATGGTTTGGGTTCCTCTTTCCCACATGCATCATTTTACAGTTGCTCGCACTAAAAGTCATCTGCCATTTGGATGCCCGGTCTCCCAGTCTCATAAGGTCCTCTTGCAATTTTTCACAATCCTATTGCGATTTAACAACTTTGAATAACTTTGTGTCATCAGCAAATTTAATTACACCACTAGTTATTCCCATCTCTAAATCATATATAAATATGTTAAAAAGCAGCAGTCCCAGCACAGACTCCTGGGGAACCCCACTATCTACTCTTCTCCATTGAGAATACTCATAATTTAACCCTACTCTCTGTTTTCTTTTAACCAGTTTTTAATCCACAATAGGACGTGGCCTCCTATCCCATGACTTTCTGATTTTCTCAGGAGTCTTTCATGAGGTACAGTACTTTGTCAAATACCTTTTGAAAATCCAGATACTCAATATCGACTGGCTCACCTTTATCCATGTGCCTATTCACCCCTTCAAAGAAATGTAGTAGATTGATGAGCCAAGATTTCCTTTGACTAAATTCATGTTGACTTTGTATCATTAATCCATTCTGATGTATATGCTCTGTAATTTTGTTCTTTATAATAGTCTCTACAATTTTGCCCAGGACCAACGTCAGGCTCACCGGTCTATAATTTCCTGGATCACATCTGGAACCCTTTTTAAAAATTGGCATTACATTGGCCACCCTTGAATCTTCCAGTACCATGCTTGATTTTAAAGATAAATTACATATTATTAACAATAGTTCTGCAAGTTCATTCTTCAATTCTATCAGTACTCTGTCTAGTCCAGGCAATTTTCTACTCTTCAGTTTGTGAAATTGCTCCATTACATCTTCCATGTTTTCAGAGATTTGTTTGTTTCTCTGACTCATCAGCATTGAATACCATTTCCAGCAATGATAAATCTCCAACGTCGGAATCAACTTGCAAGCTGGAATGTATATCAGAAAGATAAGTGTGCTCGTTTATCTGAATTCTTGAACTCTATGAAAGACTGTGATAGACGAGGAGGTGATGCATGAACTGATTTAAAAGAATTTTTAAAAGAATTAAGAAGAATTTAAATATTAAGAAGGTATAATATACGGGGGGTTTTCAGTAGATGACTTTTTTCTGCGTGCAACCAATGATTATGAGTTGTTGCCGCAGTAGTTGAGACTTTTCCCCCCATTGAATATAGAAACTACGGAACTGCTAATTTGGGTTTTGATTATATCAATATCAGTGAGCAGTATCTTTTGATCTGTGTGGTATTTACATATTCTTCAGAATGGGCCATATGGACAAATTATAAGTGCTGTTGAATTATTGGATGATGCCTCAAACCTCCAGGGTGTTCAGAATCTCTTGTACAGACTCATAAGATGCCAATGGGATCTTATACTGATGCAGAATGACAGGCATACTATTGGGATTAGTTGGAACACGAGTGACAATCATATAAGTCCACATCGAAAAGGTCCTGGTACTTATAGATCAGGTTCTTAAGCTGTTTCTCTTCTTTGGTAGTACAGGCATCAGCCTGGTTGACCTGTTCCTTCACAATACTCTCAAACCCAGGCAACTGCCCACTGCCCAACTGCTGCCCCACCGCTGCGCCACCTCCCCTCCCACACCACTGCTGCTGCCCTCCCTAGACCTACCTTGAGGGGCCTGGTTGTCTAGTGGCTTCTTTGGGGGCAGGAAAGAACACACTCTTTCCTGCTCACTATCATTACTGTGCCCGGTGGTGGTGGTGCCGCCGTGTTTTTCAAAATGGCTGACGAGAGGCTTACTGCAGTAGTCTTGTGGGTTTCATCAGTCTCGAGTCTCGGCAGCCATTTTTAAAACACAACGGCACCAGCACCACTATGCAGAGTAGCAGCAGCAGGCAGAAAAGAGTGGGATTCTTTCCTGTCCCGCAGAGGCCACTAGACCAACAGGCCCTTCATGGTAGGTTCAGGGAAGGCTGCAATGTGCTTTGGCGGCACTAGGCAGAGCCTCTGGGCCCCCTAGAGCCTCTGGGCTCTTGGGCTCTGCCCAGTTGCCCGAATGGTCAGTCCACCCCTAATATCACAGTCCACAAAAATGTGCCCAAATCAGTGAAGATCAGCGTTTTTTGACTGTTAAGGTTGATCTGGCCAGGTGGCTAAATAAGGATGTATATTGAAGACAGACTTTAACCTGGATTTTATTGCTGATAACAGAAGATTTGGTGAAATCTTTAATTTTTGGAATTTGAAAGAGGAGGCGGTGGTATCCCTCATGGGTTTTTCTCATATAGCCCTGATTAAGGAGGCTTGCTTCTGGATCTCCCTGAACAAATGATAATATTTTGGCTTGTTTCAAGCTACTTCAAGTCACTGACTTTGGAAGCAGAAACAGTTTGATATTCACTGATTTGGGCACATTTTTGTGGACTGTGATATTGTTGTTATAGACTGTGGTTAGGTCTCAGGGATTGATCTATGAGATTATCTGTAGTGCATCAGATTCCCTCATTTCATCTCCTAAGTTTGATAATGGATTTTAAATACATATGCTTATAACAGTATGAATAAAAGTTTTTGTATATTCTATGAATGTATTACCAGTAACACATTTTTTGAGTTATAGAGTTTATGGTTCTGGTACCTATATTTTGTTTTACCCCTGAGAGACACACACATACACAGAGGAGATGATACATGGCTGGGGAGAGACGTACACACACGAGATGCTGCATGGCTGGGGGGACAGAGAGAGACACACACACACAGAAAAGGATGATGAACTTGGAGAGTGATTAACTGTCAAATGGACAGGAGACTATAGCAAGAGAGTTAAGAGAGAGAAACAGAGAAAAGCAGAAATCAGATACTTAGATCAATATGATTAGAAAAAGGTAGGCAACAAAAGATTGAAAAAATAATTTTATTTTCGATTTTGTGATCAGAATGTATCAATTTTTGGAATGTACATCTGTTAGAGTGGATCAGAGCTTGGTGGTACTTGGCTGAAATTTGTTTGACAGGGGGTAATTGGCTTGAAGAAGTTGGGAACCATGGTTATAGAATACCTGCATTTGCAAGCCTAACTGCTATCAAAATGCATGCAATGCTAGTATTCTACAAAGGATTGTCTGCACAAAGCACCCTTTACAGAACACTAGCTTAGTGTGGATCATCCCGGCACCTAACCTTGGGCACCAGGTATGAAATCATCTTTAGTTGATGTGGATGGTTTGGAGGGCAGTGAGGCTAAGGTCTGCCAGTTGTGGGAGATGAAAGGGAGAACATGGACTGAGAATTGCTTGGATGGTTTTGAGGTGGAGGTGAGTGGGTAGGATGTAAGCATATCGGGGGGGGGGGGGGGGGGATATTGCATATACACAAATATGGCTCAATTTTGTACATGGAACATTTAAAGGAATTGGCCAGAGAAAAGGAAAAAAAAAGATGCTTCTATTTGGATTTAGCTCCCACATTTGTTGTAGTAGCTCAAGACAAGTTACATTTAGATTCTGTAGGTATCTCCATGACCCAAAGGGCTGAAAATCTGTTTACACCACATGAAAAATGGTATTATTCTGTAGGAGATTCACTGATTTAATAACAGAATGCCAATATGAGAAGTCCATGAAAGGTGCCTATTTTATAAAGGCACATAAAACAAAATTCAAAAGCTGAGGATATAAAAATTAAGTTAAAGAAATCCCCAAACTAATTTTAGTGGACCATCATACTTGGAACTCCTACAGGTATAGTCACCTCCACATGCTTCTATATTATAACCATCAGTCCAAATTAACATCAGATTTTTCTTTCAATTTCTCCAAAGTGTTTTTCAAGCAGAAGTAATATACCAGCACCACAGGTGATAGCATACTTTTCAGTGATCACTAAAGAAAAATGTTTAAACAAGTTTGATCAAAAAATAACTGTAGAATATTCTCTTTCAAGAACAAATAGCAGCAATAATGTACAAGCAGCATGTGGTCACATGAGAGACCAGAAGGCTTGGACTCTTCATAAAATGCAGACATTAGGTAGCGAAAAAGTCAAAAGGAAAACTTTATATCTATACAAAGGAAAAATAAACAGGCTTGATTCTTTACAGGTTCTGCACCCTCAATAAAGTCTCTCAAATACATTCCTTCTACTCTGTTCCACACTTCACTATATACTGTTTTCTCTCATGAATCAGGGTCCCGGTAGCTTGTCCCAGATACAGCTCCCACAGGTTAAACACTCACTTCTCAGAGTTTCTTTATTAAGGTTCCAAGTAATTTCCCCTACTTTACTGGAACCTTTTCTTCATAGAAACTTCAACGTCTGCTGAAGGCCACTCCACTTCCCCTGACCTTTCCCAGATACTGCATTCAACAGGATACACTAGAAGGATCCTTGCCCTCTGGACCTTCCCTTCTAGAGACCTCTTGCCTCGGAGTCTCACCCTGGGAAGCCTCATCTTTCGGGACCTCACCCTGGGAAGCCTCTTGCTTTGGGACCTGGTTCTACACTCTCTCAGGGCATTCAACCTTCTTTCCCTCTGAGCCACGCCCTTCTGACTCATGATCTGCTTTAGCAGTTTACCACCATCTGCTTTCAGGCAGCTAAACTGTGTCCTCTCAGTGCCACCTGCTGTAAGGTGGCTAACCTGCACCTTCAGTGAGGGAGACTCCTAGGACATCTGCCGCTATACTACTCCCTCCCTCCCTCATACAGCAATAATAGTGGTATCACTTATCTCCTAGTCATTGTGAGGGGGTATATAGAACACTGTCCCTCACCATCTCAGGTAATGCAAGCCACCTTAAAACCCTTAGTCCCACCCAGAGAGGAAGTGAGATGGGAGGAGTGGAGCTGAAAGAAAAGGAACTAGGAACTATAAAAGGCAGAGAGAGGCCCAGGGATGGAAGTGATCTCCAGCATACATAGTAACATAGTAAATAACAGCAGATAAAGACCTATACGGTCCATCCAGTCTGCCCAACAAGATAAACTCATTGTACATGGTATGCGATACTTTATATGTATACCTGAGTTTGATTTGTCCCTTGCCATTTTCAGGGCACAGACCGTAGAAGTCTGCCCAGCACTGTTCTTGTACCAAAATTTCTGAAGTTAACGTCGAAGTCCCTTAAAATTTACACTCCTGCCCATCCATATCTATTCAGTCACGATCAGGGCACAAATTGTAGAAGCCTGCCCAGCACTGGTTTTGCTTCCAATTACTGGTGTTGCCATCCAGTCTCCGCTAAGGTTCTGTGGATCTATTCCTTCTAAACAGGATTTCTTTGTGTTTATCCCACACATTTGAATTTCGTTACTGTTTTCATCTCCACCACCTCCCAAGGGAGGGCATTCCATGTATCCACCACCCTCTTGTGACCATACTTTCTGACATTACTCCTGAGTCTGTCCCCTGCAACTTCAATTCATGTCCTCTAGTTCTACGCCTTCACTACATACGTCTAGCACCTATGACCTGGCTGAGGAAAGTCAGCCTTTTCCATTGGATACTTGTGAACCTGGTTCTGAGGCCTGGCTTACCCAGAGAGAGAGAGTGAGAAAGAATTTCACAGGCTGTGTTTGGGCCTTGTCAGCCACAAGATCTTATTAAGACTTTTTTCTTCTGAATTAAAGAGACTTTACCTTTCTGTTCCTCACCCTGTGAAGCAATAGGCCTCAGGATTAAGTGAATAAAGCATTTATCCTATTTTCCCAACCTTGGTTGGTTGTGTTATTCGGAGGCCTACCCTCAACCCTCGCTCACAGTCAGCAATGATATACAATAGATTATCAACACATTTATGTTTCGAGCAACTGTTCTGCCTCAGAGTGTTTATCTCCTCATAAACCTTTAACAGCATAATCCTTATTCATCATTCTTCTGTGCTCAGATGTCAAAACATGCCAACATAGTGTTTAGGCCAGTGGGCATCACAGAGTGGCCAGGCAAGTTGACCTGTACTGTGGGATACAGGAGTGCCCCACATTCATAAACTGGGTAGGCATGATGTAGACTTAAGCCCTTGTGGTGCTTAGGGTATTTTGTGCCCTTGCATTGTGATTATGTGAGAAGGGCTATGGCGTGCTGTGAGTGCTGATCACATTATAGGCTTCTGGGGAGCTATTCACGTGGTAGCTGTGGAGTGTATTATCTAGATGTAGGCCGCTTTGAGACAGGACTCTCATCATTCCTTGTCAGTGTACTCTGAATTTTTCTCCACATAAATGTGGAAATTGCATGTGGTAGTGGAACAGGCTCCTGAAGTGTATAATTCATAACATTGCAAGGTGGGCGCTCTCCTGGCTGCTGAAATTAGGTTCCCTCCTAGTCAACATAACACAGATGTAACATTGATGGTACAATCCAGTAAAAATACCAGAACTGGTTATAGGGAATGCTGTGTTGTACGGATTGGAAACTGAAGCTTGTGGCCCTACATGGCTGACACAGTGGCCATCCCCATGTACTTTCTGAACATTTAGGCATGTGTATTTTCATTGGATCCTACCATACGTCCAACTTTATTTTGGCCGTCCAGATCTGGAGGCTACTTTAGACTGTAGGTGGTTATATATATATTTTGTAAGAGGCCAATTCCTACCTATGTACTCGCTTATGTCTAGGGGGCGTGGCCTCTGCCCAACCTTAGCTGCATGGAAAATAACGGACAGACCAATGGAATATATTAGTTTATTTATACAGCGTTATATACAAAAATATAGAAAACTCTTATCAGCGTATAGCATCAGCAATTCCTGATTGCATGCACAATGATACCAAAATATAGAGAATAACTATGATTATCCTATTGGCTAATCTGTAATGACAGATAAACACAATACCAAGATCCTAATGATTACCACACAAATCTTATACTAGGCTAACAGCAACTAGAGATCATAAATCCTGACGTCACACATCTGATGGGTCCGAGCACAGACTAATTTTCTAACCCAGCCTGAAGGAAGTAAACTATGATCTCACCGTCCCGGTCACCAGATCAGATTCCTTCCGATGCCTCAGCCGAATGTCTCAGCGAGGTCCCACAAGCTCAGGTGATGCACTTGTCTTGATCAGCCACAGATGATACAGACTCAGTATAGATCCTGTAGACAGCTGTAATCTGGGGAAAAGCTTTGCCAGGTATTATCAGTAAGTCTCTCAGGTAAATTAGGTGCTTGCAGAAATGCAAGTGTTCTCCTCTTCTGTTCTTCTGTTCTTCTTCTTCTTCTTCTCTCAGGAACTAGTCTCTTTCTGTTCCCGCTTCTCAGATCAATCAGTTTTCTGGGAGCCAATCAGAAATAATCCCACCATGTACTCCCAGCATCTGTATGAAGCTTCCTTTGTCCGTCTTATCTCGTAAGCTCTCTCTCTCTCCCTCAAGGACATGCATTCTCCCCCGATACAGAGTGACCTTGGAGGTGGTGCAGGCTTCAGTAAATCTATTACAAGCTGAAATTCTGACTTCTGCACAGTTGGTAGTCAGACATATAGGTGAAAGGTTGCAGCGTCCATTTTGGCTGTAAAGGTGCTCTCATATGCACACAGGGTGGGTGAGATCACAGCAAATACTCCTACAAGACTCCCTTAGGTGTTCATCTCAAGGTTTTGGCAATGTCCCTACTAGGCCGCATGTCTGTCATTGGATGTCCATTTTGACATTTGCGCATCCTTTCTAAAATTCTATTTCACATTTTTAGCTGAAAATTCATCTTAATTTAGTAGCTTAAAAGATATTCCATTCATTAGTCTAGATATATGAGCCTAATTTATGAGCCTAGAGCTGAAAATCAGTGCCAAGCTCCTAAATTTTACCCTTACTCTGAATCCATGCAAGTCACAAACTCTAAAAAGGCCCACCATAAAGCCATCATACATGGGTCTTGGGCCACCACAGAAACCTGAAGAATGTGACAGTGGAGTAAATAGGGAAAGTTCCCAACAGTGGTGAAAACAGAACATAGATATATATCAGTGCCTTCAGGGTATAGAACTCTCTTCTGTTGACTATGAGGAGCCTAGTTGTTGAATGCAGGTCTGTGCATCGCCACCGACTCATGTGTCGATAATCTGCAGTTTGTCAGGGAATAAAAGTGCAAAGTGAATCTTTTTGGCAAACAATTGAGAACAAATAGGTGTGAACCCATGTTGCTGGGCCACCACTTTCACAGAGAAATCCTGAAAACAAAGAACTTTGCGATTATCATAAGTAAGTTCCTTCCTGCCCTGAAGAGCTTGTAAAGTTGCTGTTTTGCGTGAGAAGTTTAGGAGTTTACAGATTTCCATTTGGGGCTTCGTAGCTTGATGGAGTTTGATCTTCACACGATGGACTTGTTCTACTATCAGGGACCCAAGCTGGCCAGGAGTTGTAGTGCCTGAGCCAGCCAGTTTTCCAAAATGTCTTGCAGGTCCCTGGCCCCAAGTGATTCGGAGAGGCCCACCAGATGTAAATTATTTCTGTGGGACTTATTTTTCTGGTTCTCTAGTCTGTCCTCATATGCTGCTATCACTTTTTCTGCATGTGGGCATGCATTTCCTCTGTCGTTGTCATCCAGTCCTCCAGCTTACTTGTTCGGTGTTGAAAAGTCACCAAATCCTGACTGAGCTCCTCCATTTTGCCTTGAAGATGCTCTAACTTACCATCAATTGGACTCAGCCGTTTCTCTAATATAGCCTCCAAAGCAGTTGTCACTTCTGTGGCAACCTCAGCCACCCATGCCAAGCTGATGGATGAGCCTGCAGGGCTTGAAAGCGTTGCCATCTTGTTCTTAGCATGCTTGTTCTTGCCGCAATCTTTTTGTAGCATTTTGGAGGCCATCTTCACAATCAGGCTGCTACTCCGTGCTCCAATCCGTCCTTGAATGTCTCCAATGGGATCTCATGGAAAAAGGAGGGTCTAAAGCATCATAGAATGTGGGGTAAAATGAAGGGGTGGCAGGAGAGATCAATCAATGACCTCTCCTGAGCATAACGTCACGTGACCTCTGTGAATACTGGTATTTAACCTGCCAAGTGCTGACTCTACTGCCAGGACACCCCCAAAATAACCAGTTTCGTGTTGAGTGCTAACCGGACATTTTCAGTGGCACTATCCAGTTCAGTGCTGCTGAATATGACTGGATAGCCCTGAACAAGCGATTATCTGGCCAGAAACGACACCTGGTCAGTTACATTGCTTTGAATATCGGCACCCATATTTTTATACATAGACACCTGGAGTGGACATTGGATTCCTTTTGAGTTAGTGAATTGGGAGTGCTAACAAAGATTAACACTGGAGCTTGCGTAAAGTGTGCACTTAAAAGGGCCTTGGAAAGAAATGTTATCTACTTCACAAAAACAGAGATGTATAAACCCAGCTAAACCACTATGATCACATAAATACAACATGAGCCAGGTATGAGAGCCCTTTTTCCTTACTTCCCTTTGATATATTAAGCCTCTCTAATAAACAAACATAATAAACATTATGTCTTGGTTGAATGGAAAGCAATCTGGTTTTAAATTTGTTTTAATGCTAATGTTATGAATGCTGCAGTTCTTATTTTCTCTTTTCTGTACATTGTTGCAATTCCTTGCCTTTCAATTTAGTTTTTGAACCGCTATGATATGAATTAGGAATAGCGGTATATCAAATAAATTTAAGCCTTAAACCTGGAGTGTAGCAGGTTCCTCAATGGACTGTGTGATCTGGCAGATCCACGGGCTACAGGAATGATAGTGGAGACATTTCATTGCCTTCTTTTGCTGGGTCCTGAGGGATGGGGGATAACGTTTCTATGAGTAAATCTGTAGGCAACCATGGTTGAACATGATCCATGTTGCCAGACGCTGCTAAGATAAAAGTCTTAAGGGTCAGCACTGACTCAGCAGTGTCACATTATGCCACAACTCCTGAGGAAGCCAGAGTGAAACCCTGGCCCCATTTGTTCTTTTTTTTCCCCCTCACTAAAAGATAAGCATTGGGCACACATATTTATATACACATTTTAAAAGTGTCATTAATGTGATATAATTATCAAAATCCTGGAGGTTTTTCTGACTGATGATTGCATTATAGAATCCATGTTTCAAGATTACAATATTCGAGGTCATGATGTCTAAGGTTTTTTCCACAGTATACATTAAAATCAAGCAAAGGGCTCTCATGCCTGGTGCATGTTGTATTTATGTAGTTCATAGAGGTTTTTGTTTCATTTTTGCTTTGAAACTCACAGAGAAAAGAGGATAAGTAAAGTCATTTGAATTTATGGACTCACAGCGGGACTGATGAATGATAAAGTGTGCCATATAAGACAGAATTTAGGGGTCCCTTTACAATGGTGTGGCAAAAGGGGGCTGCGTTGGCATCGGCCAGTGTTTTTGATGTGCGCTGAGGCCCCCTTTTACTGCAATGGATAAAAGGCAATTTAATTTATTTGTTTTTTTAAGAAATGGACATGCGGCAAGTGAAGCACTTGCCATGCGCTCATTTTGGGTGGGAGCACTTAGCGCATCTCATTGAGGTGTCAGTAAGGACTCCTATGCTACCCTAGCGGTAACTGGACAGCGCATGGTACTGCCCGATTACTGCTGGGTACACACTGACGCTACAAAATTTAAAAATATTTTTGTAGCACCAGAAATGGCATGTGCTGGGGGTGGGAACCGGGCTGCTGTAGTAGCCTGGCGGTACTTCCCTTGTAGAAAGTGGTCAGCCTGCATTGGGCTTACCGCAGCTTTGTAAAAGGGCCCCTTAATCATCTGCAGTTTCCTGATGGTCCCTATTATTTACATGAATTAGCAGTGTTCTTTTTTACTGTTGATTTATCATTGAGCGGTTTTTGCATGTTCACTGTATTCTGGATATTTAGGAGATTTTTTTTTCCTTTGCACTTTACTTGAGCAACATACATTAATTCAACTGCGCAAATAAATGGAAATGTGGACCTCTCTTGCTCTTCCTAAGTCTCAGCTCTTGCTAGTTGCCTGTTTGCTTCCCTTTTCTCTTAAGAAAAGCTTTTAATGTGCTGTTAGCTACTCACTCTATCTTTCTTGTTGAGCACAAGTCATGCACGTTATTTTTATGATTTATTAAAAGGTTACAAGCATCTTGTGGATATTTTAAGATGGGCCTGGAGCTCTTTCAAGTGTGGGGACTGTAAGTGTCCTCTGCAGGGATCTGAATTCAGCACATTATATTAGGAAGGACTGCAAGAAGACATTAAAAAGGTCAAGGGATGTGGTTTTCATATTATAAACTCCAGAAGCATTACAGCTACTCATCGTGGGGAGCGAAGAAAGGCTGGACTAACCACAGGATCAACAGATAAACTTTATTACTGGGATGTGTATAGAACAATGCACAATACCACAATACTATAAAATCAATACTCAAGACTCGACATGGCACCGTGTTTCGGCACAAACGTGCCTGTCTCAGGAGTCTGATAATATGGGGATAATTACAAGATTGTGCGGCTGAATAGAGTAGATAGAATGGTCTTTAAAAAGATTGTGTGTGCATGACTGATGCACTATATGAAACACATATGGCAATGCAGAGCCAAAACAAATTCTAAAAAGGTCCAAAAACCTGGTGAAGCTTGAGTTTGAATCTCCCTTGCAAGGCATGTATGTGCGTTTTGAGTCTTTAGTATTGATTTTATGATATTGTGTTATTGTGCATTGTTCTATACACATCGCAGTAATAACTTTTATCTGTTGATCCTGTGGTTTGTCTAAACTTCCTTCGCTCCCCACTTTTTGGTGTTTTGCTACTGTTCTCGTGGGATTTTTTTTTTTTTTAGTTCAGTTACCTTTTGGTACAGCCATTCCAGCTATGTAATGTTCCGCACATACTGTGCATAGAGTTATCTCATGGCAGGGAACAGTTGTGTCTGCTGTGCTACAGTGGAGGAATGTATTTTTTCCAAACTGATCTTTTCATTCCTTTAAAATATGATTATAGACCAGCTGTGACTATAAAACCTGCAGGTGATTTAGAATAAATTAATAGGTATGGTGAAAACTTCAGTGCCTTGTGCTGTAATGCATTGCTTGGGACCAACACACCGAGCAAACTTCAGTTTGTGACACTCTTGCCCAGCTAAAATAAAAAGCACTTTAAATGCCATTCCTAATATCTCGAATTACCTTAAACCTATAGGAACTTGCTGCTGTACATTAGATGAGGTATACAAAGACAGGAGACAGAAAAGAAAGAGGAGATGAAAAATATTGAATTCTTTGACAAACAAAAGTCAGCGGTGAAATTATACTAGTTCTTTCAAACTTTTTTGCATAGAATTGAGAGTGAGAAAAAAAAGGTAATTTTAACTATTTTGTATGGAATTGCACGAAAGAAAGTATTTTAAATTGATTTTATCACCTGAGTGGCATATTTTAATTGTGTTAGTGAAAAGAACAATTTAATACTGGGAGCAGATGCAGTTTTAAGTTAAATGTTGATTACTTTGTTTTAAACCAAACATTGATTATACAAAGTAAATCTGGTTTCACTGAATACTGTTTGCAGTTCAGCTAGGACAGAAAGACTAAATCCTGTTAAATACCAAAGCAATTTAAGGAAAAGAATCACATCTTTAAGTGATGTAAGAGTTACAGGATTGGTTCCAGAACTATATTTATATTTAACTGATGCTCTGAAATGTAGAGAATGTTGCAGGTGTGTCCTTTTAAAGAAAAAGTTATACAATAGTCAGAATAACTGAACTGTAATCTATCGAAACAAAAGGAAAGATGTCTGAGAAGAGAAAACAATGAAAGGGGTATTAGAGTAACAGTACTTACATGGGTTTAGGTGAAACAGAATTTTCTTCCTGGAAAAGGAAAATAAGTACAAATTGTACATGAAAAATGAGAGCTTATTGGTACCGTATATGTTGATTCTGAGTTAGATTAATGCCCTTTTTTTCTGCCCCCACAGTTGTGTATACATGTTCTTCGTTTGTTTTTTCATATTAGTACCTTTAATATGTGTTCATCCTTGCATTCTGCACTCTGATAGGTCAGCCTCTGCATGTGACTTTCTCCTTTCAGTCACTGAAGTACTGGCAGATTCTTGTATCTGTGTCCTAATCTCAGACACTGATTCTATTGGTTCCTTTCTTGCCCTTTAGATTGGCAAGTTTTCTTCTTGTTTCCAGCTCCCTGTGAAGAAGAATCTCCATTTTGGCTCAGAGAATGCAGTACTGCTCTGCCCCTCTCCAGCAGGAAAGCGGACATATTTTCACAAATCCTCTTTTCACTCATTCATTTGATCCAACTTCACAATTTCTTCAGTCTTATTTTATTTATTTGTGACATTTATATCCCACATTATCCCAAACAACTTTGAGTTCAATGTGGCTTACAATAAACAGTGTTGGATCCATAACTAAGAATAATGCATAAAAAAGTAATTTGTTGTAAGAATTCAATTTTACAATACAGTATCATAAACATACTGGGATAGCTATGGATGTTTAACATTTAGAAAATCTATTATGAATGAGAATTTGTACATGAAGCAAAGAGAAAGTTAATGGTAAATAGAGTAATAAGTAATTCAGGTAATAATAGTTTGAGATGTGGTTATTCTTTGTGAGGGTTTGTTTGAATAGGAACAATTTGAAGATTTTGTGGAATCTTGTATATTCCTATTTCTTATTTTGGGTGGTAAGGAGTTCCATCATTTGGTTCCTAGGTAAGTGAAGTCTGCAGAGTGGACAGTTGTGTAGATCACTTTTTGAAATTTGGGAGGTGTAGTCTGAGATAGTTTTTTTTTATTTGTTGCATTTGTACCCCACATTTTCCCACCTATTTGCAGGCTCAATGTGGCTTATATATTACCATGAGGCATAAGCTGCCTCCGGTGATGAAACAAATACAGAGTGATGTGGTAGAGAAAGAGATGTATGTATTATAGACACATAATAGAATCGAGAGAAAAAGAGTTATATAATGTTCGTTGGTTTCGTTGTGTTGCTGAGTCCAGGCACTTAAGTTGGATCAGTAAGGTATGCCTTCTCGAACAGGTCGGTTGTTAGTGATTTCCGGAAGTTGAGGTGGTCGTGTGTTGTCTTTATGGCTTTTGGTAATGCATTCCATAGTTGCGTGCTTGTATAGGAGAAGCTGGATCCGTGGATTGATTTATACTTGAGTCCTTTGCAGCTGGGGTGGTGAAGATTTAGATATGATTGTGATGATCCAATTGTGTTTCTTTTTGGTAGGTCTATAAGGCCAGACATATAACCCAGGGTTTTGCCATAGATAATCTTATGGACCTGGGTGCAGATTTTGAAAGTAATGTGTTCTTTGATTGGGAACCAGTGCAGTTTTTCTCGTAGCAGTTTGGAGCTGTCGAATCGTGATTTTCCAAATATGAGCCTGGCTGCTGAGTTTTGAGCGGTCTGTAGTTTCTTTATGTAGTTTCTTGCCTCATATTTAGTGTTTCTTTGAGGTAATTTATTAATGGTACTATATAGTCTGGAGCTGTGCCATTTAGTATTTGAAAGATAAAGGTACATAATTTGAAGGTGATTCTCGCTTTGATGGGAAGCCAGTGTAATTTGATTACTAAAGAGGAGGCACTTTCAAAACAAGAGATTTTGTATATGCAGTGTTTTGAGCTGTTTGGAGTTTTTTCAACAAATACTCCTTACAACCAGTATATATGGCATTACAATAATCGAACTGGGATAATGTTAATGATTGTACCAATAGTCTGAATGTTTCTGATGAGAAATAGGGTCTGATTTTTTTTAGTTTCCAAAGAGACCTGAAAGATTTTGTGATTACTGAGGAAATTTTAGTATCAAATGTTAAAATGTTTGTCTATAATTATACCTAGAATTTTCAGATTATTATCAATGGGGAATGACGTGACGTGTCAATTATGAAACTGTTTTCTACATAACTCCTCTTCTACAATAAATTACCCATTCATCAGACACTCCATACCCACCTCTCTGCAGTATTGTCAGCCTGCAAGTAATTGTGAATATCCATTTCAAAGACTCTTGCCTTGGGCAGAAAGACTTCTGGTTTCAGATTTTATATGCAGTAAGTGAAACTTTCATACTTATTTAGCCATAAACAGTTGAAATTCAGAAAAACGGAGTCTTCCTTGTGGATGTTAAGTTGCTGGTTTCACTGTCTGGGTAGTAATATGTGTGTACACGTTAAAAGACTGGAACAATAAAAAGAGATATTGTGTCAATGGTGAGACTTTATAGCAAGTAGAACAGAAAGAAAAGTATTAAGAAAAGCAGGGCTGGTCTTAGCAAGTGTGGGGCCCTGTACAGACCAGTTTGGTGGGACCCCTCACCTAGCTCTGCCCCCACCGAGCCCCACCCCCATTGACAGGAAAAGAAAACCCAGCAAGACATGCAAACAAAGGAACAATGTTAATCACCAAGGTACATTCTTCTCACATTGCCAAATGCTAACCTGCGCTGTGCTGCCTTCAAACATTGCATTGCAGTATGAAGGAGAACAGAGCCAAGCCGACACTTACTCTCCTCAGGCCTGGTCCGCTGATGCTAGAACTTCCCTCTGCTGTGGCCTGCCCTTGAGAAAGAAGGAAGTTACATCAGAAGGGGGTGGACAGAAGTTCTGGTATCAGTGGACCAGGCATCAGGACAGTAAGTGATTGTTCTGGGTGCGGTGCGGGTAACCTGGCAAGTATGCAGGTAGCTGAGGCAATTTGCAGGAGTGGGGTTGGGCGGGACGGGGGTTTGCAACTTGTGCTGGGAACACTACCGGCTGACCATGACTGCGGGGCCCCTGTGAGCACGAGGCCTTGTGCAGTCGCCCCTGTTGCCCCTGCCTAAGACCGGCCCTGAAGAAAAGAACATTAATGTTGCTGAAATATATTTCCTCAAAAGAAACACCTAAAGTTAATTCTAAGCCTTCTCTTATATGTCTTTTGTGATAAACTGCATGGGAAATTCAAAGAACATACTGTAAGTGCTTTCAGAGTAAGAAAATTGTAAGCAAAGATTTTAGCAAAACTCATAGAAGGGCTGAAAGAAATATTTCTAAGCAGTTTCTGGCACAGAGCCAATTTCCTTGCAAATCTGCTCCTCAGGTTGCATGCATTTCAGAAGGTTAGGGTTTACCTGCTCATTCTATGCTGCTTGTCAGTATAACTTCAGACCCTGTTTACTTTCAAGAGCTGCTTTCTTATGCAAATAGCCTATATATTGGCAGAGCTTAATGTATCACAAAATACTAAAGTGAACAGATGTAGAAATTAAATAAACTAAGAGTCCAAAGATATTATCTTGCTTATTACACATGTAACCAGGGTCTCACTGACCGGCTCACTCTCTGTTCAATCCAGGCCACCAAAGAGAGATGACCTTCCTTTTACCACCTCACTTGAGCTTGGGCGCAGGCTGAGGCCAGATAAAATTCCGGAAGGCCATAGGATATTAAGCTAGGCTTCATCTTGAGTATTCTCAGCAGTCCTGAAGCAGAATCTTTACCCTCTCACTCACAAAATACTCACCACGCCAAGGAATTTTCTTTTAAGCAAACTTTACTTTACTTCTGCAACAGGCAGTAAATCCCAACTCCATAAATCCTTATGTATAGTTAGTATTTGGTTTAAGAGGTTTTCAGACCATCCAAGATATTGGTTACCCAGTTTTATATAACAACTCCTGAAGTATATACAAATATACAACTTCTCCAGTTCATCACCCATCCCTTTCGGCTGTATAATCCAGGGTTGTGATGGTAGCATTGGTTGTCACCAGCAAACTCCTACGGGATCAGACCTCCTTGTCTGTCCTCTCCTCCAGGGCTGCACCACAATGGGCTGCCCCCACTGGCCTTGAATAGACTCTTCCTGTTCCTACTCGTGAGCTGGGCTCCCCTTGCCCACTCAGAGCACTCCTCTTAATAGTTACTGCCATTGGCTGGCAATAACTTCCCCTTAATCTAGCCTTAGGTTATCTGGCCTTTCCAGGATACCCCCTCTCCTCCTAGGGTCCTGGCGGGAGTGAAGGCAACAAAGAGCATGTGCTCAGACAAACAAGAACTTTTATTACCTTCAAACGCCACCTCTACTTTTAGTCAGTAACTAGAAACATTTCCCTCTGCAACTTATCCCTTACACACACCCTCTGGGCTGGATCTCAGTCCACTCACAACTCAGAGCCCTCCCCTCAGAGACTCTGAAGAGCTCTATCATGATGACTTCAGTAATCCCCATTATAATGGGGGATTACACACAGCCATATACATGTGCACATGGAGAATAGAAATTGTTCTGAATCCTGAATTCAGAGGTGATATTTATATCTGCAAAATACAAAGGACTCATGATTTTTCAGAAAGTCTACTAATTACAATTACAGCTGTTTCTCAAGCTGCTATTTCATTTACTCAATTTAAGCTTCTTTCATTCGTTCAAGAACATTAGAACATAAGAATAGCAATACTGGGTCAGACCAATGGTCCATCTTGCCCAGTATCCAGCTTCCAACAGTGGCCAATCCAGGTCACGTACCTGGCAGAAACCCAATTAGTAGCAACATTTCATGCTACCAGTCCTGGGGCAAGCAGTGGCTTTCTCCATGTCCATCTCAATAACATACTTTGTACTTTTCCTCCAGGAACTTGTCCAAACTCTTTTTAAACCTAGATACATTAATTGCTGTTACCACATCCTCAAGCAGTGAATTCCAGAGTTTAACTATTCTTTGGGTGAAAAAAATATTTCCTCCTATTTGTTTTAAAAGTATTTCCATGTAATTTCATTGAGTGTTCCTGGGCTTTGTACTTTTTAAAAGAGTAAAAAATCGATTCACTTTTACCCGTTCTACACCACTCAGGATTTTATAGCCCTCAATCACATCCCCCATTCAGCCATCTCTTTTTCAAGCTGAAGAGCCCTAACCTCATTAGCATTTCCTCATATAGAAAGAGTTCCATCCCTTGGTCATTTAGCTTAGCAGGGTTTAAAAAAGGTTTGGATAACTTCCTAAAAGAAAAGTCCATAAGCCATTACTAAGATGGACTTGGGGAAAATCCATTGCTTATTTCTAGGATAAGCAACATAAAATGTATTGTACTGTTTTGGGATCTTGCCAGGTACTTGTAACCTGGATTAGCTACTGTTGGAAACAGGATACTGGGCTTGATGGACCTTTGGTCTGTCTCAGTATGGCAATGCTTATGTTCTTATATTCTTATGTTGGTCGCTCTTCTTTGAACCTTTTCTAATTCCACTATATCTTTTTTGAGATACGGAGACCAGAACTGAACGCAATACTCAAGGTGAGGTTGCACCATGGAGCAATACAGAGGCATTATAATTTTCTTGGTCTTATTTTGCATCACTTTCCTAATAATTCCTAACAGCCTGTTTGATTTTTGGCTGCCACCACACACAGGGAAAAAGATTTCCGTGTATTGTCTAAAATGACACCTAGATCTTTTTCTTGAGTGCTGACTCCTAAAGTGGACCCTAGCATCAGGTAACTAGGATTCAGATTATTCTTTCCAATGTGCATTGCTTTGCATTTGTCTATATTAAATATCTGCCATTTGGATGCCCAGTCTTCCAGTTTCCTAAGATCTTCCTGCAATTTTTCACAATCCATGTATGTTTTGACCACTTTGAATAGTCGGTGTCATCTGCAAATTTAATAACCTCACTTGTCGTACTGATTTCCAGATCATTTATAAATATGTTAAATAGCACTGGTCCAATTCATAGGAGCCAACTTTTCAAAATTATTGGGGGTGCTAAGCCCAGTGGAAATAACCCTTCCCTGGACACATACAAGGAATTTTCTCAATATTGGGGGTGCTGAAGCACCCACAGCACCTACAGAGTCGGCTCCTATGGTCCAATTACAGATCCCTGCGGCACTCCACTATCATCCACTGAGAAAAATGTCCATTTAACCCTACCCTCTGTTTTCTTTCCAATAACCAATTCCTAATCCACAGGACATTGCTTCCTATCCCATGACTTTTTAATTTTCTCTGGAGTCTCTCATAAGGAACCTTGTTAAAAGATTTCTGAAAATCTAGATACAGTACATCATCCAGCTCACCTTTATTCACATGTTTATTCTCGCCTTCAAAGAAATGAAGCAAATTGGTGAGGTAAGACTTCCCTTGGCTGAACCCATGCTGACTCTGTCCCATTAAACCATGTTTGTCTATGTGTTCCGTAATTTTATTCTATATTATAGTTTCCACTAATTTGCCCCAAACTGAAGTCAGGCTTATCGATCTGTAGTTTCCTGGATCACTCTTGGAACAATTTTTAAAAATCAGCATTACATTCAGGGTTCCCTTTATCAAGCTGCGGGATAAAGGGCCCTGCTCTAGTGGCGGGGGCCATTTCACCACGCTCCAGGACCTTTTTTACTGCAGTGGGTAGAAAAGACCCCAGCACACCCATTGAGGTGGTGGTAGGGGCTCCGGCGCTAACAGTGCGCGGCGATACCCAATTACCACCGGGTTATCGCCGTGCAAGTCATTTCTAGGGGTTTTCTCTTTCCCATGGAAATAGCTCGCGCCCGGGGTGGGACTACCGTTGGCAGCTGCATTGGGCTGGCGGTAGTCCCGGAAGAGCGCACGGTAAGCCCATGTTGGGCTTACCGCCACTATGTAGAATGGCCCCTCAGTAATGTAGTGATCTGTAACCTATTATTAAAGTTGTTTGTAGTACCAGGTACTACAGACAACTTTAATAACAGGTTACAGATCACTAACAGCAGATTAGTAATTTCATTTGTGTTATAACCTGTATCACTTGTTATTCGATATGATTGATATATTGAAGTGGAATCACTTTTATTCGACATGACTGATATATTCAAATGGGCTACCGCTGAATATCAGCACTGACCATTGAACAGAAAGCCAGCTATTTTGTGGGCATTCCAAGGGCGAAGTTGGCACTTATGTAGTTAAGTGTCAATATGTTTACGCTTATATTTATTAAAACATTTAATATACTGCTTAGCTAATCAAAAGATCAAAGTAGTTCACAATAAAACTTAAAACCACAAAAACAAATTAGAAAGGAATTCCAATTTAAGATATTAAAATATAGCATTCAACCAAAAACCTAAAGCTAAAGGAAAAAAACCATATCATTCTTTCAAATCAGACATTTCCAGAAGAAATCAGCTCTCAATACTGTACTAGATTAAATGCTAGCTTATAAAATATGGTTTTATGTTGACTCTTAAAATTCTTCAAAGATTCCTCTTTCTGTATGTAGCTTATTCCAAAGTGCTGGTGCCAACCAGAAAAATGCACTATCCCTAGTTGCTGCAAAACATGCTTGAGATGCATGAGGCATAACCATCCTATTACCTAATTTGAGTAGCCAAATCGGACTGTATAAACCAAATCCTACCTTTATACCGTGCTGCTTAGGCAGTTAAATGGTGAATAGCAAAACTTAACTGCATAAGAGATAACCAGCTCTTTAAATCTGGATATGCAATGCCGGTGTCTAGACTTGGCCCACATTGAATATCTGGGGATAACACCGGTGACGACTAAACAAATATTCATCATGTCCCCATGTTAGTCTCAATAACAGAGTATGGACCTTTCTTCCTGGAACTTGTCCAAACCTTTTTTAAACCCAGATATGCTAGCCAATGTTATTACATCCTCCTGCAAAGAGTTCCAGAGCTTAACTATTCACTGAGTGAAAAAATATTTCCTCCTATTTGTTTTAAAAGTATTTCTATGTAACTTCCTTGAGTGTCCCCTAGTCGTTGTACTTTTGGAATGAGTAAAAAATCTATTTACTTCTTGTTCTACGCCACTCAGGATTTTGTAGACCTCAATCATATCTCCCCTCATCTGTCTCAGCTCCAAGCTAAAGAGCTCTAACTTCTTTAGCCTTTCCTCATATGAGAGGAGTTCCATCCCCTTTTTCATTTTGGTCACTCTTCTTTGAACCTTTTCTAATTTTGATACATCTTTTTTGAGATATGGCGACCAGAACTGAATGCAATACTCAAGGTGAGGTTGCACCATGGAGCGATACAGAGGCATTATAGTATTTTTGGTCTTATTCACCATCCCTGTTCTAATAATCCCTAGCATCCTGTTTGCTTTTTTGGCCGCCTCCGCACACTGAGCAGAAGATTTCAGCATATTATCTTCAACGACACCCAGATCTTTTTTTTGAGTGATGACTCCCAAGGTGGACTCTAGCATCAGGTAACTATGATTTGGATTATTCATTCCAATGAGCATCACCTTGCATTTGTCCACATTAAATTTAATTTGCCATTTGGATGCCCAGTGTTCCAGGTTCCTAAGGTCTTCCTGCAATATTTCACAGTCTGCACGTGTTTTAACAACTTTAAATAGTTTAAAATAGTTTAAAAGCAAGGCAAGGTAAACAAGCTTGAGACTAGACTAGGCAGGCTCAAGGGATCTGTTGCGAAGGCACTGGAGGGAGGCCTGGGCCTTTCTTAAGTATACCCAAGACCAACGTCTTTCTCCGGTGTTTTCCCACCACAGGTCCTTTAAACCTGGGGCTGCGGCGTGCTCATGAGCATCTAGGATGGGCAGTGATGGAATGACCGGCAGGACTGTGGGGGCCACAAGGCACAAACCCAGCACCCCATCCCCGGGAGAGCTGAGTTGGGTCGAGTCACTGAGGTGGCCATGGCACAGAACTGGAGCTGTTTCATGGGAAGGATCAGCTCTTAGAGTTAATGCACACTAGAGAGTGCAAGATTCTCCAAGAAAAGGAAAAGTTGTCTGCAACCAGGTCTTCTGGAAAATCTGGAGTGGAGCAGCTGTGTAAAGGCAGACTACCTGCATCAAAGGGGACAGCCAGTTGGTTTTTGCATACCAGGACAGGAGACTTTCTAGGCACCTGCCAAAGGTGTAAAGGAGCAAGAAACTCCAGGATGGAAGTTTGAGTGGGAAGGAAGCCTGGTCAACCCTGCAGCAGTGCCCTGCACATGGGGCTAATTGCTGCCTCTGGGAAGGGGATGAAGAAAAGAGAAGCTAGGCTCAACAGAGAAATAAAGAGAAATTAAGGAAGGCAGCTGGCAAAGAAACTAAGGGGGTAGCTAAGAGAGCCCCAGGAAAAAGTCTGCCTACTGATCTGACAAAGTCAGAGGGATTCAGAAGCAAGAATCCTCTTACAAGGATACAGGGGTCAGAGAGCTTCGGGCAAAGCTAGAGGGATTAGGGCTCTTCAGCTTGGAAAAGAGACGGATGAGGGGAGATATGATTGAGGTCTACAAAATCCTGAATGGTGTAGAACAAGTGGAATTAAATCAATTTTTTACTTGTTCCAAAAGTACAAAGACTAGGGGACACTCGAGGAAGTTACATTAAAATACTGTTAAAACAAATAGGAGCAATATAAACTGCTTGCCCCGGACCACGTAGAGGGTTAAGTGTGAAAGAAAATAATTTATTTTCATGCAGAAGAATAGCTGACCTGTTCTCTTCACAGTTCAGGAGAAAATAGATATGCAAACTCACTCCTTACACTTATAAGTTCTCTCCCATGGCCTGCTTTTGTAGGCCCATAGCATGCACTTGTATGCCCCTCCAAAAGACAGCCCAACCACCTTATCTCTGTCCTGAAGTCCCCAAATTTTAAGTCCTGTCTTCCAGTACTCAGTACAACTGGGCCTGGCTTGGCCCTGACTTCCAAATTCATAATGTCAACCAGATGCTAAGATAAACTTGGATGTTCAGCGCTGCGTGCATCTGGTAGCGCTATACAAATGTTAATAATAATAATAAACTTGGCCTACCTGGCAATTACATGGTAGGAAAGTGTGTTGTGGTGCTGCTCTTCCCTGGGCTCCTCTCAGGTACCGCAGCCAACAAGAACAACCCAGGAAGATTCCTTCATTCAAGGCCTCTCCTTCTCTATACTGATTCAGGGCATTTAACTCCAGTGAGGTCTGAGCCTTGCCCCCCCCCCCTGGCTCAGCCCTTGACACGGCATGTTAGCGCCACCTGCTTTAAGGTGCCTTAACTGCACCATCAGCAAGGGAGTGCTGTTAGGCAAACCTGTCGCTACGCTACTCACTCTCTCACATCCTATTTTACATGGCATTCCAGTTCAGGTTTTCTGACACACCAAGTACACCCACACAGTAGTGCTTTTAATACAAAGTCTATGCACTGAAACTGCAGTCTCCTTTTTCCAGTACTGCTCAGCTTTTAACAGACCTTCCTTATTATGTACCTCTACTTTATATTTATGGGTGACCTTATGCATCTGCAGAGGTACCCTTAAGCTTTCTCTTATCACTTCCCTTCTAGAATCTGGATAAGAGAGCAAATTTCCCCAAAGTAAAAGCTTCCTATGAAGCAAACTCACAGGTGACTTCCTGCATACCTGTTGCTTCCTGGACTGGTTTCCACCCTTTTACGTTTCAAGTTTATTAAAAATGTGATATACCCATCCATCAGTAGACTTTCTAAGTGGATAACATTGTTATAAATTGTGAAATTGTAAAATCATTTAAATAGAAAAGAAGTACATTATAGATAGTGAAGAAGGAAAAGAAAAAGATAGTTAAAGCATTGTAGGTCTAAAAGGAGAGATAATAGAAATGTACTCCAGCGATGATCTTCTGGGATCTTGCCAGGTACTTGTGATCTGGATTGGTCACTGTTGGAAACAGGATGCTGGGCTTGATGGATGTCCCAGTATGGCAATACTTATGTACTTTTGATTTGTCCTATGACCACCGCGAGGGACCAAAGGCAAGGGAAGAGAGGCGCTGAATAAATTTTAGAAGATGCTTATCTACTGAAGGCATCTTGAAATAAAAATGTCTTTAAGCCCTGTTTAAAGTTTTAAAATGAACGTTCTAATCTCAAATCTCCCTCCCTCCCTTCCTCTGATTGCTTTCTGTGAGAGAATTGAGAGCGAGCTGGAAGCTGTACCTAGGTATTTTCTCTAATATTCAAAGCCTAGTAGTTGGAACATAAGGACAGAGCCGGGCGGACTTCTACAGTCTATGTCACAGAAACAAGAAAGAAAGACCATGATCAAGTATATAATATCACGTTCATTGCTGATTTAATCTAGAATTGAGAATGGATGTGACTGTTGGGCAGACTGGATGAACCATTCAAGTCTTTATCTGCCATCACTTACTATGTTACTATTTAACCGGCTAGACACGGCCGCTGACCAGTTAAATAGCATATCCGCGCCTAACTGTGGATATTCAGCGGGTGATAACCGGTTATCTTCCGCTAAATATCTGCAATATTGCGTGACATAGCTGGATAGGTGTGGATATTCAGCGCTTAACCGGCTATGTTCAGCAGTTAAAATATGCCGCATAAATAGCAGGCCTATCTTTAACCACTAAAAGGTTAACCAGGTAGCGCTGAAAATTGTCTTAACTAGTTAACTTTTTAGTGGTTAAAAAACTCCTCCGGGATATTGAATGCCAGCCACCAGAAACAGCCTGGCATTGAATATCCAGGTTTAACTCTGGCAGCGAACAGCAAAATTATTGCCTGCTGCTGACTGAATATTGGGCCCATTGTGTGTTTTTTAAATTTTCATTCTTAGTATGCAAAGATCTTGTAGCTTTCCCAATAAATCCTTTTATACTTATTATTTTAAATAGATTTACTCTGTTCTTATTGGTCAGTAGTTCTGTCCACAAGAATCTTGTGAGATTCACTACTCATAAACTGATGATTGCTATTCTTATATTCTTACCTATAAATATAGTATCAGCCCCTGGAAGTTTAGTGAGATCCTGTTTTACCATTTGCCATAGCTGTGCACGCACTAATTTTTAAGTAAAAACAGGACGTGCCAATAAAGACTGCCCTAACCTTAACTAGCACAGATTGCTGAGTATGCTGGGCAGTGATGCAGACTGAGGTTTGTAAAGCTGCCAGTGTTGATCATTTGAGCCTGAAATGTAATGTAATTACAGCAGCTGGAGGCAAAACTTCCTTCTAGAAGGAAGAAAACATTTTTTCCCAGTAAGAATATCTTATCCTTGAACAGCAAGCCATATGCATGACTGATGTCCATATTATGAACAATAAATAATATTAGAGTATTTGAAAGAGTAATATAGAATGATTGTCAGATATGCATATCTGTTCATTTGGGGGCTGTTTTATTCATCTTATGTCATATTGTCTGTAGAGAAAGGGGTGTGATATACTGCCTTTCTGTGATTTTTGCAACTACATTCAAAGCAGTTTACATAGTATATACAGGTACTTATTTGTACCTTGGGCAACAGAGGGTTAAGTGACTTGCCCAGAGTCACAAGGAGCTGCAGTGGGCATTGAACCCACAGGCTACCTGTTTATATTGCTGCTGCTCCTGGTGTGAGTTTGGAGGACCATGAGATGGGGGTGGGGGGGCTAGAGAAAGAAATGGTGGGGAGAAGAGGAGAGAGATGCCAGAGCTATGTGAGGGAAAATGAAGGGAAAGATGGAGAGATGCTGGGAGGAATAGAGACTGGGAAGGAGGAAGAGATGCTGGTCCTTGGGTGAAAGAGAGAGAGAGAGAGAGAGAGAGAGAGAGAGAGAGAGAGAGCGCTGCCAATCTTAAGGTGGCCTAACAGGTAGAAAAGGTGATGGTGAAAGCTAGAAGGATGCTTGGGTGCATAGGGAGAGGAATGGCCAGTAGGATAAAGGAGGTGATGATCACTAAAATTATCAGTGGTCTTTGTCATAAAGCATATGAGGACAGACTTAAAGATCTCAATATGTATAATTTGGAAGAAACGCGGGAGAGGGGAGATACGATAGAGATGTTTAAATACCTACGTGGCATTAATGCATAAGAGGTGGAATGAGGGGGCATAGGATGAAGGTGAAATGGGACAGACTCAGAAGACAAAAACTGTACCTGAATTTAAGAAAGCTTAGGACAAGTACATAGGATCTCTAAGGGAGTGAAAGGGAGTGTAGATGGCATGGATGGGTAGACTGGGTAGGCCAAATGGTCTTTATCTGCCTTCATTTTTCTATGTTTCAACTTATCCTAAAACTGGAGAAACAGATGCAAGGTCCCATAGGTTTCCCCGCTTTCTCCAGTACTATTCAATGTTATTCTCCGATCCTTAAGTTCACAGTTAGACAGAAATGGCATTCTCCACTACATCTACACAGATGACATCTCATTGATAATCCCCATCCAATCAATTCTTAGAATTGGCGTATGTAGGGCCTAACAATGCATCAACCTATTAGAAAAATGGATGCACGCTCATAAGTTAAAACTCAATACGGAACCCCCCCTCCCCCCCAAATGTTTATGTTTTAACTCAAAGCCAGAACAAATCCCTGTCAATAAAGTGCACTTTACTCTTTCTCCTACTATTAAACTCATAGGCATCCAAATTGACAGTGCTCTTTCCCTGGAGGCACAAGTTAATGCCTTGGCCAAAAAAATGTTTCTTCCTAATGAGGAAGCTCCGCACCATTCGGAAATACTTTGAAATCAGTCAATATGAACAGTTGGTATACGCACTAATACTATAATCTCTTGATTACTGTAACTTAATATATCTGGGATGCACAAAGACCTTACTTACGAGACTTCAAACCATTTAAAATATGGCAATCAGACTAATCTTTAGGCCAACAAAATTCGACAGTGTCTCCCCTTTTTACATTAGACTACATTGGCTGCCCTGCCCATTGAGGTGAGAGTGCTTTTCAAATTGGCATGCTTCCTTTTTAAAACACTATAAGGACTGGTCTCCAGCTACTTGCTAGCCTATTTCTGCTATGCAACTCCAACCAGAACCAGGAGACAGGAAGCTGCCAATTTTTTCACTTTCCTCTCATTCAAGGGTAAGAATAGACTAGCGCTCTTTGACAAATCCTTGGCCGTTCAAGCAGCCAGACTTTGGAAAGACATCACTGGAACATTTTCTCCTTCACAAGCATTTCTAATGTATTGAGAGAAGTTATAAACTCTCTTATTTAAGAAATATGTACTATAACTAGACCTCTGCTTGTCTCCAAAGTAACCATTGTAATTCTCAGATGAATGTTCTGATCTCTATATCCCTATAAGATGTTTGTAAACCCTTAGAACTGAAAAGGTGTTAGCGGGGTATAAGCCCCAAATGAAATGTAAAGGGAGGAAGAGATACTGGACTATGGGGTGGAGGGTGCAGGAGAAAGGGAAAAATAAGAGAGTAGGAGCTAGACATGGGAAGGGACGGGGTACAGAGAAGAGATAGTGGGCATGGATGGAGCAGAGGGATAGGGACATGGAGGGGAGATGCTGGACAGAGTAACATAGGAACACAGAAGAGAGATGCTGAATATGGGGGGGAGGATAGAGACATTGAGAGAGCAGATGCTGAACAGAGGGGGAAGAAGGACAGGGACAGGGACACAGAGGAGAGATGCTGGGCAGGATGGATAAGAAGTGCAAAGGGAAGATGGATGGTGTACATGAAGAGAGAAGAAGTGTCAAAAGGACAGGTGACCCTGGATAGAGAAGTAAGAAAAAAACAGAGAAAAGCAGAAAAGAGACATTGAGACCAAAGAAATACTTAGACTAGTAAGGTAGAAAAAGTACTTTTTTCTGAATTTATTAATTGCCATATGCCAGCTTTGGGAAATGTGCATCTCTGATCGCTCAACTGCAAAACACTATGCACAACTTTGTGCAAAAACACACCTAGAACCTTACTGTACCATAAATATTACACTGGGCAGACCCTACTACACCAATATATGGAAAATGCAGACCGTCAACAATATGAAACAAGGGATCATAATATCACAATTCTCATGTAGAGCCACAAAACACCCTTTTAGGGTGGATAGTGTTCACAATGAGTAGCTTTTATTAACGACCATATGTAGATCCTTCAAGAGGTAGTGTGTCATGATTTAGGCTCTACACCCTTTCTGATGTTTTGGTGCCACCCCAGTAAGGCCAACACACAATCTCTCCACTGCAAAACACTATACACAAACTTGTGCAAAAACACACTCATAACCTTACCAAACCATAACAGCACTAATTCCAAGGACAAGACGAGCTACAGCCTTATGCGTGGAAAGGCAGCACTATAATTACACCGGGCTCTAAAACACCAGTACACAACCTAGTGAAACAAAAAAACAAAACAAAACAAAAAGGGCTGCAATTACTACATGCTAGCAAAATACTGCATCTTGATTACACATGAAAAACACATGACACAACAGATATAAAGGCAAAATACTGAACTGGAAAGTTACCTCAAGAAGTCAGCGATTGTGGTTAGTTTATGCTTTGAGCAACCACTTTATTCTTTGACATATGATACATATCTAATATCTAAATTTAATAAAAGGTATTGTGACTTTTATTTTTACTTATTTTTTTCTGTGTGTTGTCAGACAATTATGGATGTAAGCCCCACCCCTAGCCCCACCCCTAACCCCACCCCCTTTAGTCTCCCCCCCTTTAGCCTCCCCAAATAGTTGGGCCACTGACTGCCTATGACTACAAGCCATATGTTTCAAAAGCAGGCTTCCAGATGCCCTTACAGCTTAGTGTTCACACCTTAAGCAGCAACAAGAAGAGTTGCCAGGGAAAACTACACTGGATTTAAAAGTAGTCTAAGTCTTCCCCGCACTCCCCTTCCAGTGATTTCATTCAGTCTTCAGAACAATGGCAGATATTTTTCCCACTGGGTCTCAAATCTCCTAGGGCTGAGAAGAAGCCAGATTAGAGCAAAGATAAATGCAGATGGGAGAAGGGTTGAGCTCTTGGCACAGACAAAATGTTATCTAAAGGCTTTATACCCAGTGCTCATGCCTGGAAATTCCATGTTTCCTACAGTGAAGAGAGTTTCTAGTAGTTTCTGACTGATATACCGGTCACGGATTTGGCTCTGTCGTAATCGATGTATTGATAAGCAAAAACAATTAGTGAAAAGCAGTGCTTTTCTTTGCTGACCTTAGAACTTCATTGGAAGGTTAACAGGCTGTGGGCTTCCTCTACTCTCTCGCTATGTTCTCTGAATTTGTTTTGCTGCAGTGCAGCATTTTGTTAGCTATTTAAGTGTAGCTTCAGAGCAGAGAAGTACTGAGGAGGCAGAGTGTGACTGCAGCACAGATGTAATAGTCATTTTGATGGTGTGTTTTTTCTGTTTCAAATTCCTAGCATATGAAAAATAAGCATAAAGTATAATACAAACCACTCAGAAAAGACAAGAAAAATGCCTGATGCGGAAAGATCAGCATCCCATTTTATAAAATGCAAGACCTACATAAAAATAGATACTATAATGTAATCTGTGGTGTTATCTTCTACCCTATGCAGATTATTCTTGGCTGCTGTGTCAATAATGTGTTTATAGGGAAAGAGAATCTAGACAAATGAGAATAATACAATTTAGGGAGACAATTTTAAATTGAACAAGGGGCTTGACGTCCCATGGGTGTACTACGTGGACATTTTCAAAGGAAAATTTCATGTGGGGGTTTCTCTATGATAATCTGGTCAGCGAGGGAACAGCCCCCCAGATATTCAGTTGGTGGCACTCGGTGCTGTTAACTGCCAGTGGCGATGCTAACCCTGGGTATTCAATGTCGGGATGTTTCTGGTGACAGGCATTGAATATCGAGGGTTTTTTTTTGCCAGCTCAAACTTAACCAGCTATGTAGATATTCAGCACTGGCCGGTTAAGTTATCAGAGGGCAGATAGGACTGCTATTTTTGCGGTCTGATTTGCCCACTAAACTTATCTGGCCGGCACTTAGATATTCGCGGATAGCCAACTATAACACACGATATAGACGGTTAACTGCTGTGCGCTAATATTCATTGGAGATAACCATCTATCTCACACTGAATATTAGCACTTAGCCAGCTATATGCTATTTAACCGGCCAGGAACTGTTCCTGGTTGGTTAAATAGTGCTGAATGTTGGACCCAGCAGGTGCAAATGTACCTGTGGAAAGTACTCAGGGGGTGTCAAATTCAGTGAGAAACAAATCGCTTTAGGATGGTAGGTACTCTCCCTTCCTACTTTCTCTTGTCTCTTCTGCCTTTTATTTATTTTTTTACATGGCTAAATAGTACAGGCATTTTTACCCAGAGTGGAGACTATTTTTAGTGGGGCTTTTTTAACTACTGAATAGCTGCTGACCCATAGAAAAGCTTTGAAAATTGTCTTTCCTAAATGCCTGTTTTACCAAGCTGCAGTAAAAGGAGCCCTGTTGTAGTGTTGGAGCATGAATTTGCTGCACACCGAGGCCCCTTTTACTACAGTGGGTAAAAGGGAAACAAAGGAAATGGCTGTGCAGTAAGTAAACAGTTGCCTTGCTGCCATTTCTGGGGGGGAGCCCTTACCGTCAATTACATAGGAGGTAGAAAGGGTTCCTGTACTAACCCAGCAGTAACCAGACAGTGATTACTGCTGGGTAAGCCCTGGCACCAAAACAGAAATAATATCTGTCGTACCAGAAATGGCACGCGGGGTGGGTGGGGGCGGTAGTGCTGAAATGATCGATGGTACGGGTACTGCCGATTTTGTAAAAGGGGCCCTAAGAAAAGGTGACAGCATGAACTTACAGAGCTATTGTTAATAATATGTAATTTATCTTTAAAATCAAGCATGGTACCAGAAGATTGAAAGATAACCAATGTAATTCCAGTTTTTAAAAAGAGTTCCAGAGGTGATCCAGGAAATTGTAGACTGCTGGGTCTGATGTCAGTGCAAGGAAAAATGAATATATACATAGGCATAGATTAATGAGACAAAGACAACATGGATTTAGTCAAGAGAAATCTTGCCACACCAATTTACTACATTTCTTTTAAGGGGTGAATAAACATGTGGATAAAGGTGAGTCGGAAGGCATTTGACAAAGTAGGTCATAAACAACAACTGAGGAAATTGAAAAGCCATGGGATATGAGGCAGAGTTCTCTTGTGTTTAAAAGGTAGAAAACAGAGAGTACGATTAAATGGTTATTATTCTTAATGGAGAAGGGTGGATAATGGGATTCCACAGAGGTCTGTGTTGGGACCATTGATTTTTAACATATTTATAAATGATCTAGATATGTGGATAACTAGTGAGGTAATTAAATTTGCTGATGACACAAAGTTATTCAAAGTTGTGAAATATTGCAAGAGGTAGGGTATTATTATGGATTAAGAACTGGTTGAAAGATAGGAAGCAGAGAGTAGGATTGCGTGGACAGTATTCTCAGTGGAGGAGGGTAGTTAGTGGGGTCCCGCAGGGGTCTGTGCTGGGTCCGTTGCTTTTTAATGTATTTATAAATGACCTAGAGATGGGAATAACTAGTGAGGTAATTAAATTCGCCGATGACACAAAATTATTCAGGGTCGTCAAGTCGCAGGAGGAATGTGAACGATTACAGGAGGACCTTGCGAGACTGGGAGATTGGGCGTGCAAGTGGCAGATGAAGTTCAATGTTGACAAGTGCAAAGTGATGCATGTGGGTAAGAGGAACCCGAATTATAGCTACGTCTTGCAAGGTTCCGCGTTAGGAGTTACGGATCAAGAAAGGGATCTGGGTGTCGTCGTCGATGATACGCTGAAACCTTCTGCTCAGTGTGCTGCTGCGGCTAGGAAAGCGAATAGAATGTTGGGTGTTATTAGGAAGGGTATGGAGTCCAGGTGTGCGGATGTTATAATGCCGTTGTATCGCTCCATGGTGCGACCGCACCTGGAGTATTGTGTTCAGTACTGGTCTCCGTATCTCAAAAAAGATATAGTAGAATTGGAAAAGGTACAGCGAAGGGCGACGAAAATGATAGTGGGGATGGGACGACTTTCCTATGAAGAGAGGCTGAGAAGGCTAGGGCTTTTTAGCTTGGAGAAGAGACGGCTGAGGGGAGATATGATAGAAGTGTATAAAATAATGAGTGGAATGGATCGGGTGGATGTGAAGCGACTGTTCACGCTATCCAAAAATACTAGGACTAGAGGGCATGAGTTGAAGCTACAGTGTGGTAAATTTAAAACGAATCGGAGAAAATTTTTCTTCACCCAACGTGTAATTAGACTCTGGAATTCGTTGCCGGAGAACGTGGTACGGGCGGTTAGCTTGACGGAGTTTAAAAAGGGGTTAGATAGATTCCTAAAGGACAAGTCCATAGACCGCTATTAAATGGACTTGGAAAAATTCCGCATTTTTAGGTATAACTTGTCTGGAATGTTTTTACGTTTGGGGAGCGTGCCAGGTGCCCTTGACCTGGATTGGCCACTGTCGGTGACAGGATGCTGGGCTAGATGGACCTTTGGTCTTTCCCAGTATGGCACTACTTATGTACTTATGTACTTATGACCTTAGAGACTGGGAGATTGGGCATCCAAATGGCAGCTGGCGTTTAATGTGAGCAAGTGCAGAGTGATGCATGTAGGAAAGAGGAACCCAAACTATAGCTATGTGATGCAAAGTTCCACAGTAGGAGTCACTGCCCAGGAAAAGGATCTAGGTGTCATCGTTGATAATACATTGAAACCCTCTGCTCAGTGTGCAGTGGCATCTATGAAAGTAAAATAGAATGTTAGGAATTATTAGGAAAGGAATGGAAAACAAAAATGTGAATGTTATAGTGCCTTTGTATCGCTCCATGGTGCGATCACACCACAAATACTGGTCTCAAAAAAGATATAGCGGAATTAGGAAAGGTACAGAGAAGGCAACAAAATGATAAAAGGGATTGGATGACTTCTCTATGAGGAAAGACTAAAGCAGCTAGGGCTCTTCAGCTTGGAGAGATTACTGAGGGGAGATATGATAGAGGTCTATAAAATACTGAGTGGAGTGGAATGGATAGATGTGAATTGCTTGTTTATTCTTTCCAAAAATACTAGGACTAGGGGGCACGCAATGAAGCTACAAAATAGTACATTTAAAACAAATTGTAGAAAGTATTTATTCACTCAAAATGTAACTTAACTCTGGATTTGGTTGCTAGAGAATGTGGTAAAAGCAGTTAGCTTAGCAGGGTGTAAAAGGTTTGGATAATTTCCTAAAATAAAAGTCCATATGCCATTATTAAGATGGACCTGGGGAAAATCCACTGCTTATTTCTAAGATAAGAAGCATAAAATATGTTTTACTCTTTTTGGATCTTGCCAGATACTTGTGACATGGGTTGGCCACTATTAACAACAGGATACTTGACTTGATGAACCTTTGGTCTGTCCCAATATGGCAACACTTATGTTGTTATGTAATAAGTGAGGTAGGTTTAAGATAAATGGGCACTTTTGTCCTGTGGACCTGATAGGGAATTTTCAAAGAAAAGTATGCATGTAGGGTTCTTTTTACTAAACCAAGTAAAATTTGCAGTTATTGCAATTTAATGTGGGACTGTACCCCATGGTAACTCAAATTTAATGTGCCACCTATTGGGGCATTCCCAGTATTTTCTATTGCAGATCGTGTGTTAACATTCATATTAATGTTTGGTACCTGCTGCCAATTAATGTGGAAGCACGTAGTGCAAGTACTGCCGAGAGACTGGGCCGGGCCCCACCCCCACCGCTCCCACTCCCTGAGGTCGCTGCTGCTGCCACTCCCCCGATGCCGCCACTCCCCGAGGTCGCCGCCCCCCTCTGTCCGCCACTGGGCCGGGCCCCCTGCATTGAAATCACAGCACCTCTCACCTCCGTGTGAAAGCGCTGCAGGTAGCAGCAGTTCGCCTCCCTTCGGGCCTCCTTCCCTCCCTGTGTCCTGCCCTCGCAGAAGTTACGTTAGACGAGGGCGGGACACAGGGAAGGAAGGAGGCCCGAAGGGAGGCAATCTGCTGCTGCCTGCAGCACTTTGGAGGAGTAGCCTAGTGGTTAGTGCAGTGGACTTTGATCCTGGGGAACTGAGTTCAGTTCCCACTGCAGCACCTTGTGACTCTGGGCAAGTCACTTAACCCTCCATTGCCCCTGGTACAAAATAAGTACCTGAATATATGTAAACCGCTTTGAATGCAGTTGCAAAAACCTCAGAAAGGCGATATATCAAGTCCCATTTCCCTTTCCCTTTCACATGGAGGTGAGAGACGCTGTGATTTCAATGCAGAGGGCCTGGCCTGGTAGCAGATGGTCAACGATGGAGCCGCAGGTGGGTGGGACTATGGCGCCGGGCCCCCCTTGGAGGTCCGGGCCTGGGGAATTTTGTCCCCCCTGTCCCCCTCTTGGCAGCCCTGCGTAGTGTCTCCTATTTCGGAGGTGTTAAATGGGTCCCATGTTAACTCAATGTTAGTCAGTTAGTGCACAGTAAGTGTAGTGTGTTAACTATCGAACACGTTTCACATCCACGCTCCGCCCATGCCATACCCCGACAGAAAAAGCATTTAATTCACGGTATACCAAGTGGTAACTGCTAAATTACCACAAAGCCACTTGCCACGGCTCTGTGCTAGTAGTTACTTTAGTAGTAATTGATGGGCTCTGGAATTTGCTGACAGAGAATGTGGTAAGAACGGTTGGCTTGGCTTGGCGAAGTTTAAAAAAGGTTTGGATAGCTTCCTAAAAGAAAAGTCCATAAGCCATTATTGAAATGGACTTGGAAAAAAATCCACTGCTTATTTCTAGGATATATACAAATACAAAATCAATGGCTATGTTTTGTTCCCAAGGGGGCTCTGTATGAATACACAACAATAGTGGGACAAAACTTGTATGTGGCAATATATATCTTATAGGCTGTAGAGGTTATCTCATAGCATTTTTAGCGACTGTGTATATCAGCGTATCATATGCCTCACACGTCTGCAATTGTAATCATAGACTACCTCCAGCCAGCCAGTAGTTTCGTGTTATATTTAGACTTTTAATTGAAACGTACTGCTGTCTCAAAAACTTAACATTATTGCACACATAAAAAGCAAATAATGCGCCAATTCGACTTAACTTAAGGGCTCCAGACTTTATGTGTTGTCTTCGGTAGTGAAAGTTCAACAGTTTGAATCCCAAATTTGTGGAGCCCTTATAGGCAACTCCGTTGTTGTGGTAAGCCCGACAGGACCCTGTTTCGCGGTCTCAAGCTTTGTCAAGGGCAAAAACCTAGCAACAGTGTCTTCTATCTGAATCACCAAACAAACAGATAGAAGACACTGTTGCTAGGTTTTTGCCCTTGACAAAGCTTGAGACCGCGAAACAGGGTCCTGTCGGGCTTACCACAACAACGGAGTTGCCTATAAGGGCTCCACAAATTTGGGATTCAAACTGTTGAACTTTCACTACCGAAGACAACACATAAAGTCTGGAGCCCTTAAGTTAAGTCGAATTGGCGCATTATTTGCTTTTTATGTGTGCAATAATGTTAAGTTTTTGAGACAGCAGTACGTTTCAATTAAAAGTCTAAATATAACACGAAACTACTGGCTGGCTGGAGGTAGTCTATGATTACAATTGCAGACGTGTGAGGCATATGATACGCTGATATACACAGTCGCTAAAAATGCTATGAGATAACCTCTACAGCCTATAAGATATATATTGCCACATACAAGTTTTGTCCCACTATTGTTGTATTTCTATGATAAGCAGCATGAAATGTATTGTACTGTTTTGGGATCTTGCCAGGTACTTGTCTCTTGGATTGGCTACTGTTGGAAACAGGATACTGGACTTGATGGACCCTCAGTCTGTCCCAGTATGGCAACACTTATGTACTTATGCATTAAGGAGCCCTTTTACTAAAAGACTGGTGCACGGCAACAGGCTTTCCGCACAGCAAAACTGGAACTACAGCTGGCCTAATGCAGGCACCGGCAAGCCATTTCCAGCGCTACAGAAAATCAAGTCTCAGTATTTTTACCCAATCTGGATTATTGTACTGTTATGAGTCAACAAAAAAAAAAAACACTTCAGTTGTTCCAGAATACTGCAGCTCGACTAATCTATAGGAATGGAAAATATACTGAGGCTACTCCATTATTAAACGATTTGCACTGCCTTAGTGGCTCTTTTACTAAAGGGTTGGCGTGTGGAAATCTGTAACTACTGCCAGGCTACCACAGGAGCCTGGCAATAGTTCCCACCATGAGTGCGCACCATTTCAATCACTACAAAAATATTTTCTATTTTTGTAGCGCTGGTGCTTACTCAGCGGTAATCGAGCAGGAGCCCTTACCACCACCTCGATGGGTGGCGGTAAGTGCTTCCCCCTCCCCAAAATGGTTCACTCACTGCACGGCCATTTCTTTTTTCTTTTTTTTAAAGAGACAGCCTTTTACCCACTGCAGTAAAGGGAGGCCTCAGTGCACATCAAAACCACACACTGACACTAGTGCAGGCCCCCTTTTACCGCAGCTTAGTAAAAGGACCCCTTAAACTGGAGAGTCGGATTCATTTTAAACTCACTTGCTTACTTTTTAAAAGTATATCCAGGCTAAATTTGAGATAGTATAAGTCAGTTATTGTTCTTTCCAAAAAGGAGATTATATTCACGAAATAAGCAATGATTGATATTAGATTTCCCATCTTTGAAAGGAGTTAATCGTAAATCTATGAGAGAAAAATCAATTGACTTTCAAAGTATAAGGCTATGGAACAGCCTATATGTCAATTTCTGGCAAACTAATTCATACTTATTATTTAGAAAATCTTTTAAAACTTTTTTGTTTTCTGATCAAAACTTATAATTTTTATGATGTCATTCTCTTACTGTATTGTTTCAAGTTGCATATAAGATCCTTCTGAATGCAGAAGTTTATTTTTGTAATCCGCTTTGCAATTTACGTTAAAGGCAGAATAGAAGTAAAAGAATACAATACAATAACTGCAAAATGTAAGCTACATTGAGAGGAATTCTATAAAGTGGTGTCTATTTTTAGGTTTTTAAATAAAGCTTTAAGGAGCTTTTTTACTAAGCTGCACTAGTAACATAGTAACATAGTAGATGTCCAGTCTGCCCAACAAGACAACTCATGTGTGCTACTTTTGTGTATACCCTACTTTGATTTGTACCTGTGCTCTTCAGGGCACAGACCGTATAAGTCTGCCCAGCACTAGCCCCGCCTCCCAACCACCAGCCCCGCCTCCCAACCACCGGCTCTGACACAGACCGTATAAGTCTGCCCAGCACTATCCCCTCCTCCCACCACCTGCTCTGGCACAGACCGTATAAATCTGCCCAGCGCTATCCCTGCCTCCCAACCTCCAGTCCCGCCTCCCACCACTGGCTCTGGCACAGACCGTATAAGTCTGCCCCGCACTATCCCCGCCTCCCAACCTCCAGCCCCGCCTCCCACTACCGGCTCTGCTATCCAATCTCGGTTAAGCTCCTGAGGATCCTTTCCTTCTGAACAGGATTCCTTTATGTTTATCCCACGCATTTTTGAATTCCGTTACCATTTTCCTCTCCACCACCTCCCGCGGGAGGTGCACTAGTAAAATGGATTTAGTGCATCCTAACATGGGACCATCCCATGAACTAAGCCCTTTTCTAGCACAGCCATCAAAAAGGGCTTTTTTTCTATTTGTTTGCATTTCTGGCCATAGTACTAATGTGAGCATTAGCATGTGGACATCTAAAAATATTAATGAAGAAGCACTTACTGCATCCTATTGACCAGTTAGTGTGTGGTAGTATGAGCACGCTAGCTGGATATTGCTTCCATGTCCACTCTCTGCCCATGTCCCGCCCATGTCATGCCCCTTCCTAAAAATAAATAGAATATTTTTACCGCATGATTACTATGTACAAACAGGCAAATTACCACAGAACACCCTGCAGTAAGTTTCAAATTTTATTTAGATTTCACATACCGCATCTATAGTGGCCTTTCAGGGCAGTTTACAACAATTATAAAATCAGGAAGAGATATAGAAAAAAAAATACAAATTGGATAGGGCAGGATAGAGATTAAGGAACACTGGAGGAAGGGGGGGTGTAGCAGATTCATTGGCTGCTTCAGATTGATCCATCCAGGTCAAGTGAATTAACATTAGGTTATCCTACAATTAATAATATTAGATTAAAATGAATTATTGAAATATCATTTCTTTTCCAGGGGGCTCATCTTTGGAATATGTTACCTTTGAATATAACACAATCTTCATGTTGTTGTTTAGGAAGATGTTAAAGACTTATATGAACATTAAGTTTAGGCCTGTAATAGTTTGGCTTGTAAATTTTTTTTGTTTGTTTTTTTGTTACATTTGTACCCCATGCTTTCCCACTCATGGCAGGCTCAATGCAGCAGGCAATGGAGGGTTAAGTGACTTGCCCAGAATCACAAGGAGCTGCCTGTGCCGGGAATTGAACTCAGTTCCTCAGGATCAAAGTCCACCACCCTAACCACTAGACCACTCCTCCTGGTTAATGTTGGGATTTTTCTTTTTTGTGAACTGCTGTGAATCCTACTTGGATTAACAGTTGGTATATAAGAGTACTAAGGTTTAGTGAGCTACTTACAGAAGGCATTTGTAAATAAAAAAGTCTTCAGACCCGATTTGAATTTGTCAAACAAGAGCTCACAGCAGAGATGCAAAGGAAGGACATTTCTTAAGGTGGATCCATTGATGCTGAAAAACTTTAAATGGATGGTATCAAAAGCATATATGTCAAAAAGAGGGAACAATGAGACAGCTATGCTATGCTGAGTGGAGGTATCTAGATTATGTATAAAGTATTAAGATTTGCAAAAGGTACGTAGAGATGCCAGTATGATGTATCTTATAGGTCAGAAGAAGAAACTTATAAGTAATACAGTAGGATACTGGGAGCCAGTGTTCTGTATGAAGAAGAGACGGAACATGGTCAGATCTCCAAGATCTGGTAACTAATCACACTGCCAAATTTTGCACAAGTTGGAGACAATGGAGATTCTGAATTCTGGAACCATGTAGAAAAGAATTGCAGCAATCCAGATGCAAAGTCATTAGAAAGTGGACAAGGATTCTGAGGGCAGATGTTGAGAAGAGATGGCATACAGGATAAATCAGTCTGAGTTGGGTGCTGCTGAGCAGCTGAACAAGATGGATGTGTGAAGATCATGCTCCTCCTCGCTTTTCAAGAAAATCACTCCAAGAATATCTATTTCAACAACCTCGCTTTTACAACTTACACAGCAGTTAACTATTTGACTTTAAATAATGTCTTCAGTTAAATCAAACAAATCGGAATCCTCAAACTTGCTCCAACCTGTTTCAAAATGCACCAAGCACGACCCTCCATCCCCGTAAAAATCATCACTGGGAAAATCTAGTGCTTTACCTTCTGAGATCCTTATAGAGGAGCAGAGAGCCCTGAAGGAGCTTACTTCAAAACATTTTGTAGTCACATGTGAGTTAAAGATTGACTTGCAAAATCTTACTGCATCTCTGTCCTCTTTCCATCCATGTGCTGAATCTCTGGAAATGCGAGCTGACCATGCCGCTTTATCTCTGTCTCAACACTAAGAACACACTCAAAATCAACTAAAAAAGCTAGAACAAAGAATTGAGGATCTCTCCAACCATAGTCGGCATAACAATATATGGATCATTGGTCTGTGTGAAGGTGCAGATCTTACAAAATTCCTAGTTACTTGGCTCCGTACCTTCTAAAACTAGAAATAATCACACCTCTGCAATTTGAGTGGGCCCACAGATCACCCTCGCATCTTAAACATGGATTATCACACCCGCGACCTGTGATCGCGAAATTACTATGCTATCCACAAGCATTAGAAATATTAACAGCAACACAAAATTTGCCTGATCTAAAATTTAATAGTAAATGAATACTTATGGGCTCATTTTCGAAAGAGAAGGATGCCCATCTTTCGACATAAATCGGAAGATAGATGTCCTTCTCATAGGGTCTTCCAAATTGGTATAATCGAAAGCTGATTTTGGACATCCCCAATTGCTTTCTGTCGCAGGGATGGCCAAAGTTCAAGGGGGCATATCAGAGGCGTAGCGAAGGCGGGACATGGGCGTGCCTAACACTAGGATGTCCTCGACCCATAATTGAAAGAAACAAGGATCCAGGCCCATTCCCCCCCTACCTGTTACGTTTGTGGAGGAAACATTAAGCCCTCCAAAATCCACCACAAATCCACTGTACCACATCTAGGTGCCCTCCTTTATCCGTAAGGGCTATAGTAGTGGTGTACGGTTGGGGTAGTGGGTTTTAGGGGGAGTTGGGGGGCTCAGCACACAAGGTAAGGGAGCTATGTTCCTGGGAGCAATTTCTGAAGTTCACTGCAGTGCCCCCTAGGATGCCCGGTTGGTCTCCTGGCATGTCAGGGGGACCAGTGCACTACAAATGCTGGCTCCTCCCACGACCAAAGGGCTTGCATTTGATCATTTCTGAGATGGGTGTCCTTGGTTTCCATTATCGCCAAAAATCAGAAACGACCAAGTCTAGGGACGACCATCTCTAAGGACAACCAAATTTCAGGATTTGGGCGTCCCTGACCGTATTATCGAAATGAAAGATGGACTTCCATCTTGTTTCAAAAATATGGGTTTCCCCGCTCCTGGATGGGGACATTTTGCAAGGACATCCAAATCGAAACGAGGATGTCCCTTTTGATTATGCCCCTCCACTTGTCCCAGATTTGGCGAAGACGATGGCAAGGGAGAGAAAATCATTTCTGCATATGCGAGCCCTGCCTAAAATCCTTGGGAGCAAGATATCGGCTCCAGTATCCAGCACATATGACTGTAACATTAAACAACTATACCAAAACATTTGATTCTCCTGAGATCCTCTCTTAATTTCTGGAACAATTTCAGTCACAAGGAATGTCTACATAAGATGTATATTGATTTCTCCATGATTAAAAGATCCACTTTGGATTTTTCTTTCTGCAGTTTCAACTGAGCCAGCGGGACTCCCCATCTCTTAGCTTCATTCTATGCTGTTAATTGGTACTCCGTATGAAACTTACTTAACTGTTTTGATATAATTTAGTATTCTGAATGTCTGTTATTCACTGCTTCTTATACTGTTCTCTTTTAATTTCTATTTGATATTTGTCAATTTAAATGAATATATACGCAATATTCTTGGATTACAATTTTTGCCATTCCACTTGTCTTCACTAGGTAGTTCCATTACTTACATATTTTTCTATATTGTTAGTTGAACTTAATATAGTTTTATATGCCATTTATGTTCTGCTCTATCCAGATACAATGCAATTTGTCTGTTTTGGTTTTTACCTCACTAACCTTAAAAAGTCCATTCCTGCAGTATTTCAACTTATTAAAACATTTTCAATTTTTTCAGGTTATGTGGAGGGGCATTTTCGATATGACGTCTAAGTCCGACTTTGGACGTTTTGCAAAAAATGTCCAAAATCCGAATAGGAAAGAAGGTCATGGAGGAGCATTTTCGATATGATGTCTAAGTCCGACTTTGGACGTTTTGCAAAAAATGTCCAAAATCCGAATAGGAAAGAAGGTCATTTTTGAAAAAGAAAAACATCTATCTTTTGTTTTAAAAAATACTGTTCTGAACAATGTTTTGTGATTGGGACATTTTGTTTTTTCATCCATTTTCGAAAAAAAAAAAAAAAAAAACCACAAAAAAAAAAACGTCCAAATGCAAACCACACAAAATCAAGCCTTTTGGTATGTAGGAGGAGCCAGCATTTTTAGTAGACTGGTTCCCCTGATATCCCAAGACATCATTAGGGCACCCTAGCGGGCACTGCAATGTATTTCATAAAAATCTTTCAGGTACACATCTCACCATTGCTCCCTTACCTTGTCTGCTGAGCCCCCCAAAACCCACTACCCCCAACTGAACACCACTACCATAGCCCTTACGGGTGAAGGGGGCACCTATATGTGGGTACAGTGGGTTTCTGGTGAGTTTTGGAGAGCTCACAGTTTCCTCCACAAGTGTAACAGGTAGGGGGAGGTAGGAGCCTGGGTCCACCTGTCTGCAGTGCACTGAACCACTACTAGATTACTCCAGGGACCTGCATGCTATTCTAATGGACCTGAGTATAACATCTGAGGTTAGATCCACTAGAAGGTGGAAAACTCAAGCACCCCACGGTAAAAACAACAATGTGTAGGGGTAAATGTGAGGGAAGATCCACTAGAAGGTGGAAAACTCAAGCACCCCACGGTAAAAACAACAATGTGTCTCATTTTTTATTATTATCTTTAAATAATTTATTATATTAACTGTTTTTATTTCATTTATTATTAATATTTTTTGTTGTCCCTTTATCATACATATCATATATAAATGTACTTTTTACAGACTCCTGAAGCAGGCCTGACGGCCGAAACACGACGTGTCGAGTCTTCAAATCCTTAATAAAGTCTTTTTATTTAAGAACGTCTTCCAGTGTCTGGTTTCCTTGGTCGTATTCCCACTTTTTGCACATTAACATCTGAGGTTGGCATAAAGGCTGGTAAGTAATGTTTTTCATCACATTTTTGGGGGGTGGGAAGGGGTTTAGTGACCAACTGGGGAAATAAGGGGAGATCACCTCTGATTCCTTCCAGTGGTCATGTGGTTATTTAGGGTGCCTTTTTGTGCCTTATTCGTTATAAAAACAGGTCTTGCTCAAAACTAAGTTTTAGTCCTGGATGCCTCTGAAACACTCCCTGGAGATTTGGACGTACTTACATAAGTACATAAGCATCGCCATGCCGGGACAGACCAAGGGTCCATCAAGCCCAGCACCCTGTCTCCAACAGCGGCCGAAAGAACAAACAATTTGTCCCGCCCATCCCAGAAATAGTAGATTATTCCCACATACATTCAATAACATTCTATGGCCTTTTCCTCCAGGAAGCCGTCCAACCCTTTTTTAAAGTCCGCTAAGTCAGACAGATTTATTTTTTACTTACCATAAAGCGTTTATTTTACAAAAAAGTTGTAATTGGATATTTACTGCCTCTGAATACTCTCCTATGTAGTTACTTGTAGATGATATGCTAATGAAATCTTTTAAATTGCCCTGCTTAATATCTAACTCATTTATCAAAAACCCTGCTACTAACCCAGTCATTACAGCTACTGTAAAATGTCTTATTGAGTTTGATAATCTTCTAATCTTCTACCTCATCCTATCAATACTACTACTCATAAGACTCTATGGAACAATCCACATATACTTATAGATAAATCATCTTTTTTCTGGAAAGAATTGATAGATAAAGGAATACAGACTCTAAAAGATATTTTAGTTGAGGATAATAAAATAAGCTCGTTTCAGACTCACAACTAAAAGCTATTACAAGTTGCTTCAACTACAACGTTGTATTCACATGCAGCAACAGCAGCAGCAGCAGCAGCAGCAGCAGCAGCATATAACTGTCGACTGCTCAAGAGCCATCTATAAACATATTATGTCTAGCTCTCATAAACATGTAGATGACCTACAGCAAACCTGGGAAAAGGACACTGGCTTTGCACTTACAGAGCAACAATGGTCACATATTTGGACTTCAGTAATTAAACCACTGGCTTCTGCATTTTTTTACAATGTATTTTCTATATCATAAATCCTTATGGACTCCTTGAAAACTTTTCACTGCTGAATTAGCATCTTCGGATAAGTGTTGGAAATGTTCTTCTACAATGGGAACTTTGGCACATATGATCTTTGATTGTGAATTATTGCAACCTTTTTGGAACGACATTTGGATTATAATTCAAAATTATTTAACTTGACATGTTCCCTCTCTTTATCCATTATTATATACAAATCCAGCTCTCAACAACTTACTATTCCAGATAATCAGTGAAAGCTTTTTGATATTCTATTATCCATTGCACTAAAACCTATTTTGTCACATTGGAAATCATCAAAATTCCTTAATGTTCATTTTTGGTGGAATTCTGTCTTACATCATCAGAAGCTAGAATTCTTGACTGCTGACAAATTAGGCTCTGCTTTATGTAAAAGGAAACTATGGTCACCTATGGAATTATACCTTAATAGTTTAATGATTACCTAATGATCCACTTATGTACCATTTATTTAACTGTACCCTCTCATTTGTCGGTTTGCATATTAATCGCATTGGAGTATTCTACAGTGTATCTGTATGATACGTGGTTTATTTTTTTTACTGTTAAGGCACTGTAATTCTTGTGTCTTTTATTGTAATTATGTTTTCCTGTTTTTGAAAATTAATAAAATTTCAAGGAAAATAAATCAGTCTGAGTTTATAGAAGCAAAACTTGATCACATTAGAAATATGTTATTGGAAAGACATGTTTCCATCAAATATCACTCCTAAGACTTTTACTGATTGTGAAAGAGGGACGTGTGTACCTGCCATAGTGATAGGGGATGAGATAGAAGGGCATTTGGTACATCCTATAAGTAACACTTTAGATTTCTCCATGTTGAATTTTAGCTCAATCTGCTTGAGCTTGGAATTGAGGGTGTAAATTTCTGTGGGATCATCTCCAGATAAAGTAGTCAATACTGGGATATTATTTGCATATACAAAAGAAGTAAGCTCAAGGGACTGTATAGGGGTGAATTGAGGAAATAGGAAAATATTAAAAAGTGTAGGGGCAAATATAGAGAGAGCCTTGAGGGACTCCACAAGGTAAAGTATAGGGGTTTGAATCTGTGTTGTACCAATGTAGTACATACCATATTTTTAGTCTAAAATTAATTAGAAGACTATCCAGCTTATTTTCGAAAGAGAAAAACGCCTATAGTGCGACCTAAATCGGGAGATAGACGTTTGTCTCGCAAAGGCGCCCAAATCAGTATAATCGAAAGCCGATTTTGGGCGTTTCCAACTGCACTCCGTCGCGGAAACGAATAAAGTTGATGGGGGCGTGTCAGAGGCGTGGTGGAGGTGGAACTGGGGCGTGGTTATCAGCCGAGGAGAGATGGGCGTCTTTAGCTGATAATCGGAAAAAAAGGCGTTTTTACCGCGATTTTGGGTCACTTTTTTTGGACCCTTTTTTTCACGAACAAGTCCCAAAAAACTGCTCCAACTGCCCAGATGACCACTGGAGGGAATCAGGGATGACCTCCCCGGACTCCCCCAGTGGTCATTAATCCCCCTCCCACAAAACACCCCCCAACTTTACAAACTATTTTTCCAGCCTCTATGCCAGCCTCAAATGCCGTGCCCACCTCCATGACAGCAGAATGTGTTCGATCCTCTCACAGCCTTTCCCTGGGTCAGATGTGGCTCTCGGGTGCAGTACAGGGTCACATCAGCATTGCATTGTGGTGGGTGTAGGGTATTGGGCTCCGTGATTTCATTAGCTTGTGTTACAGTCTCACGATGTTGGTAGTTGGTAGGCTTTTCTCCCATGGTGCTTTTCCCCCTGCCTACTGGGTCAGAGTGTGCCCTGTTGTGTTTCCTGTTGTAGTCCATGCGGTAGTGGCCATTTTTGTAAGCCAGTTTTAGTTCCCTTTCCTGTGTTAGCCACGTTAGACAACTTAGTTCTTCCCTTGACTGTGGCTGAAAGAGGGCATTGTACAGCATTCTGCCAGCTCTGACCTACTGCTAATCTCAGTACCAGGGAGACTTGTTGCCAGTGGGGCACAACCTCTGATCTGCAGTTAACTGTGAGTAAAGGCGGTTATTCCAATAAAGGACGTTTTCGGAGAGATTAGTCTTCAGGTGTCAACTGGTGTGCCAATGTTATATAGCAGCAACAAGTCCTAGAGGCCTGCGTGTATGCAGGTCCTTGGAGCACTTTTAGTGGGTACCGCAGTGCACTTCAGCCAGGTGGCCCCAGGCCCCCCCCCCCACCTGTAACACTTGTGCTGGTAAATGGGAGGCCTCCAAAACCCACTGTACCCACATGTAGGTGCCTCCTTCACCCCTAAGAGCTATGGTAGTGTTGTACATTTGTGGGTAGTGGGTTTTGGGGGAGGGGGTTGGGAGCTCAGCACCCGTGGTAAGGGAGCTATGCATGTGGGAGCTTTTTCTGAAGTCCACCACACTGACCTAGGGTGCCCAGTTGGTGTCCTGGCATATCAGGGGGGCCAGTGTACTACGAATCGTGGCCCCTCCCACAACCAAATGGCTCGGATTAGGATGTTTTTGAGCTGGGCGTTTTTAGTTTCCATTATCGCTAAAAAAATCAAACGCCCAGCTCAAAAACGTCCATTTTTTCGAAAATTTGGTTCGGCCCGCCCCTTCACGGACCCGTTCTCGGAAATAAACGCCCATGGAGATAGGCGTTTCCGTTCGATTATGCCCCTCCATTTGATCTTCTTACTTTTTCCAATATTAGGATGACCATTCAGAATATAGTCATGCCATTCTTTGATTATTGTAATGGCCTATTAATGTGATTGCTGCAGGGGACTTTTAAAGTCACTGCAGGTTGCACAAAACGCTTCTGCCCTAGTTCCTTTTGGTTACCCTCAATATGTACACATTACCCCAATCTTGAAAACTCTTCACTGGCTTCTAGTCCAACAGAGGATTATTTTCAAAATTCTGTTTTTAGTTTTTAAGCTATAGAATAATTTGGTGTATTCTCTTATTGCTTCAACCTTACGAATTTATCAACCTGCAAGATCTTTAAAGACCTCTGATGCAAATCTCTTGGATATATCTTCTTTCAAGGACATTAGACTGGAAATATATAAAGTGTCTATTTTCAAATTATGGGGACACAAATTATGGAACGGTCTGTTTTTGACTTTGAGATCTATAACATCGATAGACCTGGTTAAGATAAAGAAAACACTGCTGTTTTGACAGGCATATGGAAACTGAGGGGGTCCTTTTACAAAGGTGCACTGAAAAATGGCTTGTGTTAGTGTAGGCGTGGGTTTTAGGTGCATGACGATCCATTTTTTAGAGTGCCTGTAAAAAAGACCTTTTAAAACATTTTGCTGAAAATGGATGTGCGGCAAAATGAAAATTGCCCTGCATCCATTTTGGGTCTGAGACCTTACTGCCAGCCATTAACCAAGCGGTAAAGACGCACATGGTAACCGGGCGGTAATGACCTATGCGCACCAAATGCCACTTGGTGCACGTCTGTTATGCGCACCCAAAAATAAAAAATATGTTTCAGACGAGCATATCGGATGCATGCCAAAAATGAAATTACTGCAAGAGCCTCGTCGTAGTTGTGCGGTAACGCCATTTCTCCATTTTGGCGCGTGTTGGGCATGCGTGGACATTTATGTGTCTTAGTAAAAGGGCCCCTGAGTTATTTATACAGAAGCTGCATGAAAACTGTGTCCAGGATGGATGTCTTAATGTTACTTTTGTTTGTTTTATTGTCCATTTGTTTTTTTCTGTCAATTTTTATTATGAATATTTTATTTGTTAGCCACTGAGAACATTTTGGATCTTGCGGGTTATAAGAATTTTAAAATCTTATAGGTCCTGTCACTAAGGGTGACAGGCTTATACCCAATCCTTCTCTGATTTACTCCTGTTGGGAGGCAGACAGGCAGGTTGTTATTCTGATTGAATTAATTTAAAGTTCTGCAGCAAAACAATGGTGAGTCCCAGGGTGTCTGAGCACAGATGTTAAGACACTGGTTAGGTTTCTGTTTTAGTTGATAAGGATCCTTAGAACCCTGCAGGGATGATAGATGGTATTATTCTTCAACCTTAGGATTTTCCTGAACCACAGGAGATGTGGTCAGGGCACCTTGCTTGACTTCATAAATTTAGCCGAACTCTCTTTTCTGTTCTGTGTGATAAGCATCCAACTGCAGACTGGCCAACTGGCTTCCTAGGGAATAGAGAATGCAAGTAAGCTACAAGGAGCAGCTTATTTCATTCCCTTTCCTTGATGCATGGCTGTTCCCTACCGATTCCGCTATGGAATCCGTAAGGGAAGGGCTCTTCCAAGGACCTTAGTGCATCTGCCCCACAGGTCAGAAACTTTATAGGTTCTGTGTCCTGCAGCTAGTGAATGATATGGTGACAAAGTTTGTCCCTGTGAGCTCTGTCCTCATCCCTGCCCTGTGAGCTCTGTCCCTGTCCCTGCCCCTTCCCCTTCCCCTTAAGCTCTGTCTCTGTTCCTTTCCCAACCCCAACCCCTTCCTCATTCTCACCAGCTCTGACCCCAGCTGTACAAGCCTCAAACAGTTATGTAGTATAACACTAGAGTTATAGAAAGTGATGCATTTACTCCAGTACTGTGCAAAATATAAAGATACTATAGCAAAATAGCCATCACTCTCTGCAGAAGCTTATTATACCAAACAAAAACTGTGTACTCCCTTTAACAGATATAACTAGTTTAATCAAATGGTCTCAGCGGTGTAACTTGCTGCTTTATCAACTTTACACTGCAAGATTTATAACACCCACTTCATCATTGACCAATTGATGCCAACATTTATTTTGTATGTATAATCAAAGGTACTCTTAAACATTCCTTAATGAACTTATATGCAAGTCTCTCTGTGCATTTCCTTATAGTATTCAAAAAGGCGCTATTAAAATACCCATCTTAAACGAGTTTTGTACTCAATATTAGGTCGGGGACCAATAATTATTTTGTTCTGCTAGTTTCTTGAAACTTTTCAGCTTTCTCAGGACAGGGTCAGAAATTGCACCCTATCATGCACCAGTCTGCCTGCAGATCAGAAGTATTATTCTGTTGTAGAAATACTGTGAATTCAGGCAAACTCTCTTCACTGCCGAATTCCTCAGGCTGCTACAAAATGGATTTCAAAAAGGTGTGGGACAAATACAAAGAATCCCTTAATGATAAGTGTAACCCATTTGGAGACATTACCCACAAATGGATGGACACAAAGCATTGCATGGAGTAGCATTTTATCCCAAAATAATGGAATGATTGTGTTGTGCTTTCAAGAAAGCAAGTTATAACCTACACAGAGATGCAGGTACATTCTTAAACAAAAGGCATAGGGTTAACTTGCACAGAACAGAAGTAGCAACCTTAAATATCTTAGTGGATGGATTTGATATACCATTTTGACTTTTATGTACTTTAATCTACTATGCTACTATGTTACAGTGGATAGTGATGTTCTCACAGGAGTGGTGATTTGAGTCAAACTCAGCAAGCATGAATTGGAAGCTGCCAGGGTCAAAAAGGGCATGGCAAGTATTCAAGGCATCTCCAGTGCACAGCCTAGCTCTTGCTGTACAGACTGCAAGGTGTAATTAATTTATTTAATTTACTAATTCACACTTAATTATATGTCTTTCTAGTCAAAATTGAGCTTATATGGGTCCCTAACACAAGTGGGCAACCACCTGACCTGACATCAAAATTTCTTTGAAAGGGCTGTGTCGGCATTGCCGTGCGACAGTCACTATTGCGGCTTAGTAAACAGGAGGGTAAAACATTTTTACTGACCCTGTTTCAGGTGCTGACCCGGAGAGCTAGCTGGTGTCTGGAGTTTTGTGGTGAGACCAAGGCTTCACTAGTAATTGTCTTATTTAAAATCTGCTATTGACTTCAGAAATTTCACAGATGATGGCTGAGGAAAATGAAATATATACAAAATAATGATTGACAAGAAAATAAATATACAGAAAAAGCAATATAATAGAACTCCTTTTTGATTTGTTTAAAATCTGTCTGAAGACAGATGCACATATAAATGGAGGGTAAAGGGCACACTGCCATATGGGCTATTTCATTTGGATTATACCTATTTTGCTTGTATATTTTCTTTAGTTATTATTGAGCTGGGTGAGTGATTTAAGAGGTTGATTCACCTAATTTTAGGCTGACAAGAATACTTTGAAGAATGGCTTTCTGGAAAGAGTAGAACATTTAAAAAAATGGGAATTAAAGCTTGAACAAAGGCTACATAACATCATAAGATGCTGAATAATGACAGTAATGGACATATAGGGGGTTGTTTACTAATACTTAGCTCAAGTTATCTGCAGCAGGGCCCATTTTATTTCTATGGGTCCTGCTGCAGATAACTTGAGCTAAGCTTTAGTAAACAACACCCTCAAAGAGGCATTTGGATTCAGACATGTTCTGGGGGAGTGAATTGCATCATCAAGCTGATTCCAGTATGCATAATCCTCACTATTTTTATATTTATTTGGTATTTAATTTACAACATTTTGGTTAGCACAGCAAGGTAGTGTAAAGAAAGAAACTTAAATTATGACCTTTTGAATATGTAGAGTTGCCCAGGTGATGGCCATCCCCTATAACAACAGTGATATCCATGCAAAGTAAGGGCAGGATGCTCACATCTCAATTCCAAGCCTGCTTCATTTTGGATGTTTTGCTGAAAACGTCCAAAAATCAAGTGGCGAACCAAGCCATTTTCAAACCTGAAAACATCTATTTTTTGGTTTGAAAATGGCCATTTCCTAGATGTTTTGTGCTCAGTGCATTTTACAATTGTACCATTTTTGAAAAAAAAAAAAAAGTCCAAGGGAAAAATGCACAAAAGCAAGCCATCAGGATGTCTGGGGGGGGGGGGGGGGGGGGGGGAGGGCACAATTCTTAGTAAACTGGCACCACAGACATCCAAGTAGAGCAATGGGGTACCCTAGGGGGCACTGCAGAGACTTCACATAAAAGGTCCCAAGAACACATCTCACCATTACCCCCTTATATAGTATGATAAACTCTGCAAAACCTGTACCCAACTGTACAGCAATGCCCGCAGATGTGCGGATGTCACCTATATGTAGCTACAGTAGGTTTTTGGTGAGTTTTGGAGGGCTCACACTTTCCACTACATGTGTATTAGTTAAAGTGGGATATAGGCCTGGGTACCCTTCTCTACAGCGTACTGCACCGATCAATAGGCTACTCCAGGGACCTGCTTGCTGCTGTCACAAGCTGGTATGTACTGTTTCATTCACATCTTTGGGGAATGGGAGGGGGGGTCAGTGACCACTGGGGGAGTAAAGGGGTCATGCCTTAATCCTTCCAGTGGTAATTTAGGGTACCTTTTTGTGACTTAGCACCCTTACTAAGTTACATTAGCATTTTTAACGCACCTACAATAAGCGTACACGCTAACCGTGTAGGCGCTTATAGAAATATTATAGGCACGTACATGGTTAACATGCATTAAAGATGCTAACACGCCTATAACGTGGTTTAGTAAACAGGGCCCAAAGTTGTGATTGAAACAGGTCTAGACCAAAGTGTCTAATTTTTAGCCCTGGACATTTTTGCTTTGCTCCATTACGGCAGAAAAACGACTAAGTTTTGGGAATGCCCAAATCCTGCCCCTTACATGCCCCCTTGTGATTTGGATGCATTGCAGACAAACTGCATAGAAAAATGTCTTAAATGGATTTCAAAAATAGCAATTTGTGCCATTGGACCTTTTTTTTTTAATGAGCCCCACGGTATCAGCAACAGTAATTTGGCTGTAGTACATAGTAATCAATGTAACAAATCCCAGTATTAATATACAAATGAAATCATTTAAAATGAGAAGAAATACCCTTGAATGGCTTACTAAAGCTACGCTATAGAATGAACTGCTGGTATGTAAGGCCAGCACCTCTATAACACTTTATAACATGTAAACAATCATCAGTTAGCATTTACATGTTCTGTATTTCCCATCCATTAACAGCTTTCCTGGCCAAGAAGGAACATCATTCACCAAACCTTAGCCTCCCAACTTGCTGTTCCTACTACTACTACTACTATTTAGCATTTCTATAGCGCTACAAAGCATACGCAGCGCTGCACAAACATAGAAGAAAGACAGTCCCTGCTCAAAGAGCTTACAATCTAATAGACAAAAAATAAATAAAGTAAGCAAATCAATTAATGTGAACGGGAAGGAAGAGAGGAGGGTAGGTGGAGGCGAGTGGTTACAAGTGGTTATGAGTCAAAAGCAATGTTAAAGAGGTGGGTTTTCAGTCTAGATTTAAAGGTGGCCAAGGATGGGGCAAGACGTAGGGGCTCAGGAAGTTTATTCCAGGCGTAGGGTGCAGCGAGACAAAAGGCGCGAAGTCTGGAGTTGGCAGTGGTGGAGAAGGGAACAGATAAGAAGGATTTATCCATGGAGCGGAAGGCACGGGAAGGGGTGTAGGGATGGACGAGTGTGGAGAGATACTGGGGAGCAGCAGAGTGAGTACATTTATAGGTTAGTAGAAGAAGTTTGAACAGGATGCGAAAACGGATAGGGAGCCAGTGAAGGGTCTTGAGGAGAGGGGTAGTATGAGTAAAGCGACCCTGGCGGAAGATGAGACGGGCAGCAGAGTTTTGAACCGACTGGAGAGGGGAGAGGTGACTAAGTGGGAGGCCAGCAAGAAGCAGATTGCAGTAGTCTAAACGTGAGGTGACAAGGGTGTGGATGAGGGTTTTGGTAGAGTGCTCAGAAAGAAAGGGGTGGAATTTTACGGATGTTGTAAAGAAAGAAACGACAGGTCTTGGCAATCTGCTGGATATGAGCAGAGAAGGAGAGAGAAGAGTCAAAGATGACCCCAAGGTTTCAAGCTGAGGAGACAGGGAGAATGAGAGAGCCATCAACAGAAATAGAAAACGGGGGGAGCGGGGAGGTGGGTTTGGGGGGGAAAATGAGAAGCTCGGTTTTGGTCATATTTAATTTTAGGTGGCGTTGAGACATCCAGACAGCAATGTCAGACAAGCACGCTGAAACTTTGGTTTGGATGCAAGGTGAGATATCAGGGGTAGAAAGGTAGATTTGGGAGTCATCAGCATAGAGATGGTAGGAAAAGCCATGGGATGAGATTAATGAACCAAGGGAAGAAGTGTAGATAGAAAAGAGGAGGGGACCGAGAACAGAACCCTGAGGTATGCCGACAGGCAGAGGGATAGAAGTAGAAGAGGATCCACCAGAGTGAACACTAAAGGTGCGGAGGGAGAGGTAGGAAGAGAACCAGGAAAGGACAGAGCCCTGGAATCCAAGTGAGGACAGGGTATCGAGAAGTATGCTGTGATCGACAGTGTCAAAAGCAGCGGAAAGATCAAGATGAATGAGGATGGAATATTGACCTCTGGATTTAGCCAGTAATAGGTCATTGGAGACTTTAGTAAGCGCAGTTTCGGTTGAGTGGAGAGGGCGAAAACCAGATTGTAGTGGGTCAAGAATAGCATGTGAGGAAAGAAAATCAAGGCAGCGGCGGTGAACAGCACGCTCAAGTAATTTGGAGAGAAAAGGAAGGAGGGAGATGGGTCGGTAATTAGAGGGACAAGTAGGGTCGAGTGAAGGCTTCTTAAGGAGAGGTGTGACCACAGCATGTTTAAAGGCAGCAGGGACAGTCACAGTGGAAAGTGAGAGGTTGAGAATGTGACAGATAAAAGGAATAAGAGCAGGAAAGATGGCATTAAGAAGGTGGGTGGGAATGGGATCAGAGGAACAGGTGGTACATTTTGAGGAAGAAAGGAGAAGTGTAGTTTCCTCAATAGTAACTTCAGGAAAGGAGGAAAGGGAATGAGGGGAAGGAGAGAGAGGGGAACGGACTAGTGGAGGGAGAGGTGGTGAGGTAGAGAAAGCAAGGTTTATCTTTTGAACCTTGTTGTGAAAGAATTCAGCAAGGGTCTGAGGAGATAATGAAGGGGGAGTTGGGGGAGGGGGCATATGATTTTTCAAACCTACATTGCTGTCATACCCTCACACCCCCTTCCACATATCAAAGAAGGACAAAAAGATTTGGGGAACTAAGCACTGGACTCTTATATATTATATATAGGGGATTCATTACTCTATCCTACATCCTCCAAAATTATGGCATAAGAAAGGAAGTTCCGGCTTTTCATATGTCCCTGCCACTGTGCACACCATTTTAGTTGTACATATTGTGAAAGTGTTCTCTGTGATAGGACCTCCTATCCATCTCGTGCTAAATACACTACCTTATATTATACTATATACCATACACATTGTCCTCCAAAGCAGATATGGCATCAGTGATCTTTAAAGTTGAAATTAAAATAAAATACAAATCATCGCCAGCATAATAACATTGAAACACACTAGACACTGCTTTACATTTCTTAAGTGGGTGAGTCACTCAGCCTTCAAGCTCATGCTTCATAACCCACTCAAGGTGCACTGTCATAACTGGCTACAATGTGGAACAGTGACCCCATGCGTAATTAGAAATCTTTTGCGTATTTTGTGGAATGCAGTGATGATTTCTCATTTTCTTTGGATACTGTAGTGAGTAAGAATTATCTGGGAATGTGTATTATAACAATTCCCATAGCAACCCATTTTATGGTATTTTGTGATCCTGCCTGAATAATGAAAACAGAAAGATAGATGGTTCTGAACATAAAGCTGCTTCTGAGTGGCTCGTTTCTTAGGTGATAATATCTGTATGCATTAAAAGCCTCAGAGCAACACTGTTTGCCAAGCAAGTGATGAAAATGACAAGAAGCTTTAGTAGAATGGAATAGTTTACCTTTAAAGTTTCCACAACTAAGGAATATTGTTAATAGAAAATGCAGCTTCACACACATCCAAAGAAACAAATATTATGCTTACATTTTTAACAAGAAATTTGTGAAGTATGGTTCTTCTTTTGTTATATAGACTATCCATGACATTTCATAAATTCTATATAAAAATGAGCACTATAATAACGTAGTTATTGATTAGGGTTACTAACCTTTCCACTCCCCTCTCCCCAAACCTGAGAAACAAGTGCGTGTGTGTGTGTTGGGGGGGGGGGGGGTGAATTGGGTAAATACCTGCTGCTATATTTACATAATTTACTATATTAGTATTCATGTATTTGTACTTTCAAAAGTTTTCTGACATCTCTAATGTAGCTGGTTAAGTTGGTTCTTTTAGGTGGTGGGGGTTGGATCACATTGACTCCTATTGGGAATGGAGGAAGGGAGCTAGAGGATAAGGAGAAGTTATTGGATCTGTTTTCCCTTTCTTTCCTATTGTGTTTTTTTATTTTGTTAATGTTTACCTAGCCTGCTTTAGTCTGTACGCTGCCTAGATGGAATATCCCGTGAGGCAGGATAGTAAGTTACTAATAAACGTGAAATGTATTAATTGACAATTAGGGGCATTTTCAAAATGACGTCTAAGTTGGACTTTGGATATTTTGTGCTAAATGTCCCAAATCTGAATAGCAAATGTAACCTTTTTTGAAAAAAGCAAAATTTCTATTTTTTTTTAAATACCATCTGTAACAAGGCTTTGTGCTCTGTGCGTTTATCTTTTCAGGCCATTTTAGAAAAAAAATCCCATACAAGTGTAAAACGTAGAAAATCAAGCCATTGGGATATAGGAGGGGTCAGCATTTTTAGCAGACTGACCTCCCAGACATCCAAGGAGAGCAATGGGGCACCCTAGGGGGCACTGCTGTGGACTTCATGTAAATGCTCCCAGGTATACATCTTACCATTGCTCCCTTATCTTGTTTGTTGAGCCCTCCAAAATCCACTGCCCCCAACTGTACACCATTACAATAGCCCTAATATGTGAAGCGGGCATCTATATATGGGTACAGTGGGTTTATGGTAAGCTTCGGAGGGCTCACAGTTTCCTCCATAAGTGTAACAGGTAGGAGGAGGTATGGACCTGGGTCCACCTATCTACAGTGCACTGCACCCACCACTATACTACTCAGGGGACCTGCATTCTGTTCTAATGGATCTGGCTATAGCATCTGAGGATGTCATAGAGTCTGGTGAGTACCATTTTTATTTACATTTTTTGGGGGTGGGAGGGGGTCAGTGACCATTGGGGGAATAAGAGGGGGGTCATCTCTTATTCCTTCCAGTGGTCATCTGGTCATTTATAGCACCTTTTTTGTGCCTTATTCAAACGTTGAAGTTTTTGCCCTAGCCATTTTTGTTTTGTTCCATTTTGGCTATAGTAACATAGTAACATAGTAGATGATGGCAGAAAAAGACCCGCACGGTCCATCCAGTCCGCCCAAGAAGACAAACTCACATGTGCCACTCTTTTTATTCGTACTGTCCTCTTCAGTGCACAGACCGCACAAGTCTGGCCAGCCCCATCCCCGCCCCACAACCACCAACCCCGCCTCCCAACCACCAGCTCCGGCACAGACCGCACAAGTCTGCCCAGCACTATCCCTGCCACCCACCACCGGCTCTGGCACAGACCGTATAAGTCTGCCCAGCACTATCCCCGCCGCCCAACCACCAGCCCCGGCACAGACCGTATAAGTCTGCCCAGCACTAGTCCCGCCTCCCAACCACCAGCCCCAGCACAGACCGTATATGTCCGCCCACACCAGCCCCGCCTCCCAACCACCAGCCCCGCCACCCATTCTAGGCTTTCTTCTGCACAGGATTCCTTTATGTTTATCCCACGCATGTTTGAATTCCGTTACCGTTTTCATCTCCACCACCTCCCGCGGGAGGGCATTCCAAGCATCCACCACCCTCTCCGTGAAAAAATACTTCCTGACATTCTTCTTGAGTCTGCCCCCCTTCAATCTCATTTCATGCCCTCTCGTTCTACCGCCTTCCCATCTCCGGAAAAGGTTTGTTTGCGGATTAATACCTTTCAAATATTTGAACATCTGTATCATATCACCCCTGTTCCTCCTTTCCTCCAGGGTATACATGTTCAGGTCCGCAAGTCTCTCCTCATACGTCTTGTAACGCAAATCCCATACCATCCTCATAGCTTTTCTTTGCACCGCTTCAATTCTTTTTACATCCTTAGCAAGATATGGCCTCCAAAACTGAACACAATACTCCAGGTGGGGCCTCACCAACGACTTGTACAGGGGCATCAACACCTCTTTTCTTCTGCTGGTCACACCTCTCTCTATACAGCCTAGTAACCTTCTAGCTACGGCCACCGCCTTGTCACACTGTTTCATCGCCTTCAGATCCTCAGATACTATCAGATACTATAAAACGTACAAATGTTAGGCATGGCCTAAGCCCACCTTAATCCTACCTTCGAAATGACCCAGGCACTCCCCCTTGTGATTTGGATGTACTGCAGATGAAATGTATAGATAAATATCTGCAAAACAGGTTTTGAAAATACTGATCTGAACGTTTAGAGAAGAAATCTGTCCAAGTGGTGCTTTATGTCACTTCTTGGATATTTTTCTCTTTCAAAAATGAGCCCCAATAAAACTAACCACATAAGCATAAGCACTTTGCTTATACCACCTCCTCCCTAAACCTATTCCCATCACAAACAGAACCTGTTTCCTCCATTTTCACCTGTTAGAATCACAGTACTCTATCACTCAGACAGTAACACTACATTCACAGGAACGCAAACTGACAGACAACATATGAGTTTTACCGTTATACCAACAAAATTATAAAGGGAATGGAATAGCTCCCTTATGACGAAAGCTAACCAGATTAGAGATTTTCTTTTTGCCTGGAGAAGACTGAGAGAGGTTTATATCATCATGAGTGGAGTAGAATAGGTTAATAGTGAACAGTTACTCCATCAAACAGTACTACAATTACGGGACATTTGTGAAACTTAATGGGTAGAACAAATTTGTAGAGAAGAGGGGAATCGAGGTAGTGCCTACCAGTTTACATACATGAGTCCTTTGCTCCATACCCAACTCCTTTTTCCTTGTTCTGAACTCCAAGTGGTTTGCCAGAGTAACTGAAAAGGAATGGGAAGGCACAGATATTTTTTCTGATTCCTTTTCACGAACTTGGGAAGGGATATCTTGGGAAGACAGGTGACAATATCTGGAAAAGCTAAGAGAAGGTTGTAGAGTAGTTGGGAAAGCAAATATGCAAATGGTAGAAAACAAAATAGCCAATACAGTAAAATGGGGGGGGGGGGGGGGTCAATAACATTTATTTTGGATATGTTAGTAATAGAAGGAAGTGCAAAAGTGACATTTTGAGAGTAAAAGGTGAAGGGGAAAATATGTAGAAGTTAATAAAGATAAGGCAGAATTGCTTAACAAATATTTTTGTTCTGTGTTCATAGCTGAAGGGCTGGGAGTTGGACCACAGAAGACAAACATACATAGGAATGGTGGGTGGTAGTCCCTGAATGATTTTTAGAGGGCGATGTTCATAAGTAGCTGGCTGGTGGAAGGCATATATCCGAGGATACTGAAGGAACTTAGGGATGTTGTAGTGGCTCCACTGGCTGACCTTTTCAATGCTCAGTTGTACTAATATTGTAGTGGCGTGGTTTTTTATTCCTTTCAAATTTCTTAATATCTTTTTCTACACATGAGTTGAACGCTGTTATCAGAGGATGTGTTTGACCTGGAGGTATCCATGTTGATGTTTTCTTAACCACAGATATGTCCTGATAAGGGGTTGTTGATTTGGAGAAAGACTGTATAATCTGTAGTTTACGTTGGAATTTAAAAAGATCAACACGCGTATTGAAAGCGTTGTATCCAGTTGTAGGGACAAACGATAACCCTTTCTTAAGAATGCCTTCTTCAACCCGTGTTAAATGATATTAAGTATCTGGTGTTTAAGGTATTCACCAGTAGATGGAGGGGAGGTGACCTTGATAAACTTATACTTCAGGAAGAACAAAGGCTAATTTATAATCTAAATACCATTAGCCCTTATGGTCTGAATAATGAGATAGACTTTCGCCCATTTTTATAGTCTGAATACTCTTTTAATCCAGCTGTTTCTTTGTATTATTAGTACAAGTATAAATAAGGATTTTTATATCATTATGCACATATTTTATCATTATTATTTCAATATATATATATATTGTACAGATTTCATATTGTCTTGTCATTTATACATTTCATATTCATTAATTCATATCACAGTAGTGCATTTATACATTGTTTTGATATCCCTGGCACTGATTTTGGTATAATTTATATTTCATCTAGATATTACATTTACTAATTTCTTTGTCCTTATTTGTATTATTATATATACATGGGATTTATTTTATGTATTGTTTTTTTATATTTTTATTATTTACTGGAGGTCATTACCTAGTATTTCCCAAAGTTTTCTTATTATATATTTTTTCCTATTATTATTTTCCATTATTCATTATGCTTACTTTATCTAATTCGCAATTTTTATATATATATATACATATGTATGTCTTACATATTTATATATTTTTTCACATTCAATTTGTAAATTTTGATTTTAATATACCATTTCATCGCTATGGTATTTTTATTTTATTTAGAATCAACAGTACACTTTCTTTATGCCACGTAGTTACGCATTTCAGCCCCCCTTTTTTTCGTACGTCAGCACATGAATTAATTTAACCTCTATATATCCTCAGTGCCACGTAGTTACGTATCTCCGCCCACTCTATGTGCGTAAGTCGCACACAGAGCTACACAGCGTCTATACTTCATGATTTTGAATCAGCTGACTCGTGTCGGTTGTTCTTCGCGCGTTTTTCGCGCCTTCTTGGCTATTTGAATTGCCCTGTAGCTTACTTTCACTTTCATTGTTACTGCTGAGATCGCCGCGATAGACAGACGGTTTACTTGCACAACGGTCTTTTTTAAGGTATGTGTTTTACGTCTTTCTTTTCAATACATGTAATGCGTGCCTCTAGCGCTGCCGCCGGTTAGCATTTTTGCTTTACCTGCTTACGGTTTACTTGCACAATGATCTTTTTCAAGGTATGCGTTTCACGTCTTTCTTTTTAGTACATGTAGTTCGCACCTCTAGCGCTGGTGCCGGTGAGCATTTTTGCTTTACTTGCGCGCGGTCTCCACTATTATTAACATGGAGTGCATGTTCTTTTTCCTATAGTCTTGTACTTTTAACTAATTTCTGGTTTTTTCAGTCAGTCTTGTGTGTTCTACTTTCGGAACCATGTTGAAAAAGACTTAATAGTCAAGTCTCGCGACTTTTTTTCTTTTGTTTGTTCTTTTGGATTTTCTTTAACGGTGTGATATTTAAACTGTTCTGCATGACCATAGGATTAAACTTATTTATTGCCTTATGTATGCTAACCATATTCATTAATATACGATCTTTTTTGCGCAAACCTTTTTTGTTTTCTACAGACCATTTTCAGATGTTATCTCTAAGATCTTTGGAATCTTTTATCCACTAGTTGAGATTCCTCTGATGTGTTTTATTCAATTTCAACTTGACCAACAAGGTTAGTTTTTTTCATTTTTTCATTAATTCCCATGTATATATAGACTTCAACTTGTTGCCTGGTTTCATTATTTTGCAATTTCTTTAGCCTCTTTTTAACTAAGACTTCAATTTGTTGCCTGGTTTCATTATTTTGCAATTTCTTTAGCCTCTTTTTAACTAATGCTCCTTTCTTCAGTATGTTTGTTTGACATATTATTTGGCATATATCTATAGATGTATAGTTTTTATTTTATTTTTTTGCTAATAGTATTTTATTCTTTGCATTTATATTGTTTGGATAATTTATATATGTTCCTCTTTCAGTATAAATTTTTGCTGTATATTATTATTATTATTATTTTTTATTATGTTTTTGCATAATTTGTTTATTGTTTGTTTATGTTTATAGACTCCTGATGTAGGCCTGTTTGGCCGAAACACAACGTTGTGTCGAGTCATTTTTTATGCATTGTTACATCATTATTTACTTGGAAATTATTAAACTTCGTTTTTTTAAACATTATTTGGTTCCATTCTTTGGATAGCCTGGCTTATATTCCCACCTTTTTTATTTGTTAAGTAAATTAAAGGAAACATTGTTAAAACAGGGAATAGTAAAGTTTTTAAAACAGAAAATAGTAAAATTTTGGGAATCCAATGGATTACAATACCTGAGGCTGCATGGTTTCACTAGAGGCAGGTCTTATCAGACAAATCTGATTAATTTCTTTGACTGGATGACTAGAGAGTTGAATTGAGGGAGAGCGCTAGATGTACTATATTTAGATTTTAGCAAAGCCTTTGATAGGGTTCCATATAGATGACTAATAAACAAACTGAGTGCCCTCAGTATGGGTCCTAAAGTGACTGACCGGGTTAAGAACTGGTTGAATGGAAGGTGACAAAGGTAGTAGTTATTGAGCTCATTCTGAGGAAAATTATGTTACCAGTGGTGTGCCAAAAGCTTTGGTCCTTGGGCTGGATCTTTTTAACATTTTTGTAAGTGATATTGCTGAAGGGCTGTCTGATAAGGTTTGCCTCTTTGCAGATGATACCAAAATCTGCAATAGGGCAGACACCCCTGATGGTGTGGATAACACGAGGAAGGACGTAGCGAAGGTAGAGGAGTGGTCTAGAATTTGTCAGCTAAAGTTTAATGTTAAAAAATACAGGGTCGTGCTTTTGGACTGCAAAAAAAATGAGGTAACAATACAGCTTACGGGGTGAAGAACGTTTGTGCATGAAAGAGGAGTGGGGCTTGGGGAGATATAATAGGGACATTTAAATACCTACACAGCACAAATGCACAAGCCCTGGATTGAGGTGACATAAGATGAAGGTGAAAGGGAATATACTCAGAAGTAACCTGAGGAAATACTTCTTCATGGTGAGTTCATGGAATGACCTCCTGGTGGAAGTGGTGGGGACGAAAACAATATCTGAATTCAAGAGAGCTTGGGACAAGTACATAGGATCTCTAAGGGAGATGGCATGGATGGGCAAACTGGATAGGCCATAGGGTCTTTATCTGCCTACATTTTTCTATGTTTCTATGATATGTCCACCCAAGTTCCTGCATTCTCAGCCCACTGGCAGGACTGAGAAGGAGTACCACAGCTTATACTTAGGAATCTCATTGGGTTGTAATTTGTGAGACTTTCTGCTTCTGCTCAGGCTTTCAGCAGCAGCCATAGAAGCTTTGGCAGGTTTTACAGAGTGGAGCTGGAGCCATTGTAGGAGCCACTGCTTTCTGGTGATTATATGGTTGACTGCAGGGTTTTCATCAGATCTCAAGATTTGTCTGTTGCAAGGGAAGGGAGAATAGTGGAAGAATATGTTAGAGCTTGTGGATGTTGCTCTGGTAGGGCTGTTCACAGTGGGGGCTGCATTTCTAAAATCTCCACATGCCATGAATGCCCTTGAATTGAATTTAGTACAACCTGACAGTTGTGAGTCTGGACTCTATCTAGTTGGTCCTGACAAAACTGGAGGGAGATATTGTGAATTGGAGATACTGAGCAGCTGACAACAAAGACAAAAGGCCAGGCTATCTTCCACAAGAAATCTGTGCAAGGATTTTCAAGGAAGATGGAGGTGTTGGAACCAACTATGGGGCAGATGGTGTCATTGACCCATTGATTCTGTATAGGTTGCTCAAGCTAATTAGCTAATTAGGAAATAGCAAACCCTTAACTGGTGTTAACGAGCATTGGCAGTAATTGGGAGTTACATGTAGATCTGCCCTATGCCCTGTTCTATAACAAGTGCGCCTAGATTTCATAGCATGCAACTCAAAGGGATCATGGTCATGGGAGGGATGTGAGTGGGTCAGGGGTGTTCCCAGAAATGAGGTGCAATGTTATAGAATACCTACATTTGCATGCCTAACTGCCATCAGTTGGGTGTGAGCATTTACACCAGCCCTTGGGAGACGTGGAGGGGCATAATCGAACGAAAACGGGTCCGTGAAGGGGCGGACCGAACCGTATTTTCGCAAAAAATAGACGTCCATGTTTTATTTGACAATTTGTGAGCTGGGCGTTTTTGTCTTTCAGCGATAATGGAAAATGAAAGCGCCCAGCTCAAAAACGAATAAATCCAAGGCATTTGTTCATGGGAGGGGCCAGGATTCGTAGTGCACTGGTCCCCCTCACATGCCAGGACACCAACCGGGCACCCTAGGGGGCACTTTTACAAAAAAAAAAAAAAAAAAGGTAAAACAGCTCCCAGGTGCATAGCACCCTTCCCTTGTGTGTTGAGCCCCCCAAATCCCCCTCAAAACCCACTGCCCACAAGTCTACACCATTACTATAGCCCTAAGGGGTGAAGGGGGGCACCTACATGTGGGTACAGTGGGTTTGGGGGGGGGGGGGGTTGGACGACTAATAAGCATTAAGCAGCACAATTGTAACATGTAGGGGGGGATGGGCCTGGGTCCACCTGCCTGAAGTCCACTGCACCCCCTAACAACTGCTTCAGGGACCTGCATACTGCTGCCAGGGAGGTGGGTATGGCATTTGATGGTGAAAATAAAAAGTTGTTAAACATAATTTTTTTGTGGTGGGAGGGGGTTAGTGACCACTGGGGGAGTCAGGGGAGGTCATCCCCGATTCCCTCCGATGGTCATCTGGTCATTTAGAGCACTTTTTTGGGATCTGTTCGTGTGAAAAAAGGGTCCAACAAAAGTTTCTTAAAGTTTTGCTAAAAACGCCTTTATTTTTTCGATTATCGCCCTAACGCGTACATCTCTCCTCGGCCGATAACCACTCCCCAGTTCCACCTTCGCCACACCTCTGACACGCCCCCATCAACTCTGTCCGCATCCGCGACGGAGTGCAGTTGAAAACGTCCAAAATTGGCTTTCGATTATACCGATTTGTTCGTTTTTGTGAGATAAACGTCTATCTCCCGATTTGGGTCGAAATCTAGGCGTTTTTCTCTTTCGATTATAAGGTGGAAAGATGCTCATGCCCAAACTGAGGCACAAAGGACTAGACTCTACATATGGCACCTGAAAAATCAGCACCAAAAATATTTCTGCCTAACTGTATTCTGTAAACCGTGACTAGATTTAGGTGCAGTTTATAGAATATGCCTAGTGGCCATGCCTAAAAACCGGTGCCTAAAAGTTAGGCATGGAGCAGGTGTATTCTATAATCGTGCATGTAGATTTTCAGAACATCCACATTCCATCCATTCCATACTCATGGCCATGTCCCCTTTTTGGCAGCATGCATTAGAATTTATACGTACCACTTTATAGAATATGTCTAGCAAGCTGTGCACGCAAATTCTAATTAATGCCAATTAGTGTCAATAATTGCTTGTTAAGCGGCAATTATTGGTGCTGATTGGCTTAAGTAATTAAGTTGTGTGCGCAAATCCAGAATATGACTAGATTATCACACACAATTTTGGTCGTGCTGTATAGAATCTGGGGGAAAATGTGTGCTGAACTAGTATTTTGAAAAGGTCATTCCATGCAGAGCACCCTTTACAGAATACTAGCTTAGTACAGATCATCCTGGCATGTATCTTTGGGTAACAGAATTACTAACAATCTAACAGGAGAGTCCTACCTAGTATACCACCTGTGCCTAGACTAATTTGAAGCTTCCCAAATCACAGGTACACAAAATTACACAAACAACATTACATATCAATCACATACAATGTAATGAATAATGTGCTGAGAAGGGGTAACATTCAATACAGTACAGTTTACCTTGATATAGTGCCAATATTTATTGTAATAACATATTTGCAACAGCTCTGTTACAATTTCACAACATCTTTAAATAACTGCAGCTGCCTAAAATATCCACAGTGTGATAGTCCACATATGATCATACTCCAATATCTTCTTAAAGGGCTCCTTAAGATTTAGAGAACTGCCTTTAAGGGGCCCATTAAGAAGATATTAGAGTATGATCATATGTGGACTATCACACTGTGGATATTTTAGGCAGCTGCATGTTGGGTGCGCGTAGGCACTTATGGGGGTTAGAAAAAGGGCCCTAAAATTTCTTGTTTGTATCAGGAAGAAGAGTGGCTGATATAGAGCTTTTAGTTAGATTTCTTGTTAACGTTTGGCTGTGTACAAGAATGTGACATAATATTTTGTTAATTGTCTTAGAGGGGCATAATTGAACGAAAACGCCTATCTCCATGGGCGTTTATCTCCGAGAACGGGTCCGTGAAGGGGCGGACCAAACCGTATTTTGGGAAAAAATAGACGCCCATGTTTTATTCAACAATGTGTGAGCTGGGCGTTTTTGTTTTTCAGCGATAATGGAAAATGAAAGCGCCCAGCTCAAAAATGAATAAATCCAAGACATTTATTCGTGGGAGGGGCCAGGATTCGTAGTGCACTGGTCCCCCTCACATGCCAGGACATCAACCGAGCACCCTAGGGGGCACTTTACAAAAACAAAAAAACAGGTAAAAGAGCTCCCAGGTGCATAGCACCCTTCCCTTGTGTGTTGAGCCCCCCAAATCCCCCTCAAAACCCACTGCCCACAAATGTACACCATTACTATAGCCCTAAGGGGTGAAGGGGGGCACCTACATGTGGGTACAGTGGGTTTGGGGGGGTTGGACGACTAACAAGCATTAAGCAGCACAATTGTAACAGGTAGGGGGGATGGGCCTGGGTCCACCTGCCTGAAGTCCACTGCACCCCCTAACAACTCCTCCAGTGACCTGCATACTGCTGCCAGGGAGCTGGGTATGACATTTGAGGGTGAAAATAAAAATTTGTGAAACATCATTTTTTTGTGGTGGGAGGGGGTTAGTGACCACTGGGGGAGTCAGGGGAGGTCATCCCCGACTCCCTCCAGTGGTCATCTGGTCATTTAGGGCACTTTTTGGGGCCTTATTTGTGAAAAAAAACAGGGTCCAGGAAAAGTGTCCTAAATTCTAGCTAAAAACGGATACTTTTTTCCCATTATCGGTGAAATGCGCCCATCTTTGTTCGGCAGATAACCACGCCCCAGTTCCGCCTTCGCCACACCTCTGACACGCCCCCATCAACTTTGTCCGCATCCGCAACGGAGTGCAGTTGAAAACGTCCAAAAATCGGCTTTCGATTATACCGCTTTATTCGTTTTTGTGAGATAAACGTCCATCTCCCGATTTAGGTCGGAACTTGGGCGTTTTTCTCGTTCAATTATAAGCAGGATAGTAACATTTTTTTTCAATTCTAAAATATTCTTAATTTAGCATTGGGGTAACCAGACTTGGGGAGGTTAGAACTTATTCCTTAATGTATGTTAGTGGGGAAGTAACAAGTTGATGACGATTTTTGTTTGTGTGTTTTTTTTTAACTGGATCCTTTACTCCAAGGATTACTACTTGCTCCCCCACCCCCATTTTTCCTTAATGATGAATATGTGACTATTATGTTTGCTTAAATATTTTGTTTTGTAATTTCAAAGTCTATTGCTTGTTTGAGTAGCCTTGACATGCATGATTCTAGATTGCAAAAAAAAAAAAAAAAAAAAAATATCCCCCCAATTCAGCAACCATATTTTTTCATTTAGCACACAATCCAGCCGTGGAATTTGTTGCCAGTGGATGTAGTCATGGCAATTAGCATTAGCAGGGCTTAAAAAAGATTTGGGGCAATTTCCTGGAACATAAACCATTATATTATTAGCCAGGTAGACTTGAGGAAAGCCATTCCTTACTCCTGGGAGTGAATCTGATCTGTGGGATTTCATGTGTGCTTCTAGTGATTTGGGAAGGGGAAATGGGACTTGATATACTGCCTTTCTGAGGTTTTTGCAGCGACATTCAAAGCGGTTTACATATATTCAGGTACTTATTTTGTACCAGGGGCAATGGAGGGTTAAGTGACTTGCCCAGAGTCACAAGGAGTTGCAGTGAGAATTGAACTCAGTTCCCCAGGATCAAAGTCCACTGCACTAACCACTAGGGTACTCCTCTGCCTAGTGGTTAGTGGACTGTCCACTGTCAGAAAAAGGATACTGGATTTGATGCAGCAACTCATATATATTCTTGAATGAGACTGGCGTGTTCATCGATTTAGTAAGCTTTCACTATCTGATTTGTGTTCACTGTTGGAGGGCACACACACAGTTGGCAAAAGATCTCTATGTTCTTTGACAAAAGGGAACAGAAAGTAACGCTCCCTCTGAACATAATTATCTAAGAGGTGTATAAATATGTAGCACATCTGTCAAATAACACACTGATTCATAGCGCAAACCTTATGGATCAATAACAATATCTTAAATTTGATCCATACACTGGGAAGCCCATGTAGTGCACTAAGATATGGAATTATATACTCATATCTGGAAATTCCAGTAAGGAAATATGCTGCAGAAGTTTGAACTATTTGTTATGATTTAATATGAGTAGCTGGAAGACACAGATAAATAGAATTACAAAAATCAAGGCCACTAAGAATCATATTTCCTCAGAACTGTCCAAACATCTGTGGCAGGAATCAATGGCTGTAACTTTTTCAACATCCGAAGTGTAAAATAGGAATGGTATGGAGAAATATAGATTGAATAGAATATGTACTGTTGTTGGGAGGAGAGTTGAAGGAAAAACTTATTATTAAGAGAGTGTTAGCACAAAGTGATTGCTGGAAGCTGGGTTGTGTGAAACATGGAAACAGTGTATGATGTGACTTGTGATTGGCAGGCTGAATGAGGAAGGGTACACAACAAGTCAGTTTCTGGGATGAGAACAGATAGTGTTAGCTTAAGCAAGCCTGATGAAGCTGTACCTTAGCTCTGACCACTGGCCTATGTATTTCCTTCTTTGGCCCACCATATTTCATATACTTGAGTAAATACATAGCACATGTCTTTGGGGTCCTTTTACAAAGGCACGATGAAAAATGGCTTGCAGTAGTGTAGGCGCGGGTTTTGGGTGTGCACCAATCTATTTTTTAGTGCGCCTGTAAAAAAAGGCTTTTTTTTTGTTGAAAATGTACGTACAGCAAAATCAAAATTGCTGTGCGTCCATTTTGGGTCTGAGACCTTACCACCAGCCATTGACCTAGCAGTAGAAAATCCGGGCGGTAATGACTTACGAACGTCAAATGCCACTTGGCACATGTCCATTATGAGTGCCCAAAAATAAAACATATTTTTCAGATGTGGGTATCGACATGCGCCAAAAATGGAAGAGTCACACAGTAGTCGGCGGTCACTCCAATTTAGCATGCATTGGGTGCACGAAGACGCTTAGGCAGCTTAGTAAAAGGGCCCCTTTGTTTCTTCTGTCATTATTTTCTGTTGCTCACCTTTATCACTGCTCTTTGTTGCAAGCATGTTTAAATTCTGTGGTTGGTTGTTATTACCTCTTTTTGTTTTGGTAGCTTCTTCCAAATAATCACCACCATCTCAGGAAAACACTATTCTCATCTGTTGAGCTTTCCTGCATTTAACTTCATAGCAGGATCTCTTGTTCTTGAAATTCCTTTTTTATGGTAGATGTCACCTTTCTGCACCTTAATTAAGTCCTTCAAATATTTAAGCTTCTATCATGTCCCTATATTCCTTATTTACTCCACTGAGAACATTCTAAACATTTCCAGCCTCACTTTAGGGGTTGCTAGTTCTGTATCATCTTATTAACCCTTTTCTGAATTATGGTGTGGAGAGAAAACAACTTTGCTTACTTTCACATGTTTATGGGATTTTTCATTTTACTTGTGTTTTAATGTATTTTTTATCTCCATTTTATGGGCAATGTCACAAATAGTGCATCCTATTGTGCATACTCAACAGGATGCAATATTTGCGACACATGAAAACATCCAACATTTTAGGTTTTTCCTGTTCCAAGTTAAAATTTACATGATGTGACATGGTGCATGCACATCCCTACCCACCTTTAATGTTCTTACTACTACTACTACTACTTAACATTTCTAGAGCGCTACTGGGATTATGCAGCGCTGTACAGTTTAACAAAAAAGGACAGTCCCTGCTCAAAGGAGCTTACAATCTAATGGGCGAAATGTCAAGTTGGGGCAGTCTAGATTTCCTGAATAGAGATATGGTGGTTAGGTGCCGAAGGCGACATTGAAGAGGTGGGCTTTGAGCAAGGCTTTGAAGATGGGCAGGGAGGGGGCCTGGCGTATGGGCTCAGGGAGTTTATTCCAGGCATGGGGTGAGGCGAGGCAGAAAGGGCGGAGCCTGGAGTTGGCGGTGGTGGAGAAGGGTACTGAAAGGAGGGATTTGTCTTGAGAGCGGAGGTTACGGGTAGGAACGTATGGGTACATAAAGGTACAGCTTCCAAGTTTGAACACAGTAGCTAAAGTGGGGCCTTGAAAGTGACCTATACAGAGGCAACGTTGCCTATTTTTTCCTGAGTAAACTAGCAGGGTTGTTTTATTAATTCACTTGAATACTCAGAAATAAATACGAGTATATCTATATATATAGTGAGTGCTTTTACTTCTGTCTGTGCATTCAAGGATACTTATTATTGCTTTATTACTTTCCAGTGCTAGTTCTAATTGATGCCTGGTTAAATGTATTTTGTGCCAATATTCAATGGCAGTGGTGAGCATTTTTTTTTAAAACATGAGCTATGGAATTCTTCTGTTTTGGCAGGGGCTCCTTCTACAGTTACCTTATCAGTGGTGAACTGTCCTAGCATGGACAGTTCTTTGGTTTTAGACAATACCAACTGGTGGGGCCACTAAAGGTGTCTGCAATTTCTTTACATTGTTTTGCCCCATACTGATGTTAGACTCAGTCTCTAATTTGTTGACCCCCTCCCCTTCTTACCATTTCTTTTGTAGCAGAGCAATACCTGCACTTATCCTTTAGAATCTTATCTTTAATAGAGCTGCAGGGGGACTATCTGCATTCTTGAGTTCATTTTGGGACCCTTTTACTAAACCACGTTAGGAAACATGGTCTATGTTTCGGAAAAGATACCTGTGTCAAGGATTTTTAAAATAATACAGATTGGAGCTCATTTTCAAAAGAGAAAAACGTCCAAAAAGTGACAAATCTGCATTTGGACAGTTTTCTCACAAAAACATCCAAATTGGTATTTTCAAAACCAATTTTTAGACGTTTTTCTATGAAGTCCATCAGAAGTGTATTCATATCATAAGGGGGTGTATCAGGGGTGTGTTAAGGGCGGGATCTGGGTGTTCCTAACACTTGGACATTTTTCAGCCATAATGGAACAAAACAAAACCATTTAGGACTAAAACTAAGATGTTTTGAGCTAGACCTGTCTATATTTATTTTATTATATTTGTTACATTTGTATCCCACATTTTCCCCACTTATTAGCAGACCAGATAACCACTGGAGGGAATTAGGGATGACCTCTTCTTACTCACCCAGTGGTCACTGACCCCCTTCCACCCCCCAAAAATGTGATTTAAAACATCACTTGCCAGCCTCAGATATTTTACTCAGGTCCATTAGATCAGCATGCAGGTCCCTGGAGTAGTCTAGAGGTGGGTGCAGTGCACTGTAGACAGGTGAACCCAAACCCATTCCTTCCCCTACCTGTTACACTTGTGGAGGAAACTGTGAGCCCTCCAAAACTCACCAGAAACCTACTGTACCCACATATAGGTGCCCCCTTCACCCGTAAGGGCTATGGTAGTGGTGTACAGGTAGGGGTAGTGGGTTTTGGGGTTGGGGGGCTCAACAGACAAGATAAGGGAGCAATGGTGAGATGTGTACCTGGGAGAATTTTATGAAGTCCACTGCAGTGCCCCCTAGGGTGCCCTATTGCTTTCCTGGGATGTCTAAAGGACCAGTCTACAAAAATGCTGGCTCCTCCTACATCTCAATGACTTGTTTTTGTGCGTTTTGCACTTGGACATTTTTTTTCAAAAATGGACCAAAAAACAAAATATCCAAATCACAAAACCTTGTTCAAAACAGTATTTTTGAAAAAAAAAGAAACTTTTTCTTTTTTGAAAATGACTTTCTTTCCTATTTGGATCTTGGACATTTTTTACAAAACGTGCAAAGTCGGACTTAGACACCATAACAAAAATGCCCCTCCACGTCCACAAAATCATAAAGTTGCAGTGAATAACTGCTCAATCTGAAGATGCTAAACAGATGCCAAATGTAATCATGAATGCAGCAGTATATTGAATATCACTATTTGATCAGTGTGGCTGGTTCAAATCCCACTGTTGCTTCTTGTGATCTTGGGCAAGTCACTTAACACTCCATTGCTTCAGGTACAATATTAAATTGTGAGCCCTCCAGGGACAGAGAAATACCCAGTGTACCTATATGTAACTCACCTTGGGCTACTATTGAAAAGGTGTGAGCAAAATCCAAATAAATAACAATACTATGCACAACTCTGCCTATTCTACACCCAAACTTTCCTAACAACATGAGGAGAAATGAAGCAAAGCTAGAGGAATGGTCTGGAATTTGGCAGCCAAGATTTAATGCTAAAAACTGCAGGGTCATGCATTTGGGCTGCAAAAACCTGAGGAAATGGTACAGTTTACAAGGTGAAGAACTTTTGTGCATTAAAGAGAAGTGGAACTTGGGTAAAAGGTGACGGTGAAAGCTAGAAAGATGCTTGGATGCATAGGGAGAAGAATGGCCAGTAGGAAAAAGGAGGTTTAAGACTCTGGTGAGACCTCATTTAGAATATTGTGTACAATTCTGTAGACCACACCTTCAAAAAGATATAAACAGGTTGGGGTTGGTCCAAAGGGTGGCTACTAAAATGGTCAGTGGTCTTCATCATAAAATGTATGGGGACAGACTTAAAGTTCTCAATATATATACTTGAAAGAAAGGAAAGGGGAGATATGATAGAGACATTTAAATACCTACACAGTATAAATGCACAGGAGACAAATCTCTTTCAATTAAAAGGAAACTCTAGAATGAGGGGACATAGGATGAAGGTGAAAGGGGATAGCTACTTCACAGAAAAGGGATAGATATTTCTTCATGGAAAGGGTGGTGAACTAATGGAATGGTCAACCGGTAGAAGTGCTAGAGATGAAAACAATACCTGTCAACTTGTTGTAGTTCATTTTCTGTTTTCCATTTATTGTTAATCGCTTTGATCCACTAGTTAAGTCGGTATGGCAAACACTAATAAACATATACATAAGTAATAGGAGCTCTAAGGGAATGATAAGGAGCGTAGATGGCATGGATGGGCAGACTGGATAGGCCTTTTGGTCTTTATCGGTCTACTTTTTCTGTGTTTCTATGGGACTGATATTCAAAGTGATTTGAATGGGCAGGAACCTCTCCTGCCCTCTAAAATCGCTTCCAGCCACCTAAGTGGGGATATTCAGCGGCACTTAACCAGAGAGTGTTTCTGAATATCCCCTCAGACTGCCTAACTAAAAAGTGGGCAGGGCAGGGGCAGTGCTGGGGTCGGCACTGGAGAGGAGCCCGAAGTTATGCGGGTGCCAGCAATATTCAGTACGGGCACTTGCATAGCTAAGCAGCCTAATTCAGGAGATCTCAAAAGCTGTCCTAAATTAAGCTGCTTAGCTATGCAGGTGCTGGTTCTGAATATAAGGCTGGCACCTGCATAGCTATTTAAAAAAAAAAGCCTCCCAATCCCCTCCCTGCCTCCCTCCTCCTCCTCTCTCACAGTTTCCAAAGTCCATCCCTTCCCTCCCCCCCAACAAGCACCCCTCCTACATCCCAATGTCAAGGTAGGCCTCCCTAGGCCTACCTGGTTCCCTGGTGGTCCAGTGGGGATCTTTGGGGACAGGAGTGCAGTCCCCTCACTCTTGCCTCCTTGTGGCTGCTTTTCAAAATGGCATCTATGACCTCTCACGGCAGCTCGTAGTACTTCGTGTTGTGTTGCGAGCTGCTGCAAGTTGTCGTGGTAGCCATTTTGAAAGGCACTTGCAAGGGGGCAGGAATAAGGGGACTGCACTCCTGCCCCCAAAAGACCCTGGCTGGACCACCAGGGAACCAGGTAGGCCGGGGGGGGGGGGCATACCTTGACATCAGGAGGGAGAGGGGGCGGATGGCTCATTGGGGGGGGAGAGAAGGGGAGGGACTTTGGAAGCCAAAGGGGGGGGGGGAAGGAAGGATGAAGGGAGGCAGGGAGGGGATTGTGAGGGTTTAAATAAAACAAAAGAAGGTTTGTGGGTCCTGGATCAATATTCAGCCAGGGCCTGCATAACTCTCTTATAGGGTCCTGGATGAATATCAGCCAGGACCACATAAGCTCCAGCAACCTGCCTGCCCAAAATTATTCCTCGGTATTCAGTGCTGGTCCCCTTAAATGGCCTGGCACTGAATATTTAGCTAGCAACGATCAGCGTTTGTATGTAGTGCTCCTTGCTTTGAAAAGGCTTCCCCTTTCTTCCCATAAATGCCAGAATCACCTTTAAAATATGTGTGACTGTTTACCATATCACCCTCTTACAAGCAACAACTAATTGATTTACTTTCACGTAATATAGTAAAAACATCTAGAGAATACCTTGCGCTCCATTATCCAAACTGTAAAGGTCTTTCTTACAAATCAGTCCTTGTAGCAGTCTTCACATATCAGAGTACCAAATTTGGAATTCTCTACCCAAGCAGTTAAGGTATTTAGAAGATTATCTGAGATTCCATAAATTACTAATGGCTTTTCTATTAAGTACATATCTTATCAAAATATAATAAACTAATGTTGCTGTCTCTCTTATATGTTTCAACATAACTAATACTCTTGCCTAGCTTCATGTCAAACACACAATTATTCCTAATATGTTGAAATGTTATAACTGTATCATATTTTTGATGTTTTTCTTGAAGGTAAGCCACATTGAACCTGAGCTTGTTTGTGATAATTTTGGATAAAAATGCCATAAATAATAATAAAAAAATATGATACCTAAAAAATCAGTGCCTAGTGTATTCTATAAAGAACACCACCTAAATCTAGGTGTATGTTATAGAATAAGCCTAAATTTTTATGTGGTTCATAGAATATGCTGAGCACCTGTCCGCACAACTAAATTTAGTTGCGGGCAGTTACGCCAAATAAAATTTGGTATGAATGCCGATGCCTAAATTACACGCAGACCGTGTGTATTCTATAACCACATGCATAGATTTTAGAAATGCCCATGACCTGCCCTTTCTACGTCCATGGCCATTCCCCCTTTTCAACTTAGGATTTACGTCCATCACGTTATAGAATACGCTTAGAGAGTTGTGCTTGTAAATTCTATTTAATGCCAGTTAGTGTCAGTAATTGTTAATTGGCAATTATTGGTGCTGATCAGCTTGTTAACTAAGTTGTGTGCGCAAATCCACAATACGACTGGATTTACGAGCACAACTTAAGTCATGCTATATAGAATCCTGGGGATAGGGGGTAATTCTTCATACAGCCACCTAGATTTTGGCGGCAAGAACACACGTAAATAGCAGCATTCTAGTCCTTTTACATGCACAAGGGGACACATAGGGGGGCAATTGTATAAAGTTCAGCCAAGGTTAGAAGATAAAATACTGGGTGCTAAGTGGGAATTTTATAAGCAACTATACAAATAATTGCCTTTATACAACACCGGTGCGAGTCCACATTTATACACCTAACTTTTAGCCAGGGCTTTTTTTGAGGGGGTACTCGGGGGGGGGGGGGGTACTGAGTACTGGCACCTTTTCCAGTGTCTGCTAAAATTGACCCATGGACCACAAGTTTTAATGAAAGAGCTTAAGCTCAACACACCAATTCTGCCTTGTCATAGATTCTGTGACTGGTTGCAGGGGGCCTGGCTATTGTGGGGTGAGTCCCTCAGTGATCACCCCACCCCTGAAGGGTGGCCTGGCTTTTGAGTACCGGCACCTTTTTTGCTAGAAAAAATTGCACTGCTTTTAGCTGTGATCACTTACACCATGTCAACGGCTGGTGTAATGCTCATGCCTAACTGCTAAGTGTTGGTTATGCCTCTGACCCACTCACACCCCTCCCATGTCCACACCCCCTAACAGCTGTGCACCAAAGGAAGCATACGCTAAGGTTATAGAATACCCAACTATGGCTAAAAAAGTGCTCATGCCATGGGTGCATATTTGACCTGTTGCTCTTGTATTCTATATAGAAAAGTAGGCACCTACTTTCCTTTATTGGATAGGCTTGAAGTGGGAGCCTTCTTGCCACTTAAAAATCGGCATGCCTAAGAGGAGGGGCAGGCAAAGAACCGGTCCCGCGGTTCCAGCTTCGTCGTCGTTTACTACTTTGGAGCGTTTTTTTACTCCGGGAGCAATGTCGGGAGCGAATACTCCGCTGACGGAGAGAGTGGGGGAAGGAGAGCCACCTCACCGCCTGGAGACTGAAACAACGCTGAGCCCCGAACAGCAGTTGGCCCCGCCTATGCCGGCAGACACGCCGAGAAGGGACCGAGAAACCCCTAGTACCCAAGTAGTGGAAGGGAGACTCGGAGCGGGACCCAACTCGGATGAAGTTCTGCCGAGAGTAACAACACATAAAGTGTTGGAATTGCAGGAGTGGAGACTCTTGACTGGAGACCAACTACTAAAGGAAGCAGGGCAACTGGAGCACCCTACTCATACAGATACATCAAGTAAGTTTTCAATTGGTGAGAAACCAGAAAATATAACGTTGGATGCCATTTGGGAAGCATTAAAGAATTTGGAAACTTTATTTGTACAAAAGCTTTCCCCACTATCTGACCAATCTCAGACATTGTTGAATAAAATACCAGCCCTAGAAGGACGAATACAAACTGTGGACAAATCCGTAGAAAATAATTTGAAAGAAATACAAAGGTCACAACAAGTGCAAACTAACTTAATTAAAGAAAATCAATATCTACAGAATAAAATAGAAATGTTGGAGAATGCACAGAGAGCTAATACACTTAGACTTATAAACTTTCCTAAGCAGCCTATGATAGCTCCATTAATAACCTTTAAAAGATACTTAGGTGAAGTTTTGAAGATACTGGAAAAGGCATATCCGCCTATATCAAAAATCTATTTTTTACCACCTTACAAGAGAAAGGAGAACCAACAATTGGTAGAACAAGGAAATGAAATTCCTTTTGATACTTTGGATTTAAATTTGACTCAAACTTTGGAAGATGACAATTTGGGATTAACACCAATTACTTTAATTGTCTCATTTGTATTACAACCGGAAAGAGACTGGCTACTCAAACAATTTTTCCTTCATAGAGAACATCTTTTTTTGAATTATAAAATAAAAATGTTTCCGGATATTTCTAAGGCGACCCAAAAACGGCGTAAAGAATTCCTCAAATTACGCCCAAAAGTACAACAGTTGGGCGCTCTTTGTTGGTTAAACTTCCCATGTAAATGTGTAGTTAAATTGAATTTGGTTAAATATATATTTTTTGACCCTATTCAATTTGACTCTTTCTTGGATGCAAAAATTGCCCTGTTGTCTTCTGCACAGTTAAGACAAATAAGTACATCAACTCCGTGATTAATTAGGAACTCCTAGAACTCCCTCTCATTCCCTAGTTCCTTATAGAAAGAATTTGTAATTTATTCTTTATAATTTCCTGAATATTTTGGTTTGCCTCCCATATTGTGGACTATAGATGAATGATTTAATGTGATTTAAAATGTCATCTTATATTGTAAACCTATTTTCTTTAAGTAACATATGTTATCCTTTGATGTTTTATCATTTCAATGTAAGATGAGAATTATGGATTTACTTTCTTTGTTAATTTTTCTCTTCCTTTGCTAATTATCTTTGCCAAGCAAGATTTAGTCTTGTAATTATTGTAAATTGTAAAAAAAAATAAAAAAAATAAAAATAGGCACCTCTTCGTAGAATTGTCCTCTGAGGAGGTAATTCTATAACTGGGCATCTACATTTCAGTGTCATTTGTGCACATGAATTTACAGGATACCTGCACGTGTGTATAAGTGTACACTTCCATGCTAGTAACAACAAAATGTTAAGCGCTTTTCTGTAAGGGCATGCATAAGTGGCATAGCACGTAAATGCAAAGGGGGCACTCGCTTGGGCGGAACATGGGAGGGGCATGACCTTTCTGCATCTAGATGCCTGCAGTTACATTATGTCTTTGGCTAGTGTAACTGCCGGCTTCTAGATTTAGATGCTCTGATACCGGGTTACACTCAGTGCGTTTTTTCTAGCGAAAAAGGTGCCAGTACTGAAATGCCAGGCCACCCTTCAGGAATGGGGTGAATTCAGAGGCGTATCTGAAATTCGGCGGTAGGGGGGGGGCCAAGGCCAGAGTGAGGGGGCACATTATAGCCCACCCCCTGCCGTCGTCGTCACCTACCTTTGCTGGCGGGGGACCCCAACCCCCGCCAGCCGAGGTCCGCTTCCTCCTGCCGCTGCCTTTAAAAATATTCCTTCGGCTGGCGGGGGACCCCAACCCCCGCCAGCCTAGCCGAGGTCTTTTAAAGTTCTTCTTTGTCCTCCGGAGTCCGTGCTGTTCAAAGCTGCTCCTTTCGGAGTCTGACGTCGCTGCACGTTGTACGTGCAGGACGTCTCCTGCACGTACAACGTGCAGCGACGTCAGACTCTGAAAGGAGCAGCTTTGAACAGCACGGACTCCGGAGGACAAAAAAGAACTGTAAAAGACCTCGGCTCAGCTGGCGGGGGTTGGGGGGGTTGGGATCCCCCGCCAGCCGAAGGAATATTTTTAAAGGCAGTGGCAGGAGGAAGCGGACCTCGGCTGGTGGGGGTTGGGGTTCCCCCGCCAGCAAAGGTAGGTGACGGCGGCAGGGGGGTCCAGGGCGAAATCTGCGGGGGCCCAGGCCCCCATGGCCCCATGCAGATACGCCCCTGGGGGTGATCACTGAGAGACCCACCTGACAATAGCCAGGCCCCTGCAACCAATGACAAGACAGAATTGGTGAGCAGAGCCTGAGATCTTTCATTAAAACTTGGGGACCATGGGTCAATTTTAGCAGACAATGGAAAAGGTGCCGGTACTCAGTAACCCCAAGCACCTCCTCAAAAAAAGCACTGGTTACACTAGTATTCAATTATGGCATCTGCACAGCATTAAAATGCCTAAAAGAAGGCACCTCCATAACATGCATGCTATCCTTTAGCTTCATAAGGGAAAAGCATGGTTTGAATGAACATCAGTGTTTGATATTTTAGAAAAAAAAAAACCAAGATTAAGTGAGTGTTTTTTCTCCTTTCCTCAGCTTCTCTCCTGAGCATTTTCTTGCTGCTCTCTGTATTTCTTTCTTGCTGGGATTTCCTGCTGCTTTCTGTATTTCTTTCTTGCTGGGATTGCTTTTCTAGAGTCAGCCTCTTATTGTGTGTTTTTATTTTCCTGTCATTCCCACTTTGTCTGTTAGACCTGTTGAATGGAAAACAAGCACTGATTCTCTGCCATTTCAGAAAATTCAATAAGAAAATGAATTTTCTTATACTGGGAGGAACTGACATAGCATACATTAAAGGCCTCATTTGTTGATTTACATGCTAAATTTCCTAGTGCTGTGGGCTATTTATTGCTGAGGTGAAAATAGTACACTGTCCATTTTGGGGCATCATTTTTGTCTTGTTATATTCCCTTCAATTGCCTGGATCATATATGTTTAATGATTCATGTCAAATATTTTGTAAGAAACCAATGGGGTAAAAAATTCTATTATGCATTTTGGTGCTACTGGCTCAATCCTACTTCTTGAAAAATTTTTATGCTTGTAAAAATGTAGTCTGATTTTTTTAAAATGTGATGTACCCTTGTTATCACAACCAAAAATTAAAGATGGGAAGAAGTATTTAAACCCCAATATCTGAAAATCAAAAACCAAAAAGATGTTTCTATAAAGGTATGCAAGACCAGTTTAATATGTTGCTAAACCAATTACAAACAGTGGAGCACAATTCACAACTCCACTGGAAAATAAAAAAGTGATTACCACACTGGATTACTGTAATGTGGTCTTTATGGGTCTCCACCAGAAGTAAATCTGTAGGTTGCAGGCTGTCCGGAATGCTGTAGCCAAACCAATTTTGGGTGGGAGAAAATATGATCACGTTACACCTTATTTGATTCAGCTTCATTGGTTGCCGTTGATTGCAAGAATCAAGTTTAAGATACTGTATGTCATTAGTCCCAGCTATATAAAAGATTTGCGACAGTATATTTTCTTCAAAGAACTCTTCGCTCAACGAATTAACTGAAATTGGCTAAATCTTCCAGATGTGTTTGTTGGATGACAAGAACAGAACAATGGACGTTAATGGGTAAAGGGATTGAGCTATGGAACTCTTAGGTTTTATAAGAGAAATTATGAACTATGGGGCCCTTTTACAACGCTGTGGTAGGGGTGCCGCAGCAATGGTGCACAGCAAATCGGCCTTACCACGGGCTACTGTAGGAGATCAGTGGTAGTTCTGGTGTGTGTGCCACATGCTATTTCCAGCACTCGGAAAACTATTATTACTCCTAAATAGGAGGCGGTAAGGGCTCCCCCAGGAAATGGCCATGCGGCAAGTGCTTAACTTATCACATGGCCATTTCCTTCTTTAACCCCCCCCCCCCAATTCTTTTTACCTGCTGGAAATACATTTAAAACAAATAGGAGGAAATATTTTTGCACTCACAGAATAAATAAGCTCTGGAACTCATTGTTGAAGGATGTGGTAACAGTGGTTAGCGTATCTGGGTTTAAAAAAGTTTGGACAAGTTGCTGGAGGAAAAGTCCATAGTCTTTTATTGAGATGGACAAGGGGGAAGCTACTGTATGCCCTGGGATTGGTAGCATGGGATTTTGCTACTATTTGGATTTATGGCAGGTACTTGTGACCTGGATTGGCCACTGTTGGAAGCAGGATACTGGGCTAGATGCACCATTGGTCTGACCCAGTATGACTGTTCTTATGTTATGTTACCGTTAAGCGACTGTTTTCAGACATAACCCTGGTTTTCTGTCCCTACTGACTTATGCAAATGAGACTCTGCAATCAGTCTCTGCAATAGCCTTAAATCCCTCTGCATTCCCTATAGACTTGGCATTATTTTCCCAAATATGACTCTAATAGAGGTTAATCAACCAACGGATGTACAAAATGTGTATCCATTTTGGGAGTAATTTACTCAATCTTCACAATCATCCACAAACAAGAACACAGGCTACATTTATATGCAAACTTGCTACACCCAAACTGATTAGAGCTGCAAAAATCTTGATCATTTTTATAATGAAGGCATTCTGCTCCCTTAGGTAAGGAGTAACATTTCTGAGTTCCATGAAAATAGAATAATTTCAGCATGTATGAGCAAGGTGTCACTGAAGTCCTACAGCAGGCAATGCTGAATAATATAGTATGGAACACTACTGAGTTTGTTTCATTTGAAATGGAAGGATTAGGCTTATATTTGAGAAGAACAAAAGAGCTAACGTAACCTTCAGTGGGGTCTTTAGTGTGTACAGTAAAGATGCAATTTTATAGTCTTTCTCAAGCATATTCAGCAAGATATATGTGTAAAATGACTTTTAGCTTTCCCTGTTTGGAGTCTGGGCAGAGTTCGCAAGTATACCTGTTAATTATAAAATACTTGAATCAATATCCATATGTGCAAATTTTACAGCAGGAATAAATGTCCACATCTGCATTCACAGCACAATTTCTGCCACCTACACTAGTGCCAGCATACATTCATCCCCATAAAACTCAGCAAACAATAAGGGCCCTCTGTCAACTTGGCCCAGTTGACCACATGTGCTGCTTGAGGTGTCTGTGATGATGTGGCTGCAGGCATAGGGTTCAGTATTATTGAGGATGTTCATGGCAATAATAGGGAGCGTGGTGACATCACAGGACACTCTGGTGGTGAGGCCGCAGATAGTGGTGGTATGATTGGTAGTGTTCCCAGAGTTGGCATGGTGGTGGGGTTCCTGTGTAGTAGGGAACCCCAGTGTATCAGTGGGAATCTCTACATAAATGTTTTGGTTGGGACCAGGGTTGAAACTGGTAACCACTGGCAGGCCATAAGCAGCTCTTTACACTCTCTCCATACTTCTTATGCTCACAATAATCTAATCCATTTTAGTGCTGTTGTTCTGAACCAACTGTTTACTATAGTCAAGCCTTTTTGGGCAAACAAACACAATGTGGCAGAGACTAGGCAAAAGCCCAAGTAGAATTTATTTGCAAAGTCTCTGTTTTGTATTCCCAGCTTCAAATCCCAGAGAAAGTTCAGCTCTTCCTTTCTTTAATCCTCCATTGTGTTTGAAATGACTGCACAACAATTGTGTTTGGGGTCAAAAATAACCCCAGCATAATTGCCCTATAAATTAAATTCATTAAGTACCTCAAAATGTGGCCACGAAAGTTTTAGTCTAAGCTGAACATGCAGTACAGATATTTTTAGCATATTCCTTGCAACAAAATCAATTGCCTTTGGAAAACAGATGCTGCTTTTGTATCCTCTCTTGGACAGAGATAGCATTGTCTTCCTCTTCTTGGCACATGTGATGATTGACTATTATTTTCTGATTTATCTACCAGAGCTGCCTTTAGTATTCCCGGTACAACTGCTGAAAAAGTTGGTGTCCTTCATTGGAGCCGACTCTGTGGGTGCTGTGGGTGCTTGAGCACCCCCAATATTGAGAAAATTTCTTGTATATGTCCAGGGAGGGGTAATTTCCATTGGGCTTAGCACCCCCAATAATTTTGAAACGTTGGCTCCTATGGTGTCCTTGGAAGTCCTATGCAAACCTCAATGACTGGTTGGATCATAGATTGTGCAAATTTGGTCAAGAACAATCAGTGTCTCTTCAGTTTTCCTTTATGGAAAAAACGCAGTAGATTGCAAGCACCTGATGCAGCCCTTGAGCGGGTAAAACGTGGCCATGTCGGGCTAATAAATATTTATTTATTTATTTATTTATTTATTGTTTTAGTGATGAATAAACTGAACTTTTGATTTTTTTTATCCTTGCGATCTGCTCTGTTTTTTCTGTGCTGGAGCTTGTCGATCTTTTGCCTACCTATTTTCTGGGCAGTTTTCCCATATTCCATTCTGGAAATATTTCAGTCCAAATGACATAGACATTGTAGGTTGTGGTAATCCTTTTACATGAATAGGCTTCAATGACTTGGCCTAAAATGTCAACACCACCGTACCAGATTGGGAGACTGGACATCTAAGTGGCAGATGACAATTGGTGCTAAACAAAAATTAGTGCTAAGCACTATTCTATAAACAGTACTCAAAGTAGGTGCCATTTATAAAATAGTGCCGGGATCCACGACTAACTTTAGCCATGAGGATTTACACCAACTGAACCTTGCCATAAATTCTCACATCTTAATTAGGCCCAGATACCCTTCATTCTATAGCGAATGTAAATTGCAGGAATGCTGATGATCTGCCCATGGTTGCTCCCAAATTAGCGCACACAATTCTGAGTATCATATATAGAATTTTGGGGTTAATGCGAGCAAATGCAAATTGATGCATGTAGGAAAGAGGAACCCAAACTATAGCTACATGATGCAAGGTTTCACATTAGGAGTCACCACCCAGGAAAAGGATCTAGGTGTCATTGTTGATGATATGTTGAAACCTTCTGCTCAGCGTGCAGCTGTGGCTAAGAAAGCTAACAGAATGTTAGGAGTTATTAGGAAAGGAATGGAGAACAAAACTGAGAATATTATAATGTCTTTATATTACACCTTGAATACTGTGTGCAATTCTGGTCACCACATCTCAGAAATGATGTGGAGGGCCATAACTGAACGGGGCGCTCAAGTTTTCCTAATTTTCAGTTCAATGTGGTTTACAGTTGATGAGATTGGGGTTACAAATTAGCTGAGGGATTAGCATGGGTTAGCACATAGGGTTTAAAAAAGGTTTCGATAATTTCGTAAAAGTTCATAAGTCATTATTAAGTTGGACTTGGGGGAAAAACCACTCTTATTTCTAGGATAAGTAGCATAAACTGTTTTATTTGTGACCTAGATTGGCCACTGTTGGAAACAGGATACTGGGCTTGGTGGACCTTTGATGTCTTTCAGTATGGCAATGCTTATGTTCTTATGTTCTTCACCTGTCAAAAACATTTTATTACTACTAATAATTTTCTATAGTACTACTAGATGTACACATTATATGCAGGTACTTTTTCTGTCCCTAGAGGATCATAATCTAAGTTTTTGTACCTGGGGCAATGGAAGGTTAGGTGAATTGCCCAAAGTCATGAGGAGCTGTTTCGGGAAGTGAACCCAGGCTGCCAGGATCAAAGCCCTAATCTCACCTTTGAAACACCCCAACACACCCCCTTGTGATTTGGATGCACTGCAGATGACATGCATAGATAGACATCTGCAAAACAGTTTTCGAAAATACTAGTTTGGACATTTTGAGAAGAAATCCATCCAAATGGTGATTTATGACACTTTTTAGACATTTTTCTCTTTCAAAAATGAGTCTTATAGAGGGGCATTTTCGAAAGAAACGTCCAAGTTGGGATTTGGACGTCTTTGTAAAACATCCAAATCTGGGGTGGGGAAAAACATATTTTTAAAAAAGATGGACGTCCATCTTTTGTTTTGATAATACTAAGGACGTCCTTGTATTTGGATATCCTTAGAAATGGATGTCTTTGACTGTCGGCAATTTTCAAAACCAAAGACGTCCATGTCTAAAACGTCCAAATGCAAGCCATTTGGACATGGGAGGAGCCAAAATTGTAGTGCACTGGTCCCCCTAACATGCCAGGACACCAACCAGGCACCCTAGGGGGGCACTGCAGTGGACCTCATAAATTGCTCCCAGGTACATAGCTCCCTTACCGTGTGTTCAGAGCCCCGCAACCCCCCCCCCCAAAACCCACTACCCCTAACTGTACAACACTACCATAGCCCTTACAGGTGAAGTGGGCACCTATGTGTGGGTACAGTGGGTTTCTGGTGGGTTTTGGAGGGCTTTCTGTTTCCTTCACAAATGTGTGTGTGTGGGGGGGGGGGGGGTATGGGCCTGGGTCAGCCTCTCTGAAGTGCACTGCACCCACTAAAACTGCTCCAGGGACCTGCATGCACTGTCATGGACCTGAGTATGACATCTGAGGCTGGCACAAAATATTTTTAAAGATGTTTTTTGAGGGTGGGAGGGGGTTAGTGACCACTGGTGGAGTAACGGGAGGTCATCCCCGATTCCCTCCGGTGGTCATCTGATCATTTTGGGCACCTTTTTGTGCCTTGTTTGTAAAAAAAAAAGCTTACCCCACCGATCCAACGTAAATCCCCACACCCAGCAACACAGCACAACCAATGATCATACTGGACAATAGACAATTTTCATTCCCTTTGACCTTCACAGTGCCTGACACACACCAACCTCATTCAACCACAATACCACCTTGTATTTGTTATCAACCGAATGGGAATGCTTTTACGGTACTATGTAAGCCACATTGAGCCTGCAACTAGGTGGGAAAATGTGGGGTACAAATGTAGCAAATAAATATGTTTTGATAGAGTTCTTGCCAGAGCTTCTATAATCTTTAATCTGAGCACTAGCTCTAGAAATAATTTATTTTTCTCTATATTAGTGCTTTCAAAATCTGCGGAAACATACAACTTGCTTCCTTTCCATTTCAGGTTCTTAATTTTGACCTAGATTCTATATATGGTGCCAAAAAAATCAACGCAGAAAACCCCCCACACTTAGTGCTGTTCTGTAAACTATGCCTAATGTTAGGCATGGTTTATAGAATACATGTAGCACCCGGACTCATGACTAAATTTAGGCGCGACCATTTACACCAACTAAAACCTGGTGTAAATGCCTGCGCCTAACTTAGGCATGGATCAAGCATATTCTATAATAGTGTGTGTAGTTTCTAGGAAAGCCCATGCCCTGCTCATGGCCTTCCCATGCCATGCCTCCTTTTGAGATCCACACATTGGAATTTATGCACACCACTTTCCAGAATATGCTTAGGAAGTTGTGCGCATAAATTCTATTCAGTGTCAATTAGTGCCTATAATTGCTCGTTAATGGCCAATTATCAACATCAATTACTACTACTACTAACTAGCATTTCTAAAGCGCTACTAGGGTTACGCAGCGCTGTACAATTTAGACATAGAAGGACGGTCCCTGCTCAAAGAGCTTACAATCTAAAAGACAAGAGAACAATCTAAAGACAAGTGAACAATCTAGAGGACGAGTGAACAGTTAATCTGATAGAGTGGATAGATAGGGGCATTCTGTCTATCTAGAGCGGTTAGGCGCCGAAGGCAGCATAGAAGAGGTGAGTTTTAAGCAGAGATTTGAAGATGGGTAGGGAGGGGGCATGGCGTATGGGTAAAGGAAGATTGTTCCAGGCATAGGGTGAAGCAAGGCAGAATGAGCGGAGCCTGGAGTTGGCAGTGGTGGAGAAGGGTACTGAATTGAATTGAATTGAATTGTTAAACACTTAAGCTGCGCATGCAATTTGGCCACACTGCCAAATTTGCACTCGCAACTTCAGTCGCCATATATAGAATCTAGGGGGTTATTTGCATTTTGTTTACTAAACCTTAGAAAGCCACTACTATTACCTCAATGCTTGCTATCATGTTGCATTTTCTGTGCTGAATCCTCCTGCACAAACTCTACCATTCTATTTTGAAAGATGGTGAGTTTGGTGTTTGTAAGCAGTGTCTTGGCCTTCCTTGATCACTTTGTTATTTTCTGATAACAGGCCCGTAATATTTGAAGCTATGCCACCATTGTTACCATACTTTTTTTTTCTGGCTTTAGAGGCTTTTGGTGGGGAAGGAGGGTTAATTTTCACTCTTTTTATGCCAGTTCCTGCCATAAATGTTGCCTCAGTTTTATTAGGCTCATTTGTTAACACTGAAAAGTATTTCAGCTAATCCAGGGCACAAAAAAAAACTGTTGATATTATGGCAGGGTGTGGAGGAGCTCCTCTGTTGTGCTGCCTTGCCTTAAGAACTCCCTAGTTGCATGCAAGTTATTTTGTAATTTGTGAAAATTACACCTGGAGTTGACTATCAGGCTCATTTTCGAAAGAGATGGACATCCATCTTCTGACATAAATTGGTACTTAGACGTCCATCTCTCAGAGACGTCCAAATCGGTATAATCAAAACCCGATTTTGGACGTCTCTAACTGTAGTCCATCGCAAGGACGTCCATATTTCAAGGGGTGTATTGAAGGCATGGTGAAGGCGGGACTTGGGCGTTCCTAAGACTTGGACGTCTTTGACCCATAATCGAAAAAAGCAGAGACGTCCATGACTACAACTTGGATGTTTTCACCCAGACATGTTTTTATTTCGAATAAGGCACAAAAAGGTGCCCGCAATGACAAGATGACCACCGGAGGGAATCGGGGATGACCTCTCTTTACTCCCCCAGTGGTCACTAACCTCCTCCCACCCTAAAAAAACATCATTAAAATATTACGTGCCAGCCTCAGATGTCATACTCAGGTCCATGACAGCGCATGCAGATCACTGGAGCAGTTTTAGTGAGTGCAGTGTACTTCTGACAGGCGGACCCAAGCACATACCCCCCTACCTGTTACATTTGTGGAGGAAACAGCGAGCCCTCCAAAACCCACCATAAACCCTCTGTACCCACATATAGGTGCCCTCCTGACCCGTAAGGGCTACGGTAGTGGTGTATAGTTGGGGGTAGTGGGTTTGGGGGGGCTCAACGCACAAGGTAAGGGAGCTATGTACCTTGGAGCATTTTATGAAGTCCACTGCAGTGCCCCCTAGGGTGCCCAATTGCTATCCTGGCATGTCAGGGGGACCAGTGCACTAGAAATGCTGGCTCCTCCCACATCCTAATGGCTTGCGTTTGGATATTTTTGACTTGGACGTCTTTGGTTTCAAAAATCGCTGAAAGTCAAAGACGTCCAAATCTAAGGACATCCTTGGTATTTTCGAAATGAAAGATGGATGGCCCTCTTTTTTGAAAATGTGCTTTTCCCCGCCTCCAGATTTGGACGTTTTACAAAGACTTCCAAATCCCAACTTAGACGTTTCTTTTGAGAATGCCCCTCTATGTATAATTCAAACATTCAAAATGTTTGCTGTAAATATAGTGGGCACCAACAGTAGTTTCCCTGGATATTATATTTAAATATTAAATAAATGAAACCTCAAAAGGCATAAAGCTCATAGGGGTCCTTTACCTAAGCCGCGTAAGCATCTACGCGTGCCCAATGTGTGCTAAAATGGAGTTACCACCCGGCAATCACATGGCTCTTGCAGTAATTTCATTTTTGGCATGTGTCCGATATGTGTGACTGAAAAATAATTTTTATTTTTGGATGCACATATTGGACGTTCGCTAAGTGGCATTTGATGTGCTTAGGTCATTACTGCCCGGTTACCACGTGAGACTTTACCACTAGGTCAATGGCTGGTGGTAAGGTCGCTTCAGGAAGTGATCCTCTTACACGGCCCCATATTGAGCTATAGAAGAGATATTGCAAAAAGAGAGCTTTCTGCCTAGGCTTATCTGAAGTATGAGACCTACTGTATGGTTGTCTGGGGTTTGTGGTACTACTCTGCCTTCTTCTTCCTTTATTTTCTATAACTACTTTGTTCTCCTGTTTGAAAGGTACTATATCAAGAGTCTGAAATAAACTAAATTTTAGTTGCACTGAAACAAACTGACTATCCACCTCAATGTAGGGTGTAGGGTGACAAATTCTGAAGATGCTGAGTGGTGTGCATAAACTGCTCTATCTGAAAGATAAGAACTTCCTCAAGAGAATATAAAATCAATTCTTACTCCATGCCTTAATTCATGTCAAAAGTGACATTTTGCAGTTGAAGTTGTAATTTATTATGCATTTTCCTTGTTCAATTGCTTTTATGTTTGTGGGAAATGTAGTGTTACTTGTATGTAGTTTAAGTATTTTTGAACCATTGTGTGGAAGCTTTTCAACAAATAAGGTTCTTTTTAATACATAGGTAAAAAGCACTACCGCAGGGAAATGCTCAAGGTGTACTGCGGTAGTTGTGGGAACAGCACATGCTTCCCATGCGCTACAAAATTGAATTATTTTTTTTTTGACTGGGAGCATTTGTGGGGGTGCACAGTAAGCACTTTGCACTTGTTCACATTAATTGTCATCTTCCATTTGGATGCCCAGTCTCCCAGTCTCATAAGGTCCTCTTGCAATTTTTCACAATCCTCTTGCGATTTAACAACTTTGAATAGCTTTGTGTCATCAGGAAATTTATTTATTTATTTGTTACATTTGTATTACTTTACTAGTTATTCCTATCTCTAGATCATTTGTAAATATGTTAAAAAGCTGCAAAACCAGCACAGACCCCTGGGGAACCCCACTATCTACCCTTCTCCATTGAGAATATTGACCATTTAACCCTACTCTCTGTTAACCAGTTATTAATCCATAATAGGACATTACCTCCTATCCCATGACTTTCTAATTGCCTAAGGAGTCGTTCATGAGTTGCCTAAGGAGTCGTTCATGAGGTACTTCGTCAAATGCCTTTTGAAAATCCAGATACACAATATCAATATTAATTGGCTCACCTTTATCTACATGTTTATTCGCCCCTTCAAAAGAAATGTAGCAGGTTGGTGAAGCAAGATTTACCTTCACTAAATCCATGTTGGCTTTGTTTCATTAATCCACACCTACGTATATGTTCAGTAATTTTGTTCTTTATAACAGTCTCCACTATTTTGCCCAGCACCAGGGTCAGGTCACTAGTCTATAATTTCCTGGGTCTCATCTGGAACCTTTTTTAAAAATTGGTGATACATTTGCCACCCTCCAATCTTCAGGTATCATGCTTGATTTTGAAGATAAATTACGTATTACTAACAATAGCTCTGCAAGTTCATTTTTTAGTTCTACCAGTACTCAGGAATGTATACCATCCATCCCCTTCCTGTTTCTGCAGGGTTGGGACGGATCAGAGAGAGTGCTCCGAAGGCTGTGGATCTATAGTGGATACTTTTGAAGGTGCACAGCAAGGGAGGTGGGCTTCAGATACTGAACCCATGGGCTAGTGGGGAAAAGATGCAGTATACGCTGCCGACAGGTTTGGGGGTGCTTAATTTTTCAGCCTCATAGATAAGAAAATCCTCTTTTTATAAAGACATATTTTGGTCAAAATTTCTCAACTTATGGTTGAGTATATATGATAATTAATTTTTCTATCTGTTTTGTATATTCAGACATAAGCATGGAGGAATGCGTTATGGTCTATCTTCCCTACGTGCTTAACCATCACTTTCATGTCTGTCTTTGATAAAGGCTATGAACTAACAGTTTTAGTGAACCTTCCTTCAGTAACTTAGGTATGTTATATATTTATTATAGCTGACAAAGGCATAGCTATGGCTATATTAGCATTATCAGGGGTACATGGAAAGCCTCCAGTAGCTGAAATCTGCAAACAGGAATCCTGAATCTTCTGTTGAAGGCCTGTATTGTATTTCCCTGTGAAAATGTGTGTGATTGGTGTTTTCACCAAGGGTGGGAGTCTGTAGAGTTAATTCTTTAACCACCTGATATTCAAAGTAATTTAAGCAGGCTAGAGAGGCTCATACCCACTTAAATTGCTTGTGGCCACCTAACAGCTGATACTCAGTGACACTTAGGGGCTCTTTTACTAAGCTGCGTAAGTGTCTACGCACACCCAATGCATGCCAAAATGGAGTTACCACCTGGCTACTGTGTGGCTACCGCTAATTTCATTTTTGGCATGCATCCGATACACGCTTCAAAAAAAAAATAATTTTTATTTTTGGATGCACGTATTGGGTGCGCCAAGTGGCATTTCATGCGCATAGGTCATTACTGCCCGGTTACTGTGTGAGACTTTACCACTAGGTCAATGGCTGGCAGTACGGTCTCAGACCCAAAATGGATGCGTGGCAATTTTCATTTTGCCGCACATCCATTTTTTGACAAAAATTTCAAAAAGGCAGTTTTTACAGGTGCGCTGAAAAATGACTCTGCGCATGCCCAAAACTCTCGTCTGCACTACCACAGGCCATTTTTCAGCACACCTTTGTAAAAGGGCCCCTTAACTGGACAGTGCAGCTGAATATCAGCTCTGACTAACCATGTGTAAAATGGGCAGGTCAGAGGCAGTATAGGGAGTTGGGGAGGAGCCAATAGTTACTTGAGTGCCAGCAATATTTAGTGCTGGCGCCTGCATAGCTAACCAAGCTAATTTAGGACTGCTTGAAAGCAGCCTATAACTATCTTATGCAGGCCTCATCTGAATATCAGTAGGGACCCGCATAAGCTCCTGCGCTCTGTTTGGTCTGCTGCTGATAGTTAATGCCAGTGCCTGGACTTGGCCTAGCGTTGAATATCGGGCCATAATTTAGGCGGCTGAATATCAGCTGGTAAATATTTATGTCACAACACTTTTTGGATATAAGGTGGTCTATTTACTGTAGAGACATAGAGACACTGCAACAAGGAGAAAAATGCAAGTGTACCTGGCTGATTTCTAAGCCCATGGCCATTTCATGTTAAGGTTTGAGATAACCTGAGTCTGCAGCAATGAGGTCTAGATATATTGCTTTATATATCCTTGATCTTGTGGTGCTGGGCATCAGAAAGGTATGTGGCCAAGTGATAAATAGAATTTATGTCAGTAGAAAATTTGATAAAGGCTTGTTTCCTTTTTAGAAATGCTGAATGGATTAAACAGAGCTCTGGAGGCATCCAGGCAGGGAGCTAATTAAACACAGTTGAAGCACTGTTAATGAGGGGGCAGTATGAAGAATATGAGCTAGGCAACACAACACAGGAAGAGTGGGAAAATACAAGAGGTTATGCTTCAGATAATGAGTTTGATCTTCAGAGACTTTTGAAAGACCTGTAGAGGCTTGCAAGACTTGTTTGCTGCTTGGAAACTGGAAGTCAGAGTAACGATTTATTAGAGATGCTGAGGCTGAGGGTTCTTTAATTATAGACAGGAGGATTATTTGCTAGAAAAGGTGTCATAAACTGACTGACAAAATCTTTTTAAAAATGATCAGCTACTTGTCAAACTATATTTCATCTTTGAATAAAACACTAGTGTAACATTGGTTTGACCCTCAGTCAGGGCCGCCGGCTAAGCTCCCCTGGGCGCAGGTCAGAGTCGGGCTAAATCCCGGTGGGCCGAAGTGCTCTTTACCCCTGGAATACTTGAACGTTCACTCTCAGAAAAGATGACCAGCAGTCTTGGTATGCAACTTCAACTTTCCTCAGAATAAGTTCATGAAAAACACAGTCTAATATATACAGTCTGTCCCGTTCCGGGCTCTTACCTGGCGTCCCGCGGCCCGAGGCGGTCGTCAAAGGCGTCAGGGGAGCGCTGACCGACGGGTGGGGGCTGCCGCGGGGATCGTCGCGACGATGGAGTGCTTCGAGGCCGGCGATCCCAAAGAACTAACGCCGGCCTCGGAGGGTGAAACCCGCCCGCCAAGATGGCGGCGCCGACGTCGGCGTCCTCCTCGCTGCAGCAGGACCAGCGAGGAGGCTCCGCCCGCCCGCGCAGGATTGGCGCATCTTCTGGGGAACTCCGCCCATCTAACGAAGGGACCAATCCGGTTCCCGGGGTCGGCGGGGCTGGAGACGATTGGCGCCAGCTGTTCTTCAGTCAAGGCAAGCGGGGAATTTAAACGGAAGCACGGAGGGGAACCAGGGCTTCCGTTTTCTTGTTTGAAGCCGTCCTGCCAAGAGGATTCCAAGTTTGTTTGTTCTTCAAGACTGCTAGCTGTCCTGCTAGCCTTTTCCAAGTTTGTTTGTTCTTCAAGACTGTTAGCCGCCCTGCTAGCCTTTTCCAAGTTTGTTTGCTCTTCAAGACTGCTAGCTGTCCTGCTAGCCTTTTCCAAGTTTGTTTGTTCTTCAAGACTGTTAGCCGCCCTGCTAGCCTTTTCCAAGTTTGTTTGCTCTTCAAGACTGCTAGCCGCCCTGCTAGCCTTTTCCAAGTTTGTTTGTTCTTCAAGACTGCTAGCCGCCCTGCTAGCCTTTTCCAAGTTTGTTTGCTCTTCAAGACTGCTAGCCGCCCTGCTAGCCTTTTCCAAGTTTGTTTGTTCTTCAAGACTGCTAGCCGCCCTGCTAGCCTTTTCCAAGTTTGTTTGCTTTTCAAGACTGCTAGCCGCCCTGCTAGCCTTTTCCAAGTTTGTTTGTTCTTCAAGACTGCTAGCCGCCCTGCTAGCCTTTTCCAAGTTTGTTTGCTCTTCAAGACTGCTAGCTGTCCTGATAGCCTTGTCCAAGTGTTGTCTGTTCTTCAAGACTGCCAGCCGTCCTGCTAGCCTTCTCCAAGTTTAAGTTGTCCTTCTAGACTGCTAGCCGTCCTGCTAGCGGTTTCCAAGACTGTGTTCCTCCTCCATGCCCGCTAGCCGTCCGGCTAATCCGTTCCAAGACTGTGTGGTGCTCCAAGCCAACTAGCCGTTGTGCTAGCTATTGTCTAGTCAGCGTACGTCCCTGTTGTCCGCTAGCCACCCGGCTAGTCCACAGTACCTAGGACGCTGTACCCAGATCCGACCAGGCCAGCCGTTCCCCGTGGTTCCAGCAGTCCTGCTGGCCGCCCGCAGCTGAGGGCTCAACCCTCGGTGAACGGCGGTCGCCGCGGGTGAAGATTCGGGGTGTTCGGTTATTTCCTGGTCTGCGGAGCTCGGGAAATCTCAAGAGCTCACCTCCACAAACGTGACATCAGAGACGCGACAGAAAACGGAAGCCATGAGCTCGCCGACACAACCGGATCTACGGGACCTGGCCAAGGTTCTACAGCAGCAACAGGAACAGCTGAATGCCCTGTCTGGGGCGCTCCAGAATGTATGTTCTCAACTTTCCACGCTTCAGGTACAGAACCAGGCCGCTGCGGTCCAAGGGGCCGCAGCAGCTCCCCGTATGGGAGGGTTCCGCGTGGGACCTCGGTTCCCTGAGCCGGCACGATACGACGGGAACCCAGCAGGTTGTCGAGGGTTCCTGCACCAGTGTAATCTGGCCTTCCGGATGCAACCAGAGGCCTTTGCTTCGGATCACAGTAAGATAAGCTACATTATGGGCCTGTGTACAGAAAAGGCCCGGGACTGGGTGGTTCCTCTGGACGAACAACAGGATCCTATTTTGGAGGACTATAGCGAATTTCAGCGCCGGTTCCGGATGGTGTTTGACATTCCGGGCAGACCCTCCTCCGTGGCATCGGAGCTGCTTCGGATTCATCAGGGAGAGGGTACAGTGGCCGACTATGCCATCCGGTTTCGTACCGTAGCCGCAGAACTGCGTTGGAATCCGGAATCCTTGATGGCCATTTTTATGGAGGGATTACAAGAACGAATCAAGGATGAATTGGCCGGACGGGAGATTCCCGGATCATTGGATGCCCTCATCTCACTCTGTATCCGGGTAGACACCCGATTCCAGGAGCGAGCCAGAGCCCGGATGGAGCGGCAGAAGTGGGGACGAGGCGTCCCCAAGACGAGCAAAGGGTTGGCCTCTCGTCAGGCGAGCCGGAACGCTACGGAGCCCGGAGAGGAGCCCATGGTAATGGGCCGGCAGCGGTTGACTGCCGCCGAAAGACAACAACGACAGTCTAAGGGATTGTGCTTCTATTGTGGACAGGCTGGGCATTTCCTGCGGACTTGTTCTCTCCGGCCGGGAAACGCTCTCCCCAAGGCACCCTGAGGGGAGGTTTCTTGGGGCACTCCGCTCCCCTACAGGAGACCTTGCTCGTCATACCAGTGACCTTGCGGTGGCAGGAAGCCACGCTTCAGACCCGGGCCCTGGTGGACTCGGGTTCTGGGGGTAATTTTATTGGGCTTGAACTGCTCCAGCAAATGGGCTGGCCCCTGCTCCCCCAGAGACCTACGTTGCGAATAACCTCCATCCAGGGAACTACCCTTCCACAACCGGTCACGGAGATTACGCCGATCTTAGGATTGCAGGTGGGGGAGGACCATCGGGAGGAGGCCGAATTCTTAGTATTACCCCGGACCATTCACCCGGTGGTTCTGGGATTACCATGGTTACGATACCACAACCCTGTTATTGACTGGACCAGAGGGAAGATTCAAGCTTGGGGCACTTCCTGTCAAGAAACTTGTTGTAAGGGTCGGGCTGGTTGTTGTCCGGCGTTAAATACGGTGCCCGGAGAAGAACCAAGTGAAGGGAGCGCCCTGCCTGCGGAGTATAGAGACTTTGCTGATGTGTTTAGCCCCAAGGAGGCGGAAGTACTACCTCCACATAGACCTTTTGACTGTGCCATTAATCTGAAGACAGACACAGTGCCTCCTCGGGGTCGATTGTACAAATTGTCCCGCGGAGAATTCAAGGCTATGCGAGACTATATCCGAGAAAATCTACGGAAAGGATTCATCCAGCCGTCGACCTCCCCAGCCGGAGCGGGGTTTTTTTTTGTCGCCAAGAAGGATGGAACCCTGAGACCTTGTATTGACTATCGAGGATTAAATGCCATCACCGTGAAAGATCGGTTTCCTCTGCCCCTCATTTCGGAGCTCTTGGACCAACTTCAAGGGGCCCAGATCTTCACGAAGCTAGATTTACGGGGAGCCTACAATCTAGTACGAATCCGGTCAGGGGATGAATGGAAGACGGCCTTCAATACCCATGAGGGACATTTCGAATATCGGGTAATGCCATTCGGTCTGTGTAACGCCCCTGCGGTATTTCAACGTCTGATCAATTGTGTTCTAGAAGAATTCCTCCATTCCTCGGTGATTGTATATCTGGACGATATCCTAGTTTACTCCAAGGACCCCAGGGAGCATTCGGGCCATGTACGGGCGGTATTGCACCGCCTACGTCAAGCCCATCTTTTTGCGAAGCTGAGTAAATGTGCCTTCCATCAGCACTCCTTACCATTTTTGGGGCATATTCTGCTTCCAGGAGGGTTACAGATGGAACCAGATAAGCTCCAAGCCATTCGGGAGTGGCCTCAACCGAAGGGCCTGAAGGCCTTGCAACGATTCTTGGGCTTCGCCAACTATTATCGCCAATTTATTCCCCAGTACTCCAGCTTGACAACACCGCTGACGGCGCTCACCCGTAAGAACGCAAGGGTCAAGGATTGGCCGCCTGAGGCGCAAGCGGCTTTTCGTCTAGTCAAGGAGGCCTTTGAGTCCGCGTCTATTCTGTTGACTCCTGACCCTGCGAAGCCCTTCACGGTAGAGGTGGACGCATCCGCGCTGGGCGCCGGAGCGGTCATTTCTCAAATTAACCCCGAGGGCCGGCGTCAACCGTGCTCCTTCTTCTCACGAAAGTTCTCTCCAGCCGAGCGGAACTATACGGTGGGGGATAGGGAACTATTAGCCCTGAAACTAGCACTACAGGAGTGGAGACATTTACTGGAAGGAGCGGAACACCGGTTTACGGTCATCACGGATCATAAGAACCTCCTATACCTTCAAGAGGCCCAGCGGTTGAATCCCCGACAGGCCCGGTGGTCATTATTCTTTGCTAGGTTCCATTTCCAACTAGTGTTCCGGGCAGCCTCCCAGAATACCCCGGCCGATGCACTCTCTCGGGCCTTCGAGGTACCAGAAGAGACTACGGAGACTCACCCCATGCTAGACCCCGATTGTCTTAGTGTGGCCACGGGGGAGCTTGCCCAAATCCCGAAATTCGTGGCGGCCGCGGATCGGAAGAAGGTGATGCAATGGGGACACTCGTCAAGATGGGCCGGGCACTTCGGGTATCACAAGACGCTCCGATTCATCTCGCGACAATATCGATGGCCACAGATGAGACGAGATGTCTTCCAGTTTGTGACCTCCTGCCCGATATGTGCCCGCACCAAGCCAATAGGAGGACCTCCCGTGGGAGACCTACAGCCCTTGCCCGTACCGACCAGCCCTTGGACGGAGATATCCATGGACTTTATCACGGAATTACCACGGTCCCAGGGTCATACGGTGATCTGGGTGGTGATCGATCGATTCTCTAAGATGGCTCACTTTGTTCCCTTTGCGAATATTCCGACGGCCGCCGCTCTAGCTCAAGCATTTATTCAGCACATCTTTCGACTACATGGACTACCCACCAGGATCATCAGTGACCGAGGGCCCCAGTTTACCTCCCGGTTCTGGAGAATGTTATGCAAGGCCTTGGAAGTGGAGAACCATTTCTCATCCGCTTACCATCCACAAACCAATGGCATGGTAGAGAGGATAAATCAAACCCTGAAAGGATTCTTGAGAGCCTTTGTTAACCAGCGACAAGATAACTGGGCGTCTCTACTTCCGTGGGCCGAGGTCGCATATAACCAAAGTACCCATTCCTCCTCAGGACAGTCCCCGTTCTTCCTGGTATATGGACGACATCCGCGGGTTCCAGGGCCATTCCCGGCTACCGCCATGACGCCAGCTGGGGACCAAGTGGTCGCCGACCTACAGAAGGTCTGGAGAATGGCTAGGGAACAATTACAGAAGACCGCGACCAGGAACAAGCTCTTTGCTGACCGTCATCGGCGGCCCGCCCCCGTGCTTCAGCCAGGACAGAGGGTATGGTTAAGCACGAAACGCTTGAGACTCCGAGGGTCTTCCCGTAAGCTGGGACAGCGATACGTGGGACCGTATGCCATCCAAGAACGAATTGGATCAGTAACATATCGCTTGCGGCTACCCGCCACCCTGCGAGTACATAACGCCTTTCATATCTCGCTATTGAAGAGGTTCCGGGAATCCAGGTGGCACCCGACTCCAGCCCAGGAGAAGGATCTCCAGGTGGCCCCAGAACCGGAGTACGAGGTAAGAGAGATTCTCGACTCAAAGTGGCGGCGGGGAAGACTGTATTACTTATTATCCTGGAAATCTTATGGCCCCGAAGATAATTCCTGGGAACCCGTGGCTAATGTTCATGCTCCAGAACTGGTCAAAGCCTTCCATGCTCAATATCCATTCAAGCCCGGGCCCCGAAGGAAGGGGTCTTCCGGGGAGGATACTGTCCCGTTCCGGGCTCTTACCTGGCGTCCCGCGGCCCGAGGCGGTCGTCAAAGGCGTCAGGGGAGCGCTGACCGACGGGTGGGGGCTGCCGCGGGGATCGTCGCGACGATGGAGTGCTTCGAGGCCGGCGATCCCAAAGAACTAACGCCGGCCTCGGAGGGTGAAACCCGCCCGCCAAGATGGCGGCGCCGACGTCGGCGTCCTCCTCGCTGCAGCAGGACCAGCGAGGAGGCTCCGCCCGCCCGCGCAGGATTGGCGCATCTTCTGGGGAACTCCGCCCATCTAACGAAGGGACCAATCCGGTTCCCGGGGTCGGCGGGGCTGGAGACGATTGGCGCCAGCTGTTCTTCAGTCAAGGCAAGCGGGGAATTTAAACGGAAGCACGGAGGGGAACCAGGGCTTCCGTTTTCTTGTTTGAAGCCGTCCTGCCAAGAGGATTCCAAGTTTGTTGGTTCTTCAAGACTGCTAGCTGTCCTGCTAGCCTTTTCCAAGTTTGTTTGTTCTTCAAGACTGTTAGCCGCCCTGCTAGCCTTTTCCAAGTTTGTTTGCTCTTCAAGACTGCTAGCTGTCCTGCTAGCCTTTTCCAAGTTTGTTTGTTCTTCAAGACTGTTAGCCGCCCTGCTAGCCTTTTCCAAGTTTGTTTGCTCTTCAAGACTGCTAGCCGCCCTGCTAGCCTTTTCCAAGTTTGTTTGTTCTTCAAGACTGCTAGCCGCCCTGCTAGCCTTTTCCAAGTTTGTTTGCTCTTCAAGACTGCTAGCCGCCCTGCTAGCCTTTTCCAAGTTTGTTTGTTCTTCAAGACTGCTAGCCGCCCTGCTAGCCTTTTCCAAGTTTGTTTGCTTTTCAAGACTGCTAGCCGCCCTGCTAGCCTTTTCCAAGTTTGTTTGTTCTTCAAGACTGCTAGCCGCCCTGCTAGCCTTTTCCAAGTTTGTTTGCTCTTCAAGACTGCTAGCTGTCCTGATAGCCTTGTCCAAGTGTTGTCTGTTCTTCAAGACTGCCAGCCGTCCTGCTAGCCTTCTCCAAGTTTAAGTTGTCCTTCTAGACTGCTAGCCGTCCTGCTAGCGGTTTCCAAGACTGTGTTCCTCCTCCATGCCCGCTAGCCGTCCGGCTAATCCGTTCCAAGACTGTGTGGTGCTCCAAGCCAACTAGCCGTTGTGCTAGCTATTGTCTAGTCAGCGTACGTCCCTGTTGTCCGCTAGCCACCCGGCTAGTCCACAGTACCTAGGACGCTGTACCCAGATCCGACCAGGCCAGCCGTTCCCCGTGGTTCCAGCAGTCCTGCTGGCCGCCCGCAGCTGAGGGCTCAACCCTCGGTGAACGGCGGTCGCCGCGGGTGAAGATTCGGGGTGTTCGGTTATTTCCTGGTCTGCGGAGCTCGGGAAATCTCAAGAGCTCACCTCCACAAACGTGACATCAGAGACGCGACACAGTCCAGGTGCATGTAGAGGTCTCAATCACGATCAGGTAAAGTTCCATTTTTTCTCGCCCATCCCAGTTTAGGGCCATTAATGTGCACTGACAGCATCCCACCAGGAATGAGGCTCCTCTGCTCCCATTCCTCTCTTGCCTGTAGTGTCCTTTCCCACCAGGAACTCCTTCCCTTAAGGCTCCCTACATCAAGGAACTGACTGCAGGCACCAGGAATTTTATCCACCAGTCGCTACAGGTTTTTTTTTAACCCATTCCGTTCCAAGATGTCCCCCTTGGTGTTCAGGGTCTTGGTGGGGGCAAGCACCCAAAGATTTTGTTTACACAAACACAACCCCTTTTATCTCTTCACCCTGCCCACTAGGGCTGGGACTATCCATCTCCACCTACATGGATTGAGGCTCTATCCTTCAAAAATCTTCCCACCTTCTGCCTGGGGCAGAGGCATTTTTTTTTTGGGGGGGGGGGGGGGGTCAGACCAGCATATGGGTATGGATATAATGGATATGGTAATATACCTGTAAAATCAGTATTCCATTTAGTCAGAGCAATCCCGAGCAATCCCCAGAACAATTAGGATGAAGCTCAGCTGAACTAGTTAAAAATAATGGCACTGATGTTTATAAGATTTGCCTGTGTAGCTTTGAAAGTTTAACTGAACAAATCTAGATTATTGCCTGATGAATTGATAACTTGTCTGGGCAACTAAATGTTTGGTTGAAAGTTACTCACTGGGGTGGGTTAAATGTTAATCAGATATCATTATCTGGTGAAAATTAACCAATTAAGTCTGGTTGGAAAAACCAACATAAGACATTTTTAACAACATAGGTATTCCTTTCACTGTGATGTGAAATAAGGTGGATATGCTACATTATGGAAATAACTGCAATGTAAAGTTTAGAAGGGCTGTCCAGAGCATTCTGATGTTGATGTGCTTTCTGTGATCCGTGAAGAAAGTGTTAAGTAATATGTGACTCATATATATATATATATATATATATATATATATATAATATTCTGATTGAACCGTGAAATTTAAATTTTGGCTAACCAATTAAGAAGCCCTTTTACTAAGGTACAGTAAAATCTGGGCTTGATGCGTTATAACATGGGTCATATTGGGTAAAACCAAACTTGATAGGATTGGATGTATCTAGAGGCCAAGAACCCCCACCTCTCTCCCCACTCTCTGCCACCTTACCAAAACCGCTACCCTCTCAGAATTGCTCCTGCCTATGCTGGTTACAGTCTCATAATAGCTGCTGCGACCTTCAGCGTCAATTTTTTTCAGCCATTTTGATGCAGAGACTGCAGGGCAGGAGTGACTCGGGATTGCTTCTGCCCCAGTTAGGCCACTACACCACCAGGCTTTTAAGATAGGCCCTGAGGGGAGGTGTTGATGGGTGGGTCCAGGAGGGGGCTCTATCTGGTTGCAGGGGGAGGAAGTGGGTGCTGTTTGGGGTGGGGCCAGGCTAGTTTGGTTTTTGGCTTCAGCTTCAGCCAAAACAGAGTGGTAAATTTCAGCTACAGATTTGGTTTGGCCAAAACTGAAAAACCTGGTTTCAGGTGGCCTCCAGAATTATCGATAATAACTTGAGTAAGGCCTTGCAGCATTTTGTAGAAAGTTATTTATTTATTTATTTATTCATTCATTCATTCATACTTGTATCCCACAATTATCCAAAAAGGAGTTTCGGTTCAATGTGGCTTACATTTAACAGTTGTTAGAGATTACATTGATTCAATTACATTTACAAAGCTGTATGATGCTGTGTTTTACAGTGGTTGGTAAGATAACTATTAGTGCTTATGGAATAATCATTGGGTTTCTTGAGAAGATATGTCTTAGTTCATTTCTTAAATGAAAAGATGTGTTATAGTTAGAGGTTGTATTGTGTATTGTTCCAGAATGATTGGTGCATATTTTACTCATAGAAATTTCTGAAGAGGTAGGTCTTTAGGCCTTTTCTGAACTGAAGGTAGTTTGTGAAGCTTCTTATGACTATGGGAATTGAGTGCCACCATTTTGAGCTCAGGTAACTAAATCCTGCCATGTAGGTGGACTTGTATGTTTTTGCATTTGGCAGGTAACGTAGTAGGTAATCCCTGGTTCCTAGGTTTGTATTTCTTGGTGATAGTTTGATCATGTCTAAAACTGAGCCCTTTTGGACCTAATGAAATATGTGAAGGAAACAGGAATGGCTGACTGAAGAGAAATCTTGAAATTTCATATATTTGACTGAACATACTTTATATAATCAGAGTTAGGTTCAACCTGAATCTGACTTAAATTTAAAATTTAGAGTAATTTAAATTGAAATGAGTCTTAAATTGGTTTGAATTTATGCAAGCATTCAACGATTCAGGGTTTCAGGCATTAGACAACATGATTGGTCTTACCATTTTTGACTATGCATGACTTATAAACTGGGTCAGACAGAACTAATCCACAGAACTATGCATAAAATCAGCAGTAAATGACTTTTATTTATATCAATATGTTGGCAGCTCTGGTTTGATTCTGATTAATCAAACTATAGTGTATCCACTCCTGGTAATGCATTCCACCTTAAAGATCTGCAATAGAAAGCTGCCTGTCTAGTCCCCTCTAACCTTGCTGTCATGAAATGCCCTTATGCTCAGGGTCCAAGGGGGCGGGGCTTACATATGCATTGACTTGTAACCTTGCTTTTCTTAGTGAATCCAATGGGGAAATCATAGCCACAAGTCCCTGCATGCAGTGGAGCATGCCCAGGACTGGATCAACCCTGTCGGGTGAATCTGGATCTAGTTGACTGCCTTATATGGGGGAGTACATAGGGTAGAGAAGGGAAGGGCAGTGCTCATGGCAGAGTACAGGGAGGGATGGGGGAGTAGGGAAGGGAAGGTCAGTGTTTATGCCAGGCTACAGGACAATTTCTAATTTTTGGTCATTTATTCTGTAATTGGTGGGGGTTGTCTGTGTTCTTCATGTTACCAAAGAGAGAGATTCTTCTGGTATGTGGTTTGTGTGGGGATCTATTTTAGTCTGAATTGTCTGGCTTTTTCAGTGGGATGCGTATTGCTGTTATGTATATATTCACTGCTTCCTTTTTAAAGTTAATGCTATTGGCATTTGTGTGTTCAGAATTGGCTATGAGAAGCTTCTTCACAGGATTTAGTTTTACTTCACAAAAGGGATCTTTTACTAATGAATAGCTTGTTTTCTGCTGTAGGGCCTATAGGAATAAAATGAGTTCAATGGCAAATAACACGAGCTAATTGTTAGGAAAAGACCTCCAAAGTATCTGGCTATGAAGGGATTTTGTGTTGCTATTATTGAGGTGCTACCAGATTTGAATGCACTTTTTCTATGGAAACCTGTAAGAGGAAGCATTCTAGCTATGTTCTGTATCCTACAGATTCCATAGTAGGTGGATAAAAATCTTGATGTTGACAGTGTGACAGTATGTGTTTTATGTTGATGCAGAAAAACCAAAACAATAAAAAAGCCAAAGTAACTCCTTTGCAAAATCAAATAGAGAAGAACAACAAAATGAAAAGGGGAACAACCAAGGAAGTGCCAACAAAGGGATATTTATTAAAAAATATGAAAAAAAACAGTCTATAAGGATCTATAAAAATGGTACCATGAGTCCTTTAGTTTTTGTTGCCAACATTAATTGTTCAGGTTGCTCATCAGCTGTAGAACTTTCAGAAGCTGTTGTCATTTTGCTGTCACAGCCCAACAGAGTGGGGGGCTGTTTGATTGTGTTGTGTTTATATCTGTCCTTTAACAGTACACAGGATTTACAAGTCCAACTGAAGTTGAGATTCCTTAGGCAGGTGCCCCACAGGACTGTGTCGAGTATTGATACGCTTTTTTATAGATTCTCATGGACTGTCTGTCATTTTAGTTGACCTGATTCTGGATACCATTTTTTTTTATTTGTACCCCGCGCTTTCCCACTCATGGCAGGCTCAATGCAGCTTAGGTACTTATTTGTACCTGGGGCAATGGAGGGTTAAGTGACTTGCCCAGAGTCACAAGGAGCTGCCTGTGCCTGCAGTGGGAATCAAACCCAGTTCCCCAGGACCAAAGTCCACCACTCTAACCACTAGGCCACTCCTCCACACAGAGCCTTATGGCCTGTATATATAATTTTAGCTGACCTTTGTTTTTTGATTTTTTTAAATAAATATACCTTGGTTGGCACTTCCTTGGTGATTGTTCTTCTTCTCTATTTATGTTGATGCAGGACAGCTGTTGGGCAGACTATTTACTTAGAAATCCATCATCAAGTTCACTTTAAGGCAGTATTTAGTAGTATCCCAAGAAACACTACTCACACCTATATACATACCCCCCGATATTCAGCACTATTTAACCGATCGGCAATGGCCACTGACTGCTTAAATAGCATTCAGTAGAAGATAGCTGGTTATCTCTGCTGAATATTTGCAGCTAACGCATAATGGCTAACAATCTATATTGCACGATATAGCCAGTTAGTGCTGATAGCACTGGGTTAAGCAATGAAATAGTACCACATAAATAGTCCTGTCTTTAACTGCTGGGAACTTAACCAGTTAGCGCTGAACATCTGTTAACCAGTTAAGTTCCAGTGGCCAAAAATGAAACCAGAAATTCAATGCCGATCGCCGGATATGATGCGTTGAATTTCCAGGTTCAGTACCAGTAGCGGGCTTTAACCGTACAGCCCCATCAGCGGCTGAATATCAACTCCATAGTGCTCATCCATATTAGCTCTGGGCCCACCCAAAATGTCAGGTCTGGCTACACCACTGCTCTGTGACCATTTCTGCAGCCTGGTCTCAGGTTCTGTCTCTAGTGGTCCCTTTACCTCACTCTCCCTGGGCTTTTGGGTACCTTTTCTTGACCTCTCTGTCTCCATGAGCTCAGACATTCTCCATCTTGTATCTGATGCACATGTTCCTGTTTCCCTGCAGTGAACTTGTTGTTTTACCTCTGCTCATTCATCCTTTCTCTCAAGATACTGTACGAATCAGCAGACCATCTCTGAATCATCTTCATCTATCTGAGAATTCTCTTACCTCTGCCATAAAGCTTCCCTTTCTTCAACTTTCCATCTCCACCCACTGATACAGCTCTCAGAACTATGAAGTCTCTTGCCTTGGGGCAGCAACTTCTGAGAATCTACTAACTGTGAGTAAATTAGCCATATTTAGTCAATAAATTTCAGAAAAAGATGCTTCTGGTGTTTGCTGCTGTGCCGAGGTTATACTGTCTGGTTATTTTAGTACATATCTGCTTTAAGAAATGTAGAAATCTCTATGCATATATTAGCTGCTTGTTTTGAAAAATGGAATCTGTGTATTCTTTAACTCCTGAGTAAAGCAGGACGTCAGACTCAGAAACAGAACGAAACATTGCACTGGAAGAAAAGGACCTCGGCTGGCGGGGGTTGGGGTCTCCCGCCAGCAAAGGTAGGCGACGGCGACAGCGGGTTGGCGGCGGGAGGTGGGGGTCAAGAGGGTCGTCGGCAGGGGGGGGTCAAAGTTGTTGTTGGTGGCGGTGGCGGCGGGGGGGGGGGGGGTCGGCAACGGTAGTGGGGGGTGGCAGCGCCGGGGGGGGGGGCTAAAATATGCCCCTTCACCTCGGGCTCTGGACCCCCCCTCCCACCGAAGTCTGACTACGCCCCTGGTTCAAAAGCATTTAACCAGCCAGGATTGGCACCTGGCCGGTTAAATGCCCCAAAACCGGCCCTCCAGCAATATTCTATGGGGGACAGCCAGCTATCTCCCGCTGAATATTACTGTTTAGCGGCTAGCAGATAGCTGGTTAAATCAGCTGACATGCCTAGCTATCGGCCAGTTTTCAGCCCCACTTTAGTGACTATATTTGGCCGTGTGAATATGTGGTATATTTTTGACCAGTTAGAAGACACCCAGCTAAGTATGAATATCAACATACTAGTTATCTTCTAACCGCCCAAAAATAAACTGGATATTCAATGTTGGTCACAGAAAACGGCCTGGCATTGAATATCCGGATTTAGCGATGACCGCGGGAGTTTGCCGGGCTAACTCCTGTGGTCTAAATATCGGCCCCTAAATGTTCAGAAATCACATTAGGCATTGTTGGTGCAAATGATTGCACCTAAAGTTAAGCGCAATTCCTGGGCGTAAGCGCTATTCTTCCTAACTTTAAGTTGAGCTTATAGAATAGTGTGTGCGATTTATAAATCACAACAAATACATTTCATATGCAGAAACCTGGAAGCAGGCTAAGTTCTGAAATTTCAATACATGGATGAGACAGTGGTGCAAGGAAGAGGATTTTGGAATTTTTTTTTAAAAACTGGACAAAATTTTGGGAAAGGGAGTATTCTGAATTGATTAGTTTCAACATGAACAAACATCTTGGACCAAGTGACTGAGGCTAATATTTAGCAGACAGTGTAGCTTTTAAACTAGATTTTAGGGGAAAGCCAGCATCAGTCACTCTGGAGCACAAATTATAGAATGATCTATCTTCAAGGGATATTGGCAAAATGGGGAAGTTAGAAGATCCCAAGAGAGCAGTTGTCTTAAAGACTGAAGTAGCTGAGGTGCATTTTAATAAAGAGCAGACAAATATAAATGATTCCAATTTACTATTGTCAACTGCTAGACAGATTGTGAGTACAAATAAAAAAAAAAGAGTGACTTGTCTGTATGAGAATGCAAGAAGTCTTTAAAAAAAAAAAAAAAGATTAAATGTAATACACTAACCCATATGGCACCAAAAGATTGCCTCTGAAATTTAGGCGTGGTTCCAAGAGGCATGTATAATTAAATTAGTTACCTCCCCTCCCCTCCCCTCCCCTCCCCCCCATTTACTAAGCTACGTTACCAGCTACTGTGCACTAATACCGACACAGCCCATTCACTTTGATTAGGCTATGTCGGCCTTGCCGCGTGGCAGCTGCTAGCGCAGCTTAGTAAACAGGGGGGTTAATGAGTTATCAACAATGAATTAATAGATCTTAAAAATTGATTGCACTTAATTGACACTAATTTGCATTTGCACATGCATCTTCTTGTGCACATTTCTGTAACACACTGAACCTAAATCCTCTAGTGTGTAACTCAAAAGGGGGCAAGGTCAGGGGAGGTGCATGGGCATTCCAAAAAGTTGTACGTGGTTTTATCGAATAGTGCCATTTACTCGTTGAAATGGTATGAGTTATGTTCCAGCATTTACACAAGGCTTCAGCTGGTGTAAATCCCAACCATCAACTTTAGGTGCAGGAGTTGGCTGTTAGCGCTGTTCTATAAAGAGCGCTTATCTTGCAGTGCCCTTTATAAAACAGCACTTAGTGCTGATTTTTTCAGTGATGATTTTTGAGCACCATTTACAGAATCTAGTTCTAAATAAAAATATAGATATATCCCCCAATTCTATAAAAGTCGCCAAAAATTGGTCATGCAAAGTTGGATGCACACCCAATTGGCGTACACAAATTAACTGAATAATGAGCTAATTTGCACCAATTGGCTTTTTAAGAAGCACTAATTAGATTTAATTGGCATTTATGTGTGTACATTTCAGCACAGGATTTGCTCCTGAAATTTACACATGATCTGAAAAAGGGGGCATGGAAATGGAGGGTAATGGACATTTAATCCAAAAAGGTTCAAAAAAGGTCCACTCTTAACACAACAAATACAACAAAAAGGTGGACCCTAAATCTCATCACCAGAATGTTGGATAGGAGGAAAAGGTCTCAGATGTCATCAGATCAATTCGCCATGTACATTCACATCGAATCAAACAAAGATCCAATTGGTGACAATTGTAATCATTGAACAACCCCCCCCCCCCTCCTACCTAATCATTCCAAATCTAATTTTCAATTTTGGAATTATTCATATTTTTAACATTTTCAATAGTTTTCATAAAAAAGGAGTAACTGGCAATTGATAAACTACATAGAGTGACACTTATCTGTGACCCACTATGTCCCAACGAGCGCTTGTTCCGCTGCCGCTTTCTCAAGTGATATGGGCCAGTGGTCACATCATAGAACCATGCACGATGCAGAGTCTGGCAGCAGAGGCATCGTTGGTGCAAATGATCGCACCTAAAGTTAAGCGCGATTCCTGGGCGTAAGCGCTATTCTTCCTAACTTTAAGTTGAGCTTATAGAATAGTGCTTTTTTGGCACTGTATGTTGTGATAAAGTCACATCCAGGATAGTTGGGTTAAGGCAGCTTCAGTCTGAACTACAAGCCCCAGAAGACATTGCAGGCAAGGAACCAGGGGGTGAAATGGAAAACCCGGACTGGACTCCTAGCTGCAATAAGGGAGGACATGGGTGTAAGCTAGGAGGAGGTGTAGATTGGCTGCCACTAGGGGGGAAGAGAGATTGGAAACCCTGTGTGCAGGAGCTCCTCATTAATCTAATGCTTAACTCAGCTGGTATGGGTGTGTAGAGAAGCTAAGGAAAGGAGAATGGTTGGTTGTGAGAGCAGAAGCCAGGGATTGATTAGGCAGGTGGGAATGAATCTCAGGAGTTCAGTTCAGGAGAGAGAAGCAGAATGAGAGAGGCAGTTGCAGGCTGAAAACCCTTGGGCAGGGAGGTCCCTAATGTATTTGCAGGCTGAAAACCCTTTGGCAGGGAGGTCCCTAAAGTACTGAAGCAGGCTGAGATTCCTTGGGTGAGAGGAAGTCCCAAAAGTATTGAATTTACTGTGAAGCGGATGCAGGGGAAACCCTTGGGTAGAAGGAGTCCCTGAAATATTGAACTCTCCTGAAGGTAAAGAGGATAGAAGGTAGAAACTGCTGCTTGGTGACTGAACTGTGATGATGATCTGAAAGAACTGTTTGTCTTGGGAATTGAATTACTGTTTATTGTGCACTGGATAAAGAGCCCAGACTGGAGCCTGTAAGCCTGTATTGAATCCTGGTATGTGCTATGCTGCTGTTGGAACTGCGTACTAGAAACCTGCATGGAATAAAAGTCCTTAAGATTGAAGTTACTGGTGGACATCTATTTCTTCATTGGACCGGGAGCCTGTGGCTGGAGGAGATTGTTCTATCCTTGGCTGCACCAGAGAGGTACCTGGTTACAATGTAGAATTTAGCCCATAATGCCCATCTTTAAGACCTTGTGAAAGGAGGATAACAAATAGGATGCTGTGATATGTACAAATTATATTATAATAGGGCAAAATTAATTGGTGGATGGGTGGCACCATATGTTAAAGATGGCATAGAGTCAATCAGGGAACAGGCCCAGAGGAAACAAAATGCACTGTGGAATCCTTATGGGTAGAAATTCCATATGTAAGTGGAGGAGTTTATTATTGCCAGTCTGGCCAGGATGAGGAAACATTAGTGCCTGAGTACTTACTGAAACCTGTTAAGTAGGCAGAAAGGGCACTTGCGCTAACCATGTACTAATCGCTTGGCATGCGGCAATGTAGCTACGCTAACTGATTAGTGCTCGATACACCTACTCTCTGCCCCCCAAACATACCCCAATGCTAAAAAATATAAAGCATTTTTTAGCACCGGGGATGTGTGCATAGATGCCTGAATTATACTACAGGGTGCTTGAGCGCGCCCCGCACTAGTGCATTTTGGCGAGCAGGAAGTATGTGATAGAGCTTACCACTGCCTAGGAAATTTTAATTTAATTTAATACAAGAAGCATCAGATATATGTATGAGATTCTTGAACTTCTTTGACTGTATTATGTATAAATAACATTCAAAATTTTGCTGCAAAGCACATCTATTCCTGTTCTGGATTCTCTAAAGATTCTAAGAGTTACTCTTGATTCTAAATTAACTTTTGCCTCTCACATCTCAACAATGGTTTCCAGAAGTTTTTTTTGTCTCCAACAGATTCAGTCTCTCCATCCTTTCCTGGAACCCCCTGCTCTTTGATACTTATTCACGCTCTAGTTCTGTCTAATATTGACTACTGTAACTCGTTTAATGGTTTGCCTCAAAAAGAAACTAGGCATTTGCAGCTTGTACAGAATGCAGCTATAAAACTGATTGCAGGGGAAACAAAATTTGACCATGTCACTCCACTGTTAGGAACACTGGCTACCCATAGGTATGCATGTACACTGTTCATAAGACCCTTAAGCTTGGTCAGTCCCCTCTTCTTGCTTGGTAACTTCAGCCATACTCTCCCTCTCGATCGCTTCGCTCTCAACACCAAGACTTCCTTACAGGAAGTCCCCTTACTTACTCTTCTTAAAACAATGTTTTCTGTTGCTGGACTCTCCCTTTGGAATGCACTTCCCCTAAATATGCGCCAACTCTGTTCACATTTGAAGTTTAAGACGTCCATCTCAAAAACGTCCAAATCCAAGCCATTTGGTCATAGGAGGAGCCAGCATTCATAGTGCACTGGTCCCCCTCACATGCCAGGACACCAACCAGGCACCCTAGGGGGCACTGCAGTGGACTTCAGAAATTGCTCTCAGGTCCATAGCTCCCTTACCTTGGGTGCTGAGCCCCCAACCCCCCCAAAACCCACTCCCCACTACTGTACACCACTACCATAGCCCTTAGGGATGAAGGGGGGCACCTAAATGTGGGTACAGTGGGTTTCTGGTAGATTTTAGAGGGCTCCCATTTACCACCACAAGTGTAACAGGTAGGGGGGATGGGCCTGGGTCCGCTTGTCTGAAGTACACTGCACCCACTACAACTGCTCCAGGGACCTGTATACTGCTGCGATGGGCCTGAGTATGGCATGTGAGGCTGGCAAAAAAGCATTTTTAACCTTTTTTATGGTGGGAGGGGGTTAGTGACCACTGGGGGAGTAAGGGGAGGTGATCCCCGATTCCCTCCGGTGGTCATCTGGTCAGTTCGGGCACCTTTTTGAGGCTTGGTCATGAAAAAAAATGGACCAAGTAAAGTCATCCAAGTGCTCATCAGGGACGCCCTTCTTTTTTCCATTATCGGCCGAGGACGCCCATCACCTAATCATGCCCCAGTCCTGCCTTTGCTACCCTGCCGATACATTCCCGTGAACTTTGGTCGTCACCGCGACAGAAAGCAGTTGAGGGTGCCCAAAACTTGGCTTTCGATTATGCCGATTTGGATGACCTTGCGAGAAGGACACCCATATCCAGATTTGTGTCGAAAGATGGGCGTCCTTCTCTTTCGAAAATGCCCCTGACTGTGTCACGATCAATGGACTTCATATGATCATGAATTCTTATATTAGATACACTTTACCCATTTATAAGAATGAGGTATAGTATCACTCTTTCCTTTGTAGTTTCTGTTAGTGACATACATTAATTAGAATGCCTAAAAATTTTAAATGCATGGAAAAATTATTTAATGTATATTAACTTTATTAATGTGCATACAATCAATGTGCATGCATTGAAAAGTACTATGGTGCATTTTATAATTTTTATTACATTGGATGTATGAACTAAACTTATTTTTTTTAATCAGGAAATTTTCAAAAAATTCTGAAAATTAATTGATACTGTGTTGTCTGTGTACAACTGTAGTTAACTGTAGTTTCTGTTACTGGTTACCTATGAAGAGCAGTAAAAGGAAGTCTATAATCTTGCTGATTCTAATAGTTTTTGCAGCTTCAATCCAACTTTCATATAAAACACCTCTTTCACATGGAAAAGTATACAAAAAAGGAAGCAAACCCAGACGAGTTAAAAAAAAAAAAGAGTTTGCTAATATCTGCCATACCCAAATAGTGTCAAACTGCCAAGGAAAATATACTCAAGCCCCAAGAAGCCTCAAAACCCCCAGGGCCCAGCACACTATTTCCAGGTGCTTTATTGGGGCACCAATAATATCAATGGGTTCAGGGGCAAGTTTACATGCACTTAACTAAGAGGGTCTTTTACTAAAGCTTAATTCAAGTTTTCTGAAGCAGGGCCCATAGGAATAAAATGGGCCTTGCTGCAGATAACTTGAGTTAAGCTTTAGTAAAAGACCCCCTAAGTGCAATCATGGAGGAGAAAAAAAGACAGAGTGGTAAAAAAACCCTGCTTCTTCACAATAATTCACTTCACAAGAGCAGTAATGTGGTATAGTGAGAATATGTGGTGAGTTCCAAAATCTAAACAGGAAAACTGCTCTGAGCAAAAATTCCTTAAAGAAGATATTACTATTTAGCTCAAAGATACTGTTGTGCTCCCTTGAGAACTTCAGGGTCCCGTCAGTCTAAACTCACTTTCTCCAGTATTAATGGAGAAAAAGCTAGCATTCAACACTCCACTGTCTTTTCAGATCAGGTCAGTATACCAGACCTCAACCAGAACCACATTTCACCAGAGGCTGTTTCAGGAGGTGGAGCTCAGCAATCTAGTGACAGCATTAAGATGGCACCCGGAAACTGAAAGGATTCCAAGCCACACAAACAGGCCAATTACAGCACACCAGTAAATGAAAGGGAAAGTTTTCAGAAAAAATCCCCCATAAAACCATTCCTATCTATCACCCATTCAACCTATGTGCTTCCACAGTCATTATCTTAAAATTCCAATGCTGTTCCCATTGTCTCAACCACTTCCTAATGTCACCCCCAGACACCCACAACTACTCCCATACCATACAACACAGATGCTGAAACTTGTGCTGATATTGCAAACAGTGTTGCACCAGGGGCTCCTCAACTCTCCCCTTACTAACACAATAGCAATGTTCAATCATTCTGGTCTTGAAAACATGAGAGGCCTGCCCAATAAAACGTAAACCACAAAGACATGTGGAGGAGCATTTTTGATCTGATGTCTAAATGCAATTTTGGATATTTTGCTGAAAAGACATCTATCTTTTTGTTTCAAAAATGGCCACTTCCTAGACATTTTGTGCTAAGTGCATTTTACTTTTGTGACCATTTTTGAAAAAAAAAAAAAATCCAAGGGAAAAATGCACTAAAACAAGGCATTGGGGCATATGGGGGGGGGGGGGGGGCAGCATTCTTAGTAGGCTGGCCATACAGACATCCTAGCAGAGCAGTGGGGCACCCAAGGGAGTGCTGCAGTGGACTTTACATAAAAGATCCCAGTTACACATCTAACTGTTACCCTCTTATATTGCATGGAGAGCTCTCCAAAACCCACCAAAACCTATTTACCCAACTGTACACCACTATAATAGCCATTATGCTTGCAGGTGTCACCTATATATGGGTACATTACGTTTTGGTGGGTTTTGGAGGGCTCACTCTTTCTACCAAAAGTGTAACAATTAGAGTGTGATATGGGTCTGGGTCCCCTTCTCTATAGTGCACTGCACCAACCACTAGGCTTGCTGCTCTAACAGGAGTGACCATAACATCTGAAGCTTTCATAGGGGCTGGTATATACTGTTTCTTTCACTTCTTTGGGGGGGGGGGGGCAGGGTCAGTGACCACTATGTGAGTCATCTGGTCATTTAGGGCACCTTTTTATGATTGAAACAGGTCCAGACCAAAACATCCAACTTTTATTCCAGGACAGCTTTATTCTATTATGGCAAAAAAAGAAGTCCAAGTTGTGGGAAAGCCCAAATCTCACCCCAACACGCTGCTAATACGCCCCCAACATGCCCCTTTGTGATTTGGATGCACTACAGATGAACTGCATAGAAAAACATCTTTAAAATGAGTTGGACGTTTTTGCAAGAAAAACATCCGTCTGCTGCTTTGTGACACTTTTTGGACGTTTTCTGGTTTGAAAATGAGCCCCTTAATAATATAGGGGGGTGAAACTAGATAATTTCATTTCTCATCCTGCATGTTCATTTCTAAATACTGTTCCTTCAAAAGATAAAAGACCTCCCCATTTCACTGAATATTTTTCTGTTGGCAGTGATGTGCTACTCCTAGAATATTATGCTGGAGGTCTGTGGATCACACCTTTCATTCTCCTGTCTAACATAAGTTCCATTCTCCTTTCTAACATAACTTATAGTGCTCCCTTCTAATTCCATACTCTTGCATGCTAATCTGCCTCTGTCAGTAGACCCTGTAGGATGTTATTACTCATCCCTAGCCTTTCACAGATATTGTTCTGCCTTTTGTCTTCCCTTCAAGTATCCTTCCTGTTTTCAAATGACCTTGTGGTGTTTCCTTCTGTATGTGTTTCTCTACTTAGCTCATCCAATAGTATAGATACCTATTATTCTCTTTTGGGAGTCCTCAGGCATGAATACATTTACCCTGTGTTGGACACATACATTTCTGAACTAGAGCACTGCTTCAACCAGGCAGCAATCATTATTTCCTATGGGTGTGATTCTGACATTCTTAACTGTATTACACTTTGGGAAAATAGGCTGGCTGCAAGAAATGTCTTCATCGATTCATTAACACAACATCTTTCCTCCATTTCTAAACATTAGCTTAATTGTCCCATAAAAAAACCTTGCATTTAAAGGCTCAGTGCATGTTTCCTACCATGGGTTCCTGTGCTAATCTTTGAAGAACTATGTAGCAATATCCTATATGAATCTAGGGGCCCTGTTTACAAAGCTGTGCTGTAGGCGCACTAACGTTTTAGCATGCACTAATGCTAGAGACACCCATAGGAATATATGGGTGTCGCCAGCATTAGCATGTGCTAATTTACATAGAATTATTTAGAAATACTTTTAAAACAAATAGGAGGAAATATTTTTTCACTTAAGCTCAGAAATCTTTGCTGGAGGGTGTAGTAACAGCAGTTAGCATATCTGGGTTTAAAAAAGGTTAGGACAAGTTCCTGGAAGAAAAGTCCATAGTCTTCTGTTGAGACAGACTTTGGGAAGCTACTGCTTGCCTGGGATTGGTGGCATGTAATGTTGCTGCTATTTGGGATTTTGCCAGGTACTTGTGACCTGGCTTTGGCCGCTGTTGGAAACTGGGCTAGATGGGCCATTGGTCTGATCCAGTATGGCTATTCTTATCTCTCATGCTAATCTTACCTTTGCATTCACATCTTTAGTCTTTTATTTTCTATTGTATTTACACTTGCACTCTATATACTGTGGGGGTAATTTATAAACTCAGAGGATGCTTGCAAGCCTATGAGTTTCATACATTTACAGCCCTGAATTGGCCATGGGTACATTAATACCCATTGAGTTTGTTTAGCTGTGAGTGACCCATGGAAAATTCAAAACAAAAACTCTGTGCACTGTTAGCTGACGTTTACCTTCTACTGGCCTCCTAGCCATGCCCCTTTTCAGTACTGGTGTTCTCAATTTGACCTGAGTAACATTTTCAAAATCTCCTCTACTCCTCCAAAGAGGAGGACCAGCAAAAGGCAGAAGTAGTAAGGAGATAGATTTCAGACAGCATTACAAAATATGAAATGATAGAAACCCATTCATGGAGGAGGAGGTCTTTGACGTGATTGCTAGGAATATGCATTCATTTTTGGATAAATGTGAAAATGTAGTGAATGAGTACATTTTTGTTTCAGATCATCATTTATTTCATTTGTTTTTTAATAAAGGCACAACCATGAGTACAGACACTGTGGAGTCACTCTGACAGGGAGAGAATAGTATGGGAGCAAACCAGAAACATGAGGCACTTCATTCAACTATGATGAAACTATTTCACAAGCAGCCCAACAAGCCTATCCTTTCTTAACATTCAAATCCTACTGGTGATATCAACAGCTGAGCAAGAAGAGACAGTGCAGGCCAGATGTCACTTCTCTCAGGCTTTCAGAGAGAAAAGAGATTCTGTGCTTGATCCAGTGTCAAAAAATAAAACAAAATCATTCAAAGAGCACACAGTTCTGTAACAAAAACAAATTTGTGTCTGGAGCACAGAACAGTAAAGACAGTTCTATGAGACACTCCTAAAGTAAGGTGCCGATTGGGCACCAAAGTTTATAGAAAAGAGGTAAAGATTGGCACCGTTAATTGGCACATGCATGCTTGCTGCTATTATATAAACTTGGCAGGCAACTCACATAGTGCATAGTGGACAGAGCATGGGCATGTTTTGAACATGTCACCATATGACACATACAACATGTAGAGTACTATCAGTTGCATGAGCTGGATTGTGTACTTAGACTCACCAACTTACACCAGTCATTGACGTGGCATAAGTGGTTGCACCAAAGTTTCAGTGCACCAAAGTGGCTTTTCTCTTCTATAAGTAGTTATGCACGCCCTAAGGCCATTATAGAATTGGTGCTAAGTGTGCCCCTTTGTGCAGAAATGATTGAAAAATTGGAAAACACACACAATTCTATAAAGTGGCTAGTATACACCAAGGGACCAATATTTAAAAGAATGTAATCAGGCAGGAGAGGCTTTTCCTCTCAGGCCTTTTAGCAAGGTTAATTGAAGTATTCATAAGTTCAGCACCTTTGTTTTGTCCTCCCCCTAAATTTTCCCTCATGTTATTGTATCCATTTCTTCTGTTCTTCCCTTCTGTCTAATGTGTTCAATTCTGGCCACTGCCCCTCAAAAAAAGATATAGCGGAATTAGAAAAGGTACAGAAAAGGGTGACAAAAATGATAAAGGGGATGGGACGACTCTCCTATGAGGAATGGCTAAAGCGGCTAGTGCTTGTTATGTTATCGTATTGTCAGTGCATTTTGTCTAGCAAAAAAGGTGCCGGTATTCAAATGCCAGGCCACCCTTCAGGGATGGAGTGATCATTGAGGGACGCACTCCACAAGAGCCAGACCCCTGCAACCAGACACAGAATCTATGACAAGGCAGAATTTGTATGTAGAACCTGAGCTCTTTCACATAGGTGCCCCGTATAAGAGGCTTGGGGAGGCTAAGCCTCCCCAGCCCAACCGACCGTGAAGTTTTTCTCCTGCTGCCTCCACCCCGCGAGGTGCACGCTTCCCCGCTCCCCAGCCACATCCTCGATCATCTCTCCCATCTGCCCTCGCACCCCGATAGGCAGCCCTCGTTTCCTTCCTGCCCCGCCCCCTGCTGTACCTTTAAATATCATATTTTTCCTGGAGTCGCGGGCAGCGCCGGCATTGAAGGCATCAGCAGGCTCATCTCGGCTCCAGCAGCCTTCCCTCGCAAGTTGCATGATGGCTCCGCCCTCGCAGAAACAGGAATACGTCAGAAGAGGGAGGAGCCATCATGCGACTTGCGAGGGAAGGCTGCTGGAGCCGAGATGAGCCTGCTCGACTCCAGGAAAAATATAATATTTAAAGGTACGGCGGGGGGGGGGGGGGCAGGAAGGAAACGAGGGCTGCCTATCGGGGAGCGAGGGCAGACGGGAGAGATGATTGAGGACCTGGACATGGGTGGTTGGAGGGGAGAGGAGAGGAGGATTGCTGCACATGGTGGATGAAGGGGAGAGGAGAGGGCAGGGGAGAGGAGGGTTGCTGGACATGGGTGGATGGAGGGGAGGGCAGGGGGGAGAGGAGGGTTGCTGGACATGGAGGGGGCGGGAGGAGTGAGGAAGGAGATGAGATGAGGGAAAAGGAAGAGAGTAGAAAAACTGCACATGGATGAAGAAAATAGGCAAAAGCTGGATCCACTGGACAGTCAAGTCTGCGGAGGACCCAGCTTTTACTTACGTATATAGGACAAGAAATGAAGAAGAAAGGCGGAAAGTAAACAAATAAATGGAAAGGAAGGCCTGGAAACGGAGTTAAGAGGACAGATAGCAGCAGAATCGGATACTGGGCCAGCACAATCAGAAAAACAAAGTCACCAGACAACAAAGGTAGAAAAGATAATTTTATTTTCATTATAGTGTTTGGAATATGTCCACTTTGAGAATTAGGTGTTCAACATTAAAAGTTTATATTTATTTACTTATTTATGACATTTTATCCCACATTAAACATGAATTAGGATGTTTTGTGGCTCTACATGAGAATTGTGATATTATGATCCCTTGTTTCAATATTGTTGACGGTCTGCATTTTCTGTATGGGTGGTATATTGGTGTATTAGGTTCTGCCCAGTGTAATATTTATGGTACAGTAAGGTTCTGAGTATGTTTTTGCACAAAGTTGTGCATAGTGTTTTGCAGTTGAGCGATTGTGGTTAGTATATGCTTTGAGCAACCACTTTATTCTTTGACATATGATACATAGCTAATATCTAAATTTAATAAAAGGTATTAATTGTGACTTATTTTTATTTATTTTTTTCTGTGTGTGATCAGACAATTATGGATTTAAGCTCCACCCCTAACCCCGCCCCCTTTAGCCTCCCCATACAATTGGGCCACCGACCGCCTATGCTGTTTCATTAAAATATGAGAACCATGGGTCAATTTTAGCAGATGGTAGAAAAGGTGCCGGTACTCAGTACCCCCAAGTACCCCCTCAAAAAAAGCCCTGCGTATTGTAGACTATTCAATAAACAGCTAAAGATGATTTTGACACAAAATGATTTTCGCATGGCCCTTCAGGCCCTAGTTTTGGCAAGATTAGATTACTGCAATTCTTTGTTAACAGGTTTTACCTTCTTCTGTTTTTAAAACTCTTCAAGCAATCCAGAATTTTGCTGCATGAATGTTAACAGGTCTGTCTTATTATGAACATATTATTCCTGTACTGATTTCTTTACATTGGCTTATGCTTTGTCCGATTTATAAAGTTTTTTCAGGCAACGTACCTTATTTCACAGCATTCCTCAGACATAATAAGAGATAAAACCTTTCTTGGTTTCAAAATTAGAATTTTTCTAGATGTTTCTCATGATAACTAGAAATGCCAAAAGCAATTTTTGCTTCTTAGACCAGGGGTACTTCAGATTGGAGCTACTTTTATCCTATCTGTGCAAGTGTGTCATTAGATAATGTTTTCTTTGATCTGTATCACCTTTTCACTTTCTTGGCAACTGATCATCCTCCAGTAGAATCCCAGGCAATTATGGCTGGATTTCCTAGGAATGTGTAGCGCATCTAGTTTAGTTATGAACTCTATTGTGTTCAATTCTGGTCGCCGCATCTCAAAAAAGATATAGTGGAATTAGAAAAGGTGCAGAGAAGGGCAACGAAAATGATGAAGGGGATGGCACGACTTCCCTATGAGGAAAGGCTAAAGCGGCTAGGGCTCTTCAGCTTGGAGAAAAGGCAGCTGAGGGGAGATATGATAGAGGTCTATAAAATAATGAGTGGAGTTGAACGGGTAGATGTGAAGCGACTGTTTACGCTTTCCAAAAATACTAGGACTAGGGGACATGCGATGAAGCTACAATGTAGTAAATTTAAAACTAATTGTAGAAAATATTTCTTCACTCAACGTATAATTAAACTCTGGAATTCATTGCCAGAGAATGTGTTAAAGGCGGTTAGCTTAGCGGAGTTTAAAAAATGTTTGGACGGCTTCCTAAAGGAAAAGTCCATAGACCGTTATTAAATGGACTTGGGGAAAATCCACTATTTCTGGGATAAGCAGTATAAAATGTTTTGTACTTTTTTGGGACCTTGCCAGGTATTTGTGACCTGGATTGGCCACTGTTGGAAACAGGATGCTGGGCTTGATGGACCTTTGGTCTTTCCCAGTATGGCAATACTTATGTACTTATGCTTGTTTTTTATTTAAAATTGTAGATGGAGCTATTCCAGATTATATGTTGGATATTTTCAGTTCACATCTTTGTCTAGATCTCAAAGAACTATAAACAATTTTCTTTTTAGCTTTCCTTCTGCCAAAGGTTGTAAGAGATTGAAAATTCATGAATTATTGTTGGTTTATCAAGCCCCTAAATTTTGGCATGAATTATTGTTGGTTTATCAAGCCCCTAAATTTTGGCAAGAATTCTCATTATGTTTTTCTCAATCTGACTTTTATGTTTTATTTAGGAAAAATCTTAAAACTTTCCTTTTCCAGAAGTTTGTTCTGTCTAAATAATTAGTGCTATTATTTGCTATCTAATTTATGTTGTAATTCCTGGGAGATTGTCTTGGTTTCTTAATGAATATTGTAAACTGCTTAGAACTTTTGTGGTTATAGCAGTATATAAATACCATTGTTATGATACGTTATGCTAAATTTGCCTGCTCCATAGACTTCAGTGGAAACAAAGGCAACAAATGATTCAGTATTTGAAGATGAACCAAATGGATTGGGAAACCAAATATGATTTAAACTGAAATATTTTGGTAATGTGGTAATGTGAATGAGGGCAGACCCAGAGTCCAAGTAAGATAGAACCGCACAGTGGTTGCAGACAATGAAAAATAACATTTGTTAAAGCTGTAGGTCAGTGTCCTGTTCCATTCACAGGTAGGAGAAACAAAACCAATATAAAACTAGTCCGTACTGTAACCAAGTCCTTGTTCATTACTGTCTCTCATCACAGTAGCATTGTTTACTTGTCCCTGGCCTGGTTCCTTAAGTACTTAGGTCAAAATACAAAAACTGCAAGGTTCCAAGTGAGGCTTGGCCTACCTGACTGTAGCAGTGGCACTTCACACACAGCTGGTGGAAGCATATGCCCTAAGGCATTGATACTTCCTTCTGAGCCTCCTTAACCTGACTATGCCTCTATCATTTATACTTCCTAGTTTCTGCTCTTCAGTGACACTTCCCCCTTGGGCAGGATTATGGATCTTAACATGGTTCTGGCACTGTAAGAGACTATGTTTAAGGGGAAGGCAGTGTCCAATAGATTCTTTCACAGGCTTGAACATCACTAGTGTTTATACAAATTAATCTGATAGCATATATTCAATAATATTAAAATACTCACGCATGTACTGACTAAACCCTTCATGACTGTTCAACTTGTTGTTAAAGATGAGGGACTAGAGGAAAGCAGGTATAGTACACAGTCTAAATTATGAGATTTAGCTGAATGGGCCTTGAACCTTTGCTTAAATTCTTCTTTCTGTGTGCTTATCTAACATGTAGGTTCTGTGTTTTTATCTAATAATCTTTGAAACTTGTATAGATTTTTATCTTGTTTTATTTTCCTCCAAATAGGAATAAAACAAAGGCCTGTAGTTTCTAAGCAAATCTTGGGATTATATTAAACAAATCTGATGCATCATATTGAATGTTTACTCTAGAGATTTCAAACTAATTTGGACTGATTGCAAGCATATACTTATGAAACGATATCTTGTGTAATAACTAATGTGGTCGCAGCTGAGAATGTTTCTCAAAATTAGAATAAGCTTTTCCTCAAGTGGATTTTTCTTCATTCATTTCTAATTTTGACAGGTTTATTACATAGAAATTTCTGAAATTAAAAAAATCTTGAGCTGCAAAGGAAGTCTTGCTCAGTGATTTGTTGGAATGATATCATTGAACAATGTGCTCAGAAGCTGAGCTTTTCTATTTGCATGCAAGCATAAAGTTTGCTAATAAGCAAGAGATTCAATTTGTTATTGCTGTTCATAAAATTTTGAAAGGTTCAATTACATCTCCAAAACATTGGCTATAAATAAGCAATGTGATGTCCCAAAATCAAGTGACGAATATAGTGATTTCGGATCAGAAAAACATCTTTTTGTTTTGAAAATGGCCATTTGCTAGATGTTTTTGTGCTTAGTGCATCCATCTTTTTGGAAACATTTAAAAGAAAAAAGTCCACAAAAATGAACCACTGGGATGTATGAAGGGAAAACATTCTTAGTAGAATGGCCACACAGAGGGCACTGCAGTGGACTTCACATAAAAGGTCTCAGGTACACATCTAACTGTCACCCTAGGTCACAAGAACCAGGAATTGTTCTAGATCTTCTTGAACTTATCTAAACTTACATCTTCCCAACTGTAAAGGAATCAAGTACAAAACATATTATGCATCCAATTTCTCCGTTATGGGCAGCCAACTCTGGAATGCCTTACCAAGATCTATTCGAACAGTCAATGACCATTTACCCTTCTGGAAGTTGCTAAAAACTTACCTCTTCAAGCAAGCCTATACAAATGACTTGACTTAAACTGGAGTCCATGTGCACTACCCGGATTTGACTATATGACAGAACCTGAAATATGCTTCCCCATTTATTCTTCATGAATTATCCCTCTTCCAACCATCATTATACATTCTTTCTTAATTAACAACACACTTCACAATATACACCCTCTTCCCACTCCATACCTCTACCACCTTCCCCCCTTCCCCATTTTATTTATCCACTTTATTGTCCACCTCTTTATTCTCTATATTACAGCTGTTATCCTTTTTTATGTTTTCTTGTAAACCTGTTTTATTATGTAAGCCGCATTGAACCTGCTGAGTGGGAAAGTGTGGGGTATAACTGTTACAAATAAATATTGTATGGGAAGACTTCCAAAACCCTATTATACCCAATTTTACACCACTACAATAGCCCTTATGTCTGTAGTGTCACCTATATGTGGGTACAGTAGGTTTTTATGGGTTTTATATTACTCACACTTTCTACCACAAGTGTAACAGAGTTGAATATGGGCCTGGTTCTCATTCTCTACAGTGCACCAATCACTAGGCTACTCCAGGGACTTGTTTGCTGCTCTAATAGGACTGACCATAACATCTGATTCTGTCATAGAGGCTGATATGTACTGTTTCTTTCATATTTTTAGGGGGTAAGAGGGGGTCAGTGACCACTTGGAGAGCAAGAGGGTCATGTCTTAATCCCTCCACTGGTCATCTGGTCATTTAGGGCTAGACCAAAATGCCTAACTTTTAGTCCTGGACGTTTTACATGTCCCCTTGTGATTTGGATGCACTGCAGATGAACTGCATAGAAAAATGACTTAAAAATTGGTTTCAAAAATAGCAATTTGGATGTTTTGGCAAAAAAGAACTGTATATCTGCCACTTTATGCTGCTTTTTGGATGTTTTTCTGTTTCAAAAATGAGCCACTTAATTTCTATCTCTCCCTACTAGTTCTGGGGCACAGTCAGTAGAAGCCTGCCTGGCACCTGTCCTACTTTTCAACTACTGGAGCTTCCATCGAAGCCCACTCTAGTCTTCATCCTTATCTGTCTTTGCCATTTATGGGACCCAGACCATAGAAGTCCATCCTGCATTGGTCCTAACTAACCTCTGAAGCTGCCATTAAAGCTCACTTTGGTTATGAGGTCATTTAAGTTTTGCTGTAATTAGATTCTATTCTTTTTCTACATACAAAGCATCTGTGTTTATCCCAACCATTCTTGAATTCTGTCACAGTTCTTGGTTGAATATTATTACTTCCATTAACGCAAACTGGCTAACTCTGGCCATCTTTTGCAAAATGATAGAATCTGCTTATTGATTATCCCTGTTTCATTTCCCTCAATGTAAACTATGTCTCTTCTTGGCACAATCTATAATTTCTCTCTTTTGGCAAAGGTTCCTAGGTGTCACTTTAAATTATTTCACTGTCATTTTCTCTTCTAAAGTGCTAAAATACCAGTTGCTGTTTTGTGAACTCCTACAGCTACAGGAGTTGTTAAAAGATCTGTGGAATAATTGCTGTTGACACTATTGTTAAAAGATCTGCGGAGTGATTTCTGCATAGTCACCAATTTCATTAACCATTGCCAAGCAGGTGAATTTACCTGGACCACTTTACTCATAGAAAAGGAATTAATATTGCTTTTTCTGATGCCATGGCAATGGCTTGTGAATATATGGGCTCTGCAGAGATTAGATGTTTGGTGATCCATTTAGGTAATTTTATGCAGATCATGTACTGTAGCAATTTGAGGATTGCTTTTCTGCAGTAGTAGCTTAATATACCCCAAGAGAAACATTCATATTCTGATCTGCCGCATGAAAGGACACTCTTAAATCCTTCAAATTGCTTCTTTATGTTGCTTCTTAAAATTAAAGCTGTGCTATATTCAGAAATAATGATGAGTAAATTAAGAAAACAAAGAAAAAGACCTCACTATCCTCAAAAGTTTTATAGGCATTTAAGTAGACAAATACTGGGAACTGTTCATCGTTTGCCTTTTTCCATTTTGTGGTTAAAAAAGACATTCTGTTTAATTTTATTTCTGTCATTCAGAAAGCTGTTCACAAAAATAAGAGTGACTGCCGTGGAGGGGCATAATCGAACGGGGCGCCCAAGTTTTCCTGAGGGCGTCCTCACAGGACATTCCCGTGAAGGGGTGGGGAAACCTGTATTATCGAAACAAGATGGGTGCCCATCTTTCGTTTCGATAATACAGTCGGGGACGCCCAAATCTCAACATTTAGGTCGACCTTAGAGATGGCGATAATGGAAAATGAGGAGGCCCATCTCAAAAATGACCAAATCCAACTCATTTGGTCATGGGAGGAGCTAGCATTCGTAGTGCACCAGTCCCCAAGACGTGCCAGGACACCAACTGGGCACCCTAGGGGGCACTGCAGTGGACTAACTGATGCACTAACTGAACGGAAAAAGCCTATCCCTTACCGATCCCTTAGTGATTTGGAAAGGAATGGGCATGCATGAAGAAACTCGCATACAAATGAGCTGCTCGCTGTTAGCTCATTTGCACCCAATTTCCTTCCTAAGGAGGGGAAGCCAGTGCAGAGCAGCCAAGCATTATGAGTGGCTGCTCTGCGCATGCCAAAGACGGCTTCATACACGCAGACAAACTGCGTGTATAATAGCTGTCTACAACCTTAAAAAAAACAGAAGTCCAGGTGCTTGTCAGAGATGTCTTTTTTTTTGAGAATGGGTGAAGGACGTCCAGGTATTACCTTGAGCTATGCCTCTGTCCTTGCGACGGGCAGTTGAGGATGTCCAAAATGTGGTTGTTTCTGTGAGAAGGACATCCATGCCTTTGCTATGCCTCTGACACCCCTTTTATTTATTTAGATTTTGGATCACAAGTAGCAGCAGTAGGATTTGAACCAGCTACCTCTGGATTGCAAAACCAGTGCTCTAACCACTAGGCCACTCCTCCACTCCACTCTACCCTACTCTCTTGAAATTTCTTATTGTGCATTTTGAACTCCCAGTTTCTGGACGTTTGACTGAGACAAGAAATCACTATGTAAAATGTTTTGTTCTATGAAGTATTTTTCCTTTCTGATCAGTCTTTCCTGTTACAAGATTGATATGCTTGTATAACTAAAATTGAATAAATAAAAAAAAAGAAATTTGGCCGTCCCTGTAGGGGGGGCAGTTCAGGACATCCAAAATGTTTGAAAGAAGGATGTCCATGCCTTCGCTATGCCTCTGCTGACACACACACACACACACACACACACACACACACACACACACTTGTAAAGTTGTTGTTTCAGGGTGGGAGGGGGTTAGTCACCACTGGGGGAGTCAGGGGAGGTCATCCCTGATTCCCTCCGGTGGTCAGTTCGGGCACCTTTTTGAGGCTTGTTCATAAGAAAAAAAATGGACCAAGTAAAGTCGGCCAAGTGCTCATCAGGGACACCCTTCTTTTTTTCCATTATCGCTCGAGGACGCCCATCTGTTAGGCATGCCCCAGTCCCGCCTTCGCTACGTCTCCAACATGCCCCCGGGAACTTTGGTTGTCCCCGCAACGGGAAGCAGTTGGGGACGCCCAAAATCAGCTTTCGATTATGCCGATTTGGGCGACCCTGAGAGAAGGATGCTCATCTCCTGATTTGTATCGAAAGATGGGTGCCCTTCTCTTTCAAAAATAAGCCTGATAGTCACCTCTAGATTGATATTGAAAAGCATTTGCACTCAGCCCTACTGTAACGTCAACAGTGGAGCTGAGCATATAGGTCAAGGTTTCTCAAACCTATCCTGGGGAGCCCACAGTCAGCTATAGTCATGTCAAGATATCCACAATTAATATGCATGAAATCCATTTGCATGCATTGGAGACTCAGTAAATGCAAACTGATCTCATGCATATTTTTGGTGGGCGTCCTGAAAACCCCACTGGCTGTGGCTTCCACAAGACAGGTTTGGGAAACCCTGACATAAGTGATCTTTATTATTTAAAATATGGATCACTTGAAGTGCTAATTTTAGATGTATAAGTTAGTGTGTTCCTGGGGCAGCATCACTTATAAGTGGTAATATTCAGTTGATAATGGAGCAATCCTATAACACAGGTGCTAACATTACCCATGTAAATGTTTAGAATAGTGGCATATTCAGCATGTAACTCAAACTTATGTATATACTCCCGGATTCTATATAGTGCACCTAGAGATCTGTGCCAAAATCCAGGCGTATTCTATAACGATGCATGTAACTTAATAGGATTAACAAGCTAAATAGCACTGATAACAGCACTTGACGAGCAATAATGGGCACTAATTGCCAATAATTGGAATTTATGCAACAACTCGCCAAGTGTATTCTCTAACACAGTGCACCTAATTACTAATGTATGCAGGCAAGAAAGGGCGTGGTTATAGGTGGGGAAATGGCCGTTTCATGGGCATTCGAAAATTTATCTGCGTAGTTATAGAATATGGCCCGGTGTGCGCAACTTAAAAACGATTTACGAACTAACCAACTTCCGCAAACTACTGAAGACCCATCTCTTTAATAAGGCATACCACAAAGATCAATAACTGTGAAGATACACCACTCCTCCACATATATTCAGAACTGTCTTATAATATTTGCTTGTTATATTATTATCATGTTCTATCATTATCATGTTACCCATGATTCTTCTGTAACACTAAATGTCTATTTTCTAAGATATCTTCACCATTCATGATGTATTGTAAGCCACATTGAGCCTGCAAAAAGGTGGGAAAATGTGGGATACAAATGCAATAAATAAATAAATAAATCTGCATGCTGGGATTTATACCACGTTTTCGTTGGTGTAAATGGAGGCGTGTAGTTTTAGGTGCTGGGATATCAACTTAAGCATAATCTACATAGTGCGCCTAAATCTAGGCATTGCTTACAAAATATGCTTAGTCGGCAATGTTTTTCATGCTGAGTTTTTAGGCACCATATATAGAATCTTCCCCATAACTTATAGAATACTGTAATTTATGTATATTACTGGTAACAGGCATAGGCGGTCGGTGGTCCAACTGTTTGGGGAGGCTAAAGGGGGTGGGGTTGGGGGCGGGGTTGGGGCAGAACTTAAACCCATAATTGTCTGATAACACACAGAAAAAATAAATTAAAATAAGTCACAATTAATACCTTTTATTAAATTTAGATATTAGATATGTATCATATGTCAAAGAATAAAGTGGTTGCTCAAAGCATATACTAACCGCAATCGCTTAACTGCAAAACACTATGCACAACTTTGTGCAAAAACACACTCAGAACCTTACTGTACCATATGAAACAAGGGATCATAATATCATGATACGTGTAGAGCCACAAAACACCCTAATTCATATTTACTATGGGATAAAATGCCATAAATAAGTAAATAAATATACACTTTTAATGTTGAGCACCTAATTCTCAAAGTGGACATATTCCATACACTATAATGAAAATAAAATGATCTTTTCTACCTTTGTTGTCTGGTGACTTTGTTTTTCTGATCATGCTGGCCCAGTATCCGATTCTGCTGCTATCTGTCCTCTTAACTCCATTTCCAGGGCTTCCTTTCCATTTATTTCTTTACTTTCCTCCTTTCTTCTTCATTTCTTGCCCTCCATCCATAAGTAAAAGCTGGGTCCTCCTCTGTGGAATTGACTGGAGGAGGTATAATATGGATCCAGCTTTTGCCTATTTTCTCCATCCAGCACCAGGCATCCCACCCAGCACCAGGCATCAGGCCTCCCTCCCTCCCTCCCACCCAGCATCAAGCACTAGGCACCCCTCCCTCCCACCCAGCATCACGCACTAGGCACCCAGCACCAGGCATCCCTCCCTCCCACCCAGCATCAAGCATCAGGCACCCCTCTCTCCCTCCCACCCAGCACCAGGCCTCCCACCCAGCACCAAGCCCGGGTTTCACCTGCTCTGACCACCGTTCCCCAGAGGTTGAGCCCCTAGGTGCGGGCGGCCTGCAGGACTTATGAGACGGAGCTGGAAGCAGGCTGGTGAACATATTGGCCAGGAGGGCAGCAGGCAAGAGAGTGATCCAGGTACAGGCAAAGTCAATAGGCAGGCAGCAGGCAAGGGAGTAATCCAGGAACAGGCAATGTCAACAGGCAGGCAGCAGGCAGGGGAGTAATCCAAGTACAGGCAATGTCAATAGGCAAACAACAGGCTGGAGAGTAATCCAGGCACAGGTAAAGTCGATAGGCAGGCAGCAGGTCAAGAGAGTAATCCAGGTACAGGCAAAGTCAGTAGGCAGGCAGCAGGCAAGAGAGTAATCCAGGCACAGGTAAAGTCAATAGGCAGGCAGCAGGCAAGAGAGTAATCCAGGTACAGGCAAAGTCAGCAATGAGGGACAAAGTAGAGAAGAAGGAAACAACTGAACAAGTTACACCTACCAAAGAAGAAGCCGAAGCATGGAGTCCAGGAAGAGCTCAGCTGATAAAGTGCTGGCGTCTGACATCAGCAGGAACAAGCAGGGAGAAGGAGCACAACCATAGGACAAGAGCAGGGAAAGGAGGAACCAGAAGACCAATAGGAGAGAAGCAAGGGAAGTCATGCAGAGGGAGAGCAGGCACAGGCGCATGGAAGCAAAGCAATCAAGGAGCCTGGAAGCCAGGCAGAGAGAAAGCAGACACAGGTACATGGAAGCAAAGCAATCAAGGAGCCTGCAACCACCGTCTCTCTGAACAAACCCAGAGAAGAACTACACACATATGGCTCAGGGCTGTGCCAGTCACGTGTATGTGTTGATGGGACCCTGCGCAGCCTGAGGACGCCGCTTGCATTGAGGTAGGGGACATGACATGGGGTTAGTGCATGAGCCCTTACCACTTAATAATTAGAAGGCAGTAAGGGCTCACACACTAACGGCCACTCACTAATTGGGAAATTAACTTGTGGCCATCAATGGGGAAATAGAAATTGTGGCCATTTTACAGCCACACCAAAAGTGGTCTCAGCACGTGTGAAAGCCTCACACTACTGATACCACAGGCCACTTTTTAGTGCATCTTAGTAAAAGGGCCCCTTAGACTTTCCAGGACCCAATGGTACAGGTCTCACGTATATAAACAAATCCATGCCAATAAGAACACTGAGGGCCCTTTTACTAAGCCGCCGTAGGCTTTACGCGCATGCAGTGTGTGCCCAAATGAAACTACCAAATCCAAGCCCTTTGGTCATGGGAGGAGCCAGCATTCATAGTGCACTGGTCCCCCTGACATGCCAGGACACCAACCGGACACCCTAGGGGGCACTGCAGTGGACTTCATGAATTGCTCCCAGGTGCATAGCTCCCTTACCTTGGGTGCTGAGCCCCCCCAAAACCCACTCCCCACAATTGTACAATACTACCATAACCCTAAGGGGTGAAGGGGGGCACCTACATGTGGGTACAGTGGGTTTCTGGTGGGTTTTGAAGGGATCACATTTACCACCACAAGTTAACAGGTGGGGGGGGGGGGATGGGCCTGGGTCCGCCTGCCTGAAGTGCACTGCAGTACCTACTAAAACTGCTCCAGGGACCTACATACTGCTGTCAGGGAGCTGGGTATGACATTTGAGGCTGGCATAGAGGCTGGCAAAAAATATTTTTAAAGTTTTTTATTTAGGGTGGGAGGGGTTAGTGACCACTGGGGGAGTAAGGGGAGGTCATCCCCGATTCCCTCCGGTGGTCATCTGGTCAGTTCAGGCACCTTTTTGAGCCTTGGTCGCAAGAAAAAATGGACCAAGTAAAGTCGGCCAAGTGCTTGTCAGGGACGCCCTTCTTTTTTCCATTATCGGCCGAGGACGCCCATGTGTTAAGCATGCTCAAGTTCCGCCTTTGCTATGCTTCCAATATGCCCCTGGGAACTTTGGTCATCCCCGTGACAGAAAGCAGTTGAGGATGCCCAAAATCAGCTTTCGTTTATGCCGATTTGGGCAACCCTGAGAGAAGGACGCCCATCTCCCGATTTGTGTCAAAAGATGGGTGTCCTGCTCTTTCGAAAATAAGCCTGATACTGTACCTGGGGCAATGGAGGGCTAAACGACTTGCCCAGGGTCACACGGTGCTACAGAGGGAATTGAACCTGGTTCCTCAGGATCTCGACCAATTACTGACTATCAGGCAGCAATTGGAATCAAACTTATTCAATTGACCAAATTTAATTGATACAGTCATATGCTTGAACACAGCCAAGGTTTGATTGCAGCCAGCCCTGTGGAATCTGAACTTCACTATATATTGAATCTTTCCTTGAGAGTGAATTAGTCACCACGGTATGGACAGATGAATCAGAAGTGGAAATCGTTGGATGCCCATTCTTTCTGGCATAAACCAAATACAGCATTCCATTGTAAGAACATCATACCAACAGTCAAACATGGTGGTGGTAGTGTGATGGTATGGGAATGTTTTGCTGCCTCAGGACCTAGAAAACTTGCCATTATTGAAGGACCCATGAATTCTGTACTGAAACAGAAAATTCTTAAGGAGAATGTTTGGTCATCTGTCTGTGAGATGAAGATGAAGCTGAAGCGTAATTCGGTTATGCAGCAACTCAATGATCTAAATCACAAAGGAAAGTCTACATCCGAATGACTGAGGAGAAACAGAATTAAAGGTTTGGATTGTCATAGTCAAATTCTTGATTTGAACCCAATGGGAGATGCTGTGGCAGCACCTGAAACGAGCAGTTCATGCACAAAAGCCTATTACCATATCTGAATTAAAGCAGCTCTGCAAAGAAAAGTGGGCTAAGGTTCCTCAACAATGATGTGAAAGACTGAAATCAAATTTTAGGAAGCATTTGGTTACAATTACTGATGATAAAAGTGGTGCAACTAGTTATTAAATTTAGAAGCAGTTACATTTTCATATGGGTATTGAATAACATGGAGGGGCATTTTTCAAAAGCATGTCCAGTTCATATTGTCCAAAAATACATGTGAGATGGCCACATGTATTTTCCAAGAGGAAATACATCAGGATTTCCTGTTTGAAAATACATGAGATGGATATCAATGTTTGCTGAGGACATCCAGCATGAACAGCCATTTTACAAACTCGAATGTCCAACATATTAATGGCAAAAAAGCAGGGACAAGGACATCTGTTTGGCAGCATTCTTAAAAGAATGGCCACACAGATGTCCCAGCAGACAGAGGGGCAGCCTAGTGGTTAGTACAGTGGACTTTTAACCAAGAGACTCAGGTTCAAATCTCATTTTAAATCTTTTGTTTTGTACTTGTGAGCCCTCCAGGAACAGAAAAATAGCTATTGTACCTGACAAAACTCTTACTACAACACAAAAAGAAGCACCAAGAACCTTCAGAAATGGGACACAGTTCTTTTAATTGTAAAACTTGAAAATCAGTCTTCCATTATGGACCCGACATGGGCTGTGTTTTGGTGCATAACACCTGTATTGGGGCACGGCCACCGAGAGACTGAGCTGGGCCTGGGGTAGGGCTTTCGCTGCTGGGCCTAGGGCAGGGCCACTGCCACCGGGCCTGGAGCAGGGTCACCGCTGCCACTGCTGCCACTCTCCCAGGATTGCTGCTGCCCCCCCCCCCCCGGATCACCGCTGCCACTGCTACTCCTACCCACCACAACTGCAGTCTGCAACTACCTTGGCTAGCGGAGATCCCAAGGACCTGCCAACAGAAGAGGTCTTCCATGAGAGCTGCTCTTTTTCACTGTGCAGCATGGCCTGCCCCTGCGGGTGCTTTTTCTCTCACGTTTCAAAAGTGAGCATATGTGGCTGAGGGGAAAAGCTGCCGCTTGGCAGGCAAGGTGGAAGAGTGAAGAAGAGCAGTGCTGGAGGAAGACCTCTTCTGCTGGCGGGGCCTGGAGGGGGCCCCCACCAGGCAAACCAGAGGCCCTTGCCCAAAGTACAGCCTCCAAGGGGGGCCCGGTGCTGGAGTTTTCTCTCTCCTGCTTCTGTCGAGACGTGATCACCTGGGTCCCATCAGGAGCAGGATAGAGAGAGAGACACCCCAGACCCGGGGAATTTTGACGTCTCTGTCCACTCCTCTCGGTAGACCTGCGTCAAAGGTCAAATGTGTTCTAATCTGAGATGGATTTCATATGCAGGGTTTTGAAGTAAAAAGAATTTTGAATGAAACTTATGCACTTTAGGAGGTAATTGCTTGGCACGTTAGGAACTAAATCGGTTCCCTCGTTCATTGATAAATGAATCAATCAAAATTCTTATTACTTCAGAAGTAAGATTAGTGCATGAAAACAAGAATTAACTGCTGCACTAAAGGATAGTACAGCTTATTAGATCTCTCTCTTAGAGTAAGGACTTATTGTGCTTGAATTCTAATGTTTTAATATGCATTAAGTAGTACTTGAGTAGGAGGGCTAAAAATCCAAAATTATTGTATTATACAGTTGTTTAAGCTGACAAATATTAGGTCATGGATCCTTCAGTAACATTAAACAAAGTGATGCGGCATGCATTTTAGATACTAATAGCTGCATTTACCCTTTTCTTAGTATTTCAGATTTTCATATCTCATGACCTACTTTTAAATGCTGAATCGGAAGAAAATCAAAGTAATTTTGTTCTGAAAAAAGAAGTGTAGTCTTACTACTGCACTTCAGGGTAGCTCTTACGTTCTCAGTTCTCTCTGCTTTCGGCAGATGCTTATTTCACAAATCTTTAACAACAGATCTCATTTGATTGGGTTACATTTTTGTACAGTAGTTTTCAAACTGACATTAGCTTCTCTTCCAGAGATAGCATGAAAGCAAAGCAAGATAGCTCACAGCTGGCTGCAGGACCTCATAGAAATGTGATGCTTACACACACACAAGTTGCAGGTAAAAGTCAAAAGTACTTTATTTATGTACACCATAAAGGCTCTAGTCAGCTCTGTTATGTCACAGGTTTAGTCCTTTAAGTAGTGTTTCTTTTCCTTTCTCACAGTATAGTCCCAGCCAATAATCTTTGTGGGGCTGGATCCTAGCCAGGCCCAAACACTCTGGCAATTAATGCCACCTTGGTCCCTGCTAGACACATATCAAACTTATACACTTTAAGAATACTCTGCAAGGTTCTCTCCTACCTTGGCAGTCTTCTGTCCATGTACCATTAACTCCTGGAGGCTGGCTTGACTGCTTATAGTTTCCCACCCCAGGAAACACTTAGCTCTGGCTACCTCTCTTCCCTAGCACTCCCTTCAGGTACTGTAGCCTCGGTTGCCACTCCGTTAGAGACCTTTTGACTCCTGGCCTCTACCTTACCTTAGGACATTTAACCACCTCTCTGCCTGAGCCCCCACCCCCTAGACTCAGCAGGTGTAAGTCCATCTATCCTAAGCTGGCTGAGCCTCAGTGAGGGAGTGAGCCTAAGGAAACCCAGCCATGTATTACCCACTCCCTCACATGCTCCTAATACACAACAACATTAAGGGCACATTTTAAAGCACATTTTAAAATTCCATGACCAAATTATGTGACTTGAAGTTACTTCTCAGTAGGTGGCTATGTAGGTGGTTGAGGGAATTATGCTTTTCATTGATGCAAGCTAAGTGGACTGTTAGTGGACTGAATGTGAACTCACTGAAAAGGATTATGCTATTGCAACATAAAGTCAGGCACTTTTTGCAAGGATTTTCATGGGTTCTTAGCTAACCATAAAACACTAGTGTGAGCACATCACTGCAGCAATCCAAAAAAAGTGATTGAATTCATGTAAGATTGTCATCTTCTTGAGCATATTTGCTACTGGGCCAGTCTCCTAAGGATCATGAAACAGGGGAACTCACATATGGGTGTAGTATGATGGGACAGTTCTGTTGGGGGGGGGGGGGGGGGCTCAAACTTACTTAGGAGCCTAGGAACCAGGTCTTTACCATGTAGCTACCACTATAATTTGCTTATAGCTTATCTAAAGTTAAGCTATGTAGTGGCCATTTATTAAACATAAGAATATCCATACTGGGTCAGACCAATGGTCTATCTAGCCCACTATCCTGTTTCCAACAGTGGCCAGTCCAGGTCACAAGTACCTAGCAGAAATGCAATTAGTAGCAATATTCTGTGCTTCTAATCATAGGGCAAGAAGTGGCTTCCCCCATGTCTATCTGAATAGGAGACTATGGACTTTTCCTCCAGGAACTTGTCCAAAACCTTTTAAAACCCAGATACACTAACCACTGTTACCACACCCTCTGGTAACAAGCTCCAAAGCTTAACTATTTGTTGTGTGGAAAAAATATTTCCTCTTATTCGTTTAAAAAGTGGTTTCATGTAACTTCATTTTGGGGCTCATTTTCAAAAGAGAAAAATGTCTAAAAAGTGGCATAAAGCTGCATTTGGACGTTTTTCTCACAAAAACGTCCAAAGCAGTATTTTTGAAACCTATTTTTAGATGTTTTTCTATGAAGTTTGCCAGAAATGTGTTCAAATCGTAAAGGGGCGTGTCAGGGGTATTTTGAAGGTGGGATAACAATTGGACGTTTTACAGCCATAATGGAACAAAACAAAAATGTCCAGGACTAAAACCAAGATGTTTTGGTCTAGACCTGTTTTCAGAATGCATAAGGTACAAAAAGGTGCCTTAAATGACCACTGGAGGGAATCAGAGGTGACTCCCTAATACCCCTGCAGTGGTCACTGACCTCCTCCCATCTCTGAAAAATGTGAATAAACATGATTTACCAGCCTCTATGACAGCAGTAGATGTTAAAGTCAGGACTATTAGAGCAGCATGTAGGTCCCTGGATTAGTACAGTGGTCGGTGCAGTACACAGTGGGGGACCCAGGTCCCCATCTCTCTCTACCTGCCACACTTGTGGGGGAAACTATGACCCCTCCCAGTGTCACCAAAACTCTACTGTACCACATATAGGTGCCCCCTTTACCCATAAGGGCTATTGCAGTGGTGTACAGTGGGGGGGGGGGGGGGGGGGACAGTGAATTTTGGAGAGCCCAGGGGACAAGATAGGGGATAAAAGGTGAGATGTGTGCCTGGGAGCATTTTTATGGAGTGCACAGAAGTGCCCTCTATGGTTCCCCATTGCTTTCCTAGAATGTCTGGGGGACCAGTATAATAAAAATGCTGCCTCCTCTTACATCCCAATTGCATGAATCTCTACTTTTTGCACTTACTCATTTTTTTTTTAATGGATCAAAAAACAAAACATCCAAATCACAAAACCTTGTTCAAAACAGTATTTTCAAAAAGAAAAAAAAAGATGTTTTTCTTTTTTGAAAATGACCTTCTTATTTGGATTTGGATGTTTTATGCAAAATGTCCAAAATTGGGTTAAAAACCAAAGCGTGGCTAGTTTTAAAAAACTATGCACCAGTCCCATATAAATTCTAACAAATATCTCAATCAAAATTGGGTCTAGTAATTAATTCAATTAGAACAAAAATCTTCACACTATTTTTAGAGTTATCTAGTTCTCAAACATGTAAGAAGTTTTTTCAAACACATATATTAACAATTTTTATATTTTTCAAAGGCAACCTCAGCAGCGCTCATTGCCAAAAATGTAAACCTGGCAATGTAGCTAGCACCCACTTCTTCATCGGTTCAGCCGATTTTCTTATTTTTAAATTTCAAACTCTTTTATTTTTATCAATTTAATTACTTATCTTTTCTTTTGTAATCAGACCAAAGGGTTCAACTGCCTGACATGCATGTTTCGCTCTGCACCGAGCTGTGTCAAGGGCTGTCCCATATAATAAAAACCAATATATTAATACATTTTCCATCGGTTAGAAAACCTTCCTTCATAAGTTTTCAAAAACCTAGGTAATTTTAAAAAAACAAATATCAAAAACTCTTACCTACAGTCTCTCCCAGCGTCAGCTCTACTTTATTATAGCGGGTTTACCCCTTCTCAAGATGGCGCCGGCGTTCTCCTCTCTTACTTAAATATTTTAATTATCTCTGATGTCATGGATCCTCCCCTGGGCTCTATTTGGACATCTAAAGCTGAGTCTCACTGATCTAACCAATAAGTGACACCCATTCTAACTCAGCATTTAAGCCGGCCGGCAAGTCTTTTAGCCCTCCATTGCCCCAGGTACAGTATCAGGCTTATTTTCGAAAGAGAAGGACACCCATCGGGAGATGGGCGTCCTTCTCTCAGGGTTGCCCAAATCGGCATAAACGAAAGCTGATTTTGGGCATCCTCAACTGCTTTCTGTCATGGGGATGACCAAAGTTCCCAGGGGCATGTTGGAAGCATAGAAAAGGCGGAACTTGGGCATGCTTAACACATGGGCGTCCTCGGCTGATAATGGAAAAAAGAAGGGCGTCCCTGACAAGCACTTGGCCGACTTTACTTGGTCCATTTTTTCTTGCGACCAAGGCTCAAAAAGGTGCCTGAACTGACCAGATGACCACCGGAGGGAATTGGGGATGACCTCCCCTTACTCCCCCAGTGGTCACTAACCCCCTCCCACCCTAAAAAAAACTTCTTACATGTTTGAGAACTAGATAACTCTAAAAATAGTGTGAAGATTTTTGTTCTAATTGAATTAATTACGAGACCCAATTTTGATTGAGATAGTTGTCAAAATTGGAGTTAGACATCATATCGAAAATGCCCCTCTTAGTGTCCCCTAGTCTTAGTACTTTTTGAAAGAGTGAAAAAATGAATTCATTGATTCACTTTTACCCATTCTACACCACTCAGAATCTTGTAGACCTCTATCATATTCCCTCTCAGCCATCACTTTTTCAAGCTGAATAGTCATAACTTCTTCAGCCTTTCCTCATTTAAGATGAGTTTCATCCCCTTTACCATTTTGGTCACCCTTCTTTGAACTTTTTCTATTTTCATGACCAGAATTGAAAGAATATTTGCGGTACGGTCGCACCATGGAGTGATGCAGAGGCATTATAATATTCTTTGTCTTAGTTTTCATATCTTCCTAGCATTTTTTAGCTGCCATCACTCACTGGGCAGAAAAGTTTAGCTTATTGTCTATGATGACACCTAGATCTTTTTCTTGGGTACTGACTCCTAAGGTGGACCCTAGCATCAAGTAACTATCATTCTATTCATTGGGTGTTAGAAATAAATATGTATGAAAATTGTTGTATGGGCTTATTTTCTGAAAGTGCCCTTTTTTGGGAACATTGAAAAATGATAGCCCTACATTGAGCAGCCCAGATTTTTTTGAGAGCACAGATATGGGAAAGTAAACCTGAACGTAAGGCTTAGAAAACTTGCATTGAGTAAAAGGTCCTGGAGCTTCAGAATGAAGATCTCCATATGCTTTAGTATGAAATTCAGGCTTGACCTTTCCCAGAATAGTTTTCTATTAACCTTGAACTCTGACAGTTCATGTGAAATATACAGTTCTTTCAAGGAGCACCAAAAAGTGGGGAAGGTAATTTTAATCGTGCCATCATATATAGGAGCATCTTTTTCTGCAACTGGATCAGAATCATTATATTTAACCATCTCTCTGACCTCATGTGCAACTTTCTTTAAATTATTCACCTTACTTTCTAACTCTTCCTACTCTCTTACCTATCTATATGTTCCATCTTTGCTTTACCCTTCACTATCAATTAAAATGTTCTATTATGTATTGTGTTGACATTGTAAGTAGTATACTATCACGCCATATTTTGTATTGTTATTTGAATCTTTTTAATGCTGTAGTTGCCTATTGCTCATGTTTGATCTATTCTTACTGTACACCACCTTGAGTGAATTCCTTCCAAAAGGCAGTAAATAAATCAATAATAATAATAATAATAATAATCACTCTGAGGAAAAATGACAACAGCATACTTCATCACCTATGTCTTCCTTTTTTCAGCCCATAATAGTTTACTGCTCTACCACTTGATGCTACTCTTGTGTAACAAGGAAGCTGAATATTTCTTGAAAGAGTGTGGTTTAGAGCACATCATATCAACCTTATGGATACCAGAACCACATATAGGCTATCTGTACATAGGATACTATCAGGCTTATTTTCAAAAGAGAAGGACGCCCATCTTTCGAGGCAAATCAGGAGATGGGCATCCTTCTCCCAGGATCGCCCAAATTGGCATAATCGAAAGCTGATTTTGGGCGTCCCCAACTGCTTTCTGTCGCAGGGATGACCAAAGTTCCCGGGGGTGTGTCGGAGGTGTAGCGAAAGCAGGTCTTGGGCATGCCTAACACATGGGGGTCCTCGACCCATAATTGAAAAAAAAAAGGGCGTCCCTGACGAGCACTTGGATGACTTTATTTGGTCCATTTTTTCTTACGACCAAGCCAAGAAAAGGTGCCCGAACTGACCAGATGACCACTGAAGGGAATCGGGGATGACCTCCCCTTACTCCCCCAGTGGTCACCAACCCCCTCCCACCCTCAAAAAAAACTTTAAAAAATATTTTTTGCCAGCCTCAAATGTCATACTCAGGTCCATCGCAGCAGTATGCAAGTCCCTGGAGCAGTATTTACTGCAGTGCACTTCAGGCAGGTGGACCCAGGCCCATCCCCCCCACCTGTTACACTTGTGGTGGTAAATGTGAGCCCTCCAAAACCCACCAGAAACCCACTGTACCCACATCTAGGTGCCCCCCTTCACACCTTAGGGCTATGGTAGTCTTGTACAGTTGTGGGTAGGGGGTTTTGGGGGGCTCAGCACACACGGTAAGGGAGCTATGCACCTGGGAGCAATTTCTGAAGTCCACTACAGTGCCCCCAAGGGTGCCCGGTTGGTGTCCTGGCATGTCAGGGGGACAGTGCACTACGAATGCTGGCTCCACCCATGACTATAGGGCTTGGATTTGGTCGTTTCTGAGATGGGCGTCCTCAGTTTCCATTATCGACGAAAATCAGAAATGACCAAGTCTAAAGATGAACATCTCTAGTGACAACCTAAATGTTAAGATTTGGGCATCCCCAACCATATTATCAAAATGAAAGATGAAATTCTTAATAGTCTGATAATATCTTCTGATTTAGTGGAAGAAAATCACATTGTCCCATCAGTAGAAGAGTTAACAACTTTTTCTTTAAAACAAAAATAGAAAAGAATCAGAGTTTCTATGAATCCAAACCCCGTTTACTAAGCCACGCTGCAATGCCAAAATAGCCCATTCAAAGTGAATGGGCTGGGTCAGCATTAGTGCACCGCAGCTGCTAGTGTGGCTTAGTAAATGGGGGGGGGGGGGGGAGGGTGTTTTATCGGGAGGTTCCATAAGTACATAAGTACATAACTAATGCCACACTGGGAAAAGACCAAGGGTCCATCGAGCCCAGTGTCCTGTCCATGACAGCGGCCAATCCAGGCCAAGGGCACCTGGCAAGCTTCCAAAATGTACAAACATTCTATACATGTTATTCCTGGAATTGTGGATTTTTCCCAAGTCCATTTAGTAGTGGTTTATGGACTTGTCCATTAGGAAACCGTCTAACTCCTTTTTAAACTCTGCTAAGCTAACCGCCTTCACCACGTTCTCCAGCAACGAATTCCAGAGTTTAATTATGCATTGGTTGAAGAAAACGTTTCTCCGATTTGTTTTAAATTTACTACACTGTAGTTTCATCGCATGCCCCCTAGTCCTAGTATGTGATACTGGTCTATTTTTAGTTTTACTAATCTAGCTGAATTAATCTCACTTTTAAGAATAGGCAAAAAAAGGGCCAGCCAATGAAAGTTTTCAGCAATACAGTTCAGCATATCAACAGTAATGACAACAATGCAGCTACAAAAAGCAACTCTCAAAATACTCATCTGAAGGCTGATAAAGTAGTAGAAATTCCCAACAGGAGATCCCTGTTTCACCGACATGGCATCCTCAGGGGAAATTGGCAACTGAACATACTCAAAATGGCTCAAGGAGAGATCAGACGCCAACATCCTTTATCCTGTGAAACAAACATAATGATGTCAGTGCAGTGCAAGGACCAATCACAGCACACCCATCAATCAACAAACAAATGCTTTTCACTTGATTGCAGAATTTAAGCCTCCTGGGGACACTGTGTTAAATTTAAATATCCACCGCTGTTCTTGCTGCCTCAATTTTTGACGAACATCACCCCTATGATCACTGAAAAGCAATTATTCAAGTACAATGCAATGAAAATCAACAAACTGATGTTTACTTTCCAGGCAATGTGCTACCAGATGCTCAAGTAACTTGCCTGAAGCCATACTGATGACACTAAATTTGTGTCCTAGTGGAATATGATTCTTAACCGCTGTTCTCTTGATTTAATGTTGTTATTTATTGTTTAACAGTGAAAATAGATATTGAGAAAAAGAAGTGTGAACAATTACTTGACTCGCATAAGTCGGACCAAGATTATTTAACCCAATATCGAGTTGAAAAATAATATTTAAAAATTTAAAAAAGAATTGGAAATACAAAAGCTTAAGAAATTTCATCATGATGAACATGATTACAAGGAGGGATACGTTTACCCCTGGATGAAAAAGATGGGCAGCCTATGATTAGGAATGTGAGATTTCAATTTTCTTCCTCTGGTTCTAGTGGTAGTGGTGAAGAGGCTACAGGAGGTCCTAATGAGTCTACTGATGGGGAGAGTCATCATCAGAAGAAGGGAGGCTGGAGGAATAGCCTAGTGGTTAGTGCAGTGGACTTTGATCTTGGGGAACTGAGTTCAATTCCCACTACAGCTCCTTGTGACTCTAGGCAAGTCACTTAACCCTCCATTGCCCCTGGTACAATGTAGTTGCAAAAACCTCAGAAAGGCAGTATATTAAGTCCCATAGCCCAGAGGCATAGGGGCTAAGAATGGTGGTCAACAACATTAATCCACCATGGTAAATTTGTCTTCCAGGTAACTGACAGGGAATGAGGTTCCTCTCCTGTCTAAAGGTTTGTCTTTTGTTCCTTCTTGCCTTTTTGACCCTTTTCAATTTAGGGTTGAACTGGAAAAATTTATGCGAACATTGCAGTTACAATTAATTTTTTTGGAAGCTGATGCAAATTATAATGATCATTCTGACAGGAAAAATTCCTCTGCCTGGACCCCAAGTGGGCCTTTGGATCCAACTTTATCAGTATTGAAATCTTTGATTCTTCATGATGTACAGATGTTGGAATCAGAGCTCCCTTGGAAGCCATTTAATTTGATGAAAGAAGAGCATGTGACACCTCATTCTCTGTGATAAGACACTTCTGTAGTGATAAGGAGAGCAGACAAGGGTGATGCTGTTGTTCTCCTTGATACTGATGACTTGAAGTGGGAAGTGTATTCTCAGTTGACAGACCTTTCTATATATTCCTTGTTGGTCAAGACCCTTCTGATATGATTTTTGAAAAATTGATTGACATTTTGATCTATGGTTGATGATTGGGGTTTTTGACACAGACTGAGTTTCAATATTTGAATTTTCAACATTTCAAGATTCAGGTTTTATACACCTTGCTGAAGATTCATAAGAATTTAACAGCTCCGCCAGGATGACCTATTGTGTCAGGCAGAGATTCGATATTGGAAAGAGTTTGTAAATATGTGGAGTATTTTTTAAAACTACATAAGTTATTGATTACATCCTACATTAAAGACACGGCTCACTCTTTACAATGTTTAGATTCTGTTTTGCTGGTAACGCTTGATGTCTCTGCATTGTACACAAACATATCCCAACAAGAAACAATGCAGGTTGTCCATGATGCTCTATCTTCAGCTAATTGTCCTCATTTAGTTCCTACCGGGTTTTGTTAAACTTATTCACCTGGCCATGTCATATAACTATTTTTTGTTTGATGGAAACTTTTACATGCAAAAAAAAGGGGGTAGCTATGGGTTCATCTTTTGCCCCCTCGATTGTAAACTTATTCATGGCCTGGTTTGAAGTTACGTGAATTTATACTTCTGCTTTGTTTCGTCATGTACTACATTGGTGGTGGTACATTGACGATATTTTTCTGATTTGGACTGGTTCTTTGGAATTATTTCAAGATTTTTTAATTGTATTAAATTCGTGTCATCCTACTATCAAGCTTGAAGCTCATTATGATTGGCATTCTATTTCATTTTTGGATGTTCAAGTGTCCTTTGTGTATGGTACATTTAATACTACAGACTTTATGAAGCTTACAGACTGTAATACAGTCTTACGTTTCTCAAGTATGCATCCACATTATTCTCGGTTTGGGATTCCTTTTTCCCCAATTTTTACAGTACAGGTGCATCTGTTCTTCTACACAAGAATTTAAAGAATAAGCTTTGTATTGCAGAAGTATGGAACTGTGAGGGATTAGGGCAGCGGACTGGGGGTTCCCACAATAAATATGGTCATTGCTCTGTTTGTGCTGTAATGACTGAAGCATCGGCTTTTACAGATACTAATACTGAGGTTACTGTTATTTTGAGATCAGTGATGTCTTGCACTTCAAGCTGTGTGATCTATTTGCTTACTTGCCCTTGCAATCTGCATTATACTGGCCAGACTTCTCTTCAACTTAAAACCAGGCTGATTGAGCACAGTCATTGTGTGACTTTGGGCAAGTTACTTGAGCCTCTGGTAACACATTGCTTGGAACATAAACATCAGTTTGCTGATTTTCATTGCATTGTACTTGAACAATTGTCTTTCAATGATCATAGGGGGTGATGTTCCTTTGTAAATTGAGGCAGAAAGAAGAACAGCTATGGATATTTAAATTTATCACAGTGTCCCCAGGATGCTTAAATTCTGCAATCAAGTGGAAAGCATTTTTTTGATTAGTGAGTGTGCTGTGATTGGTCCTTGCACTGACATCATTACGTTTGTTTCACAGGACAAAGGACGTTGGTGTCTGATCTCTCCTGCAGCCATTTTGAGTATGCTCAGTTGCCAGTTTCCCCTGAGGATGCTATGTTGGTGAAACAGGGATCTCCTGTTGGGAATTTGTACTATTTTTTTCAGCCTTCAGATGAGTATTTTGAGAGTTGCTTTTTATAGCTGCATTATTGCCATCACTGTTAATATGCTGAACTGTATTGCTGAAAACATTCATTGACTGGCCCTTTTTTTGCCTATTCATTTGGTTGCTCTGTCTGTTGTTTGCAATCTTTTGTAATTATTATAATTGTGGAGTTTTTTTTGACCAATGATTGAAGGGGCGCTTTTCACTACTATCAGCTGTGGCTGTTTGTTTTAAAGCCCTGTTGTTTCTGAGGTCTTTTTTCTCCACATTTTTTGGGGATTGCAAGGTAGTAAGAGGTACCTTGAATAGAAAAGAGGTGATGTTGTCTTTGAGTGCTGATATTTATCCATCTCTAATCCTGCCTGATGTTTTTGTTGGTAATTGAAATCACCCATTATTTTAGTGTTGCCCAATTTTCCAGCGTTCCTAATCACTGTAAACATTTCTTGATCTGTCTGTTCATTCTGTCTCGGCAAATGGTAGTATAACCCTACAAGAATACTCCCGCCCTTCACACATGGAATTTCTATCCATAATCATTCCACGCTGCTATCTGTTTCATGTAGAATGTTTATTTTATTTGACTCAATTCCTTTTTAACATATAGCACAAACCCCTTCCAATTTGATCCTCTGTATCATTTTTTAGGCTTCTAGCATTTGTATATAGGCACTTCAGATTGTGTTTTTTCCCTTGGATCTACAAGCTACTTAGAAGTTGAAGGGTGTAATGTGCATCCTTTATCCTTCTCTCTCATTTATTTATTTGTTGCATTTGTACCCCACATTTTCCCACCTATTTGCAGGCTCAATGTGGCTTACATAGTACCGTCAAAGGTGTTTGCCCAGTTGGTGGATAACAAATACAAAGTTGTATAGTGATCGTATGAGGTATAAGTGGAGGGTCAGAATGGATGAAGATTGCGTGATGTCCTGTTCGATCAAAGTCATGCTGTGCTGGTAGGTGAAGAAGGTTACGTGGGGTCGTTGGGGTAGGCCTTTTTGAAGAGGTAGGTTTTTAGTGATTTCCTGAAGTTCAAGCACAACTGGCTTACTTTAAGCATTGTTGAAACCTCCCTACTGGGATTCCCTAAATGTTCTGTTTCAATAGTATCCTTCAGGAATACTCCACACCGAACTATGTGCTCCTGGGCAACTGTCGGCTTTCCCCTCCCATTCTAGTTTATAAGATTCTCTAGCATCCAGCAGCTTGGTTCCATCTCAGTTAAGGTGGAATCCATCCTTTTGGAAAAGTCTCCCCCTTTCCCAGAATGTGGCCCAGTTCCTAACAAATCTAAATCCCTCATCCCTGCACCATCATCTCAACCATGCATTGAGACTTCAGAGCTCTGCTTGCCTTTTGGATCTTGCACGTGGAATGAGGAGCATCTCTGAAAATGCTACCCTGGAGGATCTGGACTCAGCTTTCTACCTAAGAGCCTAAATTTGATTTTCTGAACCTCCCTCCCACATTTTCCTATGTCATTGGTACCCACATGTACTAAGACAGCCGGTTCCTCCCCAGCACCATCTAAGATCCTGTCTAGGTGACACACTAGGCTCACCACCTTTGCATCAGGTAGGTAAGTTGCCAGCGATCCTCACGTCCACCAGCCACCCAGCTATCTATATACCTAATGATTGAATCATCAACTATAACAGCTATCCTAACCCTTCCTGCCTGGGCAGAAGTTGTTGGGGATATATCCTCAGTATGAGAGGATAGTGCATCCCCTGGAGGGCAGGTCCTGGCTACAGGAGTACTTTCTATTTCACCAAGGTGATGGAGACCTCTCTTTTTTGACTGGAGGTGGGACTTCTCTACAATGTCCCTATAGGTCTCTTCTATATACCTCTCTGTCTTCCTCAGCTCCACCAATTCTGCTACTCTAGCCTCAAGAGAACAGACTCATTCTCCGAGAGCTAGGAGCTCTTTGCATTGGGCACACATATATAGCCACTCACCAACTGGGAGATAATCATACATGTGACACTCAATGCAAAAGACTGGATAGCACCCCTCTCACTGCTCGACTACTGTCTTATCTTAGTATATTTGAGTTTTTCAATAATTTAAAACTTGCTAAGGTACTAAAGATATTAGTCTAATTTAAAAAATTTAGTGTTTTCTTCTTAGAAAGTAATGACATGTAATTAAATCTCTGTAAGAGCACTCCTCACTTGTTATCCTAATTAGAATAACTGACTATACATGAAGAGTTGTGCTAGGAGTGGGCAGGAGTTGGATAGGGCGGGTGGGATTGAAGACTAAACTAGGTCCTTCTGTGCCTTCTAGAGGCTGTTAATGCTTAGGTACAAAGTTCAAGTTTTAAAACTAGGGGAAAAGAGTATGGAGATTAGTTGATAAAGTTGATAAAGTTTGCATTTTTATATTTTTATTCTGCCTATCACTAACCTACAATTCCTCCTTTAAACCCCATTCTTTAAATTTCCATTTTGCAGAAAGCAAAATAATGTTTGCTTACCAGAGAAATGTCCTCTTCTCTCAGAACTTCTCAGAAAGAAAGTAAGTTAAGTGGGACCTTTCCTGTTTTTATAGTTTTGAATCTAAGGGGATTGCTTCAAACAGACCCTTTCAAGCTAACTCAGTAATCAGATTGCCCTTAAAAACCTTTGTTCCTTCGTGATCCCTACTATTAGAAACTAGGATTTGCCCAGATTACTTTTGTATTTCATAAAGGCGTTAAATCATTAGTGATTCTTATTTTGGATATGCATGGGCAAAACATTTTGGTTTGTTTGCAATTATTTCTTATGATCTTTGGGTATTTTGTTTTAGTTTGTGTCACACATTTGTTTTAATAACATTTTTAGATTCTTTGCTATAACTTTTTAGAAAGCAAACATGCAGACAAGCACTTCTGAAGCGCTGTGCAGTTTATTAAAACAGTCACCTGATTTGGCCACATTTTGCCGACAGGCTGTGTCAGGGGTAAAAGCTATTGGAGAATAAAACCAAACCTTCCTCAAATAGTCACAGCTAAACCAAACAGCAATATAGCATTCCAGTGCTCAGAGTAACAGCATTCCCTACACATTCACCCCTGGATTCTATATAAGGCACCTTGATTCTGTGCAGAGATATGCACATAACTTAATTTGCGTAACAAGGTTTCTCCGAGGACAAGCAGGCTGCTTGTTCTCACGACTGGGTGACGTCCGCGGCAGCCCCCACCAACCGGAAATAAGCTTCGCGGGACGGTCGACACGCAGGGCACGCCCACCGCGCATGCGCGGGCCGTCCTCCCGCCCGTGCGCGACCGCTCCCGCCAGTTACTTTTTTTCCGCGACTGAGAGAGTTGTGTTTTCCCCTCTCTCTCGTTTCAGCCGCCGGATTTTTTCGACCGCGTTTACGCGGATCGTCGCTTTTGGCCTGTTCGGCCTCTTCTTCTTCTTCTTTCTCTTTTATTAAAAAAAAAAAAAAAAAAAAAAAAAGAGAGAATTTTGCGCGTGTGGAGCACGCGCTCCTTCTTTTCCCTCGCTTTCTAGCGGGGACGCCTCGTTGCGGCCTAGTGGCCGCTCGGTCGGTTTCAGTTTTCGTGGTGTGATTTTAGCCACCATTGCCGACTTTGACTTCGCCGACGCGATTTTTCCGTCGATGTCCTCGAAGGTCCCGAGTGGATTTAAAAAGTGTGGTCGCTGCGGCCGGCCGATCTCGCAGACCGACACCCACGCTTGGTGCCTCCAGTGCCTCGGGCCGGAGCACAATCTCAAGTCGTGCGTTTTGTGTCTCGGTCTCCGGAAACGGACTCAGGTTGCGAGGCAAGTTCTGCGGGACCGTCTTTTTGGAACTTGCGCCGGCCCCTCGACGTCGACCTCGACGGCATCGGTATCGAAGACCGGTTCTTCGGTACCGGTATCGATGCCCGAGACATCGGCACCGATGGCAGCGACCCCAGGAGAACAGGTCCCGTCGGCCCGCCGGTCCGCCGGCGAGAGTGGGGTAGAGAGACCGCGTGGGCAGTCGGCCCCGGTCACTCCCTCAACTCGTGAGCCACGGGACCGAACCCTGTCGGACCCGGTACCTCGAGACCGAGGGGGATCGACCTCCTCCTCCTCCATGCCCTCCGGCGCCGGTGACGTGCACCGGAAAAAGGACAAGAAGCGCCGTCACCGGGAGCCCTCGGTGCACCCTGAAGGGGAGTCGACGCCGAAGCGTCATCGTAGAGAGGAGAGATCTCCGTCGGTGGTGGAGGTACCGACGCGTCGGGGTTCCGGCACCTCGGTGCCGTCTCCTGGCCCCCAGCAGCTTCCGGCACCGACACCCTTACCGGCCCCACCGCCTTTCCCGGCAGCGGGCCTGGACGAGTGCCTCAGAGCCATCCTTCCGGGGATCCTGGAAGGGCTGATGCGCCAGGCTGTGCCGGCGCCGGGGGTGCTTGCGCCCTCGGCGCCGATGACTGTGGCGCCGGCGAGCTCTAGCCCGGCGCCGGGGCAGTCGACACCGCCGCCGCTTGCGGTGCCGGTCTCGACAGCCACGCAGGTGGAGTCCCCGTCGACGTCGATGGAGGGAGCTCCGTCCCCGCCGGCGCGGGAGTCCACCGCTCGACGACACCGAGACCTCGGTGCCTCGACGTCGAGCCGGGCCCGGTACCGGACGCAGCTACATGAGCTAATGTCCGATACCGAGGATGAGGACTCGTGGGGGGAAGAGGAGGACCCGAGATATTTCTCCTCAGAGGAGTCTACGGGCCTTCCCTCGGACCCCACGCCGTCACCGGAGAGGAAGCTCTCACCTCCTGAGAGTCTCTCCTTTGCCTCCTTTGTGCGGGATATGTCTATAAGCATTCCCTTTCCCGTGGTCTCTGTGGAAGAGCCGAGGGCCGAGATGCTCGAGGTCCTCGACTATCCATCACCACCTAGAGAGTCCTCCACGGTACCGCTGCACAATGTCCTGAAGGAGACGCTGCTCCGGAACTGGGTGCGACCACTAACTAATCCCACCATTCCCAAGAAAGCAGAGTCCCAGTACAGGATCCACTCTGACCCAGAGCTCATGCGGCCCCAGTTGCCCCATGACTCAGCGGTCGTGGATTCTGCTCTCAAGAGGGCACGGAGTTCGAGGGATACCGCCTCGGCGCCCCCGGGGCGGGAGTCTCGCACTCTGGACTCATTTGGGAGGAAGGCCTACCAATCCTCCATGCTCGTGACCCGCATCCAATCTTACCTGCTCTATATGAGCATCCACATGCGGACCAATGTGCAACAGCTGGCGGACCTGGTCGATAAGCTCCCGCCGGAGCAGTCCAGGCCTTATCAGGAGGTGGTCAGGCAGCTGAAGGCGTGCAGAAAGTTCCTGTCCAGGGGGATTTTTGACACCTGTGACGTGGCATCTCGTGCTGCGGCCCAAGGTATAGTGATGCGCAGGCTCTCATGGCTGCGTGCCTCTGACCTGGACAACCGCACCCAGCAGAGACTGGCTGACGTCCCTTGCCGGGGGGATAACATTTTCGGTGAGAAGGTCGAGCAGATGGTGGACCAACTGCATCAGCGGGAAACCGCTCTCGACAAGCTCTCCCACCGGGCGCCTTCAGCACCCGCCCCCACGGGTGGGCGTTTTTCCCGGGCACGGCAGGCTGCACCCTATTCTTTTGCGAAGCGTAGGTACAACCAGCCGGCCCGAAGGCCTCGTCAGGCACAGGGACAGCCCCAGCGCGCTCGTTCTCGTCAACAGCGTGCGCCTAAGCAGCCCCCTGCGCCTCCACAGCAAAAGCCGGGGACGGGCTTTTGACTGGATCCACGGGAACATAGCCGCCCTACAAGTGTCCGTACCGGACGATCTGCCGGTCGGAGGGAGGTTAAAATTTTTTCACCAAAGGTGGCCTCTCATAACCTCCGACCAGTGGGTTCTCCAAATAGTGCGGTGCGGATACGCCCTGAATTTGGCCTCCCTGCCTCCAAATTGTCCTTCGGGAGCTCAGTCTTTCAGCTCCCTTCACAAGCAGGTACTTGCAGAGGAACTCTCCGCCCTTCTCAGCGCCAATGCGGTCGAGCCCGTACCACCCGGGCAGGAAGGGCAGGGATTCTATTCCAGGTACTTCCTTGTGGAAAAGAAAACAGGGGGGATGCGTCCCATCCTAGACCTGAGAGGCCTGAACAAATTCCTGGTCAAAGAAAAGTTCAGGATGCTTTCCTTGGGCACCCTTCTGCCAATGATTCAGAAAAAACGATTGGCTATGTTCCCTGGATTTAAAGGACGCATACACTCACATCCCGATACTGCCAGCTCACAGACAGTATCTCAGATTCCGCCTGGGCGCACGGCACTTTCAGTATTGTGTGCTGCCCTTTGGGCTCGCCTCTGCCCCACGAGTGTTCACAAAGTGCCTCGTGGTGGTGGCGGCGTATCTCCGCAAGCTGGGAGTGCACGTGTTCCCATATCTCGACGATTGGCTGGTCAAGAGCACCTCGGAGGCAGGAGCCCTCCGGTCCATGCAGTGCACTATTCAACTTCTGGAGCTGCTGGGGTTTGTGATAAATTACCCAAAGTCCCATCTCCAGCCTACTCAGTCTCTGGAATTCATAGGAGCGCTGCTGAATACCCAGACGGCTCAGGCCTACCTTCCCGAAGCGAGGGCTACCAATCTCTTGGCCCTGGCTTCGCAGACCAGAGCGTCTCAGCAGATCACAGCTCGGCAGATGTTGAGACTTCTGGGTCATATGGCCTCCACAGTTCATGTGACTCCCATGGCTCGTCTTCACATGAGATCTGCTCAATGGACCCTAGCTTCCCAGTGGTTTCAAGCCACCGGGAATCTAGAAGATGTCATCCGCCTCTCCACCAGTTGCCGCACTTCACTGCTCTGGTGGACCATCCGGACCAATTTGACCCTGGGACGTCCATTCCAAATTCCGCAGCCCACGAAAGTGCTGACGACGGATGCATCTCGCCTGGGGTGGGGAGCCCATGTCGATGGGCTCCACACTCAGGGTCTGTGGTCCCTCCAGGAAAAGGATCTGCAGATCAACCTCCTGGAGCTCCGAGCGATCTGGAACGCACTGAAGGCTTTCAGAGATCGGCTGTCCTGTCAAATTATCCAAATTCGGACAGACAATCAGGTTGCAATGTATTACGTCAACAAGCAGGGGGGCACCGGATCTCGCCCCCTGTGCCAGGAGGCCGTCGGGATGTGGCGTTGGGCGTGTCGGTTCGGCATGCTCCTCCAAGCCACGTACCTGGCAGGCGTAAACAACAGTCTGGCCGACAGACTGAGCAGAGTCATGCAACCGCACGAGTGGTCGCTCCATGCCAGAGTGGTACGCAAGATCTTCCGAGCGTGGGGCACCCCCTCGGTGGACCTTTTCGCCTCTCAGACCAACCACAAGCTGCCTCTGTTCTGTTCCAGACTTCAGGCACACGGCAGGCTAGCGTCGGATGCCTTTCTCCTCCATTGGGGGACCGGCCTCCTGTATGCTTATCCTCCCATACCTTTGGTGGGGAAGACCTTACTGAAGCTCAAGCAAGACCGCGGCACCATGATTCTGATCGCGCCCTTTTGGCCCCGTCAGATCTGGTTCCCTCTTCTTCTGGAGTTGTCCTCCGAAGAACCGTGGAGATTGGAGTGTTTTCCGACTCTCATTTCGCAGAACGACGGAGCGTTGCTGCACCCCAACCTCCAGTCTCTGGCTCTCACGGCCTGGATGTTGAGGGCGTAGACTTCACTGCGTTGGGTCTGTCTGAGGGTGTCTCCTGGGTCTTGCTTGCCTCTAGGAAGGATTCCACTAAAAAGAGTTACTTTTTCAAGTGGAGGAGGTTTGTCGTGTGGTGTGAGAGCATGGCCCTAGAACCTCGTTCTTGCCCTGCACAGAACCTGCTTGAATACCTTCTGCACTTATCAGAGTCTGGCCTCAAGACCAACTCAGTAAGGAATCACCTTAGTGCGATTAGTGCTTACCATTATCGTGTGGAAGGAAAAGCCATCTCTGGAGAGCCTTTAGTCGTTCGATTCATGAGAGGCTTGCTTTTGTCAAAGCCCCCTGTCAAGCCTCCTACTGTGTCATGGGATCTCAACGTCGTCCTCACCCAGCTGATGAAACCTCCTTTTGAGCCACTGAATACCTGCCATCTGAAGTACTTGACCTGGAAGGTCATTTTCTTGGTGGCAGTTACTTCAGCTCGTAGGGTCAGTGAGCTTCAAGCCCTAGTAGCTCATGCTCCATATACCAAATTTCATCACAACAGAGTAGTGCTCCGCACCCACCCAAAGTTCCTGCCGAAGGTGGTGTCGGAGTTCCATCTTAACCAGTCAATTGTCTTGCCAACATTCTTCCCCAGGCCGCATACCCGCCCTGCTGAACGTCAGTTGCACACATTGGACTGCAAGAGAGCATTGGCCTTCTACTTGGAGCGGACACAGCCCCACAGACAGTCCGCCCAATTGTTTGTTTCTTTCGACCCTAACAGGCTAGGGGTCGCTGTCGGGAAACGCACCATCTCCAATTGGCTAGCAGATTGCATTTCCTTCACTTACGCCCAGGCTGGGCTGACTCTTGAGGGTCATGTCACGGCTCATAGTGTTAGAGCCATGGCAGCGTCAGTGGCCCACTTGAAGTCAGCCACTATTGAAGAGATTTGCAAGGCTGCGACGTGGTCATCTGTCCACACATTCACATCACATTACTGCCTCCAGCAGGATACCCGACGCGACAGTCGGTTCGGGCAGTCGGTGCTGCAGAATCTGTTTGGGGTGTAAATCCAACTCCACCCTCCAGGACCCGAATTTATTCTGGTCAGGCTGCACTCTCAGTTAGTTGTTCTTCGTAGGTCAATTTCTGTTGTTTCCTCGCCGTTGCGAGGTTCAATTGACCTGGGTTCTTGTTTTGAGTGAGCCTGAGAGCTAGGGATACCCCAGTCGTGAGAACAAGCAGCCTGCTTGTCCTCGGAGAAAGGGTATGATACATACCTGTAGCAGTTGTTCTCCGAGGACAGCAGGCTGATTGTTCTCACCTTCCCTCCCTCCTCCCCTTTGGAGTTGTGTATTTCATATTTTTTGCTAGTCATTCAACTGGCGGGAGCGGTCGCGCACGGGCGGGAGGACGGCCGCGCATGCGCGGTGGGCGTGCCCTGCGTGTCGACCGTCCCGCGAAGCTTATTTCCGGTTGGTGGGGGCTGCCGCGGACGTCACCCAGTCGTGAGAACAATCAGCCTGCTGTCCTCGGAGAACAACTGCTACAGGTATGTATCATACCCTAATCAGTGTTTTAAACAGCACTTAACAAGCAATAATGCACTAATTGATAATAATTATAATTTATACATGGAAATTTCTATGCTATAAAGAACTGTGCCTAAATTGCAAAGTGTGCAGTTCAAGATAAACACGCGTAGCTTAAACAGGGCATGTTTATGGGCTTTCCTAAATTTCTGCATGCAATTACAGAATAGGGGTCAGTGTGCCTAAATCTACGTGCACAGATTTACACCAGGTTTATTATTTGCATAGATGGATGCACATAGATTTAGGTACTATGGTATCAACTAATTGTATTTTTTTCTTTGGATTTTGCTCACATCTTTTTCAGTAGTAGCTCAAGGTGAGTTACATTTAGGTATACTGGGTATTTCTCTGTCTCTGGAGGGCTCACAATCTAATTTTGTATCTGAGGCAATGGAAGGTTAAGTGATTTGCCCATGATCACAAGGAGCAGCTGTGGGATTTGAACTGGCCGCCTTGGGATGTCAAGAGAGTTGCTCTAACCACTAGGCTACTCCTATACACCATGCCTATAGCTTATTCAATATGCTTAGTTCCTCATGGATTTTTTTAGGTGCCATATATAGAATCTGGCCCTCAGTATAAACATGGAATCCCTTGAATGTGGAGGGAATGCTAAGTGTTAGCAGTGCTTTGACTTTCCGCCTCTGGCTTTCAACCCAGATATTCAATGCCTGGTTGTTTATGGTGACCGGCATTGAATATCTAGTTCTTGCACTGCCTATGCATAACTGGTTAAGTCAATATCCAGACTTAACCAGCCATGGCTTAACGGCCAAAAATAGGACTACTATTTATGCATCTTATTTACCCATTAAGCCTGGCTGGTTAAGGTCTGAATTTGGGATTTAACTGCTCACACCCCCCCGGAACTCCCCCGGCATCTTCGGCTTTATTTTTGGCACTAACCAGGCATTTTCAGTGGTGATAACCTGTTAAGTGCCACTGAAAGTGACCAGTTATCTGCTGAGAGGCAAATTAATTGGCTGAAGGACGTTCCTGATTGGTTAACTCACACTGTATTTTGGAATGGAGGGGCAAAGACTCTGTTCTTGAGGTTATTATCCATATAGTTTATGCTCGATAAATGGGTTCTGGTTATGAAGTGGTAACAAACATTATTTTTGCAGAGCATTAACTTTTTCTTGCTACCTCATCAGTTTCTATAAAGTAAGTCTCAGATTGTTTTGTATATATCAATATTTAGATTTATTAAATATTTTACATAATGCACCTTTAATTAACAGGGAACAAAACTAACAATGCCTTTGAGATGTGTAGGAAGGCATCGGCAGCATAGGTTGTATTTCAGTGCTGCAGTACTGAGATTCAGTAAAAGGTGACCTGAATGAGAGTCTCTAAATAATTAATTGAAGAAACATTAAGATTTTCACATACAAAAACTGCACCATTTACAGATTTTGTACTGAATTTTAAGGGGGATTTTTGGATGTACAAATGAAATCATAAAATGTTAGTCTATATAAGGAGGTCAGTTGCTCTTTTTCCCTCTTGGCTGTATGATAAATGGGTAGACATTTCTACAACTCTAGGAACATTTATGTTTCTTTGTTATGTATGTCTTCGTTAAAGATTAATCATATCTTCTAGTAAAGCTGCAGGTTTTCTGTCTCTCATCAAAGGAAAATTTCCCAAATGACCTCCAACCCCCCTCCCCCCCCCAAAATAAAACCTCCACTGCAAATGCACACTCATGTTTTAAAACTATTTTTATACTTTTTATATTGCTATGTGTTTAAATGTTACACATTAAAAAATATTCTGATGAACAGATGCATCAAAGTTTTGCCGTTCCTTAAAAGTGAAGCTATTTATTTATTTATTTGTTGCATTTGTATCCCACATTTTCCCACCTATTTGCAGGCTCAAGATATAAATTAAAAACCAATATACAATTACAACTGTGCTTTAAAACTTTGAAATCAGCCTCTCGCCCTGGCATAATAAGGAGTGGGATGTTGATGTCCACAAAGAACATAATATAAGCCATACTGAGTCAGAGCAAGACCCATCGAGCCCATCATCCTGTCTCTGACAGGGACCAGTCTGGGTCACACGTACCATCAGATCCCCCAAATTAGATCTGTTTCTCTAGCTCATTTCCTGGGATAAGCAATGTCTCTACCGAGTCTGTCTGGATTTTTATGAACTTTTCCTCCAGGAAGTTGTATAAATCTCTGAATTCTCAAACTAATTATATCTGATGATTTCAAGGTAGAGAAACAATGTAACAAGATGGTAAGCCAGAGCAGGAGGTGTCATAAGGAATATAACTAGTATATAAGAGAAGTTGATTATACCTATGCATTACTGGTTGTTAGTGAGACCTCATCTGGAGTACTGAGTCTAGTTCTGGAGTAGAGCGCATGCGCTGGCGTTTTACAGCAGCAGCGCCATTTTTCTAAGACTCCGGAAAGGGGGCAGGTCCTGCGGGAGCAGCAGAAAATATTTTGATAATTTAAATCAAGTGCAACGAGTGAGTACTTTGTTATTTAGTAACAGGTTGTATTGTCAGTTTAAAGGTATATGATTCTATGCTGCATATCTATTTTCCTTGCAGTTAAACCCCTGATGATGCCTTTGGATGAAACGCGCCGAGTGCATTGGGTTTGATGGTGCTGGAAGAGGATGGTGACCAACTAAAAGTTGTGACCAACTAAAAGTTTGGGAATATCAGGAAAGTTGGCGGAGAGATTTGGATACCTAAATTACAACAGATTCACGAATCTAAGGAAAGATAAAAATTATTTTGTAGTGATTATTATGCGTGACAGCCAGGTGGAACGGTTAATTTGAAAGCTACATTGCTCTATCATTGAAGTTCAGCGGATTATATGGAGAGATCATATGGACAAGAGCAGTATCTCAAGATTCCTGACCTGTGATTTTAGGGGGAGTTCATACTTCCGAAAAGGTATTTTGAAGTTGGGTATTTGTCCACTTGTTCAGGCAAAGTTTGTTGTTGTTTGCCCGTTTCTGAGTTAGTTAGACAGGCAGTCAATTTACTCAGAGCTGTGGGTAGATCTGGCTTGATGGGTATAAGTAGTTGCATATCATTAGCATAGATGTAGAATTTTGCATCCACTGACTGAAGCAGCTCAGCCAGAGGCTTGAGGTAGAAACTTAACCTGCTGCTTAGTTTTTCAGAATAATTTGTATATCTTTCATTATCCCAAGCAATTATTAGAATTTGTGGTTTCTAAAGAGAAGTTGAAAGTACAGACATATTTTTGCAGTTAATTTGGTTTATCCCTGAATTATGTTTCTGCTCTAGTATGTAGAAGTTGTATTTTTTTTATATCTTGGTTCCATATTTCCTGTATGGTGGACAAATTTATTAAGACTATTTTCTGTATATCTTTTTGAATTATTCTCTGTTTTCCTCAGTTACATTGATTATTTATATTTTACTCACACCTTTTTCAGTAGCAGCTCAAAGTGAGTTACATTCAGGTACACTGGATTTCCTGTCCCTGGAGAGTTTACAATCAAATGTTGTATCTGAGACAATGGAGGGTTAAGTGATTTGCCCAGATCACATTGACCAGCAGTGGGATTTGAACTGGGCACCTCTGGATGTCAAGACTCATGCTCTAACACTAGGCCACTTCTCCATTCCAATTATGTGATTGTATTGTTTCAAAATTAAAAAAGAAAAGTGTGTACTGTGAGGTTCATTCTCTATAGGTTCCTACAGTTAGGTGCTGGGATGATGTTCGCTAGCTCCCTAATTCTATAAAAGCTGCCAAAACTTGCACACACAATTTTGGGCATGCAACCTATTTATGCACACAATTTATTTGAATAGCAAGTCAATTAGTGGCAATAATTGGTGTTTTAACAAGCAATTACTTGCACTAAATTTAATTGGGCTTTATGCACATAAATTTAGAAATGGAATCCACACCTAAATTTTATGCACAATCTGAATAAGGAGGTGTGGAAATAGGAGGGGCATGGGCAGAATGGGGGCATTCTTAGCATTTACATGTGTTGTTATAGAATAAGGGGGATACATGCCTAATTTGGGAGCGTACATTTGCACCACATTTCAATTGGTCATGCCTAAAGTTAGGCATGACTCCCAGGAGTAACTGCTACTCTATGATCCGCACCTAACCTTAAGCATGGCTTATAGAATAGCACTTTTTTGGCGCCAATTTTTTAGACACTATATATCAAATCCAGCCCTAACTGTGAATTCTATAACAGTAATTGCGTACACAATTGCCGTTACAAATACTAGAGTTAAGTCTACAGTTGTGTGCTTAACTTTAGGCGTGAGCACCTATACTAGCTCAATGGCTGGTGTAAATATTCTGTGCCTAATTGTAGGCAGTTTAGGCATGTAACTGCTAGTATTCTATAACCTGCATACATGTTAGGCATTGCTGCCCCTCCCAAGACCCTCCCAGGTCCAGTTCCCTTTGCAGTTGCCTGATATGAATTTTGCGCACATAATTTGCGTAATCTCAACTAGAGAGCTGCATAGGAATGGGGATTGCAGAAATCCTCTTGGGTATGGAAGAAGTTCCACGGGATTCCCATGGGGATGGAAGAAGTTATCGTGGGATTCCCATGGGGATGGATGTAGTGTGGGATTCCCGCAGGAGTTTAGACAAAACCTATTATGACTCCAGAATGAGGCTTAGAACATACGAAGAGAAGCAGTTGGATCACCAGAATGAGATTTGGAATGCCCAGAGAGGCAGCCAGAACACCAGACTGAGGCTTGTAATACTCATTGGTTGAATAGTGACTACCATCCAAAACACCACAGGAGGCTGTTGAGGTTGGGAGGAAACAGAGGGCTGTGAGCAAGTAAATAATAGCATTGATTCCTGCAGCTATGGGTGGGGATGGAGGAGATTAATTGTGGGATGGATCTTAGTGGGCACAAATGTGGATGGGTCAGATTCCATTGGGGATGGGAGAAATTTGTATCCTCGTGCAAGTCTCTAATCACAACTAGAAGCAATTACTACTACTACTACTTATCATTTCTAAAGTGCTACTAGACGTACGCAGCGCTGTACACTTGAACATGAAGAGACAGTCCCTGCTCGACAGAGCTTACAATCTAATTAGCACAGACAAACAGGACAAACAAGAGATAAGGGAATATTAAAGTGAGGATAAAATAAGGGTTCTGAACAAGTGAATAAGGGTTAGGAGTTAAAAGCAGCATCAAAAAGGTGGGCTTTTAGCTTAGATTTGAAGACGGCCAGAGATGGAGCTTGATGTACTGGCTCAGGAAGTCTATTCCAGGCATATGGTGCAGCAAGATAAAAGGAATGGAGTCTGGAGTAAGTAGTGGAGGAGAAGGGTGCAGATAAGAGAGATTTACCCAGTGAACGGAGTTCCCGGGGAGGAATGTAGGGAGAGATGAGTGGAGAGGTACTGAGGAGCTGCAGAGTGAATGCACTTATAGGTCAATAAGAGGAGTTTGAACTGTATGTGGAAATGGATAAGAAGCCAGTGAAGTGACTTGAGGAGAGGGCTAATATGAGCATAACGACACTGGCGGAATATTAGTCGTGCAGCAGAATTTTGAACAGATTGAAGAGGAGAGAAATGGCTAAGTGGGAGACCTGTGAGAAGCAAGTTGCAATAGTCTAAGCGAGAGGTGATAAGAGTGTGGATGAGGGTTCTGGTAGTGTGCTCAGAAAGGAAAGGGCGAATTTTGGTGATATTATAGAGAACGAAATGACAGGTTTTAGCAGCCTGCTGAATATGTGCAGAGAAGGAAAGGGAGGAGTTGAAGATGACCCCAAGGTTACGAGCTGATGAGACAGGAAGGATGAGAGTGTTATCCACAGAAATAGAGAATGGGGGAGAAGGAGAGGTTGGTTTAGGGGGAAAGATAAGAAGCTCAGTCTTGGTCATGTTTAGTTTCAGATGGCGCTGAGACATCCAGGCAGCAATGTCAGACAGGCAGGCTGATACTTTGGCCTGGATTTCGTCTGAGATTTCTGGTGTGGAGAGGTAGATCTGGGAGTCATCAGCATAAAGATGATACTGAAAACCAAGAGTACCAAGGGAAGAAGTATAGATGGAGAAAAGAAGAGGTCCCAGGACACATCCCTGAGGTACACCAACTGACAGTGGGATAGAAGTAGAGGAGGATCCACTAGAGTATACACTAAAGGTACACTGGGAGAGATAAGAAGAAAACCATGAAAGAACAGAGCCCTGAAATCCAAGTGAGGACAGCGTATCGAGGAGTAGGCTGTGATCAACAGTGTTAAAAGCAGCAGATAGATCGAGAAGGATGAGGATAGAATAGAGACCTTTGGATCTGGCCAGGAACAGATCATTGGAGGCTTTAGCAAGCGCTGTTTCAGTTGAATGAAGGGGGCGAAAGCCAGATTGGAGTGGATCAAGAATAGCTTGAGATGAAAGAAAGTCAAGGCAATGGTGGTGAACAGCATGTTCAAGTATCTTGGATATGAAAGGGAGGAGGGAGATGGGGCGATAGTTGGAAGGACAGGTAGGGTCCAATGAAGGTTTTTTAAGGAGTGGTGTGTTTGAAGGCATCAGGAACAGTCGTAGTGGACAGTGAAAGATTGAGGATATGACAGATATCTTCGACTCCTCCCTCTCCTTCTCTGCGCATATCCAGCAGATAGCCAAGACCTGTCGCTTCTTTCTCTATAACATCAGCAAAATTCGCCCTTTCCTCTCTGAGCACACCACCCGAACTCTCGTCCACTCTCTCATTACCTCTCGCCTTGACTACTGCAACCTACTCCTCACTGGCCTCCCACGCAGCCATCTATCCCCCCTTCAATCCGTTCAGAACTCTGCTGCACGTCTTATCTTCCGCCTGGACCGATATGCTCATATCACCCCTCTCCTCAAGTCACTTCACTGGCTTCCGATCAGGTACTGCATCCAGTTCAAGCTTCTCCTACTAACCTACAAATGCACTCAATCTACCCTTATCTCCCCTTACGCTCCTACCTGAAACCTCCACTCACAGGGACAAATCCCTCCTCTCTGCACCCTTCTCCACCACCGCCAATTCCAGGCTCCGCCCTTTCTGCCTCGCCTCTCCCTATGCTTGGAATAAACTTCCTGAGCCCATACGCCAAGCCCCCTCCCTGCCCATCTTCAAATCCTTGCTCAAGCCCACCTATTCAATGTTGCCTTCGTCACCTAACCATTATATCTCTATTCAGGAAATCTAGACTGCCCCAATTGGATTGTCTGCACATTTTGTCCACTAGATTGTAAGCTCCTTTGACCAGGGACTGTCCTTCTTTGTTAAACTGTACAGCGCTGCGTAACCCTAGTAGCGCTTTAGAATTGTTAAGTAGTAGTAATAGTAGTAGTAGATGGGTGGGAATAGGATCAGAGGAACAGGTAGTTAGTTTCGAGGAGGAAATAAGATGTGTAGTTTCCTCTTCAGTGATTTCAGAAAAGGAAGAAAAGGAGGCAGGGGTTGGAGGGTTGAGAGAATGGACATGTGTAACTGCTAATTAATGCCAGTTAATACCAATTATAGTCAATAATTGGCAGTTAATGCCAATTAGCAGCTGATATTATACTAAGCTACATGTGCAACAGACACTATTCTTTAACTTGTGTGCACAGCTTTGTATGCTAAGTAGGAAACTGTGCATGCAAGTTTATAGACTTAAGGGGCATGTGTGCATAGTGCACACTCTTAATGGCTAATACCATTCATTTGAAATGACTGCCCATCTCTAATATAAACATAATCCAACTTAGATTTGAAAGAAAAAAGATAGGACAATTCCATGCAAGGGGAATTGCTTCTACAGCTATATTGGACAGAACAATTAGAAACATGGGGTGCGCATCAATCAGCTAGAAGTTGCAGCCACCATTTTAAGCTTAGAGCCAGCATAGTTGGGAACAATTGGGGTTTGCTTCTGCCTGGCCTACATCCATAGACACCAGGTATTTTATTTATTGAGATTTTGCTCACACCTTTTTTCAGTAGTAGCTCAAAGTGAGTTACATTCAGGTACTCTGGATATTTCTCTGTCCCAGGAGGGCTCACAATCTAAGTTTGTACCTGAGGCAATGGAGGGTTAAGTGACTTACCAAAGATCACAAATAGCAGCAGTGGGACTTGAACTGGCCACCTCTGGATTGCAAGACTGGTGCTCTAACCACTAGGCCACTTCTCCATTCCTATTTTAAGGTAGGCCCGAGGGTGATATACAGGTGAGTGGGTGAGGAGGGAGTCTTTAGGAGGAAGCTGGGGGGTTGGGAGGGGGAGCTGGTGATTGTGGTGGAACATTGGGAGGGGAGAGGAAAAAATGGTCAGGCTGCAACCTGGAATCTATCTGGGTACTGTCTGATAATAAGTATCAGTACCTGAATAGCTAAGCAAGCAAAGATGTTGTCCTATCTGCCCAATTAGCTATCTAAGCACCTGTACTGAACATCACCGGTGTTGGATAAGTGCAGGCAAGGCTCAGACTCAGTAAGTGCTGATATTCAGTACCACTACCCAGTTAAGGAAAACTGAATATCAGCGGATAGCCAAGAACAGCTCTTTAACTAGGCAAGAGCCTCTCCTGCCTGATCAAATCACTCTGAATATCTACCCCTTAGTCATTATTTGCATCACAAAAAGACACTGAAAAGAAATGAGTTATATTACAGGAGTACAGTCAGCAAGATAAAGAAGTTACAGGTGTGAGATGAGGTAAGAGATGTGCTGAAGAAAGTGCTCAAAGAGCAGAAGAAGCAGTACAAAAGGGAGACTTGATAATAGTACAGCACATAATCGTTTAGTAGGAACAGAAAGAAGAAAAATACTACCTATTAAAGACACAGGTGGCAAGGTCATTGCAGATGAAAAAGAAAAAGTCCAATATCAGGAAAAACATTTGAAGGAAATACTATACTACCCAAAGCCCGAAACAGCATTAGACCAGCCAATTGCTGGAACAGCAACAGAGCTGCAGACAGACAGCAGGCTATTTACTATGGACAAGATGATAATCAAAACTATTAATGGACTAAGGAATGGAAAATCACTAGGATCAGACAACATTTGTGCAGAACCCTTGAAGAAAGGATCAAATCAACTAACGTAATGGCTACTATGATTGTGTAATGTAGCACAGGAAAGGGAAAAAACACCAGATGACTGGAAGAAAGGTATAATTGTAAAGCTGCTGACGAAAGGAGATTTATTGGGCTATGGAGAAGAAATATTCTGTTACATGTGTCTGAAAAAAGTTTTTAGTTGAATCATTCTTAACCGCCTTGAGGCTCATGTGGACAACTTATAGCAAGAAGGACAAGCAGGTTCAGGCCCAACAGATCCTACATGGATCACACTTTTACACTGTACAGAGTATAAGAAAAGATTCTTCAGTATAAAATCTCAGTAGTTATACATTTTGTGCATTCTGAAAAAGCATTTGACAGCATCGACAGATATAGCTTATGGAGTTTTATGGCATACCTACCAAGTCCATCAGAGTTGTTGAAAACCTGTATGCTGAGAACAATGAATGCTGTTTCCGAGTGGAAGATGGCTACAAGAATCACATGGCTTAAAAACATGCACTTACAGGAATTTTTTGCTGATGTGACCTTCCTGAGTTCTCTTCAGACAATGCAGATCAAAACAAATAGAATAATGCATTTTGGTGAACAGATTTGGTTGATTATCCAGCTTATAATCGAAAGAGAAAAACGCCTATATTGCGACCCAAATCGGGAGATAGACGTTTATCTCACAAAAACGAATAAATCGGTATAAGCCAAAGCCGATTTTGGACGTTTTCAACTGCACTCCATCGCGGATGCGGACAAAGTTGATGGGGGCGTGTCAGAGGTGTGGCGAAGGCGGACCTGGGGCGTGGTTATCGGCTGAAGAGAGATGGGCACCTTTCACCGATAACGGAACAAAAGTATGCGTTTGTAGCTAGAATTTAGGGCACTTTTCCTGGACCCTGTTTTTCCACGAATAAGGCCCCAAAAAGTGCCCTAAATGACCAGATGACCACCGGAAGGAATCGGGGATGACCTCCCCTGACTCCCCCAGTGGTCACTAACCCCCTCCCACCACAAAAAATGATATTTCACAACTTTTTATTTTCACCCTCAAATGTCATACCCACCTCCCTGGCAGCAGTATGCAGGTCCCTGGAGCAGTTGTTAGGGGGTGCAGTGGACTTCAGGCAGGTGGATCCAGGCCCATCTCCCCCCTACCTGTTACAATTGTGCTGCTTAATGCTTAGTCGCCCAACCCCCCCAAACCCACTGTACCCACATGTAGGTGCCCCCCTTCACCCCTTAGGGCTATAGTAATGGTGTAGACTTGTGGGCAGTGGGTTTTGAGGGGGATTTGGGGGGCTCAACACACAAGGGAAGGGTGCTATGCACCTGGGAGCTCTTTTACCTTTTTTTTTTGTTTTTGTAAAAGTGCCCCCTAGGGTGCCCGGTTGGTGTCCTGGCATGTGAGGGGGACCAGTGCACTACGAATCCTGGCCCCTCCCACGAACAAATGCCTTGGATTTATTTGTTTTTGAGCTGGGCGCTTTCATTTTCCATTATCGCTGAAAAACAAAAACGCCCAGCTCACACATTGTCGAATAAAACATGGACGTCTATTTTTTTGCGAAAATACGGTTCGGTCCGCCCCTTCACGGACCCGTTCTCGGAGATAAACGCCCATGGAGATAGACGTTTTCGTTCGATTATGCCCCTCTATATCTAGCAGGAGGATGGAGGGCCTGATATTCAGCCAGCGGTGATTAGGGTTTTGCTGACCACTTCCAGTGTTAAACCTGGAAATCCAATGCCAGGCCATGTCGGGGCTCCGGCATTGAATATCTGGGTACAGAGAGCTGGCTAACTCACAGCTAGTTAAGTGTGATATTCAGTATTTAACTGGCTATGAAGAACTGCATAAAAATAGGACTGTTTTATGCACTTATTTATCATTTATCTTTAACCAGTTAAATGTCAAATATCTCACTTAACTAGTTAAGTGCTGACTCTGCCCCTGAAACATCCCCCAAAATAGCTGGTTTTGGCTTGGGTGCTAACCAGGCATTTTCATTTTCATTATCTGGTTAAGTGCCACTGAAAATAGCTGGTTACCCCTGGACAGGTGATTTAAATCATTGTGAATATTGGGCCCAAAGTTTGACTATAAACATAGCAGATAAGAAAAATCAAATTAAAAGAAGCCGAACCTTCAAAAAGTGCCAGAATTCACCTGTTTGGGAGGTCTGTTAATAGAAGACGACATTACTGAAAAAGAAATTAAAATTAGAATTGGTAAAGTGGCATCAGTCATGAACAGATTGGGTAAGATCTGCGACAATAAGAAGTTAACAACTCGAATCAAGATGCATGTGTATAATAGTACTGTGATAACCACTCTGTTATATGGTGCTGAAACCTGGCCAGTAATGAAAACTCTCTAAAACAGACTAGACAGTTTTGATTCATACAGCTTAAGAAGAATCCTATGTGTTAGGTGGCAAGATGAGGCAGTGGCATAGCTAGGGTAGTTGACACCCGGGGCCGGTCATTTTTTAACACCCCCCCCCCCCCCCCGAAATCCTGTACTAGGCATACCGAGAATACAAAACACTCAGGACCTATAGAGCAATTCTACCCTCCCATAAGCAGTAATTTGTACGAGTCACACAAGGAAAAGGAAAGCATCTTAAACACTACAGTGAGCACTAGAACATCAATTCACCTATTGTAAAACGAAAACAGACAGATTAGTACAGATCGTCGATCCTGCACAGTCAATGCCAACCGAAAGCCATGTCTTTTTCACAAATACAGATACACCCTAATCCACTATAGAATAAGTAATCATAAACTTTCTATTTAGACAAAAATTAAACTGAACCCCCGATGCCAGACTCTGCATACAATGCAACACCACAGAAACAGAAACTGTCCTCTAGTACTGTGCAAAATATAAAGACAGCAGATGTAAATGTGAAAAAACTAACAAATACCAATCACCACTTTATAACTTAACAAATAGAAATAAAACAAATAATATCATTTTATTGGACTAATACATTTAGCTTTCAGAGGCCAAAACCTCCTTCCTCAGGTCAATTCAGTATAGTACTGTTACAGTGTCCTATCCTGACCTGAGGAAGGGGGTTTTGTTCTCAGAAAGTAAAATGTATTAAAATTAGTCCAATAAAAAGATTACCTTATTTACATGTTCTATTATAAACATTTATTAACACAGCTACAATACTACTTTATCCTAAAGCAAAAAAAATAAAAATATATATTTACAGTTCATTGTCTCTGGTTTCTGCTTTCCTCATCTTTTCACTGTCTTCCTTCTATCCAGCATCTGTCTTCGCTCTCTCTCTGCCATCCAGTGTCTGCCCTCTCTCTCTGCCCGTTCCATCCAGTGTCTGCCCTCTCTCCCTTCCATCCACTTCTGCCCCTTCCATGCACCATCTGCCCCAGTCTGCCATCTCTCTCTCCCCCTTCCATCAACATCTGCCCTCTATCTCTGCCCCTTCCATCCACCATTTGCCCCAGTCTGCCCTCTTTCTCTCTCCCCTTCCACCCACCATCTGCCCTTTCTTTCTGCCCCTTCAATCCGTCTGCCCTCCCTCTACCATCCATCCAGGGTCTGCCCTCCCTCACGCTCCCCCCTTCTATCCCCCCTCTCTCTGCCCCCTCTTTTCAGCCCCCAGTTCCAGCCCCCTTATTCCACCTGCCCCTAGTTCCAGCCCCAGCCCACATCTCCCACCTGCCCCCCTTTTCAGCCCCGCTATCCCACCAGTCCCCAGCCCTTTTCTCCCATCAGTCCCGAGCTTCAGCCCCCAGCCACTTCTCCCTGTCCTCTTTTCAGCCCCTAGTTTCAACCCCAGCCCTTTTCTCTCACCAGTCCCGAGCTTCAGCCCCAGCCAGTTCTTCCTGTCCCCTTTAAAGCCCCTAGTCCCCACAGTTTCAGCCCCCTTCATCCACCACATGCCTTGCATCCCCCCTTTTCAGCCCCAGACCCATTCTCCCACCTGCCCCAGGCATGGACCCATTTTCCCTCCTGCTCCCTTGTCAGACCCCAGTTCCAGCTTCAGACCCCTTCTCCCATCTGAGCACTCCCCTCCCCCCTCTCTGAGCACCCATCTGAGCTCCCCCACCCTCCCTAATCCCCTTTAAGCACCCCTCTGAGCTCCCCCACCCCTCCCCAATCCCCTTCTCCCCTCCTTGATGCTCTCCCACCCTCCCTAATACCCTTTAAGCACCCCTCTGAGCTCCCCCACCCCTCCCCAATCCCCTTTAAGCACCCCTCTGAGCTCCCCCACCCTTCCCCAATCCCCTTCTCCCCTCTCTGAGCTCCCACCCTCCCTAATCCCCTTTAAGCACCCCTCTGAGCTCCCCCACCCCTCCCCAATCCCCTTCTCCCCTCCTTGATGCTCTCCCACCCTCCCTAATCCCCTTCAAGCACCCCTCTGAGCTCCCCCACCCCTCCCCAATCCCCTTCTCCCCTCTCCGAGCTCCCTACCCTCCCTAATCCCCTTTAAGCACCCCTCTGAGCTCCCCCACCCTTCCCCAATCCCCTTCTTCCCTCTCTGAGCTCCCCACCCTCCCTAATCCCCTTTAAGCACCCCTCTGAGCTCCCCCACTCCTCCCCAATCCCCTTCTCCCCTCTGAGTCCCCCCCGACCCGACAGCTGAGATCCGTTCTCCTGCTGCTCCTACCCTGTCCTGCCTTAAAAAAAATTTTTTCGAAGCGCCGGAGAGTGGCAGGCAGCACGCCTCGCATCTGCCCTGCTAGTAAAGAAGATCTTGTCGACGTCGTCGTCCTTCCCACACTGAGTCCCGCCCGCCCTCGCGGTAATAGGAAGTTGCCTCAGAGGGGGGCGGGACTCAATGTGGGAAGGGCAACGATGTCAGCGAGATCTTCTTTACTAGCAGAGCAGACGCAAGGCGCGCTGCCTGCCACTCTCCGGCGCTTCGAAAAAAGAATTTTAAAGGCGGAGCAGTGGGAGCGGAGCACCCCCCCACACCCGATGACACCCGGGGCGGACCGCCCCCACCGCCCCGCCCTTGCTACGCCACTGAGATGAGGTTTAAACCAAAGCATTGAGACACCTAAACAGTTACCAATTTGTAATATACTACAGCGATGCAACTTAGATGGTTTGGGCACCTACAAAGAATGAATGTGCAGTGCAGACCAAGGCAAGCCATGATGTGGAAACCAAAAGGAAAAAGAGGTCGAGGAAGGCCAAGACAGATGTGGATCTCAACAATTTGGATATCAATTGGTCAGAAGCAGTTGATGAAACACAAGACGATACTTTGAAACCCTCTGCCCAGTGTGTTGTGGAGGCAAAGAAAGCAAATAGAATGTTAGGTATTATTAGAAAATAAATGGAAAATAAAAATGAGGATGTTGTAATACCTTTCTATCTCTCCATGGTGTGATCACACCTTGAATACTGTGTGCAATTCTGGTCACCGTATCTCAGAAAAGATATAGTGGAATTAGAAAAGGTACAGAGAAGGGTGACATAATTGATAAAGGGGATGGGACGACTTCCCTAAGAGCTGAAATGGCTTGGGCACTTCAGCTTGGAGAAAAGATGGCTGAGGGGAGATATGATGGAGGTATGTATAGATATGATAGAGGTATATAATATACTGAGTGGAGTGGAACGGGTAGACGTGAATTGTTTACTCTTTCCAAAAATACTAGGACTAGGGGGCACGCAATGAAGCTACAAAGTAGTAACTTTAAAATGAATCGGAGAAAATATTTCTTCATTCAACGTGTAATTAAACTCTAGAATTTGTTGCCAGAGAATGTGGTAAAAGCAGTTAGCTTAGTGGGGTTTAAAAGAGGTTTGGATGGCTTCCTAAAAGAGAAGTCCATAAGCCATTATTAAAATGGACTTGGAAGAATCTACTGCTTATTTCTGGGAAAAGCAGCACAAAATTATTGTACTTTTTTGGGATCTTGCAGGTACTTGCGACCTGGATTGGCCATTGTTGGAAACAAGATACTGGGCTTGATGGACCTTTGGTCTGTCCCAGTATAGCAACACTTATTTACTTATGTACAAGACTGACAAGTGTGGGATTTGTGTGTGTCTACCATTTGTGCCGGCAATGATTACAGATGCAAAGCTAAATCAGGTATCTTTTGGAGATGTATATTCTTCATTGTGGGTTATAGAATTATCAGTCAACTCTGTAAGACAGAACTTTTTCAATTGCTTGCTTACTTGCTTTTTCTGTGTATCTGATTTATTCTTACATTCACCAAACTGAGATGTTTTCTATTGGAAGAAAATAGCCATGTGGTGTTCTCCTACAGCAAGTTGCATATCTGTATCTAACATTTAGGGCTAGTGTCTGTTGAGGAGTCTATGAGTTTACTGGTTTTAATGGTTTACAGAAGCGAGCATGTTGGAATAGTGATAATCTTTGCAATTCTATCAGTACATAGATGTTAAATGATTGAACATCTATTTAAAATGTGAAGTTTAAAATTCTTTTATGTACATTAATTCCTATTTTCAATTGATTTGGGGATATGGTAATTACAGAGATTACATAAAGAAGAATGTGTTTATTCTTATCTGTACTAAATTGACAGATGATTTGTAAAGCTGAAGTTTGTTACTGAGAACTTGCTGTGTCTATTTGTGGCATTTGCCAATTACGTCTTGAGGCGGCCCAGCAAGGATGAAAAGTGATTCATGTCAAAAATGTGTTCTTTCAGGCTCCCTCTGGTCCTCTTGAATTCATCTTAATTTTGATGACACAATGAACTTAGAGATATTTATGCATTTTAAGATTGTTCTACCTAGTGATTTGCCTCTCAGAAAACTGGTTATGAGATAAGGAACATTTGCCTTATACACAGCTAAAGAACTTGGTGGGAGGTTTTGGTCTACAAAAGTTGTCGTTTTCTAACTTGTCACAATTATAAACATTTTCACTGGTGATAAAAAGAGATGTGCAGTTGTCTGAAAGCGAAGTTAAAAATAAAATGGGCTGTTTCATTTTGTTTTCAGAAGAAAGATGGCAATTTTCTGCAGCAGCAGTCAATGCTTTAATTTAAATGCTGGCTGTGGCTTTTAAATTAATTTGTGTGATCAGTGCTGCAATGTATATGAGCAGAGGCACTGAAGATATATGGCAAAACTGCCTCTACTATGCATTTCATTTAGACCTGCTATTCAGCAAACCTAAACTAAATGTATAATTTATTCAATGTCTGAAAATCACCATTATCTATAATGCTATCACTCTACCCTCCCTCCATCACTGCTGAGCTATTAGACATATTTTGAGCTCAGCAGTATGGGGGCAGTACTATAACTGGGCAATTCCTTGTAGATATTCCAATGCTGCATGGTGAGCTCCTGTTCTGAAATGGCTTTTAAAAGCCCAGATTCCTTTATAGAATACTAACCTAACCTGGTATCGGTGTACCCATCCAACAACTCCTTGAAGAAGTCCCCTAAGTCAACAAAGTTAGTTTTTTTTTTGTAAGTCTAGAACTTTCATTTTTGAATGAACTGTCTCCATACGTGTCTTAATATTCAAACACACCATCCGGTGATCACTGGATGCTAGATGATCACCCACTATAACATCAGAAATACTCTCTCCATTCATAAGCACTAAGCCCTGCATGGATTCCATTGCCAACTGAAAGAATCCAAGATCACCCTACAAAAAGGGATCATCCCAATTTCACATATTAAAAATCACTTCCCTTTTCATAGCTATGTTTTGAATTTCTTCAATTAAATCTCTGCCTAGTTCTATCTGTGGAGGTCTGTATATCACACCAAAGTAAATACATTTTCTATTCCCTCTTTCCACTTTGATCCACAGTGCCTCTTCCTTAACATGTACTGACTTATTTACAATAGCCCAGGGCCACTAAGTGGGGGGCAAAATTCTCCAGGGCCTGGCCTCCAAGGGGGGGACCCAGCGTCTGCCCAGCACTAGCATGGCTCTCCTGCTCCTGTGTGCCGCAGAGTTATCGCGTTATCATCGTTAACTCTGCTCTGCTGGCCACAGGTCCTTCTTCCCGTTTGGATGTGTCAAGAAGAAGGACCTGTGCAGCAGAGTGCAGCTAGTAGGAGAGCAGACAATCAAGTAAGTAGGCCCAGAAGGGGGGTGGGGGAGTTTGCCCCAGGACCCACTTTGTCTCTCAGCAGCCCTGCAATAGCAATAAACCTGGTGTAACCGTGGGTACCTAAATGTAGTAACAGTGCACCTAACTCACTGTATTCTGTAAGTTACACATATAAGTGGCAGTCCCACCCATGCCCTTCCCATACTCCACACATGTGAAGAGTTTCCTTGCATTTATGCACTATGGACTAGATTCTATATATCACGCCTAAAAATTTGGCACCGACATGAAATTTTCCTAAGGGCATTCTATAAAGTATGCCTTAATTTAGGCATATTTTATAGAATAAGCCTATATTTCCATACAGTTTATAGAATACGCAGAGCACCACTTTGCATAACAAAATTTAGTTATGGGTAGTTATGCCAAGTTAAACCTGGTGTAAATGCCGGCGCCTAAATTAGGCACAGACCGGGTGTATTCTAGAAAAACGCACATAGATTTTAGATGTCCATGATCTGCCCATTCCATGCCCATGGCCATGCCTACTTTTCAACTCTGTGACTTAGAATTTACACGCAACATGTTATAGAATATGCATGTAAATTCTAATTAATGCCAAATAGTGTCAGTAATTACTAATTGGGCTTGTTAACCAATTAGGTAATGCGCATTCTTATGGAAACTGAAACTGAACTGTCGACACCTTGAAAAACAATGGAGGAAAAACAAAACTACTGTTGATAAATCCAACTGGAAACTTGCCTTTCATCACTGCAAACTAAAGGTAGCCGATTCCAAACAAAAATACTACAGAAGCTTAGTGGGTCAGAATATCCTTGACAATAAGAAAAACTATTCACCCTAATTAGAAGTATAACCTCCACCAACACTGATGATAATATGCATCAAGCAGGCTCCTCCACTCAAGAACTAGCTGACTGTTTTGCGAACAAGATCATACAAATCTGATCTGACCTAACCAAAAGCACTCCAGCAGAGGAGAAGGGAAAAGTCTCTGACTCGGGAGAAAGATATGGTCTATGACCAATTGAGGGAATTAAATTAGATCAGATATGGAATGTTTTCCAACCACTGTCAATGGAAGATGTAATTTCACTACTACTGAAATGCTCACACTCGCATTGCTCCCTTGATCAATGCCCAGAATTCCTGTTCCAAGCCATTCCAACTGAGATTAATCAATGGCTAACAGACTGCCTTAATGTGCTACTAGAATCAGGCTTGCTTACTTCTGATATGGGCAAAATTGTTCTCTCACCCCTGTTAAAGAGCTCAAGTTTGTACAAAACTTCTATAGCAAATTATCGCCCAGTGGCAAGCATACCCCTCTTCACACAAATGCTGGAATCCTATATTAGGAAACAATTTTCCAAATATTTGGACACATTTTCTACCTTACACTGGTCCCAATTCAGATTCAGAACTGCATACAGTACCGAAACCCTGCTCCTAGTTCTAACAACTTTTGTCAAACAATATTTATGTAAGGGGAACCAGGTCCTATTACTTCAGTTCGACATCTCGGCGGCGTTTGATGTAGTGGGTCATGCAATGCTGCTGGAACATCTGAACCAGATAGGAATAACAGGATCTGTCTTCCGGTGGTTCAATTAATTCCTTTCAAACTGCAGCTATTCTGTAAAATAAAACAACTTTCCAACTATTGGTTCTCGAAATGTTGAGTCCCCCAGAGATCCCTGCTGTCTCCTATCTTATTTAACTTCTATATGTCCTCTCTCAGCTCAATAAACCTGGAATTAAGTGAACTGCTGTAATCATATGCTGACAACATCATGCTCCTCATACCACTGACATCTTCACATCAAGATGTAATCCAATCTATAACAACCGAGATGAATGCTATTCAGACCTGGGCTTTGGCAAATAAATTAAAACTGAATGCACAAAAGACTAAGATCCTATAGTTCCGGAATCAAGGAGCTGAGGTCCCAACTATAATGCTAGAGCACTGGGGTCTGCCTTGACTCCTCCCTAACATAGTCCTCTCATATCAACCAATTATGGAAGAACACACTGTTTAAAATAAGACAACTATGTCTAGTCAGGTCATTCTTCAATCAAAAAGCCTTTGCGCTGCTGGTCCAGATACTGATCCTACCACAGCTGGACTACTGTAGTGCCATATTTTTTGGTATTCAGTTCCAATGCTAGGCTGCATAGAGAGGGGCATAACCAGCAGAAGAAAGGAGGTGTTGATGCCTGTCTTGTCTGACGACCTGTGAGCCCTTGGGTCCCTCAGGGGAACGTGTGAGACTCCCAGTTGTTCGCCCAAAAGACAGCCGCGCACCCCGAGTCTTCACCCGCGGCGACCACCGTTCACCAGGGGTTGAGCCCCCAGCTGCAGGTGGCCAGCGGGGCTTCCGGAACTGCGGGGGTGGACGGACTGACCGGACAGCGGGGGACCGGACCCACAAACAACAGCCAGGGATGGGTCCAGCAGGCAGCAAGGAGTAGTCCAGGGACAGGCAGAAGGTCAAGGCAGGCGGCAAGCAGAGTAGTCCAGGGACAAGCAGAAGGTCAAAGGAAGCTGTCGGGAAAAGCAGCAAATCCACAGATCACTCACGTAGGCTAAAACCTCTGGAGTCAGAAGCCGAAGCAAAGGTCTGCAGAGAACCTGCTCCTTAAATACTGTCAGCCAGCCTCAGCTGACAGGGGCGGAGACTTTTGATGACCTCCCTTGCGGAAACCTCTTTGGAGTGGCTCTGCATCGGTCTTCAGGTGGGACCTCTGTTCCTTCCGCCCAATCAGGGTTCTCCAGGGCGGGGGTCTTGGTTCCCGTGCCCAAGACGCGGAACAGACGCTGGCCCGGGATCCCGGTGCCATCTTCCCTGCCGGACCGCGCAGGAACTCCAGAGCCGGTGATGGGGAGCAAGAGGTCACGAAAGCCGGCCCTCGGCCACGATCCCGGAACGGCCGGCCAGCGCCCCGACAGATCCCGGCCAAGCCCACCCCGGGACCACGATGGCCGGCTATCGGGGCAGGAACCAGGTAAGCCACCCAGCGGTGGAATTGCGGCCGGTCAATCCCGCGAGGGTTCCTCTTCGGGGCTCGCGTCCATAGGGGAGCAGGCTAAGTTAGCGAGGGATGCGACAATGCCCCTTTACAAGTTGTTGGTGAGGCCTCACTTGGGGTATTGTGTTCAGTTTTGGAGGCCGTATCTTGCTAAAGATGTAAAAAGTCTGGAAGCGGTGCAAAGAAAAGCTACAAAATTGGTATGGGATTTGCGTTGCAAACTGTACAAGGAAAGACTTGCTGACCTGAACATGTATTCCTTGGAGAAAAGGAGAAACAGGGGTGACATGATACAGATGTTCTAATATTTGAAAGGTATTAATCCGCAAATGAACCTTTTCCGGAGATGGGGAGGCAGTAGAACTAGAGGACATGAATTGAGGTTGAAGGGGGGCAGACACAGGACTAATGTTAGGAAATATTTTTTCACGATTAGAGTGATGGATATGTGGAATGCCCTCCCGCGGGAGGTGGTGGAGATGAAAACTGTAATGGAATTCAAACATGCGTGGGATAAACACAAAAGAATACTAGGAATGGTTCCATGGAATCTTAGTGGAGATTGGGTGGCGAAGCCGGTAATTGGGAAACAAAACAGGAGCTGGGCAGACTTCTACGGTCTACACCCTGATCGTGACTGAAAAGATATGGATAGGCTGGAGTGTAACTTTTAAGGGGCTTCGACGTTAGCTTCAGAACTTAGTACAAGAACGGTACTGGGCAGACTTCTACGGTCTGTGCCCTGAGAAAGGCAAGGACAAATCAAACTCGGGTATACATATAAAGTATCACATACCATGTAAAATGAGTTAATTTTGTTGTGCAGACTGGATGGACCGTACAGGTCTTTATCTGCCGTCATTTACTTCGTTATTCATGTTACTAGCGTTTCATCTCATATTGTTAAACTACATTGGCTACTTATAGCTGAAAGAATCAAGTTCAAAGCTGCCTGTCTAATTTTCCAAATCCTACAAGGCGTCACATCTGTCTGTATCATCCATTCCAGCAGACTGAAAGAACAATTGATCTTAGCACCACTGTTCTATATGAGAATCCGATTTTATAGGATATGTGTTAGCTTACTCTTCCCTTTTTTTAGAAATCTCTCTGTGGAACTCATTCCCTTCGGCCATTAGATTACAGACTACCTACCTCAGCTTCCAGAAGAGGGTAAAAGCTTTTCTTTTTCCTAAGGCTGCTACACAACAAGCACTACTTCTACATGGCCCCTAATTGTCAATAGGACTACCATATAACATACTTCTATCACTCTTGCACTCACTAGTGGTACATAAGATTATACTTAACCAATGTTCTACCTATAATATTGTATCCAACCTATGTTCCACTCATGATGTGAACTGCACTGAACCCTGAACAGGGGATATCAGCGTTCTATAAGTGCTATTGTAGTTCTTTTAACCTTTTTGTTTTATTAGATTGTAAACCATTTTGCCTTGCTACACAGTTAGTGGTACAGAAAATTTGGAATACACAAATAAAATCAAAGGGTCACTATTGTAAAGATAGGTATCTATGCATTCCTCACTATAAAACATTGCAGGAATGAAATTTTCAGTTTAAAAATACCTATGCCAAGTGCAAGTATGATTTTGTTACAGTTTTTTGGTTTTTAGAAATGCATGATATGTGGTTCAAAATTGAAAGAGTTTGAAGATGAAAAATACAAGCATAAAGCCACTTAAATGCACAGTCATATCTCACATTTCTAGCAGATAGGGTTACAAATTGAAAAAAAAGGCAAAAAACGGAAATTGCTTTCAATGTGAAGTAATTTAAACCACTTTTGAGATTCTCAGTCAAGCACTGTAATCATTTCTAAAGCAATACGTTTATGAAAATCTAAAGCTCATCCATATATCTGTATATTATTTTGGTAATGTCAAAAAGCATCATGAAATATTTGCTGTAGGCTTCCTTGTTGTAGTCACTTTGATGTCAACAGAGTAGCAACAGTCACTTTGACTTGTACAGAGTGGTTGGTAACTGTCACAGTAATTCATATTATTTCTGTACTCCTGCTATCCCTGATCACAGGTTGTGCTTTTTGGGTGAACTCCTTGGAGGTGAGTGAATCAGGTTAAACAATTCTTATATCCTCGGTACTTGAGATATCATTATGGCTATACTTGTCTTTTTGTTATTGCAGTGTTGGTCAGAGTCTGTTCTTTTTATATATAAACTAGTAAAAAAGGCCCGTTTCTCACACAAATGAAACGAGCGCTAGCAAGGTTATCATGTAATGGCGATTATGTTTTTAAGGGAACCGTTAGGAGGCGAGTTGTGGTGTGAGTTCTGCGCTTGCCTGCTTCCCACCACCCTGCTGGTTATGATGGAGTTTGAGCGGCGCAGGAGTCTGGAAAAATAAAAAGAGCTAACAAACAAAAACATTTTTTAAAAGCAAGCGTGGCACCACAGGCAGCCTTCAGGCATTGGCTGTCGGCTCTGCAGCTGCTCCTCTCTCTGTCCCTGGAGGAGCGCAGCGTAGCAAGAAGTTGATCTCAACTTCCTGTTCCAGGGTCAGTGACGTGAGAGGAGAAAGGAGCGGCTGCAGAGCCGACAACCAATGCCTGAAGGCTGCCTGCGGTGCCGTGCTTTCTTTTTAAAAAAATTTTTTGTTTGTTTGCTCTTTTTATTTTTGTCGTGGCCACTGCTGCTCAACAGGAGAAGCAGCAGTGACTGGAAATGGAAGAGGGAGCTAGCGCCGCTGCGTGTTTCAGCGGGAGACTTTTCCGCTTTGGCAGGAGTGTGGGAGATGACCCAGAAAATCGGGAGTCTCCAGCTGAATACTGGAGACTTGGCAGGTCTGAGGTAGTCTTAGACCAACTTACGGATACAGGGCCATTGTGAGACAAAGCTGGGCCCGGTGCAAACAATGTACCTCCCCTACCTGCTCACTGTTGCTGCCCACGGTTGAACGCCACCACTACAGCCCCGCCTGCCCGCCACCAGCGCTGCCCCCTTACCCGGTTCAATATCTCTCTTGTTTTTTCCTCCTTCCCTTGGCAGTGTTCCTGTGTGTTTACGCTAGTAGCAAAAAAAGAAGCAACTTACCTCTGGCTGGCCTCCAAAGTATTTCCTCTGCTGTGTGTCCTACCTGTGCGAACACAGGAAGTTGTGTCAGAGGCGGTGGTACAAAGCAGAGGGAGCACTTCCGAGGCCTGTGGAGGCAGGTTGCTTTCTTTTTTTATGCTTCTTGTAGCCTGCAGGAACACTGCGGAAGGGAGGAGGGAAAGACTAGACAGATACTGAACCAGGTGGGGGCAGGAGCAGGGGAAGAATTTAATGCTGGTTTTCATTTGAGCCACTCCATAGTAACGCTTGTGGCCGGGCCCCAGGGTAATCATGCCTCCCCCCTTTCAATATGATATTTGCGTTTCTGCTTTGCTGTAACAAGTGGATACTTGTGTAATTTTGTTTTGAAAATGTTTAAATAAAAAAAAAAAAGGATTTTGATGGGGAAAAAAAAAAGAATTTATCCCATCCATGTTAGTCTGGCTTTTGCACTTTGCATAGTACTGAAACTACCCTGATAGCTATGATTAGTGGTATTCATGAACATCTGGATAAGGGCCTTGTAGCATTGGTAGTATCTTTAGATTTGTCTGCAGCTTTATATCTTGTAGATCACAATCTTTTGCTTGCACATTTAGAAGAAATTGGCCTTAGGGGTACTATCCTGGATTGGTTCAAGACAATTCTTTCAGACCGTTCTTTTTATGTTTCTCATAAATCCAATAATTCGGCTCTACAACCATTATCATGCCCTTTATTGTTTAATTTATTTTTATCCTTTAGCTCTCTTAACACAAGACCTTGGTGAAGTAGCCTATTTTTGTGCTGATGACATTCAGTTGGTTTCCTATATTGACACTATCCTTCTTGCTCTTTCATTTTTCAACATTGCTTTGGATAAAGTGGCTGTATGACTTGATAACCACCATTTGAAAGTTAATTTTTCCAAATCTATTTGGATAAGAAGGCATCTGACTATCTCTGCAGTAGCCCATTAGCTTTTAGGGCATACTGGGCCAGATTCTATATATGGTGACAAAAAAATTGGTGCTGAAAAAAAGCGCTATTCTATAAGCCACGCTTACAGTTAGCCGCGGTTTATAGAATAGTGCTTATGCCCGGGAATTGCACCTAACTTTAGGTGCAGCCATTTGCACCAACTGAAACATGGTGCAAATATACATGCCTAAATTAGGTATGTATCCTCATTATTCTATAGCAACATGTATTAATTTTAGGAACACCCCTGTTACGCCCATTACCCTCCCATTTCAGGGCCCCTTTTATCAGATCATATAAAACTTTTAGGCGGAGATCCTGTGCATAAACTTACATGCACACATGGTAATTAAATCTAATTACTGCCAACTATTAGTGCTAATTAGCTTGTTATGCAATTAAGTTACACACGCACATTGGGCACGCCAAAATTTGCATGCACAATTTTTGGTGACTTTTATATAATTAGGGGGACTTTGTCTGTGGAGTGGAATATAAAGATCTTAGGAATAATTTTAGGTTCTAAGTTGTCTTTTGACCCTCATATTTCATCTATTGTTCAGAACTGTTTCTACACATTATGTTCTATCAAAAATGAAATATTTTTGCAGTGCTAGAAATGCTAAATAGTAGTAGTAGTAGTGCTGGAACTAGTGCATGCTGGGGGAGGGAACTTCCGCTGGGCTGCTACGGTAGCCAGGTAGTACTTCCCTTTTAGCAAGCAGTAAGCCCGTGTTGGGCTTACTGCCGCTTCGTAGAAAGGCTCCTAAATTCATAGGGCAGCCTAATTTACTGTAGCTGGTCAAGGGGAATTTCTGGAAATTTATGACTTGGGATTTTCAGCACTAACCAGTCATGTTTGGGTGATCAACTTCAGCTGCTATTCAAAATGTAGCCAGTTAGATTCTATAAGGGGCAACAAGCAGATTAAGATAACTGGTTAATTTTAGCATGTTATCTTTAGGAAATATTTAGTCCAACCTAGTTAAGTAGGATTTCAGATGGAACTTCATCTACCTAATCAGATTCGGCTAAAGATTTCCTAAAGATAACCTACTAAATTACTCAAGTGTTTTATTCACTCAGCGGCTCTTTGACAACTGACCCTTTAGGGCCTTATTTTCCAAAGGATTATTTTCTATTTGAAAATAATGTTCTGGTAAACAGGTCCCTGGAGTATTACATTATGCAGTGAGGAACAATCGACAAATATTGGTTGAGGCATACTGTGTGTTTCTTTGGAAGCTGCATAAATGAAGCATTACTGTGTAACTATGGCAACGGTGTACATTTTTTTCTATGTAGGTTCAGCAAGGCCGCATATCATTAGCGTATTTGTCAGTCTTAAGAAAAACGGCTTTACAGTGTCATTCAACAAATGTCTATATTCATCCATGCTGCCAGCATATAGTAATAGAAATCCTGATGAAAATGTAATCTGCCTGCCAAATACCTTGAGGATGCAGTATAATAGTCTTTGCAATTTTGGATTTAGTAGACCTAGTTAAGAAAAAGAAATAAAAATAATCCTGAAAAACATGCAAAATAGTATTGTATAAAAGAACCCATGTCCTTTACTAACCGATATAAAATAATACATTATTGTACTATTTTACTGCAGATTAGTGAAATCCATGATGAAAATGTAATGTTGCTTCAGTCAGGAAGTGAGCCTGCCTGTTATCTTTTAAAGGGCCAGGCTAGAGACTGAAAAAATACCCCACCACTAATCCAATAGGGAACAAGAAGAATCCCCTCAAATCTACTCTTGACTCTCAAACCATTTTCAAATCACAGCCTTCCTCAAACCCATCTCCTACACTCATTCATTTTAAATTATCACCCATATCAAAAAATCCTACTCACTCCTATTTTATTCAGTTAATTTTATTTTATTAATGCTTTCAACACAAATATTGAAAATAAAACCAGTAAAACAGAGATAACAATTTGGGGTGCATTGAACAAGATAATGTTCTATTGGTTTTAAATCCTACCACGCCATTGGACAGAATTCTGTCGCAGATAAACTATCATCAGGTCCCAGATGGTGACCACCTGATGAGCCTCAGTTTTTTTCTCCAGCCCAAAGTTCATACAATATGTGAAATAAATTGTGTTCCACCAGTATGTGAATTCAGAAAATCTGCAATTTTCCAAGTTCACCGAGGGGTTCTTTTACTAAAGGGTTGCCGCATGGCAATGCGGAACTATCTCTGGCCCAATGTGGCCACGAGTAGTAGTTCTGCCTTGAGCACACTCCATTTCTGGCACTATGGAAAATAATTCCATATTTTCCAGTGCAGCGCTAACCTGGTGGTAATCTGCCCAGTTACTGTGGGGGTTACCATGGACGCCCTCGCTGCCACCTCAGTGGGTGGTGGTAAATGCTCCCCCCTCCCGCATTGCCACATGGTAAGAATAATTTTACGCATTGCCGTGTGTTTTGTAGGGGCTTTTTACCCACTGTGGTAAAAAGGGCCCTGGTGAGTAGCAAAAACGGCCCCCACTGCTACCACAGGGCCTTTTTTACCGCAGCTTGGTAAAAGGACCCCTAGCACCATTTGAATAAAGAAACAAGTATATTAAACAGTTTCATGTGGCTTTTAGGAAGAGCTGTTTGCAAACCTAAAGAGACATATCTTCCAGGAAAAGATATATCTTCTATCCAGATCTGGAGATGGTGCGGCACATATAAATATTTTAAAATAAATACTTCTTGAATACATTGCCAAATATGCTGCCAAAACACTTATCAGTATTGAACATTCAAACAGTACATGAGCCAAGGGGGAAACAATACTAGAACAATATCAACAGGTATCTGTATTCACATGTTCAGGATGCCAACGCTTCTAAGATATCCAGATGGCATGATGCATTGGATAAAGTAAAGATTGAGTTGGAGGACATTGTAGGGAAGTTGACATGGACCAAAACAATGCCCATTTGATTGTATTTTCAGATACACTTGTGTTGTTCTCCCAAATATGATGTAGACGACTACTAGAAGTATAATGATCCTTCAGTCATTTATAAAAGTGTCTTCTATAATAAAATATTGATAGTGAACATTTTGTGTTTGAAATTTGGGCCACAGGATTTACATTTAAAATAAGCATCAATTTTCACTTATTTATAACTTATGCACTAGGGAGAGAAGATTGCATGGAACATCATCTTTCCATGGAAAAATTATTAAATTGACTCCTGTGAGCTTATGTACTGGGGTTTAGTTTCTCTTGTGACTTTGTATTGTGTGCCATTCCCTCACAGGTTCTATTTATAAAAAGTGGACATGTAAGATGCTTTCTTTTACTATGTAAGCCGCACTGGACCTGCTGTATGTGGGAAAGAGCGGGGTCCAAATGTAATAAATAAATAAATAAATAAGTAAGTAAATAAATGGCCTACAGACAAAAACACTGTACAATAATGATTAAAGTCTGCTACTGATTCTAATTCTTTAAGGGAATGGAACCTTCCATATTTGAAGTGACAGAAAATATCTGTGAAGGAGGTAGATCATATTGAGTCCTTAAATCTGGAAACGAAATAAATTGTTGACTGGGTACGAATTGGCCCAATGATCGGATGTCATGCTGTTTCCACATTCTCCAGACAAAAGAGGTAGCCTTAATTTTAAATTTTGGATTCTACCAGAGGATTACGAACTGTTCTCCAACGAGGTGCATCCATAATTTTATCCAGAAGATTAAGAGCTTTGTTACCTAGAGGGGCATTTTCAAAAGAAATGTCCAAGTTGCAATTTGGATGTCTTTCTAAAACATCCAAATACTGGGGCGGGGAAAACCGTATTTTCGAAACAAGATGGACGTCCATCTTTCGTTTCAAAAATACTGTCAGAGACGTCGAAATCCAAGGAAGTCCTTAAATTTGGATGTCCATAGATTTGGACGTCTTTGACTTTCGGCTATTTTAAAAACCAAAGACGTCCAAGTCAAAAACGTCCAAATGCAAGCCATTTGGACGTGGGAGGAGCCAGCATTTGTAGTGCACTGGTCCCCCTGACATGCCAGGACACCAACCAGGCACCCTAGGGGGCACTGAAGTGGACTTCATAAAATGCTCCCAGGAACATAGCTCCCTTACCTTGTGTGCTGAGCCCCCCCCCCCACAACCCACTACCCCCAACTGTACACCACTACCATAGCCCTTATGGGTGAAAGGGGGCACCTATATGTGGGTACAGTGGGTTTGTGGTGGGTTTTGGAGAGCTCACTGTTTCCTCCACATATGTAACAGATGGGGGGGGGGGGGTATGGGCCTGGGTCCGCCTGTCTGAAGTGCACTGCAGTACCCAGTAAAACTGCTCCTGGGACCTTCATGTGCTGTCATGAACCTGAGTATGACATCTGAAGCTGGCATAGAGGCTGGCACAAAATATTTTTAAACGTTTTTTGAGGGTGGGAGGGTGTTAGTGACCACTGGGGGAGTAACGGGAGGTCATCCTCTATTCCCTTTGGTGGTCATCTGGTCATTTCGGGCACCTTTGCCGTATTCATTAAAAAAACACGTCCAAGTTTTTGTCATGGACGGCCTTGCTTTTTTCGATTATGGGTCAAAGACGTCCACGTGTTGGACGTCTTTGACCCATAATACAATACAACAATACAATATTACTATAATTTCACAATGTACTATTACTATAGGATCACGTGGAGGAGTGGCCTAGTGGGTAGGGTGGTGGACGTTGGTCCTGGGGAACTGAGTTCGATTCCCACTTCAGGCACAGGCAGCTCCTTATGATTCTGGGCAAGTCACTTAACCCTCCATTGCCCCCTGTAAGCCGCATTCAGCCTGCCATGAGTGGGAAAGCGCGGGGTACAAATGTAACAAAAATAAATAAATAAAATATATTAATTGTTGCACATCTAGATCATTGATAGATACAAGCAATAAATGCTTGATAAAACCAGTTGATTTTTTTTAGCCCAAAGAATTAGTTTAAACTTATAGGGCGTCTAGATGAGAAATGGATCATCCGGGTCGATATTTACAATTTCTAGCCTATTTTACAAAAGGCCCATTAAATGTGGAGCCTTTTGTAAAATACTTGTAAGGATGTCAGGATAGCATGTCTATTTTCCTGCATGTGTAGTGGGGACAGCCAATTTAAGAGTAAACATTTATGAGGCTCTAGAGTTCATGGCAACCATTTTGCTGATGCAGCCACTAGGGGCAGAAGCAAGTGGGGATCACTCCTGCCTGGGTAATCCGCTGGACTACCAGAGATCGTAAAGTTGGTGTTGGCATGTGTGGGGTTTTTTTTTGGGGGGGGGGGAGGGGGCAACAAATGGGTTGGTTCATTAGGATGGGTCTTTTCTTGGAATAGAGGACTTGAGGAAGGTCCGAGCATGTTTGGGGGGGGGGTGAGATGTAAGACCATAAAAAGATAAGAAAGAATAGCCATGCTGGGTCAGACGAATGGTCCATCTAGCCCAGGATCCTGTTTGCAACAGTGGCCAATCCAGGTCACAAGTACCTGGCAGAAACACAATTAGTAGCAACATTCCATGCCGACAGTCGCTCAAAAGAGCATGGTTCGGGATAAGGTATCTTTCAAAGATATCACCATAACAGGGAAGATAGAGTATCCTGATAGTGAGGTTGCAAAAGAGATTGTAGTAGATCGGGTATCTTTAAATAACAATAAAAATCAGACAAAAGATTGCCAATTAATACTGTCAAGTACTAAGCATGATGTACTTAGGAACAACAAACATAGTTTGAAATGTCTATATGCGAATGCCAGGAGCCTAAGAAATAAGATGGGGGAGTTAGAATATATTGCACTAAATGAAAAATTAGATATAATAGGCATCTCTGAGACCTGGTGGAAGGAGGATAACCAGTGGGACACTGTCATACCGGGGTACAAATTATATCGTAGTGATAGGGTGAATCGGATTGGTGGAGGGGTAGCATTGTATATTAACGAGAGCCTTGAATCAAATAGATTGAAAATTCTGCAGGAAGCAAAACACTCCTTGGAATCACTGTGGATTGAAATTCCATGTGCAAAGGGGAAAAGGATAGTGATAGGAGTGTACTACCGTCCGCCTGGCCAGGACGAACAGACGGATGCGGAAATGTTAAAGGAAATCAGGGACGCAAACAAACTGGGCAACACAATAATAATGGGGGATTTCAATTACCCGCATATAGACTGGGGTAATGTAACATCTGTACACGCAAGGGACATAAGATTTCTTGATGAAATCAAGGACAGCTTCATGGAACAGCTAGTTCAGGAGCCGACAAGAGAAGGAAAAATACTAGACTTAGTCCTTAGTGGTGCTCATGATCTAGTGCAGGGGGTAACGATACGAGGGCCGCTTGATAACAGTGATCATAATATGATCGGTTTTGATATTGGCATTGAAGGAAGTGAAACTAGGAAATCAAGTACGCTAGCGTTTAACTATAGAAAGGGTGATTACGACAAAATGAGAAAAATGGTGAAAAAAAAGACTGAAAGGAGCAGCTCGCAGAGTAAAAAACTTGCATCAGGCGTGGATGCTGTTTAAAAACACCATCCTGGAGGTTCAGGACAAATATATTCCACGTATTAGAAAAAAGGGAAAAAAGACTAAACGTCAGCCGGCGTGGCTAAACAGTAAGATAAAGGAAATCATTAGAGCCAAAAAACAATCCTTCAGAAAGTGGAGAAGAGAACCAACTGAAAGTAACAGGATAGATCATAAGGAATGCCAAGCCAAATGCAAAGCGGAGATAAGGAGGGCAAAAAAGGACTTTGAGAAGAAATTAGCGTTGGAAGCAAAAATACATAGTAAAAACTTTTTTAGATACATTAAAAGCAGGAAACCGGCCAAAGAGTCGGTTGGGCCGCTGGACGAAAATGGTGTTAAAGGGGCGATCAAGGAGGACAAAGCCGTAGCGGAGAAATTAAATGAATTCTTTGCTTCGGTCTTCACCGAGGAGGATTTGGGGGGGACACCGGTGCCGGAAAGAATATTGAAGCGGGGGAGTCGGAGAAACTAAACAAATTCTCTGTAACCTTGGAGGATGTAATGGGTCAGTTCAGCAAGCTGAAGAGTAGTAAATCACCGGGACCTGATGGTATTCATCCCAGAGTATTAATAGAACTAAAAAATGAACTTGCGGAGCTACTGTTAGAAATATGCAATCTGTCCCTAAAATCGAGTGTAATACCGGAAGACTGGAGGGTAGCCAATGTTACTCCGATTTTTAAGAAAGGTTCCAGAGGAGATCCGGGAAATTATAGACCGGTGAGTCTGACGTCGGTGCCGGGCAAGATGGTGGAGGCTATTATTAAGAATAAAATTGCAGAGCATATACAAAAACATGGACTGATGAGACAAAGTCAGCACGGATTTAGTGAAGGGAAGTCTTGCCTCACCAATCTAATGCATTTTTTTGAGGGGGTAAGCAAACATGTGGACAATGGGGAGCCGGTTGATATTGTATATCTGGATTTTCAGAAGGCGTTTGACAAAGTGCCGCACGAAAGACTCCTGAAGAAATTGCAGAGTCATGGAATCGGAGGTAGGGTATTATTATGGATTAAGAACTGGTTGAAAGATAGGAAGCAGAGAGTAGGATTGCGTGGCCAGTATTCTCAGTGGAGGAGGGTAGTTAGTGGGGTCCCGCAGGGGTCTGTGCTGGGTCCGTTGCTTTTTAATGTATTTATAAATGACCTAGAGATGGGAATAACTAGTGAGGTAATTAAATTCGCCGATGACACAAAATTATTCAGGGTCGTCAAGTCGCAGGAGGAATGTGAACGATTACAGGAGGACCTTGCGAGACTGGGAGAATGGGCGTGCAAGTGGCAGATGAAGTTCAATGTTGACAAGTGCAAAGTGATGCATGTGGGTAAGAGGAACCCGAATTATAGCTACGTCTTGCAAGGTTCCGCGTTAGGAGTTACGGATCAAGAAAGGGATCTGGGTGTCATCGTCGATGATACGCTGAAACCTTCTGCTCAGTGTGCTGCTGCGGCTAGGAAAGCGAATAGAATGTTGGGTGTTATTAAGAAGGGTATGGAGTCCAGGTGTGCGGATGTTATAATGCCGTTGTATCGCTCCATGGTGCGACTGCACCTGGAGTATTGTGTTCAGTACTGGTCTCCGTATCTCAAAAAAGATATAGTAGAATTGGAAAAGGTACAGCGAAGGGCGACGAAAATGATAGTGGGGATGGGACGACTTTCCTATGAAGAGAGGCTGAGAAGGCTAGGGCTTTTCAGCTTGGAGAAGAGACGGCTGAGGGGAGATATGATAGAAGTGTATAAAATAATGAGTGGAATGGATCGGGTGGATGTGAAGCGACTGTTCACGCTATCCAAAAATACTAGGACTAGAGGGCATGAGTTGAAGCTACAGTGTGGTAAATTTAAAACGAATCGGAGAAAATTTTTCTTCACCCAACGTGTAATTAGACTCTGGAATTCATTGCCGGAGAACGTGGTACGGGCGGTTAGCTTGACGGAGTTTAAAAAGGGGTTAGATAGATTCCTAAAGGACAAGTCCATAGACCGCTATTAAATGGACTGGAAAAATTCCTCATTTTTAGGTATAACTTGTCTGGAATGTTTTTACGTTTGGGGAGCGTGCCAGGTGCCCTTGACCTGGATTGGCCACTGTCGGTGACAGGATGCTGGGCTAGATGGACCTTTGGTCTTTCCCAGTATGGCACTACTTATGTACTTATGTACTTATGTACAATCTTGGGGCAAGCATTGGCTTCCTCCATGTCCATCTCAATAACAGACTATGGACTTTTCCTCCAGGAACGTGCCCCAACCTTTTTTTTATATCTAGATATGCTGACTGTTGTTACTGTATCCTGCAATGAGTCCCAGAGCTTAACTATTCTTTGAGTGAAAAAATATTTCCTCCTAGTTGTTTTAAAAGTATTTCCATGTAATTTCATTGAGTGTCCCCTAGTCTTTGTACTTTTTGAAAGAGTGAAAAATCGATTCACTTTTACCCATTGTACACCACTAAGGATTTTATAGATTTTAATCATATCCTCCCTCTGCCGTCTCTTTTCCAAGCAGAAGAGCCCTAACCTCTTTAGCCTTTCCTCATATGGGCGGAGTTTCATCCCCTTTATCATTTTGGTCGCTAATTCTGCTATATTCTTTTTGAGATATGGCAACCAGAATTGACCGCTACCTGGGGCGTACTGACCATTGGAACAACAGGGCAGTGCCCAAGGGCTCACAGCAGTAGGGGGCCCACTTTCCCAAAGCTTCCATCTAATTTAATCACTTTTGTTAGGTGGTTAAGGGCCCATGACCCTTATTGCCCAAGGGCCTAGAACAATCTTAGTCCACCCCGCCGCTACCCAGATGCGGGGTACCAACTGAATTTCAGTGCCAACCTCCACATAGCTAAGTGACCAAAGTTAGGATGGCTATTTATGTGGTCATATTTGCTTTCTTAAGTATATGAGCACTGGCACAGAGCATTGCTGGCACCTGCATAGCTGCAGGCTCCTCCCTGACTTTAAAAACGGCCAGTTAGTGCCGATGTTCAACAGCAGTGCCACTGAATATCATTGGTCAGCCTGCAGATCCTCTCCTGCGCGTTTAAATTACTTTGAATATTGGGACCCAAATGATTAAGTACGATTGATTCTTAAATCGCTCCTATAAAGCTGTGGTTGAAACGAGCAGTTTGGTGATACTAATGTGTGCCTTTGGGGAGGTGCCATAGTAAAATGGAATTATTTTTTAAAGATACGTATATTCCCATACAAAACTGGGAATACAACTATAACAGGGTCGGTATTCAGCCAGCAACCTCAGCGTTTTGCTGACCACTGCCGGTGTTATGTCTGGAAATACAATGCTGGGCCATGTCTGGGCTTTGGCATTGAATTTTTGGGACTGCAGAACTGGCTAAAACATATCAAATTATGTGCAATATTCAGCACTAAACCGTATGTGGATCACTTAATAAAGGGGCCCTGCACTAGTGGCGACCAATTTTGCCACGCACCAGGGCCCCTTTTACTGCAGCAGGTAAAAGGCCGAAAACGAAATGGCTGTGTGGTAAGTTTGCATTTGCTGAGTGGCCATTTCAGGAGGGGGGAGCACCTACTGCCATCCATTGAGGTGGCGGTAAGGGCTCAGCACGTGACACTGTGCAATTATCGCCGGGTAACCTCCTGCGGAAATATTTTTTAAATATTTCTGCTAGTACTGGAAATGGCACATGCTGGCAATTGGAGCAGCGATGGATCTTTAGGTTGAAAGCCCTAGAACCCAAGGGTCTCAACACAATTATACAATGGGCAACATTTTTTTAAGATCGCCTTTAGCTGGTACTGTCCCTTTAAAAGATCTAGACCAATGACTTCCGTTGTACACCAATGAGCGTCTATAAATTTAGGCGCCATTTTGTGAACGGTTTGTTTGGGATAGCGGAGAGAATTCAAGCTGCATCCAAGTAAGTACTAATTACTTCAGTGACACAAGAGTGGAGGGCATAACAAATGCTGCGCTGGTAATAATCTTCAGGGTAGAATGTGTAACTACTCAGACATTTGAAAGTCCGGAGGATGGCTCCTGATTGTGGTTTTCATTGTTGCAGACACCAGCATAAGCAGGAGGTCTGTTTCCTTGACAAAGCCTACACGGCGAAACGGGACCCCTTCGGAAGAAAGACTAAGATTAGTGCTCTATGCTTCATGTTTCCAGACTTAAAGGAAGAAAGACTAAGATAAATGCTTTATGCTTTATGTTTCCAGATTTAAATGCAAAGTTAAGTGTTGGAGAATTCACCCCGTGAGTCATAAGATGATATAACTTGGACCGGAGTTACAGAGGCTTTTTCCTCCTTTACACACAAAGATCTATTACCACATTATTTACAAACCACTTTGGAATTTTAAGAAACACATTTATTCAAATATGTCTTTTTGTTCTTCCACCTGCTGCACAACTGTTCTAAAATTATGTCCTTAGTCTGTGGTACCTTTTTTTTTTTTTTAAATTAACTTTACATTGTATTACAAACAGAAACAAAGGCACATCATCATCTAACAGCAGCAGCTTTCCATAAAAAATAAATAGAAGCATAACACACAGTACAACAGAGTACAACAGAGCCCCTGTTCTTGTGCTGCTCCAAGTATGTATTACATTATACAGTGGTGGAAATAAGTATTTGATCCCTTGCTGATTTTGTAAGTTTGCCCACTGACAAAGACATGAGCAGCCCATAATTGAAGGGTAGGTTATTGGTAACAGTGAGAGATAGCACATCACAAATTAAATCCGGAAAATCACATTGTGGAAAGTATATGAATTTATTTGCATTCTGCAGAGGGAAATAAGTATTTGATCCCCCACCAACCAGTAAGAGATCTGGCCCCTACAGACCAGGTAGATGCTCCAAATCAACTCGTTACCTGCATGACAGACAGCTGTCGGCAATGGTCACCTGTATGAAAGACACCTGTCCACAGACTCAGTGAATCAGTCAGACTCTAACCTCTACAAAATGGCCAAGAGCAAGGAGCTGTCTAAGGATGTCAGGGACAAGATCATACACCTGCACAAGGCTGGAATGGGCTACAAAACCATCAGTAAGACGCTGGGCGAGAAGGAGACAACTGTTGGTGCCATAGTAAGAAAATGGAAGAAGTACAAAATGACTGTCAATCGACAAAGATCTGGGGCTCCACGCAAAATCTCACCTCGTGGGGTATCCTTGATCATGAGGAAGGTTAGAAATCAGCCTACAACTACAAGGGGGGAACTTGTCAATGATCTCAAGGCAGCTGGGACCACTGTCACCACGAAAACCATTGGTAACACATTACGACATAACGGATTGCAATCCTGCAGTGCCCGCAAGGTCCCCCTGCTCCGGAAGGCACATGTGACGGCCCGTCTGAAGTTTGCCAGTGAACACCTGGATGATGCCGAGAGTGATTGGGAGAAGGTGCTGTGGTCAGATGAGACAAAAATTGAGCTCTTTGGCATGAACTCAACTCGCCGTGTTTGGAGGAAGAGAAATGCTGCCTATGACCCAAAGAACACCGTCCCCACTGTCAAGCATGGAGGTGGAAATGTTATGTTTTGGGGGTGTTTCTCTGCTAAGGGCACAGGACTACTTCACCGCATCAATGGGAGAATGGATGGGGCCATGTACCGTACAATTCTGAGTGACAACCTCCTTCCCTCCGCCAGGGCCTTAAAAATGGGTCGTGGCTGGGTCTTCCAGCACGACAATGACCCAAAACATACAGCCAAGGCAACAAAGGAGTGGCTCAGGAAGAAGCACATTAGGGTCATGGAGTGGCCTAGCCAGTCACCAGACCTTAATCCCATTGAAAACTTATGGAGGGAGCTGAAGCTGCGAGTTGCCAAGCGACAGCCCAGAACTCTTAATGATTTAGAGATGATCTGCAAAGAGGAGTGGACCAAAATTCCTCCTGACATGTGTGCAAACCTCATCATCAACTACAGAAGACGTCTGACCGCTGTGCTTGCCAACAAGGGTTTTGCCACCAAGTATTAGGTCTTGTTTGCCAGAGGGATCAAATACTTATTTCCCTCTGCAGAATGCAAATAAATTCATATACTTTCCACAATGTGATTTTCCGGATTTAATTTGTGATGTGCTATCTCTCACTGTTACCAATAACCTACCCTTCAATTATGGGCTGCTCATGTCTTTGTCAGTGGGCAAACTTACAAAATCAGCAAAGGATCAAATACTTATTTCCACCACTGTATATGTTTTTTCCCTCTAGGAGGCTCGTGCCATATTCAAGTCTCACAATTTCTGTCAGTTTGATCTTTATTAAAAAGTCTGGTTTCTTCTTCCTTTGAAACACAGTCACGAGTCTAGCAGCATTTATCATTTTTGATGTTAAATATAGAAACTGTGGGGAGATTTTTTAATTCTGCTGTTGTGGTAAGACCATAAGAACATAAGAACTGCTATACTGAGTCAGATCAAAGGCCATTAAGCCAAGTATCCTTTTTTTTGACAGTGACTAATCAAGATCACAAGTACCTGGCAGCATCCCCAAAAGTAGATAGTTTCCATACTGCTTACCTCTAAGGATAAGTGGTAGCCTACCTTGTTAGTAATGGTTTAGAGATTTATCCTCCAGTAATTCATCCAATTCTATTTATAATCCAGCTACACTAACCTCCAGCCTCCAGCAATGAATTCCACAGCTTTATTGTGCAGTGAGTGAAAGGTAGACAAACTAGGGGGTATCCGTTTCTGAATTGTCCTAAGCTTTCCTTAAAGCTGTAATAAATTGGTTCACAAAAGACATGCTGAAAATAAATCTAAGAGAAGTGCACTTAATTTAAACATTTACTGTGTTTTGGGAATCGAATGAGCAGTTAAAGATATTCTCTGGTGTTTCTAAAACACATTTTTCTCACCCACCCACATGATTAGCATTTTGAACTCTTTGAATTTGCTTTGCTGTTTTATTCTACTAATTACTGGCAGTTTTTTTTGCAGCTGCCATCACACTAATATGTACATGTTCAATAAGTAAAGAAACCCCCATGTATGTCCATGTCACTTGAGCTCACTACAATGCCGCCCGATATGAGCTATCAGACCTAAATTTGTTTATCTGCATTCAGATAGCTGAATTCCATTTAGAAAGCAGTCAATATAGGCATAAGAATGGCCTAAAACTTTCATATCCAAGTCATCTCTTCCAAAATGTTTCTCTATTGCAGAAATGCACTATCCCCCAGATTCTATTTATATCACGCCTAGAGATCCGCACCGAAATCCAAGCATTTTCTGTAACAATGTACGTAACTTAATTGGTTTAACAGGCCAATCAGCGTTGTTAACTTCACTTAACAAGCTATAATGAGCACTAATTGACAATAAGTAGAATTTATGCGCACAACTCCCTAAGTGTATTCTGTAACGCACTGCACCTAAATTTTAATGCACACAGGCAAAAAGGGGCATGGTTATAGGCAGGAAAATGGACATTTCATGGGTGTTTCAAAATTTATGTGAGTTATAGAATATGGCTCTCTGTGCCTAAATCTTCACATCGGGATTTACCCCACATTTTTGTTGATGTAAATAGAGGTGCGTAGTTTAAGCGCTAGGATATCAATTAAGCATATTCTATATACTGCACCTAAATCTAGGTGTCACTTATAGAATATTCTTAGGTGGAAATGTTTTCTACTGGATTTTCTAGGCGCCATATATAGAATCTGGTCCTACGAGGGAATTCTCTACAGGTCGACTAATATTAGGCGCTAGGATGCTGCACACTAAGCGTGAATTCTATACTGACAATTAGGCACATAATAGTCATTATAAAATACTAGCATATGTCCACCATTACACTCCTAACTTTTGGGGTCTTTTACTAAACCATGGTAGCGTTTTTAGTTCACAGCAGAAATCAGCTGGCGGTAAACACATTTCTCGCCACCTGATTTCTACCGTGAGCTAAAAATGCTACTGTGGCTTAGTAAAAGACCCCTTCTATTTTTATTTATTTGTTGCATTTGTACCCCACATTTTCCCACCTATTTGCAGGCTCAAGGTGAAAGCACTTATTTTATCTCGGTGGATGGTGTAAATGTTCGTACCGAACCGCTGTCAATTGTGTAACCGATAGTATTCTCTAACCTGCACACAGTGCTAGGCATATCCCTGACTTGCCCTTGCCCCTGTAAGGTCTATGACCCTCATGCAATTGCATGGTAAAGAGTTTGTGCGCTTAATCTATAGAATAATAGCTAAGGGTATTTATGAATGTAATTGCTAATTAGTGCCAATTATAGTGAATTATTGGTTGTTAATGCCAGTTAGCAGTTAATTCAACAATTAAGTTCTGCATATAACCGGAAACTATTTTGTAACTTGTGCGCACAACTGTGCACGCTAATGCCTGGATTCTATATATTGCGCGGAGATTCCCACGCAGAAATTGAAGCATATGCCATAACAATGCGCATGATTTAATTAGTTAACAAGTTAATCAGTGCTGAAAATTGAATGCTAACAAGCAATTATCAGCCCTAATTGGCATTAATTAGAATGTACATGCATTACCCACTAAGGAGGATATTCTATATATGGTGCCTAAAAAATTGGCGCTGAAATCAGTGCCAAATATGCATATTTTATAATTGGCACTTAGATTTAGGCGCCAATTATAGAATATGTTAGCTGATATTTCAGTGCCGATATCTACACACATTCATTCATGGCAGTGAAAACCTGGTGTAAATCTCAGCGCATAGATTTAGGTGCACTGGCCCATATTACATAACTAGCCACCTACATTTTGGAACGCCCATGAAATGTCTGTTTCCCCACTCATAACCATGCCCCTTTTTGCCTCCGCGCGTTAGAAGTTTGGCACACATCATTACACAATATGCTTAGCGAGTTGTGCACCTAAATTCTAATCAGTGCCCATTCGTGCTCATTATTGCTTGTTAAGCCAGTTAAGTTATGCTCGGTGTTATAGAATCCACGCCGATTTCAGCGCCTAAATCTAAGTGCACTATATAGAATCCGGGGGTAAGTGTATTCTGCAAAGTGGTGCGCATAAATTCTAATGCATGTTGCTGAAAATGGGGCATGGCTATGGGCCTGGAATGGGGGGGGGGGGGGGGCTGTGGGCTTTCTGGGAACCTACATGCAGGGTTATAGAATACACCTGCTTTATACTTAACTTAGGCGACAGTATTTACACCAAGTTTTATTTGGCATAAATGGCTATGCCTAGAGTTAGCCGCTGTCATGGCTGCTTGGCGTATTCTATATACCGTGTGGAAATTTAGCCTAAATTAAGGATCCTTTATAGAATGCACTTAGACAATTTGCTGCCAAATATTTAGGCATGATATATAGAATTTAGTCCTAAGGATGCCTGGCATTTTCTAGAGGGTACTGCTGTTGGTGTTCCACTTGATGCAACATTGGATATCATACCAGAAGTGGATCCAGTCCAAGCCACATCCGTCCCGCAGGCTCCCACTTTCTCACTCTGACACTCTCGAGCCAGATGTCCTGCTTCCGCACATTTGTAGCAGATGAGCTGCCCCAATTCATTTCTGAGAGGAGCCCTTTTCTCTCTGCCGCCCACCAAAGGAATCTCTCTGGTAACCACTTTCTCTGACCAGCAGATACCTAAAGACGCCATCATTTGCTTTAGATCATTTAACTCTGTTTCCACTCTCGGGTCAACACTGGTACTTTGAAGCGACACCTCATTTCTTGATCTTGTCAAAATCTTTGGTGGTCTTTCCTCCCAGTCGGTAGGTACATCTTCTTCAGCCCATTTCACTGCCTCCTGTAGTAGGATAGCAAATTACATGTCTGGAACCCGTTCTGTCCTCTTTTTCATTTCACATCGTAAACTGTCTTCTCGAATTCCTAGCACAAAAGGTTCTTTAAGCATCTTCTGTGCATCACTGAAGCAGTTAGCATCCATTGCTTCTATTCGTGATAATTTCTCTTGAAGACCATAGGCATAAGACCGGAGGCCTTCGCCTAAGACTTGCCTTATATCATAAAATTCCTTCACTCTGACTGTTACAGGAACTTTGTCCCTATTAACTGTTTTCAAAACTTCGAATAAATCTTCCACGGTCTTTTGTGAACTGGGAGCAACAAAACGAGCTGTGTCTCTCGCTTGTCTAATCAAGTGATCCTTAACTATTTCCAATTGGTCTTCTGGAGGAATGCACAAAACCCGGAGAGCAGCTCTGGTTCTCTCTATCCACTCCACCATCGTCAGATCACCGTGTTTTTAAGGAGTTCCCGCAAAATCTGGGATTTTTTTTGTCTCTCGGAATATGCATGGCGGTGACTGCTCGAGGTCCTTCCAAGAATCTTTCAAACATCTGCTGCTCTCTCCTCCGCTCTTCCTGAATCCTGTGAAGCTCTTCATCCCTTTGCCTCAGTTCTTCTTCTTGTCATCGCTGTCATTCTTGCCATTCCTCCTCCTCCTGCTGCTCCCGATAAGCTTGCCATTCTTCTCTCAAGGTCCGTGCCCAGTCTTCCATAGTGCTTCCAGGAACACTCAACTCTACCAGAGGACAAAGTGTTGTTCTAGGAAACTACTGCCTGCTCCTGTAAGGGTATACCCACACTCTGTGACCGCAAAACTCTATCCTGTCCGTGATGCCAGATCAGCATTTAATTAGGTGGAAAGCCAAAGGCCTTCTGGAAAAAATAAGTTTAAAGTCTTTTCTAAAATCAGGGCAGAGAGAGTTCAGATCTGATACCCACAGGTAAGCTGTTCCAAAGGAAAGGGGCTACAAAAAGGAATACAGAATGGCGAGTAAATTCATACTGTGCTTGTTTTGGAGAGGGTAATACTAATCTGGGAGAGATGTTGGACCTGGGGGTGGAGGGGAAGAAGGGAAGGTGTTGGACATGGGGGGAACTTAAGGAGACTAAAGGAAGATGTTGGACATGGGGAGCGATGGCAGTTGCTGGATTGAAGGGGGGGGGGGGGGGGGGTTAGGAAGGAAATCGAGTGTGGTACCGGAAGACTGGAGGGTAGCCAATGTTACGCCGATTTATAAAAAAAAGGTTCCAGAGGAGATCCAGGAAATTACAGACCGGTGAGTCTGACGTCGGTACCAGGCAAAATGGTAGATGTTATTATCAAGAATAAAATTACAGAGCATGTACAAAAACATGGGCTGATCAGACAAAGTCAGCACGGATTTAGTGAAGGGAAATCTTGCCTCACCAATCTACTGCATTTTTTTGAGGGGGTGAACAAACATGTGGACAATGGGGAGCCAGTGGATATTGTGTATCTGGATTTTCAAAAGGCGTTTGACAAAGTGCCTCATGAATGACTCCTGAGGAAACTGGAGAGTCATGGGATCGGAGGTAGGGTATTACTATGGATTAAGAGCTGGTTGAAAGATAGGAAGCAAAGAGTAGGGTTGAATGGTCAGTATTCTCAGTGGAGAAGGATAGTTAGTGGGGGCCCCAATTTGACCATTCACTTGTCTACTAGATTGTAAGCTCTTTGAGCAGGGACTGTCCCTCTATGTAAATTGTACAGCGCTGTGTACATAAGTACATAAGTACATAAGTAGTGCCATACTGGGAAAGACCAAAGGTCCATCTAGCCCAGCATCCTGTCACCGACAGTGGCCAATCCAGGTCAAGGGCACCTGGCACGCTCCCCAAACGTAAAAACATTCCAGACAAGTTATACCTAAAAATGCGGAATTTTTCCAAGTCCATTTAATAGCGGTCTATGGACTTGTCCTTTAGGAATCTATCTAACCCCTTTTTAAACTCCGTCAAGCTAACCGCCCGTACCACGTTACCCTAGTAGCGCTTTAGAAATGTTAAGTAGTAATAGTAGAGTCTGTGTTGGGACTGCAGCTTTTTAACATATTTATAAATGACCTAGAGATGGAAGTAACTAGTGAGGTAATTAAATTTACAGATGACACAAAATTATTCAGGGTTGTCAAGTCGCAGGAGGAGTGTGAAAGATTACAGGAGTACCTCGTGAGACTTGGGGATTGGGCGTGCAAGTGGCAAATGAAGTTCAATGTTGACAAGTGCAGTGATGCATGTGGGTGTCACATCCGTCGCTCCCTCCGGCTGCTCCTCCGCGGGAAGCAGGAGCCGGCGTCCGCCACGGCGAAGGCCGGCTTTCTTGAGGCCTTGGCGGGGAGCCGGGGCTCGCCGCGGTGATGGCCGCCCAGTCCGGGGCCGGGGGCCGGCGATCGCGGCTGCCGGACTTTCAATCGCCGGCTATGGGGTCCGTGCTTGCGCCAGTGGGGGGAATCGCGCCGAGGTGCGATGGCCGGCGTCTCCTTCACTTTCGGGCACGGGAACCCGAAGCTCCGCCTCAGAGGAGTTAGATTGGGAGGCTAGTGCTGTAGTCCCGCCTGGGAGGTCGGACAGAGCCAATCAGAAGGATTCTGTCGGTAACCAGATTCTGATTGGCCAGCTATGTTTACTGGGGCTGGGTGGTTGAATGCTGACAGTATTTAAGGAGCAGGCCTGAGATAGGACATTGCTTCAGGTTCTGTTTCCCGAGGCCAGTCTCCGTTTGTTCTTGTTCTCAGTTGGTTTCCTTGCTCTACTGGTTTTGACTTTTGGACTGTTCCTGGTTTTCTCTGCTAGCCACCTGCCTTGATCTTTTGCCTGATTCTGACTACGCTGTGAGCTGCCTGCCCTGACCTGTTGCCTGTTTTTGGACTTCTCCGTTTTCCACCTGCCCTCTTCGCTCCTGGTTCCAGTCTGGGTCAGTTCGTCAACCCCGCGGTTCCAGAAGTCCCGTTGACCGCCTGTAGCTGGGGGCTCAACCCTTGGTGAACGGCGGTCGCCGCGGGTGAAGACTTGGGGTTGCACGGCTGTCCTTTGAGGTCCTTCGGGGCCTTGCAGGACCTAAGGGCTCACCTTCCTTTCAGACAAGACAGTGGGTAAGAGGAACCCGAATTACAGCTATGTCATGCAAGGTTCCGCGTTAGGAGTTACGGACCTAGAAAGGGATCTGGGAGTCATCGTGGATAAGACATTAAAAAACTTCTGCTCAGTGTGCTGCGGTGGCTAAGAAAGCGCACAGAATGTTGAGTATTATTAGGAAAGGGATGGAAAACAAACATGAGGATGTTATAATGCCGTTGTATCGCTCCATGGTGCGACCACACCTCGAGTATTGTGTCCAATTCTGGTCGCTGCATCTCTAAAAAGATATAAAGGAATTAGAAAAGGTGCAGAGAAGGGCGACGAAAATGATAAAGGGAATGGAACGACTTCCCTATGAGGAAAGGCTGAGAAGGTTAGGGCTCTTCAGCTTGGAGAAAAGGCGGCTGAGGGGTGATATGATAGAAGTCTACAAGATAATGAGCGGATTAGAGCGGACAGATGTGAAGCGTTTGTTTGCACTTTCAAACAACAACAAAACCAGGGGACACAAGATGAAGCTAGAATGTGGTAGATTTAAAACAAACAGGAGAAAGTTTTTCTTTACTCAGCGTGTAGTTAGACTCTGGAACTCGTTGCCGGAGAATGTAGTGATAACAGCTGGCCTTACAGAATTTAAAGGGGGTTTGGACAGATTCCTGAAGGAAAAGTCCATTGAACATTATTAAATTTTTTTTTGGGGGGGGGGAGGGGTTGCCGGGTTCTTGAAGTCTGGATTGGTCGCTGTCGGAGACAGGATGCTGGGCTTGATGGACCCTTGGTCTTTTCCCAGTATGGCGGTACTTATGTTCTTATGGGCATGATGAGGGACATAGGGAGATGGAGGGAAGATTTTGGAAACAGAGGAGAAATGGGAAGAAGCTGGACATGGGAAGAGATCAGGAGAGAAAGTGCAGATGGTAGACACATGGTAGGTGGAGGGTGGGAGATAGAGAGGAAATTCATCTCCAAGATACTAAACATGAGGGGGCCTAGGAAGATGTTGAACACAGGGGAAAAAGAGATGGAGCATGTAGATAGATGGAGGGGAGATGTTGGACACAAGGGAACATATGGAGAGAGGCATATAAGGAGATAGAGGGGAGATGGCTAGACATGGAGGGAATCAGAGAGAGTTGGAAGGGGAATGTTGGACACTAGGGCATAGAAGGATTAAGAGGAAATGTTGGACACTGGGACAGAGGAAAATGGACAGATATTCTGGACATTGGGAGGTATAGGGAAAAAGTATAGCTGCTGGTCATGGGAGGTGGGGATTGAGAGACAAGTGAGATGCTGGAGTTGGGAGCATAAAGAGATGAAGGGCAGATGTTGGGCACAGGAGGAAAGAGTAAGACAGATGCTGGACAACGAAAGAAGAGAGAGATAGAGACATGCTGAACTCAGAGGATATATATACAGTGGGGGAAATAAGTATTTGATCCCTTGCTGATTTTGTAAGTTTGCCCACTGACAAAGACATGAGCAGCCCATAATTGAAGGGTAGGTTATTGGTAACAGTGAGAGATAGCACATCACAAATTAAATCCGGAAAATCACATTGTGGAAAGTATATGAATTTATTTGCATTCTGCAGAGGGAAATAAGTATTTAATCCCTCTGGCAAACAAGACCTAATACTTGGTGGCAAAACCCTTGTTGGCAAGCACAGCGGTCAGACGTCTTCTGTAGTTGATGATGAGGTTTGCACACATGTCAGGAGGAATTTTGGTCCACTCCTCTTTGCAGATCATCTCTAAATCATTAAGAGTTCTGGGCTGTCGCTTGGCAACTCGCAGCTTCAGCTCCCTCCATAAGTTTTCAATGGGATTAAGGTCTGGTGACTGGCTAGGCCACTCCATGACCCTAATGTGCTTCTTCCTGAGCCACTCCTTTGTTGCCTTGGCTGTATGTTTTGGGTCATTGTCGTGCTGGAAGACCCAGCCACGACCCATTTTTAAGGCCCTGGCGGAGGGAAGGAGGTTGTCACTCAGAATTGTACGGTACATGGCCCCATCCATTCTCCCATTGATGTGGTGAAGTAGTCCTGTGCCCTTAGCAGAGAAACACCCCCAAAACATAACATTTCCACCTCCATGCTTGACAGTGGGGACGGTGTTCTTTGGGTCATAGGCAGCATTTCTCTTCCTCCAAACACGGCGAGTTGAGTTCATGCCAAAGAGCTCAATTTTTGTCTCATCTGACCACAGCACCTTCTCCCAATCACTCTCGGCATCATCCAGGTGTTCACTGGCAAACTTCAGACGGGCCGTCACATGTGCCTTCCGGAGCAGGGGGACCTTGCGGGCACTGCAGGATTGCAATCCGTTATGTCGTAATGTGTTACCAATGGTTTTCGTGGTGACAGTGGTCCCAGCTGCCTTGAGATCATTGACAAGTTCCCCCCTTGTAGTTGTAGGCTGATTTCTAACCTTCCTCATGATCAAGGATACCCCACGAGGTGAGATTTTGCGTGGAGCCCCAGATCTTTGTCGATTGACAGTCATTTTGTACTTCTTCCATTTTCTTACTATGGCACCAACAGTTGTCTCCTTCTCGCCCAGCGTCTTACTGATGGTTTTGTAGCCCATTCCAGCCTTGTGCAGGTGTATGATCTTGTCCCTGACATCCTTAGACAGCTCCTTGCTCTTGGCCATTTTGTAGAGGTTAGAGTCTGACTGATTCACTGAGTCTGTGGACAGGTGTCTTTCATACAGGTGACCATTGCCGACAGCTGTCTGTCATGCAGGTAACGAGTTGATTTGGAGCATCTACCTGGTCTGTAGGGGCCAGATCTCTTACTGGTTGGTGGGGGATCAAATACTTATTTCCCTCTGCAGAATGCAAATAAATTCATATACTTTCCACAATGTGATTTTCCGGATTTAATTTGTGATGTGCTATCTCTCACTGTTACCAATAACCTACCCTTCAATTATGGGCTGCTCATGTCTTTGTCAGTGGGCAAACTTACAAAATCAGCAAGGGATCAAATACTTATTTCCCCCACTGTATATATATATATCAACGTAACAACTACAAACCCGCAACCTTAAACACCCCAGGACAAACATTCCCTATTTCAGATATCCTAAAAATACTCAGAGTAACTATCGACCGCAACCTCATTCTCGAGAGCCAAGTAAAAACCGTAATAAAGAAAATGTTCTACTCAATGTGGAAACTCAAATGAATAAAACCTTTCTTCCCGAGGGATACCTTTCATAAACTAATACAATCAATGGTCCTAAGCCATGCAGATTACTGCAATGGAATCTATACGGGATGCAAAGAACAACTCACAAAAAAACTCCAGACCACCCAAAACACAGCAGCCAGACTGATATATGGTAAAACACGATTTGAAAGCACTAAACCCCTTCAAGAAAAGCTGCACTGAATCCCAATCAAAGAACGGATCATCTTCAAAATCTGCACTTTAGTCCACAAAATCATTTACGGCATAGTCCCAGGATACATGACAGACCTCATTGATCTACCAATTAGAAACAGTCTCGGATCAGCACGATCATACTTAAACCTACATTACCCAAACTGTAAAGGGCTAAAATACAAAACAACTCACGCACCTAGCTTCTCCTACATAAGTGCACAACTATGGAATGGACTCCCGTATGCAGTGAAAACAATACATGACCACCTAAGCTTCAGGAAATCATTGAAAACTCACCTCTTCAAAAATGCTTATCCCACCGATTCAACATAAATCCCCACACCCAGCAACACAACATAATCAATGATCGTACTGGACAATTTACTATCCTCTTCCCCCTTGACCCCTTGACCCCATGACGCCTGATACACTTCAACCTCATGTGACCACAATACAATCTTGTATTTGTTATCAACCATAATGGCAAATGCCTTTACGATAATTTGTAAGCCACATTGAGCCTGCAAATAGGTGGGAAAATGTGGGGTATAAATGCCCCTGTTGACTCCTGGACCCTTGTGGAGATTCAGAAATGCAGGCAGCCTGGCTGGCTAGAAGGGAGCTGATATGGGGAAGTGCCAAGGCAGGGGGTGTATACCAATGTTTGGGGGGGGGGGGGAGGAGGAGGCACTGATGCGGGAGCAAGCATTGTCTCAAGGCACCACAGTGCCTTGAGCCAGTCCTACAAACCAATATATATTGTCTATGGTATTATATAGTCTCTGAGTGGGCAATTCTATAACTGGGTGCCTCCAAGAGCACATGGTAAGAGCATATTCTATAAAAGACCTTAGGCATCTAGGTTCCGTTATAGTAGCGTAACCAGTTTAGTAGTTTAGTAGTAACGTTTAGGTGCACACATGCCAGTCATACAGCTGGTGTAAATGCAAGCACCTAAATACGGAAGCATGCGTAAATGGGAGCCCTGCCCATGCTCCGTCCCTGTGTACACCTCCTTGCAAATATGTACTATGTAAGGAAAGCAGGTATTTGCAGAATAGCCCTTGTGAGTGTGTACACACATATATGCTAGATTTGATAGTTACAAAGAAGGTTGATTTATGGTCTCCAGTTGCAACACATTTCTCATAATGAGGCTGTGGATGTTTATTTGGTTTCAGTTCAGTGAATGCTCCAGATAGAATTAATAGAGTCATTAGTGTAGGAAATGGGCAGAAGGTGCTATTAAAAAGAGACAGATAGATGTTTCGTGTAGATGCTGGCTTTTATAATTCCTATGTAAGACTTTCTTCCCCTCAATGATTTAAATTTGTTTACAGATTCTATAGCTGGCAAATTTCATATTAAATGGTTAATTTTATGCACTGTTTCATATCTGCTTGATGAACATATTTACTGTGGAAAGTTGATAAGACAAATGATCTAATTTTGATATTGTCTGTATGTAGTCTTCTTTTTCAGCTACTTATTTTCTGGGTATCTCATGCCATTCATGGGCAATTTCCAAACAGCCTGTGCATAGTTCCAATCCTTTTGGCTGCTATGAATTTGTGTATTTTAGGAACACTTTTAAAAAGAAGTTGCGCTAAGTACGTACAATAAACTGGAAGAAAGAGGGTGAAATATCATCCATATGCTTGAAGATTGAATACATGTCATTTCCCCTTGACCTAAGCACACTCATGGGAATGGTAATGCTGATTTTATCGAAGCTAAAAGTATGCACATTTGGGAACTCACAAACATGTTTTGACACATTTGAAGAGGATAGTTTTCATTTAGGCTGTTTTACCAGGGGAAATGGTTAGGGTGGTGGACTTTGGTCCTGGGGAACTGAGGAACTGAGTTCGATTCCCGGCACAGGCAGCTCCTTGAGACTGTGGGCAAGTCACTTAACCCTCCATTGCCCGCCGCATTGAGCCTGCCATGAGTGGGAAAGCGCGGGGTACAAATGTAACAAAAAAAACAAAAAACTATTTGCAGGTGCACCCCCACATAGTAGGCAGGGATAATTAATCTCAAATGCCCTGGCCACCAGATGACTTTAAAGGAAATTCCACAGGGGAGTGGGGGGAGGGTTTTGTTTTTAAAAGCTGTTTAGCAGAAGTTATAGAATAGTGACTTTTATGACTGTAGCTTAATTTAATAATGAGCTGTTAATTGATGTTAATGAACTATAATGGGCTATAATTGGTGCCAATTGGCACTAATTAGCAGTTGCATCCACATCTGTAATTAGTCAGCATTCTACAAAATGTGCGTGCAAAAGTGGGGATTCCATATATGGCACCTAAAAAATCTGTGTGGAAAACATTTCTGTCTAAATATTTCTGTAAGCGGTACCTAGATTTAGGTGCAGTGTATAGAATACACTTAGTTGATATCCCAGCGCCTAAAACTACATGTCTCCGTTTACACCAATAAAAAAATGGCATAAAGCCTGGTGCATGAGCTCGGTTTAGTGGGCCATATTTTATAACTACGAGTATACATTTCAGAACGCCCACAAAATGCCCGTTTCCCCACCATTAATCATGCCCCTTTTTGTCTGTTCATGTTAGAAGTTAGGCGCAGTGCGTTACTGAATGCACAGTGAGTTGTGCATGTAAAGTTTAATTATTATCAATTGGTGCTCATTATTTGCTTGTTAAGTGCTGTTATCAATGCTGATTAGTTTGTTAAGCAAATTAAGTTAACGTGCATTGTTATAGAATCCACCTGAATTCCAGCGTGGATCTCTAGGCGCGCTATATAGAATCCGGGAGAAAATCCATAGAACACAACTGCAAGAGGGGAATGGACCTGGGAGGGACATAGGCAGGTCAAGTGCATGCCTAGCAGTTATACACATGGGTTATAGAATACTAGCGGTTATGAGCCTAACGTTTAGGCACTAGCATTTCATTTACACCTGCTGTTGAGCTAAAATAAGTGCTTGTGCCTAATCGGAAAGTCAGATAATACAAAAAAGAGGATAAGGCATAAGTAAGAGGCACATAGAATGTGTGTTTCAGCAACCTACTAACAACTGTATTGTACATGTGCTTGTATTGGAACAGAAAGTTTTACAGAAGTACTGTACATTCATAAACAAAACTACAGCTGTATACAGTAGTGTACTGATTTAATTTAAGCATAATAGTTATTAGAACAGCACATGAGAACAAATTAGAACTAAAAAAAGTTTGTAATGCAGGTTTGTTTTCCTGTTTTACTTCTCTTCCTTGTGTTAATGTCACACCAGCATCTCAATAACATAACAGCAGTAGCAGTCACTTCCTCTTGTTATTCCAGGTAAGCCAGTGTTGCCTCAAGGGTCTTGGCTCCTTCACTATGACTCGTTTTCTCAGTTTTATCTTCTCTGTATGGAGGCTCAGTGCAATTATCTTCATTATCACCGTTATTTTCACTTCAATTCACCACAGCAATCACATCACTGTCAGTTCTTGCTCGTCTTTCTGCATCCATTCCTGTATGTCATCTTCACTTGCTTTCTCACAGCCTAGATGCCTAAGGTCACATGTTCAACCCTACTGATACCTCCAATTACCCGAGCAGCAGAGTTTTGGGCTACCTGCAATACCCTCAAAGATTTCTGTGGCAGACAACAAATGAGGGAATTGCAGTAGTCCAAGGACCATGTTTGCTAAGCCGTGCTAGAGGTGTGATAGTGTTTTTAGCGTGTGCTAACCATTCATGTGCACTATGTTATGTTTTGTAACAAAGGAAAGAAATTATCATCGTCATCTTCAGCTGCATCATGTTCAGTGTCAACTCCTTGTCCATTTTCATCTTCAGATAGCCACTTTCTTTGTGATCTTGCCAGGGTTTGAGGTTCAATTTCATCCCATGATTGAACGCTCCAGTAAATAACATCTTTAATGTTCACTTTCTTTAGCATTTCTAACATTCCTTTTCCATCATCCAATTCACAAACAAGCAGTGATAGAAGTTCACGGCAATATATATTTTTTAATGTTCAAAGTAGAACCTAGTCCATTGGCTGACACAATGATGTAACACTGGAAGGAAAAAAATCATTCTACTGCCAGCTTTTCTCAGTTCGTCCTCGTAAGGATGAGATGGTGCATTGTCAATGAGAAGGATTGCTTTCCTAGACAGATTTAGTAATTTCAAAAACTTTTCCACAAATGGAACAAACAATTGAAAAAGCAACTTTGGAAAATGTCTGTGTCCATCCAGACATTATTTGGGTCCTTATAGGAGACTGGAAGTGCAGCAGGAGCCAGGTGTTTAAAAGGCTTTGCTTTTTTGACTTTCCAGTAAATGTGAGTTGTAATTTATTTTTACCAGTTACATCACTATAGACAAGAATAGCCACTTTTTTTGTTTACTTTATTTATAACTGAGAGCTGAAGCTTTAAGCTGTGAAGCTAGCATTTTTGTTGGCAACATTTTAAAATTTAATCCAATTTCGTCACAATTATATAGCTGCTATTTTGATACTCCTTTTTTAACAAGACAATGACTTTTTTTTTAATCTTATAAATTCCTCAGAATCCACTGGCAGTTTTCCCCCAGAAATATTGAACTGTCTTAGTAGTGAAAGTGACCCTGATTTCACTGCTGGGGTGGGTGGCTTCAGGGCTGCAGGGGGGACAAAATTCCCTGGGCCCGGGTCTCCAAGGGGGGCCCGGCGCCGCAGTCCCCTCCACCTGCCCCCCTCCGTCCACCACCGGGCCAGGCCCCCCTGAATTCAAATCATAGCACCTCACCCCAACCTTGCTCCGTGTGAAAGAGGTGCAGCTATGGCAGTCTGCAGATCGCCTCCCTTTGGACCTTCCCTCCCTGTGTCCTGCCCTCGTCTTGTGCGGTGTGGTAAAAGGACCCCTAAGTCAGCAATCTCAAGAACAACCTGGAGGAGTGGCCTAGTGGTTAGGGTGGTGGACTTTGGTCCTGAGGAACTGAGTTTGATTCCCGGCCCAGGCAGCTCCTTGTGACTTTGGGCAAGTCACTTAACCCTCCATTGCCTGCCGCATTGAGCCTGCCATGAGTGGGAAAAAGTGTGGGGTATAAAAAAAAAAAAACAACGAAAAATTTTCATCATAAAATGATTAATGGATGCATGCGGTTTTCCCATTGAAGATCTTAGAGACAGAAGCAGTGACAGAATTCATGAAGGTATGGAATATTTATCTTCTCTCTTACTACTACTACTACTATTTAGCATTTCTATAGCGCTACAAGGCGTACGCAGCGCTGCACAAACATAGAAGAAAGACAGTCCCTGCTCAAAGAGCATACAATCTAATAGACAAAAAATAAATAAAGTAAGCAAATCAAATCAATTAATGTGAACGGGAAGGAAGAGAGGAGGGTAGGTGGAGGCGAGTGGTTACAAGTGGTTACGAGTCAAAAGCAATGTTAAAGAGGTGGGCTTTCAGTCTAGATTTAAAGGTGGCCAAGGATGGGGCAAGACGTAGGGGCTCAGGAAGTTTATTCCAGGCGTAGGGTGCAGCGAGACAGAAGGCGCGAAGTCTGGAGTTGGCAGTAGTGGAGAAGGGAACAGATAAGAAGGATTTATCCATGGAGCGGAGTGCACGGGAAGGGGTGTAGGGAGCGACGAGTGTGGAGAGATACTGGGGAGCAGCAGAGTGAGTACATTTATAGGTTAGTAGAAGAAGTTTGAACAGGATGCGAAAATGGATAGGGAGCCAGTGAAGGGTCTTGAGGAGAGGGGTAGTATGAGTAAAGCGACCCTGGCGGAAGACGAGACGGGCAGCAGAGTTTTGAACCGACTGGAGGGGGGAGAGGTGACTAAGTGGGAGGCCAGCAAGAAGCAGATTGCAGTAGTCTAAACGAGAGGTGACAAGGGTGTGGATGAGGGTTTTGGTAGAGTGCTCGGAAAGAAAGGGGTGGATTTTACGGATGTTATAAAGAAAGAAACGACTGGTCTTGGCAATCTATTAAGATATTTTAATGTATATTTGTGTGGATGCTGTTCTTTGAATATTTTACAGTTGCAATTATTTATTGACCATGTCTCACCTATACTTGCTGCGCTCCACTTTTGGCAAATTTCTTCAAAAGGCTGGTAAGTAAATCCTAACAAATAAACAAATATATAAACATGGACAATCTCGTGATACGAAGAAGTGAGGGGAAAGCCAGGGATCAACTTGGGTCCATGTTGTCATGCCAGAAATGAAACTGGGTAGATTGGATGCGTCTTATTATTTATTTAGATTTATCTCACACTTTTTTGTAGCTCAAGCTGAGTTACATTCAGGTACACTAGGTATTTCCCTGTCTCTGGAGGGCTTACAATCTAAGGGGTGGTAACTCCATTTTGGCGTGAGTTGGGCGCGCGTAGACGCTTAACGTAGCTTAGTAAAAGGGCCCCTAATTGACTTTCCAAAATCACAAGGAGCAGTGACAGGTCTTTTCTGCCATTACGTTCTATGGGCCTGATATTCAGCCAGCGGCAAGCAGTGCTTTTGTTGTCTGCCGTTGGCGTTAAACCTGAGTAGACAATGCAGTGCTGTTTTCAGTGATCGGCATTGAATATCTGGGTTTTTTAACTAGTACAAAATTAACCGATTAATTCGATATTCAGTGCTAACTGGTTAACTTTTTACTGGTTAAAGAGAGGCCTGTTATGTATGCGGCCTATTTTAACCATTGAACATAGCTAGTTGAGCACTTAATATCCGCACCTAACCAGCTATGTCACGCGATATAGCTGGTTAGCGGCTAACCACGGTTATTTAGTGGGAGATATTATCTCCTGCTGAATATCTGTGGTTAGGAGCCAAAATGCTATTTACCCAGTCAGCGGCCATGTCTGGCTGGTTAAATAGCTTTGGAAATGGGGAGGGGGTATGTTTTTTGCATTTCTCTTTATCATCATCTCCTACAGTACATTATCATCTATAATTCTAAAGTTGTCAGAAAAAAGGCCACTTTGCAAAGGAATGCATTGCATGTACAGCAGTGGGAAAAGCTGCAATGATTCCAGCTGGCTTTCTGGTTTTCATGACAGTAAATAAATCAGCCAGAGATTAAATGTGGCCAGCAGAAATCAAGATTGATGGCCAATCTATTTAATTTAAGCTAGGCCCAGGTGCTGGTATAACAGCCACTCCACTAAATGTATTTTAAATTACATTGGGAAAGGAGCCTGTAAGCATCAGAAAAGAATTTGAACACACCTTCAGGTGAACTCTTAACAATAAAAGTCATGTTGGAAGTGAACCTCCAATGTAAAGGCAAAGAAATCCATGAAATTGCTTATGTGGTAAAAGGATTTAAAAAGTTAATGTATGGACTCAAAGCTTGTGAAGAGTTGGAATTAATAAAGCATTTAGTTGAACTTGCATCAAACACAAAAAGGCAATTCTATAAAATGGTGACTCAGTCTAGGTGCACCAATGCCATGTGCTTAGTGCCAATTCTATAGTGGCATTTTGGCACCAAGATTCCATTATAGTATAGTAGCGTAAGGTTGGCATTGGCTCACTCATGTATAAGTGTTATGATACGTCAATGGCAAGTGTAAGTTGGCCTGCCTAGATGTGCCAACTAACATGCATAGTTTATAGTGTTCTGTAAACTATGGTCTGCCCATGTTCCACTCACGTGTGCACTCCCCTTACAGTTAATTGCTATGGCACTTAGGTGCTGCCTTATAGAATAGTGCCTAGTACACATGTGTGCCTGACAATTTCATGGCACCTTTGACATGCATAAAATGGCGCCTACTTTTGCATCACTTCCTGTATTCCTAGTATTTAAGGAAGTTCCTGTCTCCCAGCCAGTGCCATTGCAACAGGTCTCCTAGAGTTGTCAAGTGTATGTTGCAGCCTTGTTCCAGTTTGTCTCTTGTTCCTGCCTGTGTCTTGCTGTAGCCCTGCTCCTGCTCTGTGTTCCTGCCCTGCTTCCTGCCTTGCTCCAGCCCTGTTTTCAAGTTCCATCCTTGTCTTCTGTCCAGCCTTGCCAAGGTGTCTCACCCACTGCCAGTTGGGACCTAGCAAGCCCTCGGCTAGGTAGTGTCAACTCAGCTGCTGCCCAAGGAATCACCTTGAGTCATGACAGATTGAAAAGGCCATGAGTCACCCACTTTGCAGCTGCTCCAGCAGCTGGCCCTCCAGCTCCAGCAACTTTCTGATTTTGTTTCGGACCTAACCAGCCACTTTCAAAGGTGAATGTTTATTTTACTCTTATATAAAAGCAAAATTGGAAGCAGTGATTGAAATGGTCATCATAGAGCTAATTGACAAGCTCTCAAATTGGTGCATCCCTATCATCAACATTGCTAAACCATGCTTATCTGACCCAGTTAAATGAAATTATGGAAAGGCAAGTTCACTCTTTAACTATTAAAGTACAATATTTATTTATTTATTTATTTATTTGTTACATTTGTATCCCACATTTTCCCACCTATTGCAGGCTCAATGTGACTTACATGGTACCGGAAAGGTGTTTACCGATTCCGGTGTGAACAATACAATGTGGTGTTGTGGTAAGATGAAGATCATATGGCAGGGCCACAGTGAGGGTAGTCAAACAGAAGAGTAGAAGTATGTTTATTACGTGCTTTAGTTTTCTTGTGTAGCCGAGGTCAGGCATTTAAGTAGGATTGGGAGGGTATGCCTTTTTGAACAGGATGGTTTTTAGTGTTTTCCGAAAGTTTAGGTGGTCGTACGTCGTTTTAACGGCTTTTGGTAGTGCATTCCACAGGTGTGTGCTTATGTAGGAAAAGCTGGATGCGTAGGTAGATTTGTATTTGAGACCTTTGCAGCTTGGGTAGTGTAGATTTAGATATGTTCATGTTGAATCAAATGCGTTTCTGGTTGGTAAGTCGATTAAATCTGTCATGTATCCCGGTGCTTCGTCGTAGATTATTTTGTGAACCATGGTGCAGATTTTGAAGGTAATGCATTCTTTGATTGGGAGCCAATGTAATTTTACACGGAGGGGTTTTACACTTTCAAATCGCGTTTTTCCAAACATGAGGCTAGCTGCCGTGTTTTGAATGGTCTGAAGTTTCTTTAAGGTTTGTTCTTTGCATCCTGCATAGACTCTATTGCAGTAATCTAAGTGGCTTATTACCATTGATTGTATCAGGTTGCAAAATGTTTCCCTTCGGAAGAATTGTTTCACGCGTTTGAGTTTCCACATTGCATGGAACATTTTCTTTGTAGTGGATTTTGCTTGGCTCTCCAGTGTTAGGTTATGGTCCACTGTAACGCCGGGGATTTTCAGGCTATCTGAAATAGGAAGGGTGTAATCAGGGGTGTTGATACTTGTGGGGTTGTCTGGGCTGTGCTGGGATGTGAGAATGAGACAATGTGTTTTTTCTTTATTAAGTTTTAGTTGAAATGCATTTGCCCATGTGTCCATGATGTTCCAGCTTAGCTTAATTTTGTTGGTGATTTCTGTCAGATTGGTTTTGTAAGGGATGTATATCATGACATCGTATGCATAGATAAAAGGGTTAAGGCCTTGATTGGATAGGGACTTGGCTATTGGGGTCATCATTAGGTTGAAGAGGGTCAGTGATAGCAGAGATCCTTGTGGTACTCCACAGTCAGCTTTCCACGGTGATTATATGTTTGAGTTTGATTTTACTTGATATGTTCTGGTAGTTAGGAAACCCTTGATCCAGCTGAGTATGTTTCCATTAATCCCGAGCTTGTCTAGTAGTCTTATTAATATATTGTGGTTTACCATGTTGAAAGTGCTTGACATGTTGAATAGGAGGAGGAGGATGCTTTTGCCTGATGCTATTTTTTGTTTGGATTTGGCTAGGAGAGTGAGCAGTACTGTTTCGGTGCTATGAAGGGGGCAAAACCCAGACTGTGATACGTGAAGTATTGAGAATTTGCTTATGTAGTCTGTAAGTTGTTTGGTTACCATGCTTTCCATCAGTTTGAATACGAATGGGATGGATGCTACTGGTCAGTAGTTAGAGATTTCACTTGCTTTTTTCTTGGGATCTTTGGGTATTGGGGTGAGTAGAATATTGCCATTTTCCTTGGGGAAGAGACCTTTTTGGAGCATGTAGTTTAGATGGGATGTAAGGTCTGTTATGAAGCAATCCGGGTGGATTTCAGTAGGTAGCTGGGACATGTATCTGGTTTGGAGTGGGAATTACAGAACTTTCTGATCACCTGGGTGACTATTTCAGTGGTCAAGAGGGCGAAGTTCGACCAGGTTCGGTCAGCAGGGTATTCACCAGAGGTAGGGTCCAGCTCATCGAGGAAGTTTTCGAAGTCAGTATTGTTTTGAGGTAGCGTGTTACGTAGGTTTATGATTTTTTCATTAAAATACTTGGCAAGTTTGTCAGCCGGTGGAATATCAGTATTCGTTGTAGTAACCAAGTTGGTATGTAGGAGTTTGTTCACGAGTTGGTATAGTTTTTTCATATCTTTGTAATCAGTTCCTATTTTGTTTTTATAATATATTCTTTTGGACCCTCTAATTGCGCATTTGTATTTTCTTTGTATTTGTTTCCAAGCTTTGTGTGTATGATCATCTTTTGTTTTTGGATTTGCAGTTAAATATCAAGTTTCATGTTTCACATTTATTTGGTATACCACTTATTGGTAAGCCATCTAGACAGTTTACAATCTAATGGTATATAACACCTACCAGGAAAGAAGGAGGGGAAAGAGAAATACAATGTAAATTGAAAAAGAAATGAAAAAAAAATTATAGGGATAGAGTTTTGCCATTGCATATCCTACTTCCTAGTTCCTGGGACTCTGACCCTAGTGTCCTTGGGAAGTGATTTAGTAAAAAAATAATGTGAGATTTTCAAGAGTGAAAAAGCTTTAAAAAATATGTTTTAAGGCCAACCTTAAATTTCTGGAAGCAAGTTTCCTTCCAGAGTGGGATCTGTAACACTAAATGTGGAGTGTTGAATTGTATTTATTTTAATGTAATAAAAAAGGAATTACTGAAAGATTTTGCTGTGATGTCCGAATACACATGGAGAAGAACAGGTGATCAATTCATAATAAGAACAGTGATAATCCAGAACAATAAGTTTTGTGCACTATTGTCAGAATTATAAATGATATCCAATATGCTACAAGTAACCAGTGTTCTGTCTCAGAAATAGTGTGACATGGTCAAATATCTGAGCTCCAGTGATGAGCTTAACTGACACATTTTGTATCAATAGTAGGTGCTTAATATCATAGGTGATGGCTCCGGAATAAAGGATTACAGTAGCCCAGATTATTATTGAGCATGAACAAGGGTCTGTAGCACATGTATTCTAGACCCTACCCCATCATCCTGGCTTTGGCCTGTTCCCTTTTGTTCTTTCTCTGGTTAACCTCAGACTTACTTGGGTAAACGTACCTCCCCATAAAAAAATGGCAATTCTGAGACCAAGTCTTAAAAACCCCTCACTTTATCCTTCCATCCCGGCACATTGAAGCCCAATTTCCAACCTATGTTTTCTCTAAAAGATTGTTGAAAAGTAGTTCCCCCCCCCCCCCCAGCTTACCCAATTTGTTGAGAAAGTTCTAGCTCTCCATTCCTGTCAATTCAGCTGCAGGCCTCACTGCAGTACAAAAATTATAACAACAGCTGTTCTGAGTGAGGTTCATTCATCCATGGATAAGGGTAAAATCGCACTTGCCATTTTCATTGAGCTATCTGCTACCTTTGATCTTATTAAGCATTCATAAATCTTATCCCACCTCTCTAACCTAGGTGTGACAAATACTGTCTTACCCTGGTTCTATTCTTTTCTTTATGACTGCACTTACAAAATCATTACCCCTTCAGCTGAATCTGCTTCTACACCACTGCTATGTGGGTTTCACAAGAGTCTATCCTTTCTCTACTCTAATCTGTTCATGAGCCCGCTTGCAACAATTATTGAAGACCATATGATTTCCTTTCATTTTTATGCTGATGATATCTTACTTCTCCATTATGTTGACCCTAACAACCTAGATATTTCCCTTCTACAAAATTGTTTAGATAGCATTGCTAGTTGGCTGACTGACCATTGATGTGCTAAATCTGGAAAAAACAGTTATTTGTTGGTTTACTGGTTGCCTCTACCACCCAGTTTCTGACCTATATCTATTGGGTACAACTATCATGCCTGCTGACTCTTTTCATTATCTAGGAATCATACTCGATTTTCAACTTTCTTTTGTTCCTTCAAAAAGATAAAAACAGGATGGAGGGATGGGGGGGTGGCAAGATGGCAGCATGAAAGGAACTTAGAGAGACTGCTCCTGGAGTTGCCCTACTTCTCAGTTGTTCAGAAAGTTTTTCTTACTTACTGATGCCTAAACGGAGACGCAGGCAGCGTGTTAGCCCCGCAACACCAGCACTGCCAAAAGCGGGGCCCATGGATTGTTTCGTCATTGCAGGACATTCTGGACGCTGTGAAGCTTCGTTGCCGATGGGAGCGGAAGGAGGTGAACCGCCCCCACAGCTAGAAGCTGAAATATCATTCAGTCCAGAGATTAGAGAGCCGCCGCCAATGCCAGCAATCGAGCAAGGAGTAGCTGCACAGGGTTTTCCATGGGCCGAAGATGCCGTGGAGATACCCGACGCGGGGGCAGACCCGAGCAGAGGATTGCTGAGCACCCCAAAGCAGCGGTGCTTCTGGATTAACACTGAAGGGGAAGGAGTCAGAACTTTTCGCAATTCCCTCGATTGAACTATCTTCAGTTAGTAAGTCCTTTTTACCACCTAAACCTACAGTTATAACATTGGAAGTAATATGGGAAGCCCTTTTGGGACTAGAGACTTCTTTTTCAAAAAAATTGGTTTCTCTTATACAACAAGTTCAAATTCCTCAAGAGAAGATCTCTGACTTGGAAAAGAAAATGTTAAAGATTGAAGGAATAATTGAAACGCATGGTAAAGAGATAAAAAAATTCCCAAGAGATTCAAACAAGTATTATTAAAGAAAATAAATGGTTGCAGAGTAAGATTGAATTATTAGAAAATCAACAAAGATCAAATACTTAACGTTTAAAAGATTTTCCAAGACAGGTGTCAGTAACACCTTTAATACCTTTTAAAAAATATCTGGTTGAAATTTAAAAAATTCCGGAACAAGCTTATCCTCCAATTGCAAAAATTTATTATCTACAGCCTTACAAAAAGGAACTAATTGATCAACCTGAGACAGAAGGAACAGAAACTGTTTTTGAAACTTTAAATTTAACACAAATAATAGAGGAAGACAACGCTGGGATAATATTAGCAACGCTTATTGTGACCTTTGTATTGCAACCAGATAGAGACTGGATATTAAAACAATTTTTTCTACACAGAGAAGAGACTTTTCTGGGTTATAAAATTAGAATATTTCCAGATGTCTCTAAGATGACCCAAAAGAGTAGAAAAAAATTTTCTTAAATTACACCCGCTGGTCAAAGAAAGAGGGCAAGATGGCGGATTAGAGCGGACGTGTGACAGTGAGCTCCTGACTTTGCGAGGTGTTCAACTGCTGGCGAACTAATCCTACCCCAGGAGATGGGGAAAAGGAAGGGGAAGCCCAGAGTCCTGTCCTCCTCAGCCCCTGGAACTGTTCCCGCTGACTGGCAATTGACCCTGGACCAAGTTGGCGTTCTTCCACGGGTCATGCAAACACCCACCTCGAATCGAGCCACGGAGGTTTCAGTGGTTCACAGCAATGGAGCGGTCTCACTGAGCCCGCTCGAAAATGCAGCCCCTCCGCGACCCGGAAGTAGTTTCATCTCCGAGGTAGGATCGCCTAGTTCAGTTCCCGAAGTGGAGAGTAACGAAGCACTCCAAGGAGGAACCTCCGCGATTTTGGCCCCGATAGTGGGAACAGCTGGAAACTGGAGGGTCAATGCGACCTCGACCCCCACGCTCTCGGGAGCTACAACCGTAGGTGTAACGGAGATGGTAAGACCGGCTGTGGTTACTTTGGACTCTCTATGGGACGCAATTCAGGGGATGAACTCCCTATTAACAAAGGTAACCAACTCTTTTACAAAAGACATTACAGACTTAAAACAAGTACAGCAGAAGCTAGAGGATAAAGTTCAAGATCAAGGGAATCAAGTTGGAACTTTAAGAGCTGAACTCTCTACGTTGCAGGTGTTTGCAGGAGAAGTCTCTAAAGATAGAGATATATTGAGGAGAAAATTGGAATTTTTGGACAATCAGGGGAGGAAGAATAATTTACGATTTATTAATTTCCCTAAAGCCCCTTTGATCTCACCAATTGATATGCTACGTAGATATTTCCAGGAAATATTAAAAATTCCAACAGAGGGTCTTCCACCTATTAATAAAACTCAGTACTTAACTGGGATTAAAAAATCGACCTCCCCGGCTGCTCAGAATCCAGCAGATAATTTAACAGATTTTTTGGAGAACTCACTGGACAATGTAACAGAGAGAACGACTCTTTTGGTGTCATTTGCGATAGAGTTGGATAGAAATAATATTTTCAAATTATACTTTAAACATTTAAATGAAAAGTTTCTAGGGGAACAAGTTCGTATATATCCAGATTTTAATAAAGATACTCAAATGCGGAGAAGAGAATTTATGAGTCTTAGGTCTAGGGCAGTAGCGCTAGGAGCTGTATTTGTGTTAAAATTTCCATGTCGATGCATTGTATCTTTAGAATCAGTGACTTATATGTTTCTTGAACCTCAAAAAATAAAAGTTTTTATTAGCGCTAGAGAAAATAGAGGAGATCAAACCTGAAAGTTCAATAGAGTTAATCGCTGATATTCGGCTGTGAGTAGTGCGCATGTTGCTGCTCTTAGACTAAAAATGTATTTCCATGTTCTTTATAATTTATTCCTTGTATCTTGCCACAACTTTTATAGTGGTCTAAAAGATTTTGAACTATTTCCTTTGTTAAATAATCTAATGGTCATTTTGGTTTCCTTCTTCCTGACATTTAAGTTGTATGACTGAATGTAATATAAACTCAATAAAGAAAAAATAAAAAAAAAATTACACCCGCTGGTACAGGCGGTTTGTGCTGCCTAACACATGGACATCCTCGACCCATAATTGAAAAAAAAGGGCATCCCTGACAAGCATTTGGACGACTTTACCTGGTTCAGGTTTTCTTATGACCAAGGCACAAAAAGGTGCCTGAAATGACCAGACTGGAGAGAATCGGGGATGACCTCCCCTTACTCCCCCAGTGGTCACTAACCCCCTCCCACCCTCAAAAAATAACTTTAAAAATAATTTGTGCCAGCCTCAAATGTCATACTCAGGTACATCGCAGCAGTATGTAGGTCCCTGGAGAGGGTTTAGTTGGTGCAGTGCACTTCAGGCAGGCGGACCCAGGCCTATCCCCCCTACCTGTTACACTTGTGGTGGTAAATGTGAGCCCTTCAAAACCCACTGTACCCACATCTAGGTGCCCCCTTCACCCGTAAGGGCTATGGTAGTGGTGTACAGTTGTGGGTAGTGGGTTTTGGGGTTTTTTTGGGGGGGGGGCTCAGCACACGAGGTAAGGGAGCTATGTACCTGGGAGCTTTTTCTGAAGTCCACTGCAGTGCCCCCTAGGGTGCCTGGTTGGTGTCCTGGCATGTCAGGGGGAACAGTGCACTATGAGTGCTGGCTTCTCCCATGACCAAAGGGCTTGCATTTGGTTGTTTCTGAGATGGGGGTCCTTAGTTTTCATTATCGCTGAAAATCAGAAACGACCAAGTCTAAGGACAACCATCTCTAGGGACGACCTAAATGTCAAGATTTGGGCGTCCCTGACCGTATTATCGAAACGATAATCTTGTTCTGATAATACGGGTTTCCCTGCCTCTTCTCCAGGACGTCCTGCATGGACGTTTTCAGGAAAACTTGGGCACCCCTTTCGATTAAGCCCCTCCACATGACCATTTATTTGTCCTACCTGAACCTCAAGCTACTCAACTAGAAACCACCAGACGTGCTTTATTCTTTACCGCCCTTACACTTTTGAATAACTTACCTTTAACTGTCCGCAGTGAACTCTCCATTAAATGCTTTAAATCTGTAATTAAAACCTGGTTGTTCCAACAGGCTTATTCTACCTAGCTCCAGGCAGGTCCAGGTTGTACTTTCGACCAGTCACTAAAAAATAATGTATCTTCTGTGTATTTGAAAGCATGGCGCAAAGTGTTTTCTTTCCTATCAATTTATGTAATTCCTTTCTTTATGTATTTAGTCTGTACACCTCTTTGTCCTGTCTTACAGTTAAAGCAATATAGTAAGTTCCAAATAAATAAATAAATAAATAAATAAACATTTTGCATCAAATAAGTTTCAAACTGAGCAGATCAATCTCAGTTTGAAAAAAACCTTTACTTATTAAGGTGAAGATATGAAGATAGAAATTCAGTTGGTGTTCCAAAGTTACTCCCAGAATCTTTACAGATGTTGCAATAGGGATTGTATTATTGACAATATCATTACAGTCAAATGGACCTACACTCTGTTTCCTGGAAAATATGATGGCTTCTGTTTTGTCAAGATTCAGTTGCATCTGGATGGCTTTTAACTAGGTGGCAATGGTGGCTGATTTTGTGTCAAGTGACAGAAAAGCTTGTGGACTTTGGTGGTCCATGATGGTCAAGATCTGTGTGTTGTCTTCAAAAATAAATGGAGTCAGTTCCAGAGTTTGTATTAGATTAGCCAAGGGGGGCATGGAAATGTAAAATAGGATGGGAGCTAGAAGGGCATAAGGATCTGAAACAATATATTGCCACAATACTGAGTAGGATTTATCTGATAGGTGAGAACAGAACTATTTTAAGACAGTTCCTGTTATCCTCTTAGCTTGTAATCTGTTAAGGACTTCATCTACTACCTTCATTTACTAAATCACACACTGTTGAAACGTCTAGTGAGAGAAGTAGCACAGTTTTATCTTGATCTAAGTAGGCCTGAATAAAATTAAGTATTCCAGTGAGGGCAGTTTTGGTGTTATGGTGTCTATGGAAACCAGTTTGATTTGGCTTCAAGATATGAGTATGTTCCAAGCAGGTTGTTAGTCGGTCAGCTACAAGAGGTTCTGAAATCTTAGATATGAAAGGAAGATTCACAAGTCGCTGATAGATATGATGCTACAGCTAAGATAATGGTCTTTCTGATGGTGAGGAATATAGGCAGATAAATACCGGAAGAGACCATAATATGTATGCATGGAAGTATAAACATATCAAGCTGGAGAAATGGATTATGAGGCACTGTCTTGGGTTTCATGGACTTTATTACCTGTGTAATAGTAAAAAATGATGGGGAATTGAAAGATAAGAAGGTACTATATAGCAATTGTGAATCAGTCAATATTTGAAGAGAGAATGTACATTCTGCTGGAGACGTGGGAGAATTTACTGTTGCATTAGGGATTAGTGCTGTTGAAGAGCATGGATTTTATTTGAAAATATGTAGCTAACCCCCCTGTTTACTAAAGCTTAGCTCGAGTTATCTGCAGCAGGGCACATTTTATTCCTATGGGCCCTGCTGCAGATAACTCGAGCTAAGCTTTAGTAAATAACCCCCTTACTAAAGCTTTAACTGGGGAAACAACAGGGCAAGCAATCCACAAAATCTAAAACAATGGTGCAAAGGAGCAGATCACAATACAAGAAATGTTTTCAAAGCACTTTATTTTTGTGACATCTAGAAATAAAATCAAAGAAGCCCGACACTGGCTGTGTTTTGCCCATACAAGGACGGTGTCTGAGACTAAAAGTAACTAACAGCAAATAAAACAAAGTACATGTTAGTTTAAAAAAATACTTATTAATAGAATTTGTTAATACATAAATACTTAATAAAAATGATAATAGTAAACTACCACAAGATGTATAGTGAACCAATATTAAACCAATATACAATACATGCATAAATAATTAAATAGATGAATAGATAAGCACGTATATAAAATAAATGTACAACAGCCACTTTACCACCTTGGTACAGTACTTTACTTTATTTTGGCATTTCTAGACTGCTTGTACCATAATAAGTTCAAAGGGTTTTACAGTGTGGAGGTAGGATACAAGGAAGGGACCAAGACAATACCTCGGGGTTCACAGGAGTTAATTAGAAGGGATCAGTAGCTAACCTAGGTATGTCATAAAAAGTCATTTTTAAGTGTTTTCTAAATTGCCCATAGTCTTATAGATAGTCCATTTTTTAATTCAAGTCTCTCCACAGTCTGGGGGCTTGTTGTGGTAATAGTTGCACATAGATCCTGAATCATTTAATTCCTCTAGGGGAAGGATAATCAAAATAGGAGGCATTATTCAGTCTCTTAAAGATAGTGAATTCCATGTGTGTGTGAGCAAGTAGCTTGAGCATTCTCCTGTGAGAATTTTGAATAGTGTGCAGACTAGTTTGAATTGAATTCTTGCCTCTACTGGTAGCCAGCGCAGTTCTATGTAAAGATGGGAGATGTGTGGGGAAATCTTGCCTGACCAATTTACTTCAATTCTTGGAAGGAGTAAACAAACATGTGGACAAAGGGGAGCTGGTTGATATGGTGTATCTGGATTTTCAAAAGGCGTTTGACAAGGTACCTCATGAAAGGCTACAGAGGAAATTGGAGGGTCATGGGATAGGAGGAAAAGTCCTATTGTGGATTAAAAACTGGTTGAAGGATAGGAAACAGAGAGTGGGGTTAAATGGGCAGTATTCACAATGGAGAAGGGTAGTTAGTGGGGTTCCTCAGGGGTCTGTGCTAGGACCGCTGCTTTTTAATATATTTATAAATGATTTAGAGATGGGAGTAACTAGCGAGGTAATTAAATTTGCTGATGACACAAAGTTATTCAAAGTCATTAACTCGCGACAGGATTGTGAAAAATTACAGAAGGACCTTACGAAACTTGGAGACTGGGCGGCTAAATTGCAGATGACGTTTAATGTGAGCAAGTGCAAAGTGATGCATGTGGGAAAAAAGAACCCGAATTATAGCTACGTCATACAAGGTTCCCTGTTAGGAGTTACGGACCAAGAAAGGGATCTGGGTGTCGTCGTCGATAATACAATAAAACCTTCTGCTCAGTGTGCTGCTGCGGCTCGGAAAGCGAATAGAATGTTGGGTATTATTAGGAAAGGTATGGAAAACAGGTGTGAGAATGTTATAATGCCGTTATATCATAAGTACATAAGTACATAAGTAATGCCATACTGGGAAAAGACCAAGGGTCCATCGAGCCCAGCATCCTGTCCACGACAGCGGCCAATCCAGGCCAAGGGCACCTGGCAAGCTTCCCAAACGTACAAACATTCTATACATGTTATTCCTGGAATTTTGGAGTTTTCCAAGTCCGTTTAGTAGCGGTTTATGGACTTGTCCTTTAGGAAACCGTCCAACCCCTTTTTAAACTCTGCTAAGCTAACCGCCTTCACCACTTTCTCCGGCAACGAATTCCAGAGTTTAATTACACGTTGGGTGAAGAAAAAGTTTCTCCGATTTGTTTTAAATTTACTACACTGTAGTTTCATTGCATGCGACCGCACCTTGAGTATTGTGTTCAATTCTGGTCGCCGCATCTCAAGAAAGATATAGTGGAATTGGAAAAGGTGTAGCGAAGGGCGACTATGAAGAAAGACTAAGAAGGCTAGGGTTTTTCATCTTGGAGAAGAGACGGCTGAGGGGAGACATGATAGAGGTATATAAAATAATAAGTGGAGTGGAACAGGTGGATGTGAAGAGTCTGTTCACGCTTTACAAAAATACTAGGACTAGGGGGCATACGATGAAACTACAGTGTAGTAAATTTAAAACAAATCGGAGAAAATGTTTCTTCACCCAACGCGTAATTAAACTCTGGAATTCGTTGCCGGAGAATGTGGTGAAGGCGGTTAGCTTGGCAGAGTTTAAAAGGGGGTTAGACGGTTCCCTAAAGGACAAGTCCATAAACCGCTACTAAATGGACTTGGGAAAAATCCACAATTCTGGGAATAACATGTATAGAATGTTTGTACGTTTGGGAAGCTTGCCAGGTGCCCTTGGCCTGGATTGGCCGCTGTCGTGGACAGGATGCTGGGCTCGATGGACCCTTGGTCTTTTCCCAGTGTGGCATTACTTATGTACTTATGTTTCTTTAGTGATTAGATCAGATGGATCACTGTGTTTTGTACAAATTGAAGTTTGTGTAATTGGTTCTTTTGGACTCCCAATAGATCAAAGTTGCAGTAGTCCAATTTCAATAAGATCAGTGACTGAACAAATAATCTGAATTGTACTATCTCAAAAAATTTTCTTACTTTCCATAATGTTCACATTATTGAGAATTAGCTTTTCACCACATTCGAGGTGTGGAGGTTGAATGACAGAGTTAGGTCCAAGTGCAATCCCAAAAGTTTAGTTGTTGGTTGGAGTGAGTAGAGTTGGTTTCTAATAGGAATCTGCTTTTTCTGTGGATCTGGATTATAGTCCAACAGTACAAATTTTGGTTTTTCTGGGTTGAGCTTTAGTTTAAGGTTCTCCATCCACATACTTATCAACTGTAAGCAGTCTCCTATCTCTCCTGTGGCCTGGGCTAGGGTAGGCTGTATGGGAATGATTACTGAGATATCGTCCACATAACTGTATACTAAGAAGCTCTTTAGAGAAAGTAGTTAGCCTAACATGTGTAGGAAGATGTTAAATAGTGTGGGGGAGAGAGGTGACCCTTGGGGGACTCCGCAGGGATTGCTCAATTTTTCTGAAAGTGTTTCTTTTTGTTTTACTCTATATGATCTTGTTGTAAGGAAGCCTTTGAACCAGGTCAGAACCTTATCTCCTAGTCCGATGTGATTGAGTTCTGTGAGTAGGATGTCATGATCTACTAAGTAAAATGCCGATGATAAATCGAGTTGGAGCAACAGTGCCCTGCCCTTACTGTTCATAATAGCTCTGGCTTTGTCAACTATGGATATAAGGACTGTTTCTGTGTTCTGGTGGGTTCTGAAACCCGATTGTGAGTAGTGCAGGATGTTTATTTATTTATTTATTGCATTTGTATCCCACATTTTCTCACCTCTTTGCGGGCTCAGTGTGGCTTGTTGTGTGAGATAATTATTTAGTTGAAGACAAACCAGGCCCTCCGTTAGTTTTGTGAACAGTAGAATTGAGGTTACCAGTCTATAGTTGGAAATCACTTCACTTGATTCCTTGGGGTCTTTGATTAAGGGGATAATGATGATAGCTGGTGTTGGATCCAATTGAGCAAGGTGTGTAGAAATTCACTTGGAGGTGAGTTCATCAGGCGTGGTGGGCAGGGGTCCAGAGTGCAATAAAATTTGGAGTATTTTTGGTACAGTGAGGTGAAGTTCTTTCAGATTATAGGGTTGAATTCAGACCAAATCCTATCCCCCGCTATACTGTAGCTGTGGAGTTGGTGTCATTAGAAATGGTCCTCAAGGGGAAGAAACTTTCTCTTAAAATTATGTCATTAAAAAAACTTGAGCCAATTTTTCATGCTACTCAGGATGGAACAAAAGTTTGTTTTTGATTTTGGAACCCTCTCCTCAGGGAGACTTAATATGGATATTGATATGTCAGTATGTGAGGAAGCCTTTTGTATAAGGGGCATGACTGTTCTTTATGTATAGGATAAAATCAAAAGCAAAGTCTCTATGCTAATTGGGGAGCATTTGTAGCATAACACTGTAAGCAAAAGGTGGGTCACCAATATGTAGGTAGTTATATGCAAGAGGACAACTCCTAATATATCCAGAGGTACTTATCTGACAGAAATCTACTTAATAGCAATTATTCTGGACTTGTGTATAGGGGAAGCGTACCTCATTGGCCCAATGGCAAGCTAGCTGTGCTGGAAAAACAGAACAATGCCATAGATGGAATATATATTATTTATTAGGTAAAGAAATACAAAATAACTTGCTATAAAAATAGACTATCACCAAAATATAGATAATGAAATATGATTATTCTAATGGACTAACTAAATGAGTGATTATACCACCAATCACAATACTGATATCCTAATGATTATTATGATAACTTACACCATACGTCTTATGCAAAATACAGCTAGAAGCTAAATTCACAGACCATAAGTCATGACATAAAACCCATCTGTCTCAGACAAAAGCCAAGGACTAATTATCCCCAAGACCATAGGTAGTATATCCTGTTATCTCACCCTGCAGTATGTGGCAGACTTCCAATGATAAAGAAGCAGATTCTTCCTCTGAGGCTCAAGCTGAAGCCTCAGCGAGTCTCTCAGTCCAGGAATAAAGTCTGAGATATGTATTCTGGATGCAGATGGCACAGTTTTTAGTTAAGGCCGTATATGGTAGCTGAGCTAACCTTGTGAGCTTGTTACAAGGTATGCAGTTCACTGGTGTTTAGGAAATCAGTCTCGTGCTCTCTCTCTCAGAGCCTTCTATCCACCTGCAAGTCTTCTTGTCGTCTCTCCTCTCCTCTTCTTCAGTCCAACCTTTTGGCATCCATCGGTCAGATGATACCTGTGGACCAATCACAGATGGTGTAACAATGTCCAGCCAGCTTCATGGTCATGAAGCGAGCCTTTGTTCTAGCCATGAACTGTTATCGATGGCATGCAACCCTCCCTGTCTGATCCCATATTCCTGGAGCCATGTGTGTCTCTCTCCTCCATTCTTCCCAGGAGATAACTGGGCTAGTTAACAACAAAGAATATGTCCTTAGATGAAGTCATCTTCGTATACTCAGCAGTAATGTTGCTTTGTAACAAAGCTGGTTTCTGATGGTTACTGATGCATACAGGCCACAAGCTGTAAAATCCATATTGTTATAACAATGGCTGTATAGGCCAAGACCAGCAAAGATGAGATCTCAGGTAAATACTCCTACAACACCATTCAGTCAATGCATAGACAATTTCTTATGGCAGTTAGCTATACCTATTTAGGTGAGTTTAATGGCACTGTGTTATATGCAGTGCAGGTAACATGCAGTAACGTCTTCTGTATTAATTGTAAGGTGCAGTCACTGCTCTATTCTTTGTCAAGTTTCCATTCATTGTGCACCTCATTCTGCATCAGTGATTAATATGAAAATCATGCATTATCTACAAAGGTGCTGATTGAACTGTTAGTGCGGTGCTCAAGTGAACTGTTAACAGCAGTACAGTGTTAACAGCTAATGCAATTTAGTAAACATGTCTCCCTGCATTGTAATGGAGCATATACAAAACCAAATTCTTCCCTAGGCTGGACCTTAACCATAGATTTGGCACATACAATTGTCAAATGTTTCTATAAATGCTGTATTTGTGTGGAATTGCGTCAAATGAGTATTTTGTGGGAGCGCTTCTATACAATGCACTTCTAAGGCACATCTAAGATAGGATGAAATATATGTGTGTAGCAGGATCACCATAAAAAGGCTAAAATTGTTTACTATGGAAAACAACTAATGAACCGTTCAATACCAAATTTATTTACAGCCTATTAAACAGTTTATTACATACTCAGGACATAATCAGCTATAATGAATCTGTTCCTTCTGCAATTCAATTAGCTACATACTTTGAGCAGAAAATCTTAAAAATTAGAAACAATGTACTGCTGTTAAAAGAAGACCCAGAGGTATTCACGAGATAATCATTACCCTAATCTATAGGAATTAAAGCTGGTAGACTATGGTTATCATTCTCTCCCCTACTAATTCAATAGTGAAATATTTCCTATTGAAATACTCATCCTTTAACTGCATACTAGATTCTTGTTCCAGCTACCTATTAAAAGCTGCACCCGATATGTTAATTGAGTCTCTTAGATCTCATCTCTCTATTTTGTTCTCACTAGGTCACTTCTATAATGCTGACCTCCATTCCAAAAAAACCCTCAGGCAAATATAAATGATGTCACCAAGTATAGACCTGTGGCCTCCATCCCCGTGTTAGTTAAGGTGATGAAGGGTATTGTCATTTGCCAACTCATGGACTACTTGACTTCCTTTTCCTTCCTACACCATTCAAAATCAGGCTTTAGACCTAATTATAGTATGGAGACAGTCCTTACCACATTCATTGCTAACTTCAGAAAAGAAATCAGCAAAGGTAAAAAAAATGATTCTTCTTCAATTTGACATGTCTAGTACATCTGATGTGGTCGATCACAATTTGCTACTAGCAATAATGGACAATCTAGGAATAGGTGAGAATGTACTTAATTGGTTCCAAGGATTTTTAAAACCAGAACTTATCAGGTCAAAATCACAAAGCTCTATTTCTCCCTCATGGTCACCAGACTGTGGAGTGCCACAGGGATCTCCCTTATTGCTCAGTCTGTTCAATCAAAGAAGACAGGAGGAGCCTCCACGGAAAGTCAAAGCAAAACAGCAAACGTAGAGGCTGACAAATGCGCAAACCAATAGGGAGATAATATAAAAAACCAGTTTAGTCAGAATATTCATATCAAGGACCCGACACGGTCCGTGTTTCAGCGCCAAAGCGCCTGCCTCAGGGGTCACAATCAACTTTCTCTGAGAAGACGCTGATAGGCTTGAATAATTCCTTTAGGTATGCAAGTTAATCCACAGAGAGAACAAAAGAACAGGCAACCGATCAGCAAACACCAGGTGACAAAAACCCCTGGTTGGAGCAGCGATAAGCTAAGTAGCTGTGGGGTTTGATACTTTTTGATAATGTTTGTGATAGCCAGTACTAAAATAGATTACAAGCACATGAATGCAGATTGAGGGAGGAGGATGGTAAAGGACCTATGATTATATAATTGTGACCACACTAACATCATCTAATTGAATGAAAAGGTGGTTCTTGTCTGAGGTCCTCTCCTCCTCTGTTATTCGCTCATTGTTTCACAATTGTTATATGATACCCGCTGTTTGTTGGTTGTTAATTCAACCCTACAAATCTTTTATAATGATATATTCACTAACTAACTAATTTGTATTGTTACTTTATTAATATGTTAGATACATTAAACCTGATTTGTATTGTTAGTATAATTGTTAGCCACATTGAACCCTATTTGATTGGGAAAATGTGGGATATAAATAAAATAAATAAATAAATAAATTCCTGCAAAGTGTAATCTTTTTAAATACAAATGCACCACTCCCTTATTACTTAAACACCATAATCTATGCTGGATTTAAAACCATTTAAATCTTACCCAAATATTCAGTGCTGGCGATACCCAAATATTGGTGATGAATATCCAAATATAGACTGACCGGTGGAAGTTTTATGGGTACTGCTGATATTCTTTGTCATTATCCGGGTAACTTAGGACAGCTATTTCACTGATCTCTGGGTACCGACACTTGATATCTGTGGTGCTTGACGTAGTGGATTTTAATTAGGAGTTTCATGCAGTCATCTGTCTGGAATTACCTTATTCAGGATAATAACAAACTGTGAGAAAACCAAATCTCCATATAGCTCAAGACTGGTTCTTAAATACTCTTCATTTCATTACTATTCATTACAACTCCTGTGTGGAAATATCAAACATTCTGTATTTGCTGAACCAAAGAGCAGAAGCAGAGATTGTAAAGTTTTTGGTCAGGAAGACAGTTAAACGTCAACAGCTAAAGTTCCTCTAATTATGGCCACTGATCTGCCAAATTGTTTGTTCATGACTATCTGGTCATTTTCAGCAGAACTTACCTGGTTTTCTTTGCTAAAAATGACCAGTTAGCACCTACGTGAAAACCAGCTATGTTGGGAGCATTCCAGGGGCAGAGTCAGCCCTTGGTCGCATAAGTTCCAATATGCAGAACTTAACAGTCAAGGTTAAACACAAAAGTCCATAGACCATTATTAAATGAACTTGGGGAAATTCCACTATTTCTGGGATAAACAGTATAAAATGTTTTATACTTTTTTGGGATCTTGCCAGGTATTTGTGACCTGGATTGGCCACTATTGGAAACAGGATGCTGGGCTTGATGGACCTTTGGTCTTTCCCAGTATGGCAATACTTAAGTACCACAGAAAATACAGTCCTATCTTTATGCGCTACACCATGGCTGGTTAAGTCTGAATATTGACTTAACTGGTAAATGTGTTAAATCCCAAATTTAGGTGAATTAAACAACAAGAGGTAGATGTACTAAGCATTGTGCCTATAGCTACAACATAGGAATCAAGTCTTTAATGTATCTGGCTCATAACGTTTAATATTTATCATCCTTCTCTCTGCACTTTTCAAATGAACAGTTTCTGTAGAATGTCTGGCAGTCATCATGCAGCACAAGAATCATTTTAGACTGCTTGCCACCTGCAAGCATGGTAAGCAGTTTGCAGATGCTATTCTCAGAACAACTAATCATATCATGTTCCTAGAAAAGAGAAAATGCAGAAAAACATTAACAAGAAATTCCAGCCACATCTAATGAAGTCTACTTTCAAGATGCAGACCTATGATGGATTCAAGAAAGCATCCCTTCTAGAATTCTCATGTCTCCTGATATGAAAAGCTGATCTACATGTGTAAATAAACATTGTGAGAAACAGGGAAACTACAGATCCCAGAATGCATTGCAGGAGAGGAGGAAGCAGGGATGGGGAAACTACAGATCCCAGGATACATTGCAGGAAAGGAGAAAGCAGGGACAGGGAAAATACAGATCCCAGAATGCATGGCAAGATAGGAGGTGTCAGGACAAGGGTAATGCTCAGTTGCAGGAGAAGGGAGGAGATGGGGCTGATTGGGAAATGGAATCAGTTGAGGAGAGGGTGGAACATCTGAGTGAGGTGGTAGAGAATGAGGGGATGGAATAGGAGGAGTTGGAACAAGTAGGGGTAGAAGGGGTGGAAGAGGAGATGGAGGTGGTAGAGGAAGTTACTGGGGAAGAAGAGTGACTTCTAGAAGAGTCCAAAGTAACAAGGAAAGAATAATAGTCAGCAGAGATCCGGTGTGTGGATGTCAAGCGGTAAATTGTTGATAGATGAGGGTGGTGGATCTTTAAAGCCTGGCTAGCTGAACTGTGTTTGAAAGCCTGGCAAGCTGAACAGTTTTGAGGCCTTGCTGAAGTGGGCTGTGTTTAAAGTCTGGCTAGCTGAACTATCTTTAAAGCCTGGCTAGCTTAACTGTGTTTAAAGTCTGGCTAGCGGAACTTTGTTTGAAAGTCTGGCTAGCTGAGCTGTGTTTGAAAGCCTGGCTAGCGAAACTTTGTTTGAAAGCCTGGCTAGCTGAAATGTGTTTGAAAGCCTGGTCAGCTGAACTGTGTTTCTAAGTTGAACTGTGTTTTTTTTCTTTGAGTCCTGCTTTTGAGGGAGCTGACTTTTGAAAAGTGTTTTGGAGTACTGCATTCCTATATGCCCTAAAGGTGGATTTGAAGAAGTGAGTCTGGATTCAGATCCTCTCTTCAGGAATATTGTCGTGAAAGAAAGCTCGGTTTGACAACATGCATTTATAACAACAATTTTAGTGAGGAACAGGCTGTCTTGGTACATATGAATATCAATGACCTAGGAAAATGTTCGAAGGAGGTTCTGGAAGCCAAATTTAGGGCCCTGTTTACTAAGCCGTGCTAGAGGTGCGTTAGTGCTTGCCAACTGTGTAGATGCCCACAATATTCCTATGGGTGCCTACACAGTTAGTGTGCCCTAATTTTGAGCACACTAAAAACACTAGTGCACCTTAATAAACAGAGCCCTCAGGCTCATAGGAAAAAAGTTTTAAATCCAGATCTTCCAGGGTAGCATTTTCAGAAATGTTCCCCTTTCCAGGAAGAGGGCTCCAGAGGCCAGCAGAGCTCTGAAGTCTCAATGTGCTGTTGAGATGATAGCACAGGGATGGGGGAATTAGATTTGTTAGGAACTGGGCAACATTCTGGGAAAGAGGGAGCTTATTGCAAAAGAATGGATACCACCTTAGCTGAGCAGCTTTCAAACTGGGAGGGGTGAGAAGCTGACGGTTCAGAGTGAGCTATCGTTGAAGGATACTATCAAAACAGGAAATTTAGGGAACTCCAATAGAGAGGTTACAACAAAGGTGAATGGAAGCCTTCTAAGCAGCTTAGACACAAAGGATAAATAAAATTTGAAATTTCTGTATACAAATACTAGAAGCCTAAAAATTAGGGCGGGATAGATAAAGTATATAGCACCAAATAAAGAGGAAGATATAACATGCATCTCAGAGACCTGGTGGAAGGAGGATAACCAATGGGACACTGTGTTACCAGGGTACAAGTTATATCACAGTGATAGGGTGGATCAAATTGTAGGAGGGAGGTTGCGCTATATGAAAGAAAAAATAATCCGGAAACTGTAGGTGGAATCCTTAAGGATAGAAATTCCATGTGTGAAGGGAAAAAATATTGGTGATAATTGGTGATTTCTATTAGCAACACTAGTTATGATGTGAAAAACTGAAGCTACACAAAAATGTAAACAGAAAATAAATAAATGTTGTGCTATGACTTGTTTTTCTTCCTTCTATGGATTTTTCTTTGTGTTATAAGTAATTATTCATTCTTTTTTTTTGTTCCATGCATGTTTGATGCTTCATAGCGAGGATTTTTATTTGGGGGGGGGGGGGGGGGAGTTTAATAGTTTCTTTTCAAATAAGAGGTCTTTTTTTCTTCTTTGTATTTTTTACCATCTCAACCATTGGTGTACAAATTATTACAAAATTATTATTTGCAATAATTTATAAATAAAGAATTTTGTGATTCTGGGACATGTGGCCTTTGGCTCTTTAGAATGCAGTATTGCTGTTCTTCTGGGCAGTTCCAGCCTTATGTAATAATCAGGCTTATTTTCGAAAGAGAAAGACGCCCATATTTTGACCCAAATCGGGAGATGGGCGCCTTTCTCTCATGGGCACCCAAATCGGTATAATCGAAAGCCGATTTTGGGTGCCTCCAACTGCAGTCTGTTGCGGGAATGGACAAAGTTGACTGGGGCGTGTCGGAGGCGTGGTGAAGGCGGGACTGGGGTGTGTTTATCAGCCGAGGAGAGATGGGCGCGCTCGGCCAATAATGGAAAAAAGAAGGGCGTCAGAAGCCAGAATTTGGGTCACTTTTTTGGACCCTTTTTTTCACGAACAAGTCCCCAAAAAGTGACCCAACTGCCCAGATGACTACTGGAGGGAATCGGGGATGACCTCCCCTGACTCCCCCAATGGTCACTAACCCCCTCCCACCAAAAAAAAAAGAACTTTAAAAACTTTTTTTTCCAGCCTGTATGCCAGCCTCAAATGTCATGCCCAGCTCCATGACAGCAGTATGCAGGTCCCTGGAGCAATGGGTGCAGTGGACTTCAGGCAGGTGGGCCCAGGCCCATCCCCCCCTACCTGTTACACTTGTGCTGGTAAATGGGAGCCCTCCAAACCGCCCCCAAAACCTACTGTACCCACATCTAGGTGCCCCCCTTCAGCCATAAGTGCTATGGTAATGGTGTATAATTCTGGGGAGTGGGTTTTGGGGGGGGATTTGGGGGGCTCAGCACCCAAGGTAAGGGAGCTATGGACTTGGGAGGTATTTTAATTTTTTTTTAACTTTTTACAAATGCCCCCTAGGGTGCCTGGTTGGTGTCCTGGCATGTGAGGGGGACCAGTGCACTACGAATCCTGGCCCCTCCCACGACCAAATGCCTTGGATTTGTTCATTTTTGAGCTGGACGCCTTCGGTTTCCATTATCGCTGAAAACCGATACCGCCCAGCTCAAATCCGCCCAAATATGATGCATTTGCCCGGCACTAACCGTATTATAAAGAAAAAAAGATGGACGCCCATCTTTTATGAAAATACAGTCTGGCCCGCTCCTTCGCAGACCCGTCCACGGAGATAGACGCCCATGGAGATGGGCGTTCGCATTCGATTATGCCCCTCAATGTCTCCCAGGCTCTGAAGGAGATGATACATTATTCACAATTCTGCCATCTTCTGCAAACTTGGATGCTTGCTACCTTGCAGGATCTTAAAGGTAGTGTCTGTGAGGTGGTTTCAAAAGTGCTTATTTTATTTGATCTCCATTTACTTAGCTGTTTTGATAACTTATGTTTGATTTTATAGATTGTGTTGGTAGTTTTATTCTAATTTTATGATTTATGCATTTTTTTATAGTGCTTTGTATAGGACATGCATAGTCATTAGGGATATCCTGAAAACCTAACTGACTTGTGGTCCCAAGACAAGTTTGAGAACCACTGATTGAGAATATTCTCTGCACCAGGAAATGCATTTGCCTTCTACTAAAGTAAATCATTTTGTAGTAAGGCCAAGGGTTCCTACATCAATTTAAAACAAATAACCTTTCATTATGTGAAGGTTGGATGTATACCAACAGTGTCAATATGGAACCTTCAGTACTTTCCATTATCTGTTTACCTGAAGCTCCTTGCGTCTGAGAGATTAAAAAATTTGTAAGGTTTGCTGCCTGCCAAATCTACAATGTCACTGTGTTACAACAAATTATTTTGTAGTACAACCTAAAGCTGCAAATGCAATCAGTCTACCTGACAGAAATGTGAGGAATATTCTTCAAATGTAATTATTACAGATATCTGTAGAAAACACTCTCTACTTATAAAAAAAAACAGTTAATTCATTAATTTTCATAATTCGCACTTGAATTGCAAAATACAGGCCCAGGTGTACAAATCAGTTTTCATAGATATTGAAATAGGAAAATCCTTTTAGTAAATTTGGACAATAATTTGTTAGAAATGAATCTTTTGAGGTCTCAAGCATTGTTTAAATAGGCTTCTGCTATGTTTCAAAGAGTATACCTGAATTGTGGTGGGAGCATTTCATTGAAATAAAAATGACTCTTAATGCATTGCAGATTCTTTTTAAGCATGCAATTATCATCAAGAAAAAGGTAACAGCAGGGCCAACTTAATTGTTTGCAGCCTAGGTGGTTGCTTAGCTCATCAGTTTCTGGAGGGTGGCAAGAAGCAGCTTCACTACTAATCATAGTCTGATATATATAAAAATCCACACCCTGGTTCATAAAATTATCTATGGCGAAGCCCCGGGTTATATGACAGACCTCATAGACCTGCCAACCAGAAACACAACAAGATCAGCACAAACATACCTAAATCTTCACTACCCAAGCAGCAAAGGACTCAAATACAAATCAACGTATGCATCCAGCTTTTCCTATCTAAGGCACAACTATGGAACGCTCTGCCATAAATAGTAAAAACAATGTACGATTACCTAAATTTCCAGAAAGAACTAAAAACAAACCTGTTCAAGAGGCATACCCCACCGACCCAACATAAAGGCCCGAATACCTGCAACACAACAAAACCAAAGATCCTAATGGACACACCCAAACTCCCTTTTCCTCCCTAACTTCCCCAATATATCTACCATACATGAACCTTATTCTACCACAATAATACCTTGCATTTGTTCATACTGGAACTGGCGAACACCATTACGGTACTATGTAAGCCACATTGAGCCTGCAAATAGGTGAGAAAATGTGGGATGCAAATGTAACAAATAAATAAACTAATCTCCATAGTCTTTTCCACTTAGTTTTAAAATTTTAAAACTTGAACTTTGTACCACAGCATTAACAGAGAGCCTCTAGCAGGCACAGCAGGATCTAATTTAGTCTGCCCACCCCTAGGACAACTTTTCATTTATAGTCAGTTATTGTAATTAGGATAACAAGCATGGAGTGCTCTTACAGAGTTTTAAATACATTTCATTACCATCTAAGAAGGAAACACTAAATAAATCACACAATATACCATATAAACAAAAATATTTTTATATTAGGCTAATATCCTTAATACTTTAGCAAGTTTTAAATTATTGAAAAACTCAAAAATACTAAGATGGAGTTAGCAGTCCAGCAGGGAGAGGGGTGCTATCCAGTCTTTTGCATTGAGTGTCACATGTATGATTATCTCCCAGTTGGTGAACAGTTATATGTGTGTGCCTGATGCCAAGATCTCCTAGCTCTCAGAGAACATGTCTCTTCTCTTGAGGCAAGAGTAGCAGACTTGGTGGAGCTGAGGGAGACAGAGAGGTACATAGAGGAGACTTACAGGGATGCTGTAGAGAAGTCCCACCTCCAGTCTGGTAGCCCCTGTGCTACCTTGGAGGAGGGAGGTCTCCTAGGAGGAGAACATCACCCTGGTGAAGTAGGAAGTACTCCTCTAGCCAGGATCTGCCCACTAGGGGATGTGCTATCCTCTCGCACCGAGGATATGTCTCCAAGTGCTGCCCAGGAGGGAAGGGTTACGACAGCTGTTGTAGTTGGTGATTTGATCATTAGGCATATAGATAGCTGGGTGGCTGATGGACATGAGGATTGCCTGGTGACTTGCCTGCCTGGTGCGAAGGTGGCAGACCTCACGTGTCACCTAGATAGGATTTTCGATAGTGTTGGGGAGGAGCTGGCTATCTTAGTTCATGTGGGTACCAATGACATAGGAAAATGTGGGAGAGAGGTTCTGGAAGCCAAATTTAGGCTCTTAGGTAGAAAGCTCAAATCCAGAACCTCTAGGGTAGCATTTTCTGAAGTGCTGCCCATTCCACGCGCAGGGCCCAAGAGACAGGCAGAGCTCCAGAGTCTCAATGTGTGGATGAGATGATGGTGCAGTGAGGAGGGTTTTAGATTTGTTAGGAACTAGGCAACATTCTGGGGAAGGGGGAGCCTATTCCCAGTGAGGAAGTGTAATAAAATTAAATATGCATAATATAAATCAGTGTTTAACATGGAGAAGAGATCATATAGAGCCAGAGTTTAAATAGCAGAGTTGTAGTTATTTGCAGGTAAAACAGGACAAAATGATATGGCTAGGTACAGACTCTATGTGCAGATGGCAACAATTCTCTTCTAAGCAACTGAACTGTAAGTTGGATTTTCTATGTTTATTATGAGTACTACAATAAAGAAGATTTGCTTAAGAATTGAGAGTCTACTGGTAAAGCTTCTACTTGGGGATGACTTATGCTGACTGTTTAAGCTATACTATACTTTGGCTAGAACAGTATAATGTAATTAAAACTTTTGAAACTCCCTTTTTGTTATCCTAATTAGAATAGTTTAGTAAAAATTAAGACTATAAATGAAGAGATATGCTAGGGGTGGGTGGGTTAGAAGTTCTTGAGAATGGACAAAGAGAAACCTATTGCATATTTTGAGAATTTTCCTAAGATTAGATTACTTTCAGTGACTGAATTGTTTCAAAAAGGTATTTGTAAATTTTGCAATTTATTTCAGAACTAGCTATCTCTAAATGCTATTATGTGTCTGATGTAAAAGTTCAAGATACATAGCCTGAGGGTAAATTTGATGAGATGGGAACAAATTTGAATTTGGCTAATTTCCTAGAGTTCTATTATTATTAATGTGAGATCTACTTTATTTGTGACTTTTCTTTCTGAATTAGAAAAGATCAGGATTGTGAAGGCTTATTTTGCTAAAAAGAATGAAAAATTTTGTATTTGGACTATTAAGGTACTTTTATTTCCAGGTGTTTCAAGGATCACCCAGGTAAGAATAGGAGCTTTTCTCCTAAGATTATGACAATTGGTGCAACCTTCTTTCTTTGATTTTCTTATAAGCATTCAATTAAATATGAGGGGACTAATGGATTTTTTAAAACCAATACAGTTAGAATTAGAAAAGATCAGGATTGTGAAGGCTTATTTTGCTAAAAAGAATGAAAAATTTTGTATTTGGACTATTAAGGTACTTTTATTTCCAGGTGTTTCAAGGATCACCCAGGTAAGAATAGGAGCTTTTCTCCTTCTAAGATTATGACAATTGGTGCAACCTTCTTTCTTTGATTTTCTTATAAGCATTCAATTAAATATGAGGGGACTAATGGATTTTTTAAAACCAATACAGTTAGAAATCTTCCTGGCAGGTAAGGCAGGCTTGTTAATTTAGGGGTTATTTTACTAAAGCTTAGCAAATGCTAATTGCTGCGTGACCAATATTATACCTATGGGACACATGATACTAAGCACACATTAATGTCCATTAGCGGGTGCTAAACTTAAGTAAAAGACCCCTTAGTTACAGAGCTTTCTAGTATAGGGGATGAAGTAGGAGTTCTGTTTATAATTGCAATTGGTAACTTATAGCTCTTTCTTCTTCCCTCTTTTTATAACGGGGACTAGATTGCTATAGTGTTTCTTGTTATGTTGATTATTGTGTCTTAGTACATATGTATCATGGATGTTTGTGTCCTTCAAAATTGGCTGTACTAGTGTCTTCTTCTACTATATTGGAAATTCTCCAGTGGTATGGCTTTTATTTATCACCAAGAAGGCCAAAGGTAGGAGGCTGTGGTAGGGAAGGACGACCTAGGATGATGGAATCATATCCAGAAGTGGTAGGTTGTGCAGAGCAAATACTTTTTGAAAATGTTGTAAATGAAGGTAATGTAAATGACTTCCAAGAGTGAGAAGTCAGTGTGGAAACAGAGAATTCATCTTTCAACAAAAAAGAGGAGGGGGATGAAGTAGAGGTTGATGATTCTTTGCTTCGGTCTTCACCGAGGAGGATTTGGGGGGGACACCGGTGCCAGAAAGAATATTTGAAGCGGGGGAGTCGGAGAAACTAAACGAATTCTCTGTAACCTTGGAGGATGTAATGGGTCAGTTCAGCAAGCTGAAGAGTAGTAAATCACTGGGACCTGATGGTATTCATCCCAGAGTATTAATAGAACTAAAAAATGAACTTGCGGAGCTACTGTTAGAAATATGCAATCTATCCCTAAAATCGAGTGTAGTACCGGAAGACTGGAGGGTAGCCAATGTTACTCCGATTTTTAAGAAGGGTTCCAGAGGAGATCCGGGAAATTATAGACCGGTGAGTCTGACGTCGGTGCCGGGCAAGATGGTGGAGGCTATTATTAAGAATAAAATTGCAGAGCATATACAAAAACATGGACTGATGAGACAAAGTCAGCACGGATTTAGTGAAGGGAAGTCTTGCCTCACCAATCTAATGCATTTTTTTGAGGGGGTAAGCAACATGTGGACAATGGGGAGCCGGTTGATATTGTATATCTGGATTTTCAGAAGGCGTTTGACAAAGTGCCGCACGAAAGACTCCTGAAGAAATTGCAGAGTCATGGAATCGGAGGTAGGGTATTATTATGGATTAAGAACTGGTTGAAAGATAGGAAGCAGAGAGTAGGATTGCGTGGCCAGTATTCTCAGTTGAGGAGGGTAGTTAGTGGGGTCCCGCAGGGGTCTGTGCTGGGTCCGTTGCTTTTTAATGTATTTATAAATGACCTAGAGATGGGAATAACTAGTGAGGTAATTAAATTCGCCGATGACACAAAATTATTCAGGGTCGTCAAGTCGCAGGAGGAATGTGAACGATTACAGGAGGACCTTGCGAGACTGGGAGATTGGGCGTGCAAGTGGCAGATGAAGTTCAATGTTGACAAGTGCAAAGTGATGCATGTGGGTAAGAGGAACCCGAATTATAGCTACGTCTTGCAAGGTTCCGCGTTAGGAGTTACGGATCAAGAAAGGGATCTGGGTGTCGTCGTCGATGATACGCTGAAACCTTCTGCTCAGTGTGCTGCTGCGGCTAGGAAAGCGAATAGAATGTTGGGTGTTATTAGGAAGGGTATGGAGTCCAGGTGTGCGGATGTTATAATGCCGTTGTATCGCTCCATGGTGCGACCGCACCTGGAGTATTGTGTTCAGTACTGGTCTCCGTATCTCAAAAAGATATAGTAGAATTGGAAAAGGTACAGCGAAGGGCGACGAAAATGATAGTGGGGATGGGACGACTTTCCTATGAAGAGAGGCTGAGAAGGCTAGGGCTTTTTAGCTTGGAGAAGAGACGGCTGAGGGGAGATATGATAGAAGTGTATAAAATAATGAGTGGAATGGATCGGGTGGATGTGAAGCGACTGTTCACGCTATCCAAAAATACTAGGACTAGAGGGCATGAGTTGAAGCTACAGTGTGGTATATTTAAAACGAATCGGAGAAAATTTTTCTTCACCCAACGTGTAATTAGACTCTGGAATTCGTTGCCGGAGAACGTGGTACGGGCGGTTAGCTTGACGGAGTTTAAAAAGGGGTTAGATAGATTCCTAAAGGACAAGTCCATAGACCGCTATTAAATGGACTTGGAAAAATTCCGCATTTTTAGGTATAACTTGTCTGGAATGTTTTTACGTTTGGGGAGCGTGCCAGGTGCCCTTGACCTGGATTGGCCACTGTCGGTGACAGGATGCTGGGCTAGATGGACCTTTGGTCTTTCCCAGTATGGCACTACTTATGTACTTATGTACTTATGTAAGAAGACTGATGTAGAGAACTTACATTTTGGAGGAAACAATTGTGCAAGATCTTCAGCAGAGGGTGTGTTTAAGCTGCTGGGACTTGTTGCCCAATGATGTATGCTCTGATAGCACAGAAAAAAGCCTTATAGGCTTGCTGATAGCTGTTGTTATTGAAGAAACGTAATAAGGGCACTTAGTTGGTTTAAGTTTTTGATGATATAGATTAAACTAGCTTTATAAATTGCAAGAGCATTCAAATATCTGCTTTTTCTCCAGCATGATAGGTTTGCTGCATAAGAAGATGGAGACTGACCGTCATGATACCAAGGTTTGTATTTGCTGCTCTGTGCAGGTTACACCCTCTATGTCATTTATTTTGCTTTGATCCTGTCCTTTTGCTAGATAGGGATACTTTATGTTTATTCCTTTATTAAAAAAAAAAAATTCTGTCACTTGTCTTGTGCCAACCACCTCTACCATAACAGTGTTCCAGGAATCTACCACCTTTTTTCATAAAAAAAGTGTTTTGTGATATTACTTTTAAGCTTACCTGCTTGCAGTTTAATTTCATATCCTCTAGTTCTAGAGGTATAAGTGAAGTGGTAGCCATGTTGGTCCACTTTTAAAGGCAATAAATAGGAATAAATCAAAACAGAGAAAAGAAAATAAGATGATACCTTTATTATTGGACTAACAATACATTTTTTGATTAGCTTTCAAAGATAACCCTTCTTCTTCTGATCAGAAATAAGCAAATGTTGACAAATATCAGAATATATAAGTGAAACACAAAAGCATTCCAATGACAGTCTCACAGGAACAGGGTGGGGTGGGATAGGTTAGAAACAAGGAGAGCTGGGTGGGTGAGAGACAGGGAGATTTGCATACAATGAAGGCAGCTTATGCAAATCTATGTCATGCATATTCATTGTGGGTATCCTGAAAACCTGACTGGCTAGGAGTTGAGAACCCCTGCTCTAGATGCATATGATAACAAACTTGTAGATATCACATTTCTTATATATTGAACTACCTTTGTTGTGTGTCAGTGAATAAGATACATCCCCAAAATTAAATGTAATCAAATGACAAAGGATGTATCAAATGTAGATGATTTTAATATTCAAAAACTCATCAAGAATCAGTGTTGCTCACTACTAGATAAAAAAAAATGGAATGCTGATAAGAGAGGGACAAAGCAGTATAATTTTATGTTTTATAGTGAGACTAGCCGTTCAGCCCGTAAAAACGGGCTAGTATAGGAGGAGGGGTTGAAAGGCCCCCACCCCGCCGCCGAGTTCGCCGCTGCCGCTCCCCCTCCGAGTTCGGCCCCCCCCCCAGAGCCGTCGCCACCCACCTTCCAACTGGTCGGGCCCTCGCTCCGCTATTGAAACAGCGAGGGCACGCAGCACACAGCTCTACTGCTGAGCTGCCGTGGCCTTCGTTCTTCTCTGCCTGTGTCCCGCCCTCGTGTGACGTAACGTCGTCGAGGGCGGGACACAGGCAGAGAAGAAGAAGGAAGGCCGACGGCAGCTCAGCAGAGCTATGTGCTGCGTGCCCTCGCTGTTTCAATAGCGGAGCGAGGGCCCGACCGGGTGGAAGGTGGGAGGCGGAGGCGGCAACTCCGGGTGGGTGGAGCGTTAGTGATGGCGGTGTCCCTCGCAAATGAGCAGTAGAGACCCTCTCTGTTCCGCCCTCATCATCACGGGGGCGGGGCAGAGAGGGTCTCTACTGCGCATTTGCGTGTGAGTACGACACTCGCCATTTATATATATTGATGATAGAAAGCCCAGATCTTTGTTAAGTCCTGTTTGGTGGGTATCAAAATATTTTATCATGTTGACACCCACCAACCAGGACTTAACAGAGGTGAATATGAGGTCCTTCTATCCAGTTGCCATCATGGGTCTTGCTGTACAATTGTCTTGTTTTCTATCTACAAACAACATAGATTTCTTTCATAGGAAAAGCATATTTTTTAAAATGAAGAATGATCACGTTTTAAAAAGTGTGTTGGATTTAGGGAAATGTGGTTTTATTTGCCAGGATGTTCATGAGTAAATCCACTGTGCCTTAAATAATCCATCACATTTTTGGAATGTCTAAAAAATATATGGGTATGCTGTGGCAGTTATTCCTACATAATACCACTGTCAAAATTGCCAATTTTGCTTCTCAATCAAATGCGTCATCCTGTTTTGTCTGCAGTAATGAGTTATAGAAAAAATATTTTCTGTCTTTTATAGCTGAAGGATTACAACCAGCCAATAACAAAATATCTAAACCCAGCTTCTCAGCACCTTACCTGGTAATCTCAATTACCTCAGAGGAATAATTGTTATCAATAGACCATTGTGAAATATTCTTTGTATTGTGTATTAAAATCTACATATCTAGAACAATTTTGTGTAGCTGCCAATATCTGAGTGGTAGAAAATAAAGATTTGCGGGCTGATATTCAAAGTCACTTAAGCGGTTGAATATCAGCATTAACTGCTAAACTGAAAACCGGCAATTTTGTGGGTGGTCCAGGGGCAGACTTGGCGTTTATGCAGTTAAGTTCCAATATTCAGCAGTTAACCACCTAAGTTAAGCAGCATAAAACTCAGTCCTATCTTTATTCTGTTTCACTTAAGTGGTTAAGTGCTAAATTTCATCAGTGGCTAAAAAATAAATCACTGCTTCTGGTTCAATATTTACCTCTATATCAGGGGTTGTCAACCCAATCCTCAGGATACACCTAGCCAGTCAAATTTTTAGGATATCCATCCTAAATTTGCTTTAACAACCTTATAATACTGGGCTATACCCTACTTGCTAACTGAACCAACAATACTAACAGTATAAATCTCTCTGCCAGTTAATTCATTTTTAGAAAATACCTTTATTATTTATTTGCTTACAAAACCTAATACCTTAACATATCATTCCTTCATACACACTCATGCACACTCATGTGTATGAAGGAATGATATGTTAAGGTATTAGGTTTTGTAAGCAAATAAATAATAAAGGTATTTTCTAAAATGAATTAACTGGCAGAGAGATTTATACTCCTAAATTTGCTTGAGATAAATAGGTATACAATGAAAGTAGAGTATGCAAATCTATCTCATGTATATTCATTGTACGTATCCTGAAAACCTGACTAGCTAGGTATGTCCCAAAGACTGAGTTGAAAACCCCTGCTCTAGATGCATATGATAACAAATTTGTAGATATCACATTTCTTATACATTGAACTACCTTTGTTGTGTGTCAGTGAATAAGATACATCCCCAAAATTAAATGTAATCATATGACTGAGGATTTATCAAATTTAGATCATTTTAATATTCTCAAAAACTCATCAAGAATCAGTGTTGCTCACTACTAGATACAAAGAATATATTTGTAATAGCTGGGCACACCTCTGGCTCAGATCAACCCCAGGGTTTCGCTCACACCACCTGGGACCAGGGTCACATAAACAGAATACTTCTGCTACATATAGCTCCCACTGGCAGGATAACTTGAGCTGGGTGCAGGCTGAGGCCAAAATAAATCTGGTAGGCTGAGGGTACACTTTCACTGGGCACTGTCACTCAAAAACAAACAAACAAACAAAAAACAGTGAGCAGTCTTGAAAACAGTTCATAAACTTGTCAACTTGGTCTGTCTCTATGGACTTTTCCTCCAGAAACTTGTCTAAACCTTTTTTTTAAACCCAGATATGCTAACCACTATTACCACATCCTCCAGCAATGAGTTCCTAAGCTTAACTATTTGTTTTAAAAGTATGCCCATGCAATTTCATTGAGTGTCTCCTAGTCTTTGCACTTTTTGAATGAGTGAAAAATTGATTCACCTCCACCCCGTTCAACATCACTAAGGATTTTGTAGACCTCAATCATATCTCCCCTCAGCCATCTCTTTTCCAAGCAGAAGGCCAACTGGAAAAACTGAAAGTGCACAGAGCCATGGGACTGGGTGAGATATATCCAAGGATATTGAAGGAGCTGAAAGAGGTTCTGGTGGGCCATCTTAAAGATTTGTATAATAGATCCTTGGAGACAGAGCAGGTTCCATGGGATTGGAGAAGGGTGGATATGGTCTCTCTCCACAAAAATGGTAACAGAGAAGAAATGTGAAACTACAGGCCAGTGAGCCTCACTTCGGTGGTAGGAAAAATTAAGGAAGCACTGCTGAAGGAAAGGATAATACAATTCCTAGAATCCAATGGCTTCCCAGATCTGAGGCAACAAGATTGATTTCTTTGGCTGACTGACCAGAGAACTGTATCGAGGGCATGCACTAGATGTAGTCTATTTGGACTTCAGCAAAGCCTCATAGGAGGCTTGTGAACAAATTGAGTGGGCTGAAATTAGGACCCAAAGTGGTGAATTGGATTACAAACTGATTCACTGACAGATGTCAGAGGGTGGTAGTGAGTGGAATTCACTTAAAGGAAAGGAAGGTGAGTAGCAGAGTGCCCCATGGATTGGTATTGGGGCCAATTCGATTCAACATATTTGTAAGTTACATTGCCAAAATGCTAGAAAGGAAAGTTTGTCTTTTTGAAGATGACATGAAGATTTGCAACATAATGAACACCCTGGAGTGAGTGGACAACTTAAGAATTGATCTAAAAAGATTACAAGAATGGTCTAATATTTAGCGATTAAAATTTAATGCAAAGAAGTGTAGAGTGATGCACATAGGGTGATGAAACCCAAAAGAGTTGTATATGCTAGGAGGTGAGAGGCTGATAAGCACAGATCAGGAGAGGGATCTTGAGGTAATAGTGTTGGAGGATTTTAAGGCAGCAAAACAATATGAGAAGGCAGTGGCTATACCTAGAAGTATGCTAGGCTGCATAGAGAGAGGCATATCCAGTAGAAGAAAGGAGGTGTTAGCTCCTTTTTACAAGTCATTGATGAGGCTCCGTTTTGAGTATTGTGTTCAATTTTGTAGGCCGTATCTCGCTAAGGACATCAAAAGACTTGAGGTGGTTCAGAGGAAGGCAACAAAATGATATAGGGCTTGTGCCAAAAGACATATGAAAGGAGACTAAACCTCAATATGTATACCCTAGAGGAAAGGAAGGATGAAAGCAATATGATACAGACAGTTAAATACTTAAAAGGTATTAATATGAAAACAAATCTATTTTAGAGATGGGGGAAATGGTAAAAGTAGAGGTCATGAGTTGAGGTTGGAGAGTGGAAGACTTAGGAGCAATATCAGAAAAAGCTTATTCATAGAAAGGGTGGTGGATGCCTGGAATGCCTTCCCAGGGGAGATTGTGAAGAAAAGAATGATGCCGGAATTCAAGAATGCATGGGATAAACACAGAGGAACACTATATAGAAAAAGGATGGAATCTAATTAAAGCAAAACTTAAATGACCTCATAACTGGAGTGAGTTTTGATGGCAGCTTCAGAGGTTGGAAGACCAATGCCAGGCAGATTCTACAGTCTGGTTCCTGTAAAAAATAGTCAGGATCAAGGCTAGGACATATATAGGCTCAGGACTCAGTTCCTGGATATCACAAAAGAACAGTACCTCAGCAGGTTCTGCTTTAATAAGGTTGCCATCCACCATCTCTGCCAGCAGCTCTAACCCCTCCTCCACTCTACTATATAGAAGGCACAGCCCATATTAATTCACCTAAAAGGTCATCTTTCTAGACACTGGCAGCTTCCAATCTGTATTGGCAGTTATTGTGGGCCTCATACAGTCTGCAATCTCACTCTTCTTCACACAGTTTCTGAGGGTCTTTCTAATGCACATCTCTTACTTTATAGCCTTCCCACACACTGTGCAGCTCCATCAGCAAACTATGACCTAGTTTTATATATAACCCATTGTTCATCTGTGCTGGGGATCATAGATTGCACATGCATGGCCATCCAGCCACTATGAGAGAAGGCATGGCCTACCAGAACAGAAAGTCCTTTCACGCCCTTAACATGCAATTAAACTGCAATGCCCAAGGCCACATTACAGAATTCTTCCCAAGATTCCTAGGCGCCTGCCATGATGTATAATTCCTGACTCAATCTGGCATTCATGATGGTTTTGAAAATGGGTGATGGCTACTAGGTAAGCCCTGCAATATGCAACACAAATAGCACAGCAATGACAATGGAGTATCTAACAGAGACAGAAAATAGCACAGATTACAGCAATACTAATAGCACCATTCAGAGCACTAAAGAAGCACAGAATCTAATGTTTGAATGTCGCAGTGGAGTTGTTTATATGCAGTACGTCTGATGTCACCTTTTTGTGCCAAAAAGGGGTCAGAGCCACCAGGCTTGAGGAGGAGTCAATGGTAGCGGAGATTCTGATAGAAGACAGAAAATAGCAGATTACTGCAATAGCAATAATATCAATCAGATCACTAAAGGCGCACGTGATCTGATACTCAAATGTCATTTAATCTCGAAATTCCTGTTTTATTTATTTATAACCATTTAAATTTTTACAAGCGATAAAACAACTTGCTGGAAATACAGAGAAAGTAATATGTAGGAATTATTTCTGTCAGGTAATCCTATTCTCTTCCTTAGACCACTAAATAGGGAGAGTGAAACAAGATAAGGAGATCAATTAAACAGTAAACAGAAAAAAAACCCGTGGTATTAACCTGATTATCCCCAGATATTACTTGTCTAATTCATTATTCCACATTGATCATCTGGTTGGCTTCTTCAGGGCCAATACGGTGTATAGTCAAATCATTTCATTGAAAACATACTTATTGTCCAATATTAGTTAGAAATAATGCATCTGATTACATTCTTTCTCTTTTAAAAACCAGAAGTTATTTAACAATACATATACTTAAGTCTCTAATTCAAATCCCACTGATTAAAGTAATTCCAGTTTTCACAGGCTTCACTCCTTTTAAAGTAATAATTTGAGGAAATATTTCTGAGGAGAACTTTAGGAGTCATACCTGGAACTCTGGGAAAAACAGTAATCTCGATATTAATCATCTATAATAATATTAATTTTATTAATAAAAATTTCTGGTCTATTATCATTTTCAAAATCAACCACTTCTTGCTCATGTAGAATCATTTGTTATATCAATTTTTTACTCTCAAAGGGTTCAGTTGAATTGTCCATGTAACTCTCTAATAAAATTATATGTGAAACAAAATTATTTACTGCCACCGTTAGGTCCCGAAGCGCCCTCCAGATGGTATTCAATGTAACCTCCACGGGAGCCAAAAACTCCAAGTTGATTTCTCAAAGGTGTTTAGGAGTGGTTCCGCCGATTTGGGTTCTGCTGTAAACGTCCTCCGTTTCAGCATATACCTCTAACTCACTCCTCCACTCCTTTGGGCATGGTGGTCGAATAATTTGGGAGCGATGGAGTTGTTTTTTCCAGGTCCAAGAGCGTCGACGCTCCTTCGCCGGTGCTAATCAAAGGACTCACCAACCCTTTCATCTGTGGGCAGCTCGTCGCGCAGCGGTCCCACACTTGCTGCTCAGGGGATAAAACGCTGGCCATCGGCGGCTGACCGCCGGTTGTCCCCTTCCTCTCAGTTAAGGTAACTGCAATTGCAGAGAGGAAATTACGTAAAGAAGACGAAAGGGGAGCTGGGCCATTGGGCATTCGAACTTCAGGCCACCATCTTACCACACTCTCCCAGTTTGGGACACTCTTTGTCTGGTTTCTCCTCAGAGGCCTGTCTGATATGGGTAACCCTTCAGCATAGCCCTCTAAGTCATTGAAACACACAAGCCCCTCCACCCCTACAAGGCGGTGTCCCTTCGGAGGGGTCCACTGGTTCTTTCTTCTTCTTTCCTCTTCCTTTCTTGTAGTTTATATGCTCCTGAAAGTGCTTGACTTGTCACATTAAAAAAGAAAAAGCAAACTACATGAATATTCATGAATGGTTTTTGTGCCAAATGTGATAGGTGTTTCATTAAACTATTGTATGTTTCATTAAGTAGCCACATTAATATTCACAAGTATAATATTTTAACTTTATTATTTGGATACAGTTTATTTCTCTCAATCTTTTTCTCAAATTATATTTTTGATTGTTTTCCCATCAAGTGTTATTTTAAGTCCTTTAAACTTAAACACATTCATAAAACTGGCCATCCCAGTGGAGTCTGCTGTGCAAAAAGGAACAGATTGCCAGATAATGGAGTAATTTGTTTTTAAGAGGACTTTAAAAGCTGTGTGGAAAAATGATCATGTCCTTAGCTATATGCTATGGGATAATTTGCCCCATTGTGAAAGCATTCTGCATTAAAATGAATTCAGGCTGCAGTTTTACAGGCAAAATCTATTTGTGGATTTTACAGTATGCATTACAGTCACAATCTTAAACATACAATTGCAGATTTCACATGCAATTTTTCTACAATGCAAATGACACTGTAGACAAAAAACAACTATGCAAATCTGGAACCCTCCACCCATTATGCCTTCTGAATGTGTATTTGATTTAGTTTCATTTTTTGCTCAATCTGGGCAAATCAAATTTTGGGGCCATTCTACTCAAGGGAATCAAGCTCTTAGCACATGGTTTGCTTGCAAATATAGGCTACAACATGTTTGTCCTTCATAAGCTTGTCTGTGTTTTGAATGAGGCACTGCTTTTCCATCTTAGAGCTGAAATAGTTTAAGGACAGGGAAAAACAAACTGCAGAGAGGGCTGTGCCTAAAAGATTATCTTTCTCTCCATGTGAATCTTGAAATGTCCGTTTGTTCTGAGAGAAAGCAGACAGCCGATCATAGACAGAAAAAATCAGTGCCCTGCGATTGAAAAAAAAAAAGTACATTACAAGACGTGGTTTAAGGGTTGGGAAAAATAAACTGCATATGCTCTTCCAAGGCTAAAGGGGGTAGTGTCAGATGATTAATGTAATAATCAACATCACTTCCAATCACATGACTCATTCAAGATGGCAGCGTGTAGTGTAAGCTGCTGTCTAAGGAATAGGAAAGGAATGTGGGGCAATCAAACAAGGAGTGACACCAAAAGCTGAGTAGATAAAATCTTTATTACCAAATACCAGATATAAAAGACTCCGTAAAAAGAAATTGACGAAGATTGATAAAACAAAATTACAGAGCACATCCGAGGACATGGATTACTGAGACCAAGTCAGCATGGCTTTTGTGTGGGGAAATCTTGCCTGACCAATTTACTTCAATTCTTTGAAGGAGTGAACAAACATGTGGACAAAGGGGAGTCGGTTGATATTGTGTATCTGGATTTTCAAAAGGCGTTTGACAAGGTACCTCATGAAAGGCTACAGAGGAAATTGGAGGGTCATGGGATAGGAGGAAATGTCCTATTGTGGATTAAAAACTGGTTGAAGGATAGGAAACAGAGAGTGGGGTTAAATGGGCAGTATTCACAATGGAGAAGGGTAGTTAGTGGGGTTCCTCAGGGGTCCGTGCTAGGACCGCTGCTTTTTAATATATTTATAAATGATTTAGAGATGGGAGTAACTAGCGAGGTAATTAAATTTGCTGATGACACAAAGTTATTCAAAGTCATTAAATCACGACAGGATTGTGAAAAATTACAAGAGGACCTTACGAGACTGGGAGACTGGGCGGCTAAATGGCAGATGATGTTTAATGTGAGCAAGTGCAAGGTGATGCATGTGGGAAAAAAGAACCCGAATTATAGCTACGTCATGCAAGGTTCCACGTTAGGAGTTACGGACCAAGAAAGGGATCTGGGTGTCGTCGTCGATAACACTGAAACCTTCTGCTCAGTGTGCTGCTGCGGCTAAGAAAGCAAATAGAATGTTGGGTATTATTAGGAAAGGTATGGAAAACAGGTGTGAGGATGTTATAATGCCGTTGTATCGCTCCATGGTGCGACCGCACCTTGAGTATTGTGTTCAATTCTGGTCGCCGCATCTCAAGAAAGATATAGTAGAATTGGAAAAGGTGCAGCGAAGGGCGACTAAAATGATAGCGGGGATGGGACGACTTCCCTATGAAGAAAGACTAAGGAGGCTAGGGCTATACAGCTTGGAGAAGAGACAGCTGAGGGGAGACATGATAGAGGTATATAAAATAATGAGTGGAGTGGAACAGGTGGATGTGAAGCTTCTGTTCATGCTTTCCAAAAATACTAGGACTAGGGGGCATGCGATGAAACTACAGTGTAGTAAATTTAAAACAAATCGGAGAAAATGTTTCTTCACCCAACGTGTAATTAAACTCTGGAATTCGTTGCCGGAGAAAGTGGTGAAGGCGGTTAGCTTAGCAGAGTTTAAAAAGGGGTTGGACGGTTTCCTAAAGGACAAGTCCATAAACCGCTACTAAACGGACTTGGAAAAATCCAAAATTCCAGGAATAACATGTATAGAATGTTTGTACGTTTGGGAAGCTTGCCAGGTGCCCTTGGCCTGGATTGGCCGCTGTCGTGGACAGGATGCTGGGCTCGATGGACCCTTGGTCTTTTCCCAGTATGGCATTACTTATGTAAGGCTCTAGAACTGATCCAGTCCCTGAGACAATAGGATGTCCTGGTGGCTGATTGAGAGATTTATGTATCTTGGGAAGGATGAATAATGTAGTTATAGTTTTTTTAACGTCAAGGAAATCGCTTTCCTTTTGTATAAGATAGCCAGTTGTATTAGCTATCATGACAACTTCTCTTTCTTCAAGTTCTTTGTAGGGTTTGATGATAAGGGATGGTAGTAAGTTCTGTTGTTTAGCTGTTGCTTGATCTCCTCTACTTAATCAGCCCTATTCATGATAACAATCCCTCTGCCTCGGTCTACGGGTTTTATGATGATGTTAAGATTTGATCTGAAGGAGTCTATGGCTCCTGTCTCCTGTCTATTCAGATTTTAAAAATGAATAGTTTAAAACAGGAAGTGCCTATAGGGGCATCTACTACTTGCCACCATCTTGAAAGAGGGATGTAGTTTCAGCAGAGTAATGATGTTATTTCATATGATGTCACAGAAAGGGGTGGGACTTAGCAAAGGGTGGGGTTTGGATATGAGGTTGTGCAAAATGGGTGAGGTTCAGAGCAGGGCTATGCAAAAAGGACAGGGTTATGACAGCACATCCAGTGACACCATGAAAAGGGGCATGGGGGGAGTAGGGGTGGGCATGGCTTGGGTGAATCTTCAATTCTTGATTGGTTGATGTAACAGGAAGTCGGCATGGTTACCTGTCAAACATATGCAAATTAGCTTTGACAAAAGGTATGTAACTTATACTACTTGTGCATCCTATTTTATACCTATGGGCCATGTAGCACTTAGCACACACTAATGTCCATTAGCACAAACTAATGAGCCCTTTTATCAACCCTGCAGTAGGGCTACCACCAGACTAACACATGGCAAATTGGCCATACCACTGGGCTTGCCCAGGAGCCCAGAGTTAGTTCCATTTCCGGCGCTAGAAAATATTTTTTTTTCTAGCACTGGTAGGCGAGGAGTAGGCATGTCCAGTGGTAATCCTGATTACCACTGAGTTACTGCCAGAGCCCTCACAGCCTCCTAAATAGGAGGTGGTAAGGGTTCTGGCAGTAAATGGCCACATGCCACTTTTATAAGTAGTACATGGCCATTTACTGCCTCTATTCTGAAAATGTCTTTTTATTTGCCGTGGTAAAAGGCAGTCTTGGTACATGGCAATCCCAGGGGCCAATGCCACCACTGTCATCTTTTACCACTGCTTGGTAAAAGGGCCCCTAAACTTTAATAAAAGGTCCCTTCGAGAGTTACATTCATGATTTGACCTTCTTGAAAATTTTTACTCAAAATATCTCTAAACTTTTAAATTTAGGAGTATAGCAAGTGAATGGTAACTGGGCAGATTTAGGGCAGGGAGAAGAAGTTAGGAGTTTAGCACTGATTTTCAGCAGTAGGTTCATAAATTAGGCTATGCAAACAAATGGTAGGCCTAAAGTTATGAGCATAACCTTTAAGCTCCTAAATTAAGATGAATTTTCAACAGATAATTCTGGGGGTAATATTTAGCCAATAGCAGTCAGGCTTTTTTGTGCAGTGGGCTACCGCTTATGCAATTAAGTGTAAAAAGTGGCACATAACCACCTAACTGAAGCCGGACAAAAATTGGACTGAGTTTTATGCAGTCCAATTTGTCCGGTTAACTTGCCTACAAAATAGCTGGCTACTTCTTTAGCGATTATTGCTGATTTTCAACTGCACTAACTGATTAAGTGCCACAGAATATCAACGGATAGCCCCGCAGAAGCTTGTTAAATCACTTTGAATATCAATCCTTTTGCTCCTAAGTTTGTCTGAAAATAGGGCATAGATGTATGTCTAATTTAGGAGTACAAATTTAGGAGCTCAGTGTTTTTCTGAATATTAGGCCCAGAATTTTAAAAGCCTGTCCTCTCCCCTTCCCCTGGGTTTAATGCTAACCTCTCTGAACCCTTGTATCTCCCTCTTACCCCATCTGTGTGTCTTCAATAGGCAGGAATGATAACCTCTTGCTCCTTCTCTGCTGCCAACTCTTTGGGTGCAGTGAACGCTGAGCACCCCCAATATTGATCAAGTGCATTCATTTTATCCAGGGATGAGTAATTTGTGTTGTATTTAGCACCCCCAATCATTTTGAAAAGTCGATGCTTATGAGTAAAGTTGCTATTTTACAAAATGGTGGTATTTATATTGTATGGTTTTTGTTTTGTGTCTTTGTTTTATAATTTTGTGTGCACTCTGTAGTCTGTTTTGGACAGTCTAGCCTGGTGTAGCAGAATGTAAGAAGAATGACTCATACAATGATTGTTGTTAGTTGGGAGCCAGAAAATACTTCAAGTGCCGTGTGTAAAAATCAATAGAAGAGATTAATGCCAAACAGATTTGTTTGGTAGTAAATTCCTCATTCTCACATACATATTCCATTCCAGACAGTTATGGAGGCTACATTTCTGAGTCAGCAGTCAATACCCTTATAATACACAAATCTTTCATAAGTTTGTACCATTTTATTTTAAGCAATGTAATGAAATGAAGTATATAATGATATTCATATCTTCTGTTTGCACTGTTGTGAGTGTTCCTGGTATAATCAGACATATCTGAATACAAAGCACATATGAACACATTCTTTTAAACTGTTTTATTAATGAATAAAATCATTGGCTTCCCAGTCTGTTATCCACAGAACAGTGGTATAACCAAAATTAATTTTTGGAGCAGGCCAAAAGTTGACATGTGTTTGAGCTAGGCAAACAGATCTGAGCAGTATATTCAAGTGCACCTGACTATGGATTTCTGCAGTTTACAGCTGTCATTCATCATAGGTAACGATTTATGGTGTGGGGTGGGGGGGGGGGGGGGGGGGGGGTGAGGAGAGTTATCAATGCGTTAATTTATTCTTAACCTCAGTTAACAACATGTTATTTTACTGTTAACCTCAGTTATGAGTAACTAGGTCTCATTGCATGAAATGGGACTGGTTCTAAAATAGCACGAGATAGTGGTAAAGTAACATGTCTTATGAAGATGTGTAGCCTACACTCAGGGGACAATTCAATTATACTTAAAGATGATTCAAAATACAGTATCCCATAATTTGAAAATGACTAGGCACAAGTCCATAACAGCAAATAGCTCAACAAATATCTTGATATCCAGCCAAGTGTTCTAACACCTAACCTGATGCTATAAAAAAAAAAGAAATACCATCATTTAGCACATATCCTTCAGTTCTGTTTTATGAAAAATGTTTGCTTTATTAATCTGTATCGATAGAACATAAGGATGCGTATATAGAAACATGACTGTTTGTGGTAGTCACGTGCAACTACCACTAGGGGTGCCATTTTGAGGATATTGCCAGATTGGGCAGGAGTGACTGGGCATCGCTCCTATTCAAGACCCGCCTGGACTACCAATGTTTTAGATGGTAGGCCCTTTAGGGGGTCTAGGGCCATGTGGGGTGGGAAGCAAGGGGCTTGACCCTTTTGAAGGGAGAGTGAGGTTTGAGCGGGGGGGGGGGGGGCTGGAGCTAGGGGTTGACTAAGGCCTTTGGGAGGGTGGGGGTGGGTGGTAAGCCAGGAGGCCTGCTCTGCCAGCCTGGAAGTATTGAGCCATTGCTTTGCAGCTCAATGCTCCCAGGCAGTAAAATAACCCCAACTAAAAGCTAGGATTATTTTACCATGATTTATGGGCCTAACGTGACTTGCGGTGAATCACCACAAGTCCCAATAGGGTATTTACATAGTATGTTTTGGACCTCATTACTCAGTAACTCTCACCGACTTAAATATCATGATGATAAATTTGGTCAGGTTATGTTAGGATCCCTTAAGTCATGTTAAGGGGCAAATGACACAACTTAAATCGCTAACTCGGCTCAATAACTTCTTCCCTTACTCCTAGATTCTATAAATGGTGACTAAAGTTCCACATGCAAATCAGCATGCATAGCTGATTTGCGTGTGGAACTTAATTGAGGGGGGGGGCCATGGAAGGGGCATGGGCGGGTCCATGGTATTCCAAACATTTACGCACATTGTTACAGAATATGCCCAATCTGTGGCTAAAGATGTGTGCATTTACACCAGGTTTTAGTTGATGTAAATGCCTGTGCCTAAAGTTTAGCTGTGAGATGGCTGCTACTTGTAATGTATGAACCATGCCTATCGTTAGGTGAGGTTTATAGAATAGCGCTAAGCGTGTTTTTTTTCAGCATCATTTTTTAGGTGCCATTTATAGAATTTAGTCCTTAATATGTGGCTCAGTGCCTGGATCTTTAGTGCTTTTAAGGGGTTTTGAGGTAACAGCCTTGTCTCTTGATCCTTTTTGGGAAGCCAGCATGAGTAACATATTTGTCAACGCATGAGAGATACATTCCTAGTAGTTTATGATCAGTTTTATACCCAGACATTATCAGGCCTTTCTGTCAGCAGGTAAAATAAGGAAACACATATTTTCAGCTCTCCAGCAGTCTCTTCCATGACCTTTGTGATCTCTAGAAAGGCAAATACTAGAATTTAGTTTTCATGTTTTTGATGGCATTTCATAACTATCCCTGTGTTGATTCTCACTCTTTATTTTTAATTTCTGCCTACATTTCTGCTTGCACTTTCCACATTGTTCCATAATCTTAATAATCAATACTACTAATTGTTTTCCTTTTTACTTGATTACCTCCCTGATCCCCAAATTGTTGCATGTTATCCCGGGCAAAGTTGGAGTCACGTGTTGTTTTGGATTCTATCCTAGAAAGCTTGAGACAATAAATGAAACAAACCCAGCAGTCAACATTTGCTTTTACAATTCAATACAAGATGAACACACAATGATTTATAATACAAGATTGGCAATCAGAGTTCTCTAGAGTTGGTACCACAGCTAGGATATGACTATATATTTTTATATTTATATATAAATGGCAACAGAGTCCACAAGTGAAAATGTAACTAAAAAGAAGAATGATAAGCATGTTATTTGGGGATTTGAAAATTCCTTCAGCACTTTGCAGTAATAGCCAGGCAAGAAATATAATTGCTGCATATTTTTGGCCTCCATGCCCCCTCAATAAAATGTTTGAGAGAGGGAGAAGTGTGGCATGAGTATATATGATGATTTTATTTATTCCATGAGAACTGCACACCTCCATGTCCCTATTCCTATGCTCTTTTTCCTGCAGTCTTTTCTTTCTCCTCATCCACTTCTCATTCCACCTCAGTATTACCCTCTCACTCCCACCTTGCCCACTTCCCATCCTATCCCCCCACCCCACAAATACAGTTCTCTCTCCTCCTCCAGTCCTCCAGCTATTACACTTTTCCTCTCCCTCCCTGTGCCATTAACATTTTGTTTAGCTTTCACTTCCACCCCCCCTTTCCCCAACCCAGCCTTCTCTTCCCCTCTGCAGCCCTCTCATGTTTCTGTCCCCCCCCCCCCCCCCCGTCAACCCTCTCACTCTCCTTTTGTATTGTCTCTTCTCTGCTGCTACCTTCTAGGTCCCATGCTGCTGTATAGAAGGTGAGAAGGGGGCTAGCAGTCTAAAGGAGGTAGAGAGACTAGCGGTTGTTGTGTGGGGGCAATGCTGGGCTACAGCTGACTGGGAACACATAATAAGGGTCCAGAAATGAGTGAAAAGGCATAAGTGAGGGAATGTGGAGGGAGGGGAAGGAGAGAGAGTGAAGGGATATGGAGGCAAGTGAGGGTATTAGTGGAGCTGTGGGGAATGGGGGAGAATAATGAGAGGATCAGAGGTGCTGTGGAGTATGAGTGAAATTAATCGAGGGAGCTTGGTATGAATGAGGGGAGTGGAAAGGGTACAGGATGTTGGGTAAACTGAGTGTTTGGAGGGCTGAGTGGGGAACAGAGGAGATATGGGGAGAGGATGAAAAGGATCAGAGGGGCCGCGAGTGAGGAAATAAAAGGAATTGTGTTGGGAGAGAGTGAGTGAGGGGATAGGAGTGTCTGTGGAGCATGAAGATTTTGTTACTCCCCCTCCTTATTATAGCAGTCTTCATTTATCTTGTTGCAAGAACTTTTTTGAAAAGAAAAGTTTTGCATAATTTCCGAAAACAACTGTAACCATATACAGATTGGGACTTTGTTTAAACCGGGTCTCTGTGGAGAATTGGATTTGATTCTTTTCTTGCAAATTTGTTATGCAATATAGATATAATTAACAGATTTGATCAAAACATTTGAATTTGGGATAAGTAATTATAGGTTGTTAATAATGCTGTCTAAAAATCCGAATGCCAATATAGTTCTTATGATGTCCCTTGTTTACCTACAATCTCTTGGAAAATGAGTTGCTATTTATTTTTATTTATTGTTCTAGTCCACGTTTATTTATTAATTCTATATTAAACAAAGTACGCATAACAAATTAACCATAAACATAACACTGGAGAGAGACAGATCTTGTAGTCATACAGAACAAAGACCAAAGTACTGAGATAGCCAATGGTCATAGCTTTAGGGTTTAACATAAGATTCCAGGAGACTCTAGGTTTGTAGGAACTTCACCATTCACTGCCATTTGATAGCCAAGTCAGTTTCAGGTATAATATATATACAATATTCCATCAGTATTGGACATTGGCCATAGATAGAGCCTTCCAATTCTCCACTGTTGGACTGGTTCTTGGAGGAAAAGTCCATAGTCTGATATTGAGATGGACACAGGGAAGCCATTTCTTGACCTGGGATTGGTAGCATGGAACGTTGCTACTAATTGGGTTTCTGCCAGGTACTTGTGACATGGATTGGCCACTGCTAGAAGTAGGATACTAGGCTAGATGGACCATTGGTCTGACCCAGTATGGCTATTCTTATGATCTTATGTACTCTGCCAAAAAGAGCATGTGATCTAAAAAGTGCTACTCTCTGTGAGAGACTTACTCTTTAGTGCTATAGATTTAAGAATTACAGTTTGAAAGGACAGTACACAGTTAATGATAAAGATCTCCTTGGTCCTCTGCTAGACCTGCTCCAAAAAACCTGCACAGATGTGGAAGGAGAAACATACATGTGTGTAAATGCCCAGTTCTATGCCATATAGCCAGCACAGATTAAAGATTACTAAGACTAAGACCTGCACTGTACATTCTAACAGGTCTCCATTTGGGGCACTTCTATAACAGGATGCCTTCAATTAGATGCCCAGAGGGTGTGTACAGTGCTTATTCTATAAAAGAACTTAGGAGCCTAGGTTTCATTATAAAGAAGAAGAAAGGTGTTTTCAAAAGCTAATCAAAAATATGTTAAGTTACTCCAATAAAAAAGGTATCATGTTAGTTTCTTTTCTATGTTTTGATTTATTTCTATTTACTACCTAAAACACTAGTATAACTGTCCATCAATGCACCTAAAATAAGGCGCTCATTTATGCCATAGTGATGTTTGTTGGCAGCATTGACATACCTGACCTTTTACTCCGCATCTTTTTCAAGATAGCATGTGTTTCAACTATATAAGCTTTATGATATTGATATCCTGAACCAAGACCCCTGAGGCAGGCACTTAGCCAAAACATGGTGCTGTGTTGGGTACTTTAAGGAATAAAGCTTTTTTTCATCATTCTTTTCATCCTACTGTTGTTTTTGGAACAGCCCCACTGGTCACACTACTCATTCTGTGAGAGCTCACTTACGCCAACCATAGAGCTGGTGTAAGTACGTGTATCTAGGTGTGATAGGGATGTACGTAATTTATAGTATTCTGTAAGATATGTGTATAAGTGAGAGCCCCATCAAGTCCTACCCATTCTTCGTTCTGTCCTAATTAGATTGTAAGCTCTGTCGAGCAGGGATTGTCTCTTAATGTTCAAGTGTACAGCGCTGCGTATGTCTAGTAGCGCTATAGAAATTATAAGTAGTAGTAGTAGTTCTGTGTACAACTCCCTTGCAAACATGCATGATGCAAGTTAATGGGTTTATGCAGAATATTACTTAGGTGACATACTAGCATTTATGCGCATAAGTGCTAATATCCTAATATCCTAATTATGTACGTAAATGTGAGTGCCTGGGTTATAGAATTGCCCTTATTATGACAAAAAAAGAGGCCAAGGGATACTATTTGGAGAACTGTCCCATTCGTGTTCCCAAATCTTCAACAAAGCCAATGGGATATTCACATTCAAACTATACACACACTTTCGCAATGGTGAATCCATTCATCAGATATGAAAACTGTTCACATGAAGGGCAATTCTATAACATGGCATCAACATTTATTTGTTACATAAAATTACTGAATGCGAGCATATTCATGGGCAATGTATACTTACACACATAAGTGCCAGCGGGACACCTAAGCGCTGCTTTGTAAGTGGCATGGGATTAGATTCTATATATGGCGCCTGAAAAATCCGCGAGGTAAAAAATATGCCTAGGCATGCTCTCTAAAGTACACTAAATTTTATAGAATAGCCTTAAATTTCCACGCAGTATATTGAATAACTCTGCACTCCTCTCCACACTACCAAATCTGGTCACATCCATTTAGGCCATGTTTTACTTGATATAAATCCCAATGCCTAAATTAAGCACAGATCGGATGCATTCTATAATAATGTGTGTAGATTTTAGAAATGCCCATGATGTGCTGAAAATTTGGCACAGAAGTAGCTTCTAACATTCGGCGCCATACATAGAATTCCTCTGTAAATGTATAAATCACTAAAGGACAATGGATTACCACCATCCAGTATATTCCTGCTGTCCCATGTACCAGAACTCTACCATAATCTTCGGTTAAGTTCCTTCTTCTCTATCAACAAAATTGGATTCATCCATAGGGTACATTTAACAGCATTTTACCAAGATGTAGGAAGTTTAACAGTAAGGCAAACAAACACAGTGAAGGAGACAAGAAGGATGATGACAAAAAAACCTCTAATGGACTCAAAGAGTTCACATCAAAACTTTATTACTGAAAACTGGACTCGACACGAATCATGTTTTGGCCACTCAGGCCTGCCTCAGGAGTCCCTAAACAATACAAAATATATACAATGTATAAATCACTGGCATAAAAACTAATCACACATTATTGAAAAGACACAGTTATGTGATGTATAGATCAATAGTAGACATATAAATGAATAACGTCAAGTAGACAATATCTAAGAATGACATTTGCATATACAGTGGGGGAAATAAGTATTTGATCCCTTGATGATTTTGTAAGTTTGCCCACTGACAAAGACATGAGCAGCCCATAATTGAAGGGTAGGTTATTGGTAACAGTGAGAGATAGCACATCACAAATTAAATCCGGAAAATCACATTGTGGAAAGTATATGAATTTATTTGCATTCTGCAGAGGGAAATAAGTATTTGATCCCCCAACAACCAGTAAGAGATCTGGCCCCTACAGACCAGGTAGATGCTCCAAATCAACTCGTTACCTGCATGACAGACAGCTGTCGGCAATGGTCACCTGTATGAAAGACACCTGTCCACAGACTCAGTGAATCAGTCAGACTCTAACCTCTACAAAATGGCCAAGAGCAAGGAGCTGTCTAAGGATGTCAGGGACAAGATCATACACCTGCACAAGGCTGGAATGGGCTACAAAACCATCAGTAAGACGCTGGGCGAGAAGGAGACAACTGTTGGTGCCATAGTAAGAAAATGGAAGAAGTACAAAATGACTGTCAATCGACAAAGATCTGGGGCTCCACGCAAAATCTCACCTCGTGATCATGAGGAAGGTTAGAAATCAGCCTACAACTACAAGGGGGGAACTTGTCAATGATCTCAAGGCAGCTGGGACCACTGTCACCACGAAAACCATTGGTAACACATTATGACATAACGGATTGCAATCCTGCAGTGCCCGCAAGGTCCCCCTGCTCCGGAAGGCACATGTGACGGCCCGTCTGAAGTTTGCCAGTGAACACCTGGATGATGCCGAGAGTGATTGGGAGAAGGTGCTGTGGTCAGATGAGACAAAAATTGAGCTCTTTGGCATGAACTCAACTCGCCGTGTTTGGAGGAAGAGAAATGCTGCCTATGACCCAAAGAACACCGTCCCCACTGTCAAGCATGGAGGTGGAAATGTTATGTTTTGGGGGTGTTTCTCTGCTAAGGGCACAGGACTACTTCACCGCATCAATGGGAGAATGGATGGGGCCATGTACCGTACAATTCTGAGTGACAACCTCCTTCCCTCCGCCAGGGCCTTAAAAATGGGTCGTGGCTGGGTCTTCCAGCACGACAATGACCCAAAACATACAGCCAAGGCAACAAAGGAGTGGCTCAGGAAGAAGCACATTAGGGTCATGGAGTGGCCTAGCCAGTCACCAGACCTTAATCCCATTGAAAATTTATGGAGGGAGCTGAAGCTGCGAGTTGCCAAGCGACAGCCCAGAACTCTTAATGATTTAGAGATGATCTGCAAAGAGGAGTGGACCAAAATTCCTCTTGACATGTGTGCAAACCTCATCATCAACTACAGAAGACGTCTGACCGCTGTGCTTGCCAACAAGGGTTTTGCCACCAAGTATTAGATCTTGTTTGCCAGAGGGATCAAATACTTATTTCCCTCTGCAGAATGCAAATAAATTCATATACTTTCCACAATGTGATTTTCCGGATTTAATTTGTGATGTGCTATCTCTCACTGTTACCAATAACCTACCCTTCAATTATGGGCTGCTCATGTCTTTGTCAGTGGGCAAACTTACAAAATCAGCAAGGGATCAAATACTTATTTCCCCCACTGTATATACATAATAATGTGCATATATAAATAATGGAACAGGAGGGTAACAGAAGAAGTGGTTTATTACAAATTACCCGACGTGGCCAGCCTTCCTGCTTCCGCGAGGGCTGGACGTATCATAAGGAAGGCTGGTCAGAGGAGGCGGGGCACGTCGTTCCGTCAGGCTGAGAAGCCCCGAAGCAAGCTGTAATAAGGTTAGTGCGCCGCTACCAGCAGCGATGGGCAATCTAAAGCACATTGGAGGGAGTGAGAGGGATAGAGATGCAATACTAATCAGGGCCGGTCTTAGGCAGAGGCGACCTAGGCGGCCGCATAGGGCCCCGCGCGGCGCACCTCAACTCTGCCTCTCCCTCCGACCCCCGCTCGCTCGGACCGCATGCGGCATCATTATCATCACATCATCAATCGTGGTCGCACCAATTCACTCCTCCCGCCACCACCGGTGCCCACACAGCCCCCCCCATTCAGCCCGTGCGCCGTCAGCTCCCGCCTCCCATCCCAGCAGGCAGCACAACGATATGACAGTGCAGAACTCGACGGCCCCGCCCCGACACAGACAGACAGTTGCAGCACAGCAGCAGCAGGCACGACGAACGGCTCACCCCAGCTTTTCCCTTCCGCTTTCCCGCTCAATGTCCCGCCTCCTTCTGATGGTAATTCCTGCGGGAGTCATTGACCGGGAAGGTAAAAAGAGCTGGAGCGTGGTCGGAGCCTTGGTGAGCCATTGTCGATTCGCTGGCCTGGGGAGTCAAGACAAGTGCCGTCCGAAGTGCAAGCGACTAGAAAAAGAAAGTCTCAGTCAAGTGGAGCAACCCACACCCACTGACCCACCACCGCCACCTGGAGCAAGTTTGCCCAGTGATTCAGGCAAGGAAGGTATGCGGAGGTGGAAATACCTGCAGATATTGAAGCCTGTTGCTTGGAATGAGATGCGCGGACAGGTTTCCTGCTGCTGCTGTGTTTTTGAACGTAAGGGGCGAGGCAATGAATGCAACATTGCATGACACGTGCGGAGGAGCTTAGGTAATTCACTTTGTATCTCCACTGTTCAGAGTTCCTGTCTTTATCAGTCAGTAAACTTCGTCAGAGTTGATTGTTCAGGTGAACAAAAGTGCATTCTTTCTTTGAGAGCATGTAAAGAAGATTTTGAGTAAAAAGTAAACACGGACTAACAAAGAGCGAGCCCACCAGATCCTGGGAATTGTCTTTGTTATTGTCTTTTATCTCTCATTGTTAAAGCTGAGCAAAAAAAAAAAAAAAAACTTTAACTTCTACTGAGCACTTGCAGAAATTATTTCAAAATAAGAAGCCCTGCCACAATTCAAAGCCCTGTGCTAGCCATGCTCCTTATTTTGAACGCTGTAGATTATGCTTTCACCTTACAAAATGATTCCTTTGCAGTGTTTAATTGCCCATTAAGTAAATAATTGCTGAGCCTGTAACAGGATCTGTCTGTTGGACTGGGGTTCTATGTTTCAAACAAAAGCCAACTTTGAAGCACTCTGCTCAGCTCTGTGGCTCTTTAAGGGGCTGTACCAATCCAGTGAATCTAAGAAGGGAGAGTAAATTGATAGCGGAGAATTGTTGTCCATTTGCCCTCCAATATCCAAGGGAAGATTTTTCATAACAAGAACTTTTGGGTTATCACTATCCATATAAATGCTAGAAGAGAATAAAGTGATAATGTGGCATTAAATTGCTTCTAAATAGCAGAGATGGATGTAGAACCTCACATGGTTTATTTTCTTTTCATTGTTTTTTCTTACTTTGCTAATTTTGTAAACATTTCTTTTTCCTGATACTTTGATTCAGACTAGCAATTCCGAGGTGACGAAAGCCATCGTGACTCTCAGACCTATCATATTTGATTAGAGGAGCAGAGAACTACGGAAGCCAGGGTCTCTAATGCCACAGACACTGCTAGTGACTTTGCACAGGTCACTTCAGGAAAAAACATTTCTTATGACCCAGTTGGGGTGTAATTCTGGAAGGAGGCACCTACATTTAGGTGGTACATGCGTAAATGCTGGTATTCTAGTCATTTATATGGGTATGTGGAATCAGGTATATGTAAATGACAATTTGCCACTGCTCTTTAGATCCAGGACAAATAAATCTATCTATCTAGCTATTTGTTCTGGATCTAAAGTACTGGTAAATATAACTTTATTCTGTGCCCCCCCCCCCCCCAAATTCTCCCCAATGGCCAGAAAATGTGGTAAAAGCAGTTAAAGGTCCATAAGTCATTATTAGGATGGACTTGGGAAAATTCACTGCTTATTCCTAGGATAAACAGCCTAACATCTGTTTTACTCTTTTGGGATCTTTCCAGGTACTTGGAAACAGGAGACTGGGCTTGATGGACCTTCGGTCTATCCCAGTATGGCAACGCTTATGTTCTGTACTGAGAATAGTAACATTTTTGGAATCCAATGGTTTTAGAGACAGGTCTTGACAGACAAATCTGATTAATTTCTGATGAGTTGGATTAAGTAGAATCCTCTGAATAAGCATCAGGTGTCACTTCAGAATACTCCTCCTTAGAATCTGTGCTTGACTCAATCATTCTGTCTGGAATATGCACTAATGAGACTCCAGGGATAAGAGAACACTTTGAATGCATAATTATATGCATTCTCTCGAAGGATCTACATATGGTCGTTAATAAAAGGAACTCATTGTGAACACTATCCACCCTAAAAGGGTGTTTTGTGGCTCTACATGAGAATTGTGATATTATGATCCCTTGTTTCATATTGTTGACGGTCTGCATTTTCTGTATGGGTGGTATATTGGTGTATTAGGTTCTGCCCAGTGTAATATTTATGGTACAGTAAGGTTCTGAGTGCGTTTTTGCACAAAGTTGTGCATAGTGTTTTGCAGTTGAGCGATTGTGGTTAGTATATGCTTTGAGCAACAACTTTATTCTTTGACATATGATACATATCTAATATCTAAATTTAATTAAAAGTCTATCTCTAATATAGCTGATTTATGGAAACATTTGGTACTGTAAATGTGTTGTGGTTTTGTCTTTAGTGGGAACCTATGCACTTACATCTTTTTTGGCTACTTGGTGTTGCCTCTCTGGTTTGATGGGTTACAGAGTAATAGGGGAATTTGAAAGTACTGGATCTTTTCTTCTTAATTAATATTTTTCCTTTATTCTCCTTTGTTATGAGAATTGGAACTACTAATTGTAGTGGACTTGAACTGAATAATTTCTGGGGAGGGGGGGTTCATGATAGCATTGTGTGTATTATTTCAATCAGTTTTTCTGTACAGGTTTAGCATCATTTGTCTTTATTTGAAATTTCATAAATAAAAAAATTTCTAAAAATTGAATAATCTTATCAATGGGGTGGAGCTAGGGTGGAGGTGGAGCTAGGGTGTGGGTGGAACTAGGGCAGGGCTAGGGTGGGGGCAGGGCTAGGATGTGGCCCCACCAAATTGGTCTGCACAGGGCCCTGCACTTGCTAAGACCGGCCCTGATACTAATTATAGGGACTGCAGGGAGGGAGATTGCGACCGATAAGCAGTGCATCGGGGGCGTGGGGCCGGGTGGATGAGAGAGAGAGAGATCGACTAGCCTCTTATACCGGGCGCCTATGGTTAAACTTTTTAATTCTCTAACAGTGTGAACTTCCTGTGGTATTAACAGCTAATGCAATTTAGGACATAGACCACTGAGGGGGAAGATTATCAATGTGGGCTACTGTTAAGACAGGTTATTTTATCACAGGGGTTCATTGCATAAAATGGGACTCTGCAATTCTGGTCACTGCATCTCCAAAAAGATAGTGGAATTAGAAAAGGTACAGAGAAGGACAACTAAAATGATAAAGGGGAAAGACAAAAGCATCTAGAGGAAAGGCTAAAGCGTCTAGAGCTCTTCAGCTTGGAGAAAAGACGGCTGAGGGGAGATATGATAGAGGTTTATAAAATAATGAGTGGAATGGAATGGATAGATGTGAATCGTTTGTTTACTTTTTCCAAAAATAGTAGGACTAGGGGGTATTAATTGCCAGAGAATAACTTAGTGGATTTTAAAAAAAGGTTTAGATAATTTCCTAAAAGAAAAGTCCATAAGCCATTATTAGGATGAACTTGGGAAAATCCACTGCTTTTTCCTAGGATAAGCAGCATAAAATCTATAGATCTTGCCAGGTATTTGTGACCTGGATTGGCCACTGTTGGAAATAAAATTCTTGGCTTGATGGACTTTCAGTATGGCAACACTTATGTACTTATGTGGTAAAATAACCTGACATAACAGTAGCCCACATTGATAACTTGCCCCCTTAATGATTTACGGTATTGTTCTAAGATCCAGCGCTGTTATTCCTAATAACAGGGCTTGCCACAATTAACAAACTTCTAGCATCATTAGCAATGATATTTTAAAAGACTTTCTTCCTTTGGCAGATTCCAAAAACTAATTTTAAAAAATGCAGAGTTGCCAGAATTTGTGCAGCTGTGCTAAGCTTTATGTTCAGCACTGTCTTGGTATCCTGCCAAATCATGTGTCTGCCAAACCATTTCAGCAAAGTGACTTTCAGATATTGGGACAGGATATTTTTTACTTAGCCCTGTGCACTTATCTATTAACCTTTTCCTACAGATGTATTTAGTGTTTGGAAGTGCTGTGACTTACTTCTGAGCCCATTCATGTCCAGGCACCATGGGGGGGGGGGGGGGGGGGGGGGGGGGGGGGGGAGATGACGACATATATTTTTATTATCTGTACTTATAATTCCGTTAGTTGTCCTGAATTTAAAATATTATGCTAGTTAAACTGATGGTGTTTTATTACTTGCTCTTTTTCTTGATTTTTTTTAACTGACACTCTTATGAGGATCCATGCCAAACTACTTTATAATATACAACAAACTAAACGGTTTTTCAGTGGTGATCTTCTGATCACTAGTAAAGAGCTGCAAGAATCCCTTTATGATATTTTGCTGAAGATGGCCTTGTCCTGAAGGCAGTTCCATGCTGACACAGTGGGGAGACAGCTGAAAATCAGCCTAATTGTGGCGAAAGTTATTGCTTCACTCCTGGTATATGATAAATATAAATAGATTGTGCACGACACACAATCTGAGTTAATATATTGAAAATCTGTACTAGCCGTGATAAAGTCTTGAGATAGACTGTGAAATTATATTGGCTTTTGTTGCTGGGATCTGCAAACGTGTTTAAGATGCATAGAGTCACCAGCAGAGGCTTATCTGATGGCTGCTGGGAGATATGGAGTTTCTTCTGATGGGAACAGTGCTTATATGTCCTATCTTCTGTGAACACTCTATTTTTTTTCATGACATTTCCTTTCTTCAGAGTTTGTTGCCTCTGCTGATATTACAGTGATGTGCAGTTGGATTTGTTTGGAAGCAGAACACACTTTTCTCCCATTCAGTTATGTAGTTGTTGTTAAGTTTAAATTGCTTTCATTGAGCATTACTTAAATATGTTTAATTTAGACTGCTACTGGATGAATGATAGAGTAAGAATTAGTTGCATCACTGGTTGAAGTTGTCCTAGTATTTTATTTTATTTATTTATTTACACAATTTATAAAATTCTTAACCATCTAAATTGTTCAGAGAGATATTTTTAATCCACTATTAGCGAGCCACATACAATCACAATGAAACTACGTACCATTAATACATTTCTTTCATGAGCTTGAGTAATGCAATGAATATGTACAATACCCATTAGAGATGACATCTCTGTTTAAGGTATTTTGGACCTTATAACAGAAATTACCTTAAGGAGAAAATCCAAATGCACTGAAATTAGTGGCATAGAAGTGTGCGTATTATTCAGCTGTTTCTTCCAATCAACAGCAAATTAGACTTTCTATGGCTCTCAGGTACCACAATGTTGGTATCTTTCCTTATAAAGGTAGAACTGTGTGGGTGGTATGGCTATATGACAACACAGGATATACAAGTGCTTACTGTGATTATTGAGTCAGCCCAACCACAATTAGTGGACAGGAATGCACAATCCAACCAGCAGTAGTTACCTGAGGGTAAGATGGGAGTGGAAGGAGGGGAGTAGAAGAGCTTAGGTAAGCTAGGAATTGAGGGGTCCTTTTACAAAGGCACGTTAATCAGTGCACGCTAAACACTAGAGCTGCCTATAGAAATATATGGGCTTCTCTAACGTTTAGTATGTGCTTATTTTTAGCATGCGCTAAAAACGCTAGTGTGCCTTTGTAAAATCTGTACTAGTTTTGACCCCTGAATGAGCAGGACATGGAGGCTGGACAGCCGTCTTAATGTGACTTGGCCAACCCCAGTGCAGACTGGACTTTGTTGAGCTTGGAACAAAGGCTGGCTCCCCCACAGCAATGCAGATACGGAAACAGCTGAAGGACTGATATCCCAAAAGGAATTCATGGCAATCACCCAAGGAGGGGTGATAGAGTGGCTACCCTTAAGGGAGAGCCCTGCTGAATAAAGAAAAGCTTTGTCCTGATCTGCAGGAGAAGGAGATGCTTCTAGAAGTAATAACATAGTAACATAGTAGATGATGGCAGAAAAAGACCTGCATGATCCATCCAGTCTGCCCAACAAGATAAACTCATATGTGCTACTTTTTGTATATACCTTACCTTGATTTGTATCTGTCATTTTCAAGGCACAGACCGTGTAAGTCTGCCCAGCACTATCCCTGCCTCCCAAAGGGAAATGAGACTTGATATACCACCTTTCTGAGGTTTTTGCAACTACATTCAAAGTGGTTTACATATATTCAGGTATTTATTTTTGTACCAGGGACAATGGAGAGTTAAGTGACTTGCCCAGAGTCACAAAGAGCTGCAGTGGGAATTGAACTCAGCTCCCCAGGCTCAAAAACTCCACTGCACTAACCACTAGGCTACTCCTCCAGGAGATTCCTAAGCCAGCAGTTATTGATATGGACGCCCTGTGGCAGGTAGCTCTGGTCCTGGACTCTAAAAAGGCTTCCAATGTTTTGAGGAACAATTGTGGAACTATCTCATCCAAAGCAGAGCCACATGAGGAGACACTGAAGGCCTATGGAGATAGGTTTCGAAAGAACAATTAACAGAGTTGAAACAATTGGAGGTTGATATTATAAAAGAAAGATCTATGATATCAAGGAAATTAGAATATATGGAGAACCAACAAAGAAAAAACAACTTAAGACATTTGAACTTCATGAGGTCCTCTTTTATGTCAGCTGTTGAAATGGCATGAAAATATTTCCATCAAATTGTGCTGGTTTCACCAGAAAATATACCTCAGATCGGGGTCCTTTTACTAAGATGTGCTGAAAAATGGCTTGCGGTAGAGTAGGCACAGGTTTTGGGCACGCGCCTATCCATTTTTCAGCCCTCCTGTAAAAAAGCCTTTTAAAACATTTTTGCCGAAAATGGACATGCAGCAAAATCAAAATTCCCGTGTGTCCATTTTGGGTCTGAGACCTTACCGTCAGCCATTGACCTAGCGGTAAAGTCTCATGCGGTAACCAGGCAGTAATAACCTACGTTCATCAAATGCCCCTCAGTCCACCTCGAATATGCGTGCCCAAAAATAACAATTATTTTCGGCCGTGCATATCAGACGTGCGCCAAAAATGAAATTACCATAAGAGCTATATGATAGCTGGGCGGTAACTTCATTTTGGCGCCCGTTGGGTGCATGTAAATGCTTACATGGCTTAGTAAATGGGCACCTATATTTCTTCATCTGGATTGAAAATGTCAATATGTATCATTAATTTACCTAGAAATGTCTTCTAAAGCTTCAAAATCTGAAGCGCCACATGCATCTCAATCTTCCAGTAAAAGATTAAAGCCAGACCCGCCATCTCCTGAAAAGGCCACACCTGCTCCAGGTACTGACTGTTGATCATTGATGGCAGACGATATAAGAATGTTGCATTCTTTAATGCAACAAAATTTAGAGGCAACCAATGACATTAAAAGTGATATCAATAATATGGCTCTGCAGCTAAAGCAATATAATGTTCGTTTGGAATTACTTGAAGAATGGGTTACTACTCAAGGTGATCAACAACAGGGAAAGCGCCATAGTATTAATAAGCTTAAGAATCTCCATTTAGATCTTTTGAATAGAATGTGCAGAAATAGCCTCAGATTGCCCGAGTCAGCTGAAGGTCGAGATAAAATCTTATTTCCGGTTGCCTTTATTCCCAAGCTATTGTGAATATAATTTCAAATGCCTTTGGAAATTGAAAGAGTGCACCAGGTCCCTTTTCCCCTGGATCCCAAGAAACAATTTTCTAGGTCAGTCGTTCTTAAAATCCTGCACTTCCCTCATGTTCTTCAAATCTTACAAACTGCCAGAAGTAAACCATCCTTAATGTTTGAAGGTAAGAAGGTTTTATTCATTTCTGATATTTCTAGAACCTTGGCTCACAAACAAACAGCTTTCATAGCCCTGTGGCCTAAACTGAAGAGCATAGCCACCCAATACAGTCTCCTGTACCCGGCAGTAAAGCGCATTACTCACCATAATATAAAGAACTTTACTGACCCAAATGCTCCAACTATTTTTGGAAGACAAATCTACTCATCTAACTTGAAATTCTTTGATAAATATGTATTTTCCTTCAGTATATAGGCTGTGCCTGGTTCATGTTACAATACCTTTTTGGTGCTGGTGCATCTCTTACGCGCTGTCTGCTGTTCACATGCGACCCCAATTCAGTAAGTTTTATATATTGATTAACTGGTGATATGGATACTTATGCACATTGTTATACATATTACGAAGCTTTCCTCCTAAGCTTTGGTTTTGGATCTGCACCTTGATTTACCATCCAGTTTTTATAATATCATGTCCATCCAAATTTCCTCCTTAAATGTTAATAGTATTTCATATCCCATAAAAAAGAAAATTTTACTCCATTTCAAAAATGTAAGAGCAGATATATGTTTTATCCAGGAATCACATTTAAACTTAATAGAGTATGGGGTTGAATGGGGGAAGGGGGAGAGGGTTAGTGGCAGAGCTGGGCGAACAGGGGGAGGGATGGGGGACTTAGTTTGGGGGTGAACAGGATGGGGAGGGAAATAAGTAAATTGTGAGGATAAATTGATTACCATGCTCTTATGTAGTTCAAATAGATTGAGATGTTTGTAAGTTAAAATGCAATGGGCATATTGATTGTTTAACACTGTTGAATTACCCTCAATAAAAACATTGAAACATAAACTTAATAGAGGCTCAAAAACTAACAAGGGGACAGTACAACCAATGCTTTGCAGCTCCAGCCCAAGTTTAAAAAAATTTGTGTTATCTGTTTAATAAACTTCCAAATGACATCTCATAAATTTGACCCCTATGGCAGATGGTCTTATTTAAAGGGTACTATCGATAATATTCCTATCACTCTAATGAATATATGCACCAAACAATGATGATGCAGAATTCTTTCATAACCTCAATACAATAGATACTAACAACATAATGTCTTATACCTTATCAGGAGGAAACTTTAATTTTCTTTTGGACCCTTTCTTAGACAGCACCTTGAAATGCCGCCCAGCAAAATTGAAAACTAGAGCGGATTTGTCTTCTATAATGCATTCTAATGGATGGATTGATATATGAGGACTGCTCAAAACTACCAATAAGAATTATACCTTCTACTCAAATATTCATCAGCCTCTAAAGATATGATTTCAATGTTTTCAGATACCAAAATCCATGATATCTCCATTTCAGACAATGCAGCCATATCTTGTTCTTCTCAGTGGTCAATTTCCACAGGATCAAGGAAAACTTGGAAATTAAATCCTTCATTGTTGAAGACTCTTTCGTTCAACATATTCACACAAAACAGAATTTTTTAATAGGAATTATTCATCTTCCTCTTCATCCTTTGGCATTGTTTGGGAGGCTTACAAGATCTGGCTGAGGGGAGAATCTATCAGCTATGTCGCATATCAACATAAGTCTCAGCATTCAAAATTAGAACAACAAGAACTTGAAATTAAAAATTTGGATTCTATCCTTTTCTCCAAACATGACAAATATGTTTATAAGAAACTACTTCTGCATAAATTCAAATATAACAAGGTTTTAAGCAATATAGCCATTGCAATATAGTTTTGTTATGGAACTAATTACTAGTCAGCTACCAATAAATCTGGCAAGTTACTGGCCTCCTATTTAAAAGGTTGACAAGTAAAGCAGGATCCAAAATTCCCACCTCTACAAAGGACATACTATCTGAATTTAAGGAATTCTATATGAACTTATATACATATGAAAGAGAGGAATCCAATAAAACCATGGTAGATTTCCTGAATTCTATTCGATTGTCAAAAACAGGGCTTTTTTGAGGAGGTACTTGGGAGGTACTTGGGAGTAATGAGTACCGGCACCTTTTTCATCTTCTGCTAAAATTGACCCACGGACCCCAAATTTTAAATGAAAGAGCTCAGGCTCTACGCACTGATTCTGCCTTGTCAGTTACAAAGTGGAATTTTCTCTAATCTAAGTTAGAAAAACAAGTTGAGAAGCGAGTGCGTCATGCCAGGTGCAAGGAAATGATTGAGAAAGAGGGGGTGTCAACTTTCCAATTAAGCAAGATTGTGGTTAGCTAGTTTGGGATAAACAACTTAACATTGTGGCTTATGGGCCTCATTACTTAGAATGGAGTTAGGAGAGTATATAAGGCAGGAAGATTTAGGGCGTGTCAGAAGACTTTTTGACTTGCTACACGAAGTGCTGTCCGTCTGTCCATCCATCTGCTTGTATACCTGATCCTGCTGTATTATTGTGGTAAGCTATAATAAAGCTGATTATTCTTGCATCTTGTTCCCTTACTCTTTCCTATAGAATATTTAGAGACTTAGTTAAACTCTTGGGGTAAAAATGGCTAGTAAGATAATACCCAAGCACATAATTACCGGTTGGGAGTCAGATTGTAACCAAATAGATAACAGCCTTCAGGGGACCTTCTCTGGTAGATGGCTAGCTTGCCAGCCTACTACAGCTGGTCCTCATGGGTCTATCCAACCCTAGATAAAAACACCTACCATCTGAGTTTTATAAGTCTGACATTACTATACCCAAGTTGTACCTTTTTAATATCAAGATATATTGTTTAACTATCAAACTAACAGACGAGTCTTGGAAGCAGTCATAATTGTTCTACCAGCAGCTAATAGAGATGCCCAACTGGTCCAAAACTACCACCAAATATCATTGTTAAATACTGACTATTAAATTTTGGCTAAGTTAGTGGCCACGCAGTTGGAAAAAGTAACACATTATCTAATTCATAGAGATCAAACTGGTTTTGTAAAAGGTCGATGTGGTTCTGACCATACTACACTATTTTGTCATATTCTTCACTCTGCCCAGTCTATAGCCTATCTTGCCCTTTCAGTATCATTGGATGCAGAGAAGGCATTTGACCAGGATTCAGTGGAAATACCTTTTTTTAATATGACCAAAATAATACAGAAAGTTAAGAGACCAATGGGCTCATTTTCGAAAGAGAAGGGCGCCTATCTTTCGACACAAATCGGGAGAGGGGTGTCCTTCTGGCAGGGTCACCCAAAACAGCATAATCGAAAGCCGATTTTCGGCGTCCTTAACTACTTTCTGTCGCAGGGATGACCAAAGTTCCCGGGGTATGTCGGAAGCATAGCGAAGGCGGGACTGGGGCATGCTTAACACATGGGTGTCCTTGGCCAATAATGGAAGAAAGAAGGGCATCCCTGACAAACACTTGGCCGACTTTACTTGGTCCTTTTTTTACGACCAAGCCACAAAAATGTGCCTTAAATGACCAGATGACCACCGGAGGGAATTGGGGATGACCTCCCCCTACTCCCCCAGTGGTCACTAACCCCCCCTCACCTTAAAAGAAAATGTTAAAATATTTTTCCAGCCTCTATGCTAGCCTCAAATATCATACCCAGCTCCATGACAGCAGTATGCAGGTCCCTGGAGCAGTTTTAGTGGGTACTGCAGTGAACTTCAGGCAGGCGGACCCAGGCCCATCCCCCCCCCCACCTGTTAAACTTGTGGTGGTAAATGTGAGCCCTCAAAAACCCACCAGAAACCCACTGTACCCACATCTAGGTGCCCCCGTTCTTCTATAAGGGCTATAGTAGTGGTGTACAGTTGTTGGTAGTGGGCTTTGGGGGGGTTGGGGGGCTCAGCACACAAGCTAAGGGAGCTATGCACCTGGGAGCTTTTTCTGAAGTCCACTGCAGTGCCCCCTAGGGTGCCCTGTTGGTGTCCTGGCATGTCAGGGGGACCAGTGCACTATGAATGCTGGCTCGTCCCACGACCAAAGGGCATGGATTTGGTCATTTCTGAGATGGGCGTCCTCGGGTTCCATTATTGCCGAAAATCGGGACGAACATCTTTAGGGCGACCATCTCTAAGGTCGACCTAAATGTGGAGATTTGGGCGTCCCCAACCATATTATCGAAACGAAAGGATGGACGCCCATCTTGTTTCAATAATACGGGTTTCCCCGCCCCTTTGTGGGGACGTTCTGCGAGGACGCCCTCAGGAAAACTTGGGCACCCCGTTCGATTATGCCCCTCCAAGTCTGCTTCATACTTGGTCTACCCTACATTTATCATGGTGGGGAAAACTTGAGACGATAAAAATGATGATAGTCCCTAAAATAACAAACATTATGAGTATGTTTCCAATTTAATTTCCCCCTAAAAGTTTACCATATGATAGAAAGTTTGTTGGTGAAATTTTTATTGGCCAACAAAACATTTAGAATTTTACTTGATAAGTAAAACTGCCCAAAGTATCTGGAGGTGTAAACTTTCTGGATCTTTGCTCGTACCGCAAGGCACTTACTTTAAGGCAATGTAGTGGAAGTGAATTTTAAAGATTATTTTTCAACTCTGCCTTGACAGACCAGTGCACTCGGGGTCTATATTTTTGATTAGAAGTGGTTCTGTTTGGAAATGATTGATTAACTTTGATTGTGTGAAAATAAGTTTGAATGTAGAAGATAAGACACAGCTCTAATTAATTTATGTGAAGGGAAAGATGGGGCTTGTTTTCGAGTTCAGATTGGCCACCTGGACTGGGAAACATGTGACCACATTCCCACAGAATTGCTTGTTTCTCAAGCATTCTGTAATTTTCCTTAGCTCTGAACATGAGTTCTAAACCTAATAAAAAAGGGAGGCCTCTGGCAGTGAAGTGGGAGCTCATCTGTGAGTAACGTACGAACTGCGCAGAGAACCATGTTTACTGGTCAAAGAAGCTCATGGCTTTTGCTGTGAACAGGGCCCCCCCAGCTGATGATAAGAGCCTGGATGATGTAAGGACCAGTGATGATTGTTTTATTGCTTCTTTTCCTGGTCTAGGAACTCTTAGTATTGCTTAGATGTAGAGACCAGTGATGTAATGATTGTTTATAGATAGGTATTGTTTCTTTTTAGATATATATAGCTAATCATTGTGTGTATACAGCTAATTATTGTATATGTCTTAATCATTGTATATATCTTAATCATTGCAGATTTTAGAGCCTCTAATAAAGGTCTCACTTACCTAATACGAATCCAAAAGAATCCACAGTAATTACTGAGTAGTCTGTGTTAGTGAAGCAGGCTGTAATCCATAGCAGTACAGGCAGGCATATGTAACCCTATGGGTTAAAGTTTAAAAAAATTACCTGGCTCCTTCTGGGTCTGATGTGGAGACAGTGAGCAGTGCAAAGGCTTGTGCTGGGCTTGTGCTATGTATGACATAGACAGAGTTCCAAATGTTACTGTTAGGCAGTTGGGAGGTAAGGATAGAGCAGAGCAGACATATGTTAGCTGTCTGTCTCTAGCTTTAGTGAAAATCTGTTAAAAAAAAAACAGATTTGAGAGGGTTGGGAAGGTAATGGTTGAATGTGAAGTGAGTGCCTGTTAGTATTAACTTAAATTAAAAAGCCAGACGCGGATAAAGGGCTTTAGTGAGAGACTGGGTTACCTGACAGTTTGAGAAAACAAAATATGAGTTGCATCTAAATCCTGTTAGTGTAATAATATTAGTTATAAACTGACAAAGTAGGTTTTTAGTTTGATAAAGCGCTTATTTCATATATTAACATAAGTGCTGATAGGATTAAAGTCTGTTTAATTTGATAAGGAGTATTTAAGCTGAGAAGTTTCATTAGAATTGTGGAACACAATTCTTTGAAGAAAAAGGTATTTGTACACTATATTGAGGGGACAGAGGTATATAAAAAATTGGAAGCAATTTTACTTTTAAAGAAGTTTATGCTTCCAGTGATTCTAGGTAGAGCTTCACATTCACTTAATGGTTTTTTTTTTTAATTAATGGTGGGAGGGACAGAATAGGGAAACTCAATTATATATATATTTTTTTAAGGGACAGCTAGTTAGGAAAGTGTTTAAAGTTTGATGAAAATGGGTTATTGCCTATCAGTCAGGGATTAGGGTTTTCTATTATTGATTTAATTAAAAGCTTAGGATAGTAGGTACAGTCCCTGGCCAGGGATCAACGTGACAACTCATCAAATGGTACCCACCGTCCACGGAGAAAGAAAAGAAAGAAAGCTGACACAGTCAAACTTAGAAAAAGTATCCTTTTGAGTATCACAAAAGTAAGAGAGAATGAAGAGGACAGAATTGTAGAATATATACTTACCTGAGATCCGTCTGAAGAGGAACCTGGAAAGAAAAATAAACAAAGGATCAATTCTTGACAGTACACCATTACTAAGCTAATTTAATTGCATGCATGTTTGGTTAGGAGTTAATTGAAGAGATACTTATCTGATATTGATATTTTTCTGGACAAAGAAACCTGGGGAGGGAATAGAAAACAAACGTTAGAATTTTCTGTTGTTAAACCTTGTGAATGTTTTTTTATTAGGTAATTGAAAATAGGGGGTATTAGGAAATTTAAACACAGAATTTTAGGTGTTAGAATGTTTCTGTGAATAGAGTCATTAGTGAATTCTTATTATTTGAGCTGAAGTTTTTTTGTTTAAATAAAAATTCTCTTAAAAAAAAAACATTTCCATCTTGATCTGATATTTTTTTTTTGTGTTGCTCTCTCTGTTCCTGAGAAATTTCCTGAGTGCCTGGCTCGACTACATTAAAGAGGCACTCAGACTTCCTTGTTCGGAGGTTAAATTTTCAGGAGGGGGGCGGGGCTTACACAAAATGGCGTAGTCGGGCAGGATTGAGCCTCACTTTGTTATTTATTTAAACAATGTGAAGCTGGGGAAGTATATATATATATATATATATATATATATGTGTAAGAAAAATGTTATTGCAATATTTACCTTGCTTATTTTAATATTGATTTGTAAAGATAATTGTTCATTTTACTGTGAACCAATTTTGGTGAGCATTATTCTGAAAGAGTTAATTTTAGAAAAGGGGAATTCTGCTTTCTGATTGGTGCTTACACACCTGGTAACAGAAAAGGAAGATGGAAGAATTGCAGCGTCAGATCGACGAACTGAGGAACTCCATGGAGGGATGGAGGCAAGGTGGGTCAAGTCAACAACCCACCACTGTAGTAATACAGAAGGAAAAGAATATTCCAGATTTTCATGGATTTCCATCGCGCTCAGGAGATTTGAGCGTGGAAGAATGGGTGGAGACAGCTAGATCTGCACTCAAAATTCTCAGAGTACCAGCCGAAGACCAACTTGAAATCTTAAAGGATCACATCAAGGGACAAGCTAAAGACACAGTAAAGTACATGGCCCGAGAGCGGGGAGAGAATGTTGAAGGTGTATTTGAGCTGCTGACACAAGTGTATGGGGATAAGGTTCCCTTGGGCCTAAGAGTAAAAGAGTTTTACGAGCGGCGACAAAGAGATAAGGAGACCATCAGGGGTTTTGCCTACCAGTTGCAGGAAAAATTGGAAGCTATACGGACCAGAGACAGGACCAGAGTGGGATGTCCGGAGAACGTGTTAAAGGAGCAGTTTTTACTCGGGCTGAGAGATGATACACTGAGGCGAGAAATGACCCGTCGGTGGGAGGAGAATCCGGACATCAGGTTTGTGGATCTAATGCAAGCTGCTATCCGCTGGTCAGAAGAGGAGCGTATGCCAGAAGTGGGGTCTTCTGGAGTGAGACTCTTACAGCGGGGTCGGGAGGAAATGCCTGGACAGTCCACTGCAACAGAGACAGGAGTACTGGTGTCAGCTTTAACTGAGATAACAAGACTACTTGGACAGATGGGGAAGAAGCAGGAGGAATTGCTGGAAGGACAGAGAAAGGAGATGGCGTGCCGAATGGATGAGAGACGAGAGAAATCTATCCCTTATAGGAGTACAATTCAGAAACCACCTGCCCGTGATCAAAGAGGGTTACTAATATGTTACAGATGCCAGGAACCGGGGCATATAGCCCGATTTTGCCAAAGTGAGCGGAGAGTGACATCTGGAGTGTCACAAGCTGGAAATTCAGAGGAGAACAATCGGCCATCCACAAGTGCTGGTGTTTCTAATTTTGAAAGAAAAGGGAAAGCACTAGTGAAATCCGCACATGAGGGGGAAGCACAGATACCCACTGTAAGAGTGCAGAGTGTGCAAGAGAAGAATTCAGAAACCAGTCGGGAAAGTTTCAAGGACAGAGCAATCGGAAGTAGTCCGATCTTAACAGTGTCCTTTGGAGGAATCAAGACGCAATGCATTGTAGACACCGGATCAGATGTCACCACCATCGTGGCAAGCCACTTTTATAAGTATTTTGACAACATGAACCAATTACAAGACGCGAGTTGGATCACTTTAACTGCGGCAAATGGTACAGACTTACCGGTGTTGGGGTGTATTGAGACCACTGCGGAATGTCTGGGTCAGAAAGTACCATCCTGTTGCATTTTTATAGTACGTGATAATTTGAATACTAGCAAAACTGAGAAAAATTGTATCCCGGGCATTTTAGGAATGAATGTGTTACAGTTCCTGGAAGGGTTGTTTAGAGATCTGTCACAGCTATCGCCTGAAACAAAGCATACTGGGGTTACACGCATTTGGCATGATATTACCCAGAAGAGAAAATTTGAAGAACATGACCCTTCAAGAAGACTAGGGTTCATCAAGATGATGGGCAATGAGAAGCATATCATTCCACCGTTATCTGAGAAAAGTTTTAAGGGCCAATGTCACAATGTGAGGGGAATGATCGCATGCACTAGGATGGTGACCGCTGGCAATGAGAAGGATGGGGCAGAGACCCCCAGTAGTAAGAACAAGGAAGAAGGACACCTCAGCACTGAGTATGGTGAGGTGGGGACCCCAAAGAGTGATGGGAAGGATGGTGAAAAGGAGACAGAAGGAAGGGCGCCTAGTGCTGATAAGGAAGGGGAAACTGGGGTAAAAACTGAAGAAAAAGAAGCAAAGGAGAAAGAAGAAGAGAAGGAGGCAAGCAGCGAGAGCAGTGAAGGTGAATTCTGCAGCGATGAGGAGGAAGACGAAGCAAAAGCTGATGAAAAGGGGACTGAAAACTCGGAAGGGAGTGCAGAAGGTTCAGGAACAGCTGCTGCAGCAGGGGATAAAGCGAAGCTAGAGACCCCAGGGGCCGGGACTGAGGTGGAAGAAACCACCACGGAACCAGCTACAGTGGGAGAAAACAATAAAGAAATTGAAGAGAAGTTAGAAGTTGCTTGTGACCTGGCTAGAGAGTCTTCTGAATATAATGGATCGAAAGTGAAAAGAGCATACGATCAGCATGCCTGCGGACAGATACTGGAACCTGGTGTGTGGGTGCTAATCAGGAGACAGAATTTTGGGGGTCGCCATAAGTTGCAAAACTTATGGGAGAAAGAACCCTACATAGTGATAGAAAGAGTGGGAAGTGGTGAGAACGTATATAAGGTTCAAACGCGAGATGGAAAAGAAAAGATTCTGCACAGGAATCAGTTAAAACTAGTGAATTGGGATATCACTGAAAATATCCGAGATTTAACTGATGGTACAAACATTTCCAAGAATGATGAAAACTCTCCAGTAATTGAACAATTATCTCAAATGTTGAGTGAGATTAAACCCAAGGATACTGAAACAAAATGGCTTATAATCACTCAAGAACCTGTGGCTTATAATTTTGAAACAGAGGAGGGTGAAAGTGAGACAAATGATAATTTAGGTATGCGGGTTTCTAAGAGAGAAACAAAAGGGAGAGTTCCTAGATTTTTGTCAGAACATTACATTATGTAATGACTGATAAATTTAGGGATTAAGAAAAGAAAATTGAAAAGAAATAGTTGAAGGTTGAAGATGAATTGGGATGATACAAAGTTAGTGAAATGAAAAAATGTTTATTTAATGATAAAAAAAATGTTTACTACGTACATTTTTTTTTTTCTTGGCTAGCCCGAATGTAACCCTATGGGTTAAAGTTTAAAAAAATTACCTGGCTCCTTCTGGGTCTGATGTGGAGACAGTGAGCAGTGCAAAGGCTTGTGCTGGGCTTGTGCTATGTATGACATAGACAGAGTTCCAAATGTTACTGTTAGGCAGTTGGGAGGTAAGGATAGAGCAGAGCAGACATATGTTAGCTGTCTGTCTCTAGCTTTAGTGAAAATCTGTTAAAAAAAAAACAGATTTGAGAGGGTTGGGAAGGTAATGGTTGAATGTGAAGTGAGTGCCTGTTAGTATTAACTTAAATTAAAAGCCAGACGCGGATAAAGGGCTTTAGTGAGAGACTGGGTTACCTGACAGTTTGAGAAAACAAAATATGAGTTGCATCTAAATCCTGTTAGTGTAATAATATTAGTTATAAACTGACAAAGTAGGTTTTTAGTTTGATAAAGCGCTTATTTCATATATTAACATAAGTGCTGATAGGATTAAAGTCTGTTTAATTTGATAAGGAGTATTTAAGCTGAGAAGTTTCATTAGAATTGTGGAACACAATTCTTTGAAGAAAAAGGTATTTGTACACTATATTGAGGGGACAGAGGTATATAAAAAATTGGAAGCAATTTTACTTTTAAAGAAGTTTATGCTTCCAGTGATTCTAGGTAGAGCTTCACATTCACTTAATGGTTTTTTTTTAATTAATGGTGGGAGGGACAGAATAGGGAAACTCAATTATATATATTTTTTTTAAGGGACAGCTAGTTAGGAAAGTGTTTAAAGTTTGATGAAAATGGGTTATTGCCTATCAGTCAGGGATTAGGGTTTTCTATTATTGATTTAATTAAAAGCTTAGGATAGTAGGTACAGTCCCTGGCCAGGGATCAACGTGACAACTCATCAAATGGTACCCACCGTCCACGGAGAAAGAAAAGAAAGAAAGCTGACACAGTCAAACTTAGAAAAAGTATCCTTTTGAGTATCACAAAAGTAAGAGAGAATGAAGAGGACAGAATTGTAGAATATATACTTACCTGAGATCCGTCTGAAGAGGAACCTGGAAAGAAAAATAATCAAAGGATCAATTCTTGACAGTACACCATTACTAAGCTAATTTAATTGCATGCATGTTTGGTTTAGGAGTTAATTGAAGAGATACTTATCTGATATTGATATTTTTCTGGACAAAGAAACCTGGGGAGGGAATAGAAAACAAACGTTAGAATTTTCTGTTGTTAAACCTTGTGAATGTTTTTTTATTAGGTAATTGAAAATAGGGGGTATTAGGAAATTTAAACACAGAATTTTAGGTGTTAGAATGTTTCTGTGAATAGAGTCATTAGTGAATTCTTATTATTTGAGCTGAAGTTTTTTTGTTTAAATAAAAATTCTCTTAAAAAAAAAACATTTCCATCTTGATCTGATATTTTTTTTTTGTGTTGCTCTCTCTGTTCCTGAGAAATTTCCTGAGTGCCTGGCTCGACTACATTAAAGAGGCACTCAGACTTCCTTGTTCGGAGGTTAAATTTTCAGGAGGGGGGCGGGGCTTACACATACACATGGTTCCATATCTCTAACCCAGAAAATATTCCTATGTGGTTGCAAGTAGAATGAGCACTGCCATCTTCTACTTCTCTATTCAGATTCCTTGGTTCAAAAATACCACAATACTTATTAGAAAACCCCATCTTACATCATACTTTTAACACTATATCCTCTCTAGATAAATCTCTCCAACATTGATTGACAACCACTTTTTATGTTCCCATATGGAATAACCCCAAAATACAGATTAATAAACTAACATTAAGATGGAGTTCCTGGGAGAAACTAGGTATTTGGGATGTGAGTGCATTCTTGAAAGAAGAAGATAAATCCTCTTGGTTAACCTTTTTTGAATTCTAATATATGTTTGGTTACAGCTCAAATCAGCAATAAGAAAAGGTGTCAATCTGTCCTCTTTCTCAGATTAACATACCATCTATAATGCTGTTATGCATAAATTTGTTTATTTCAGGCCATTCTGCCTCAAAATGTTATAAGCTTCTCAAAATGTTGTCCAAAGAGAATTTATCTTCAGTTAAAAAATGCATGGGAGACTGATTTGAGCTGTACATCAATGAAAATGAATGGAAATCACTGTGGTACAATACATTTCTTGCTTTGCGTTCATCTTCTATTACCCAGTCCATTTTCCATCACAGAGCCCAATGGACTCCGTTAAGATCCCATTTTATAAACCAAAATTCTAAAAAATATGTTGGTCTTGTAATGTAGATGTAGATAATATTAAACATTTACACCCCCCCCCCCCCCCCCGTTTGCAAAGCCGAGCTAGTGGCTGCTGGTGCGGTAATGCTGACACAGCCCATTTCCTTTGAATGGGCTGTGTCAGCATTGCCATGTGGCTTTGTAAACAGGGAGGTTAGTTTTTGAATGTAAGTTTATACAATTATATTGGAGGTTGATATGGAATACTCTTCGTACCATGTTTCATTTGAAGAGTAATACATCTTATAGAGTTCTTATTTTAAAAACTGTATTTCTTGAAGATCTTTCATCAGCAGAGGATTGTTCTTTATTGAATACCGTAATCTCTCTCGCTATCAAGATAATCATAACACATTAGAAAGATTTAACACTAGTGGTATATGATAAATGGTGGAATTGAGTCCTCCAGAGTTAGATATGAGGCTTATTTATGCAAATAAAAGAATAAGTTACATAAATTTAATAACAAATGGCAAGCTCTAATTTCCTTTACTGAGAGACCAAGAACATTAGGATTCAAATGTTGATAAGCCCCTTTATTCCTTATGAGTATCCATGTTTATCTTTATGTTGTGCTCTTTAAATGTTGCATGCATTTTACAGTGACATATATATTTACCTGTATCATTTAATACATTCAGTATTGTTGTACATTGTTTTAAAATTCTTTAAATAAACTAAGACAAAAGAATTGTTGACACATCTATGGAGTACAGGTGTGGACCTGTTTTTTTTTTTCCTGACAATAGACTGGTGTCAGGCAGGGAGCCAGGAGTGGTGGGGACAAAGGATTTAAATTTAGAGATAGATAATGCAGGAATGCTATAGTAGGGGAAACTCAATCTTATCTCAGCCAGGCAGACAATCAGGATACCTAGGAACAAATGCAGTTTTTGGATAAGACTCTGTCATACAAGAGCAGATTCAGGTACTCTTTTAAAGCCAAATGTAAATAAACTTTTGCTGTTCTTCAGATTATAGAGTTCTAAGTCAAGTAAAAGCTAACAAATTATTACTGAGAACAAATGGGATCAAGGGGCTGCATAAATATATATGTGTATATATATATATATATAACTAGAGCAGATGTAGGACACTTAACTCATGTCTATAGAAAACCTCTAGAGGCAGATTTTAGAAAAAAACATGTGAAGAATTCAAACATCCATACTGGGACATGTGCAATTCCCATTTATAAGAGGCCTTTTGTAAAATAAGAACAGGACAGTATGCCTCTAGCCCCTCTACATCCAGAAGAAGCAGAGATTTTAGAAATCTGGACATGGGGAAAATGTAATTCTCTCCCCCCCCCCCCCTGCACACATAGAGGTGGGAGTAGCTTTCTAAAATGTGTGCTCCATGACCTCAGCATTACCCGTCCATTCACGTCTCTAACACAGTATCAGCCTCTTGAACCCTCCCCGACAGAATAACCCCTGACATCATAGCTGACCCCCCCCCCCCGCTAGTACACTCAAGACCCCCCCTTCAGTAAAAGCACTCACTTTGGAGGCCCTCTCATGTGGGCATGAGCCCAACATGTGGCAGCCTCTCCAAACTCAACCCTCACCCTAGGGGCCTAAGGCTTTCCAAAATGGTCAGTAGGTCATGCCTTTCCCACCTTCCACTCATCTGACATAGTCTTGTTTCTAGGGGGGATGGGAATGAAGCTCATTTGCTCCTGCCTCAGGGCCACTGGGTCTAAAAAATGTCAGCTAAGATCTCTATGGTCATTTTTGAGACCCAACAGCAACAAGGTGGGAAAGAGTAGGCATTGCTCATGCCCCACTTGACACTAGGGACCCTACCACATGCACTTAGGGGGCCTAAACGGAAGCACCCAGTTGTAGAGTTACACCTTTAATGGCTGCAAATAAATGTGTAAGTCCCCTATCCATGGATTTTCAGCGGGGCACGATCCTTATCATTCTGTAACTTGGTGTCATTTATGCATGAAAGTGCTAGGTGCGTGCTCCATGACAGGATCAACATTTACATGCATAATTAACAGAAGAAGGTGCTAAAATGGCACATTTAGGTGTGTGCATTTATGCCTACTGTTGACATAGTATAAGTGGGCATGTCTAAATATAGGAACATAGATGGCACCCAAAGGCCATTATAGAATTAGTACTCAGCTTGCTATATATATATAGGTGCCTATACAAGAGCTGAATATTACTGTAGTAAATAAAGCTGGTTGTGGTGACTGTCTTACATGATATATGTATGCTCAGCTCCACCACCTATCCATGTGAAGTGGCTGAAGGACTCCTGGTAGAAGCCTATTTTCTACAGCTGCGGTAATGCTTTGAACGGGCTGTATCAGCATTGCTGCGCAGCTTTGTAAACAGGGGGGATTAGATTTTGAATGTAAGTTTATACAATCATATTGGAGGTTGGTATGGAATACTCTTTGTATCATTTTTCATTTTGTACCTTTTTCATGTAAAGGGCTGCAAAGTGGACATGAGAAAGTTCTGGTGGCTACCAAAAGGCTTCCACATGTAATTATAAATACTAATTTTGATTCTCTCTCTCTCTCTCTCTCTCTCTATATATATATATATATATATAAAGAGAGAGATTTAAAAAAATTCTCACTTATTAATAGTTACTAACTGGGAACATAAAATAGAAAATGCTCTTATTTATGACAGGGTACAAACAGGGGAAGCATGGTCTGGATACTTGGGAGTGATCTGAGAGGCAATGTGTCTCTCTCTCTCTCGTCTCAATAATTCTATTTGAGCATAAATATTCCTCAAATGGCTGCCTATAATTCTCGGAGGGAACAATTATGAATGAAACAATTGTGTTGAGAACCGGAGGTAGCTTGAAACATAAACCTGAGTGGAATGGTGTGCAGTCTAAAATAGGATGCATCTTAATATGACCTGTATTTTCATGATCTTCAGTTGATGTAAAAAAAAAAAAACGGGACAGAAAAAGAAAAAATATTACAGCTTTGCTTTTTTCTTTAAATAAAAATGTAAAAATGCATAGTATGTTCAGAAATGGGCAAGAACACGGGGAATATAGAGCGAGCAGTACTATATTTTGCATCCTGCATTCCAAATAGCTGTGGGGGTTCACATCTGGACTCATACTATTCAGATATGAAATTACCTCAATTAAAGACCAGCTGGGATAGTGCACAATAGTAAAGCTAATATGAATAATTCTATCCTGCCTTTGGAATCACCCTCTGTGACCTGCCTGTCAGACACATTGTCAGTAGATAGTGCTTAAAAATGGGGGGGGGGGGGGGGGCTTTTACAAAAGCGTGTAAGGGCCTACACGTGTGCAGTGCACGTCAAATCGGTATTACTGCCAAGCTAGCGGATGCGCCTGGCAGTAATTCTGAGTTTAGTGCACGGCGAAAACCTGCGGTAGAAAATAATTTTCTATCATGGGGTCGTTCCCAGTAGTAATTTGCAGTTGGCATGCACATGAGCCTTTATCGCTAAGTCAATGGCCCGATTTGGCTGCCAAACTGAGTGGTCCTTTTACTAAGGTGCGCTGAAAAATGCTTGCGGTAGTGTAGGCGTGGGTTTTGGGCACGCTGATCCATTTTTCAGTGCGCCTGTAAAAATGGCCTTTTAAAAAAAATTTGCTGAAAATGGACGTGTGGCAAAATCAAAAAATTCCCGCGCGTCCATTTTGGATCTGAGACCATACCATCAGCCATTGACCTAACGGTAAAGTCTGATGCGGTAACCAGGCGGTAATGACCTAAGCGCATCAAATGCTACTTGGCGCATGTCCGAAACGCGTGGCCGAAAAATAATTTTTATTTTCTGACGCACATATCAGACACATGCCAAAAATGAATTACCGCAAGAGCCCTATGGTAGCCGGGCGGTAACTCCATTTTGGTGACACGCAGCTTTGTACAAGGGCCCCTTAGGCAGTGGTGTGCTGAATATTAGCAGATATACAGCTATATCTTCTAATTTTGTATTGTGAGCCCTGCAGGAACACCTAAAAAACCTATTGTACCTAACTGTACTCTACTAATGCCTTTAGGTTTGCAAATGTCTGCTATTTACAGGTATAGTTGGTATTTTGAGGGTTTTGGAAGGCTCACAATTTGCACCACAAGCATACTAGTTAGAGTGGGATGTGGACCTGGGTCCCTTTCTCTACAGTCCACTGCATTGACCACTAACATACTCCTGGAACCAGCTTGCTGCTCTAATAATAATGGCCATAATATCTGAAGCTGTCACTTGGAGGGGCATAATCGAACGGGGACGACCATCTCTAAGGACGTCCTGGCAAAGGGGCGGGGAAACCCGTATTATTGAAACAAGATGGGCAGCCATCTTTTGTTTCGATAATACAGTTGGGGACACCCAAATCTCCACATTTAGGTTGACCTTAGAGATGGTCATCCCCGATTTTCGGCGATAATGGAACCCAAGAACGCCCATCTCAGAACCGACCAAATCCAAGCCCTTTGGTCATGGGAGGAGTCAGCATTTGTAGTGCACTGGTCCCCCTGACATGCCAGGACACCAACCGGGTACCCTAGGGGGCACTGCAGTGGACTAACTGATGCACTAACTGAACGGAAAAAGCCCTTCCCTTACCGATTCGGAAAGGAACGGGCATGCATGAAGGAAATTGCATGCAAATGAGCTGCTCACTGTTAGCTCATTTGCACACGATTTCCTTCCTAAGGAGGGGAAGCCAGTGCAGAGCAGCCAAGCATTATGCGTGGCTGCTCTGTGCATGCCAAAGACGGCTTCTGGGGCTGTGTGTATATTAGCTATCTACAACCTTAAATAAATTGCCATCTACAAATGTCCAAGTGCTTGTCAGGGACGTCTTTTTTTTTTTTTAGAGTATGGGTGAAGGATGTCCTTTGCTATGCCTTGATACTGGACATCCATGCCTGGATGTTTCTGTGAGAAGGATGTCCATGCCTGCTATGCCTCTGACACCCCCTTTATTTATTTATTTAGATTTTGGATCACAAGTAGCAGCAGTGGGATTTGAACCGACCACCTCGGGATTGCAAGACCAGTGCTCGAACCACTAGGCCACTCCTCCACCCCACTCCTTTGAGATTTGGCCATCTCTGTGAGGGGAGGCAGTTCAGGACGTCCAAAATGTTTGAAAGAAGGACGTCCATGCCTTTGCTATGCCTCCGCTGACACACACATACCTCCACTCCCAGGGACCTGCATACTACTGCAGTGAACCTGAGTATGACGTTTCAGGCTGGCAAAAAAAGTTTTTAAAGTTGTTTTTTTTCAGAGTGGGAGGGGGTTAGTCACCACTGGCGAAGTCAGGGGAGGTCATCCCCGATTCCCTTCGGTTTTCATCTGGTCAGTTCGTGCACCTTTTTGAGGCTTGGTCGTGAAAAAAAATGGACCAAGTAAAGTCGTCCAAATGCTCGTCAGGGGCACCCTTTTTTTTTCATTATCAGCCAAGGACGCCCATCTCTTAAGCATGCTTTTGGTACGCTGCCAACATGCCCCGTGAACTTTGGTCATCCCCGCGATGGAAAGCAGTTGAGGACGCCCAAAATCAGCTTTCGATTATGCCAATTTGGGCGACCCTGAGAGAAGGACGGCCATCTCCAGATTTGTGTCGGAAGATGGACACCCTTCTCTTTCAAAAATGCCCCTGATAGTCTGGTATGTACTATCACATCTTTTGGAGTGGGGGGGGGGGGGGGGGGTTGAGGAGTTCAGTGACCACTGAGGGATTAAGGGGGTCATGTCTTAATCCATCCAGTGGTCAGCTGATCAGTTAGAACACCTTTTTGTGACTTAGTTGTCATTGAAACAGGTCCAGATAAAACATTCCAATTTTTGCCCTAGACATTTTTATCTTGTTCCAATATCCTGGGACTATGTCCAAATTTTGGGCCTTTCCAAATCCCCCCCCCCCCCCCAACTTGCCTCCTTGCAATTTATATAACCTGTGGAGTGTGACCCCTCCCCCACTCCTGGGTTCAAAAGGATATAGTCTGAGCCGAGTGTTTCACCCAGAGCAGAAGAAGGGCACAAAAAAACTTATAAATCACAATTGATTAATAAAAGTTTAATTTATTCTAATATGCACTTAAATAAACACAATAGATTCCACCCCTCAGTAACCTTTACATTACATTTCTTTATTTCCTATAGGTTCCTTTATTCTCTATAAGGCTCAACTTTAGAATGACTGCACATCAGATAAGTATCAGTTCAATTTCCTAAACTAAAAGTTAAACATGCATGCAAATGATCATATACTAATATAAGTCCCTTATATAGAATTGATTCTTTGTTTCTTTTCTTCTTTTTCAGGTTTTGGTTTTTCCTCCGGAGACTTCAAGGTAAGTATACTATTTTTCTCTTTATTCTATTAAAGTTCAAAAGGATACTTTGATTTACGTCCCCTCAGCCGGCTTTGTATCTTCTCTCTTCTGTCAATCGTTGGGTACCATAAGCTTGCTGCAGAGTTGAACCCTGGCCAGGGTACAGGAATCAAGGACTGAAGACACCTACTACTCTAATCTATAAATAAATCAATAACCCTAAAATCTAACTGATCCCCACAATACAGGTGCCTACTGCACACATTTCCTATCTAGCTTTAAAAGAAAACATATAATTATTAATCCCTACTCTATTTACCTCCCCCCATCAGAATTTCAATAACATCAGCGTATGCTAAGTAGTACTTTACAATCACAGGGTTGAAATTTAAAAAAACCCTTTTTCTCTATAATCAATTAGAAACTTTAACTTTCAGGTAAGCTTTTCACTTTTTAACTCTTTTTAAACCATTTATGTTCTCTAGAGTTCTAAAGTGCTAGCAAGCTACCACTAGCTCAGGACCCCTTTCTCAGAGAGCCCAGAACATATTAATCTGAGGTCAAGATTGAGGAATTTAATTCATCTACAAGCCCAACTCACAGTCAGTCATCAATTTCTTCCCTAAAGCCCTTTGAAACGCGGCGGGCTCTCAAATTAAATGTACCACTTTTAATCCCTCACAGCACACTCAGATCAAACACATCTTTAAACACTTTTACTTAAATTTTAACCCACAGTTCTCTCCCAGCTGAGCACAGCTCTTAAACACAGCTCTGCCCTGCTCAGCACTCACCTCCCAACTGCCCAGCAAGCCGTTTCCCAGACAACCAATTGCTCAGCTGAGTGATGTCTGAGAGTGATGTCACTGAATAGAACCCTTATTCAGCCCAGTTGAGATTATTTAACCCCTTGGGTTACAGGAGAAAACTATCTTGAATCTGAGTTTTGAAAATCGCAACTTGGATGATTTTCCATTAAAACCAAATCAAACTGGCACTGCTTTGGGGACATTTTCTTTTTTGAAAATGAGCGCTGTAATGTATTATGAGGACCTGATGGGAAAACACAAAGACTTTCTATAACATGTAATGCCCCTTTGTCTGGGCGCTTCTGGGTCCGGGGTCCAAGGCTGGAGCCTCCATGAAGGGCAGGCTTTGTCGGACTCTCATTCAGTTGGTGTGCGGTGCCTCCATCTAGGGAAAGAAGTGGGAAACTCAAGGTCCAAATCTCTGTTGGAAACAAGGTTGGCAGTTAAAGTAGGCTGCCTATGTGGAGACAGCTGTACACTTTTTAATCCAAATGACCACTCCACAGTCAGCGGCTTAAGACTCAAATAGTTTATTCTTTAGCTTCAAACTACAGTAACATCCAACTGTATGAACTCTTCATCTAACAGTACAATCCTTAAATAAATCTTCCTCTGGCATTTCCGCAGTGGAACTCCTGTATTCTCCTCCAATTGGGGTATATGTTACAAGGCAGTCTTAAACAAGGTTATTTATATTTTATACAGCTCCAGTCATAGGAGCCGACTCCGTGGGTGCTCAAGCACCCCCAATATTTTGAAACCCGTCAGTCATCCAACGGCGTATGAAGTTCCGGTTCCAATGTCCCCAGCCCGACCTGCCCGCCCTCCTGCCTCAACAGACCTTGTTTTCCTGACACCCAGCCAGCGCTTAAAACTCATTTTACCTGACTGAAGTCATGACGGCAGTGAGAGAAGCAGAGAAGAGCAGGCTCGCCTTCAGCCTTCCCTCTCAGCATCCCGCCCTTTCACTGCCGTCACGACTTCAGTCAGGTAAAATGAGTTTTAAACGCTGGCTGGGCAGCAGGAAGGCAAGGAGGGCTGTTGAGATAGAAGAGGGCAGGCAGGTCGGGCAGGGAGCGTTAGAACTGGAACCTGGGGGGGATGGTGGGGTTTGGGCTGTCACTGGACATAGAGGGGAGAGCAGATGAGCATCGCTGGACATGGAGGGGAGGGCAGGGGAGAGAGGAGAAATTGCTGGACATGGATGGGAGGGGGGGACAGGGTAGAGGAGAATCGCTGGACATGGATGGGACAAAAGGGAGAGAGGAGAAATTGCTAGATAGGGAGAGGAGGGCAGGGGGAGGTGAGAAATTGATGGACATGGATGGGATGTGAGGGGAGGGCAGAGGAGAATCGCTGGACATGGATAGGAGGGAAGGGGAGAGAGAGGAGAATTGCTGGATATGGATGGGGGAGAGGGCAGGGGAGAGAGGAGAGTTGCTGGACATGAATGGATGGAGGGAAGGGCAGGGGAGAGATGAGAGTTGCTGGACATGGATGCAGGGGAGGGCAGGAGAAATGCTGGACATGGATGGAGGAGAGGGGAGACAGAAATTAAATGCACATGGATGGAGGGGAGGGGAGCGAGGAGAAATGCTGGACATGGAGTGGAGGAAAGACAGAGGAAGTAGATGCACATGGAGGGGAGAGGAAAAATGCTGGACATGGATGAAGGGGAGGGAAGACAGGAGGAGATGTACATGGATGGAGGGGAGGGGAGAGAGGAGAAATTCTGGACATGGAGTGGAGGAAAGACAGAGGAAGTAGATGCACATGGAGGGGAGAGGAGAAATGCTGGACATGGATGAAGAGGATGGAAGACAGGAGGAGATATACATGGATGGAGGGGAGAGAGGAGAAATGCTGGACATGGATGGAGGGGAGGAAAGAGAGGAAGTGAGATGAACATGGATGGAGGGTGGAGAGAGAGGAAAAATGGTGGACATGGATGGAGTAGATCAGTGATGGGCAACCTTTTGAGCTTGGTGTGTCAAAATTCGCCAAAAAACCGAGCATAACTCGGGTGGTGTGTCACTTAGAGGAAAAAACCATAATTTTGCGATATTTATAGTTTAAATAACAAAAATGTATAATTGTAATATATAACTGTATTTAATAAACCAAAAACTAATTATTTAACTTACCTGCCGCTATTTCTAATGGCGGGAAACGGCACCCATGATTTATTCTCCCTTTTTGTTTTCCCTCTCTCATAACGAATTGCTACAAACAAGTAGTGAAAGGAACATTATAAAAGCAATGAAAAGTGATTTTTAGGAACTTCCCAAACAAGTGTGGAGCAGGAGTAGCAGTCAGTGTCCAAGCACAGCTGAGCTAAGGCTGCAACAGGATGGCAGAGAGGAAGAAAGCGGCCGCTGACCCGATGTTATTTGTCTGAAGAGAGCAGCAGCTGCCTGGGTTCGACATTTAATCACAATTACCTCGAGCCTCAGGCAGTTTTTTCACCTGGCTGAGCTACAACTGCAGTGAGCTGTGATTGGTTGTAGGGAGCCTTTCTGGCGCCTAAAAGGGCACTCCTAATTGGATGATTCTGACAAAGAGGACTGCTGGTTACCAAGGCTGCGAGGTGGGGAGGAGCAGGGGGGTTCCGACTCGGAGGGGGGTTCTGAAGCTGTGATAAGACCACCAACGCCCCTGTCGCCCCTGCCTAAGACCGGCCCTGGCAGTAAGAGCAGGTAGGCTGGATTCTATTTGCTGCCGGCTTTCAACCCGCGTGTCATCCAAAATGGCTACACGTGTCAGTGCTGACACGCGTGTCATAGGTTCGCCATCAGGGGAGTAGATGGAAGAGAGAGGAAGAAGATGCATATGAATGGAGGGGAGTGAAGAACGAGGAAGGAGATGCATACTGACAGAGATGAGGGAAAGGGAAAAGAGGAGAAAAACTACACATGGATGGAGAAAATAGATGCTGGATGGAAAAAGGAAAGAGAGGGAGCAGAGATTGGATGGAAAGGGGAGATGGGGGGGGGGGGTAGATGCTGGATGGAAAGGGGGAAGAGAGGGGGTAGACACTGGATGGAAAGGGGGGAGACTTAAGATGGAGGAAAGAAGAAACATACTGGGACCAACACAATTAGAAACAGTAAACGGACAGAAAACAAAGGTAGGAAAAATGAATTTTATTTTTAGTTTAGGATAAAGTAGTGTGGTAGCTATGTAAATAAAAACAGAAAATGGAAGTAAGGTGATATCTTTATTGGACTAATTTTAATACATTTTTGACTAATGTTTGGAGACCAAACCCTCCTTTCTCATGCAGAACAGAATACCATAACAGCAGTATACTGTCCTTGTTGGAATGTAATTGTATTTTACATGCATTGACTGTCACCTATTATTTCTCTGTGATTACTCTGTGACCTCTGATGTGAATTACTTAGAGAGGTCACACTGCTATGCAACTTCCTGTGGGGGTTAGATGCAGCAGACACAGCACATGCAGCACATGGAGCACATGGAGCTCATGATCTCTCCTAACCTGAGAGGATCTATGGTGGTGTGAGCATCCATTACCATCTAAGCACATGGAAGGAGCTGATAAGACAAATGTATAGTAATATGTAAATATAAGCCTGTCTGATTATAATCAAACTACAAACTGTGAGTAAACAGATGTTTTGTTACTTCAACTTTAAAGTGACTCAGCAGTGAATTATTCAGGGGTGAATGAGAGAGAGATGAAGAAAGAAATTAACATTTCTAAAGCTGAAGCTGTGTGTACTAAAATCTGCTAATTATTTACTACAAATAATCCAACAAAAGGGTTATGGGCCCAGGGCTCAGGAATTGAAAAAGAAGAGAAATATTACCAGGCAGAAAAAAAGGCCACATTTTTCTCTTAAGTTTTAAAGGAAAGATTCAGTCTGTCTCTCTCTCTCCCCCCACACAGCAGACAGAAGGCTAAGAAAATGGCTGAGGGAAGAAATTCACCATTGTTCTATTCTCTCAAGGTGCCTAGATTAACTGAGTTTAATTATCAGCAGTGGGAATTAAGATTCATATGTTTCCTTCGAGCAAAAAGATTAGGTATATGCTTAGACCAAGACAGAACAGCTGAAAATATGGCTGAATGGGACAATGCAAACTATTATGTGAAGTGCATGCTTTTGGAAGCTCTCTCAGAGAAACAAGCCATATTAGTGGAGGGAAAAGATACACCAAAGGACATTTTATATAAACTGAGAACTATGTATGCAACTACATATGCAAAGCAGCAACCAATTTGGTTGGCAGAATTGAATGAAACCAAATTAAGGGATAAAAGTAAATGTAATGATCACATTATGCATCTTATGTCTTCATTTCAAAAGTTAGAACTTTCAGGAATTCCCATGTGTGATGCATTGAAAAGAGCATTTCTTTTTACCTCACTATCAAAGAAGTTTGATGTTTTTAGGTCTGTAAATGAGGCCATTGAAGGGCAATCTTTTGAACAGACAACATCAAAACTAAGGCAGGAATGCATAATAAATGATTCTGAGGAGATGTGTTCTCAAAGTCAGTCAGAGAGAAATGAAACAAATTTCTTGGCAAAGAACAGAGGAAGGCGGAGCTATGGGAAAACTCCACCCAAGGGCAAGCTGATTTGCTACTCATGTGGAAAGGAGGGACATGTATCTAAATGGTGTAAGGAAACACAAAACACTCCCTCTAGCTCACCTAAGCCAATGGAACTAAAGAATTTTCAAACCAGGAAATGTATGAAGGACAAAGATAAACACAAGGGCTTTCTAATGGCAGAAAAATCTTTGACTATGGTAAATAATAATTCAAATGAAAGTACTTGGATTTTGGATTCAGGGAGCACATGCCATTTAACCAATTGTAAGAATTTCTTTCAGGAAATGTGTCCAGAGGAAGGTATTCTTAAAACTGCAAACGCAGGGACTGCTAAGATCCAAGCAAAAGGTATTGGATTCTTAAAATGCAAAGTGTCTAATGAAGTTAAAGAAATTCCTGTAAGTGATGTCTTGTATATTCCCCAAGCAGTTTGCAATATGCTTAGTGTATCTACATTAGATAAGAAGGGATTTGTGATTCATTTTGAAAACAGTAAGTGCACAATCTCTAAAAATGATGAAGTGTATGCTGAAGCTTTTATGCATAATGATGTTTATAAGCTGAACATTTCAGGTGAAGCCTCACATATGGCGCAAGTAAGGAAGAATGATGGTAAATGTAGTCTGGAAATCTGGCACCGCCGCCTGGGACATCGTGATTGTAAGGTGATCCAGGATCTTTACAGTAAGCAACTGGCCACTGACATTCAGATAAGTGCAGATGCTGGTAAAATGGAGAAATGCATAGACTGTGTTACTCAAAAAGGTGTGAGACCCTCATTTCCTGCATACACAGGAAATAGAAGTAATAAAGTGCTGGACTTAATACACAGTGACTTATGTGGACCGTTTAATATCCCATCATTGGGAAATAACAGATTTGTGCTAATATTCTTGGATGATTTCTCTAGATATTGTGTGGCCTATTTGCTGAAAGAGAAAAGTCAAGTCACAGACATGCTGAAGAAATACGTAGCCATGGTGAGCAATAAATTTGAAAGAAAACCAAAGGTTCTTCAGACCGACAATGGTGGTGAGTTCACTTCACAAAGCATGCGCACATTTCTAGAACAAGAAGGCATTCAACATATCACAACAGTAGCTTATACACCAGAGCAAAATTCTGTTGCAGAGAGAAAATTTAGGTCACTTGTGGAAATGACCAGATGTATGCTGTCAGATAGCAATCTCCCTAAAAGACTATGGGGGGAAGCCATTCTCACAGCAGTGTACCTACAAAACAGAATGCCAACTAAAGGCGCTGAGCGCACACCACATGAGACATGGCATGGTAGGAAGCCAAACCTGTCACACATAAGAACATTTGGAAGTACAGCATATGCTCATGTACCAAAGCAAAGAAGGCATAAGCTGGATTCCACAACAGAAAGAGGCATTTTAGTTGGCTATGCTCCAGGACACAAAGGATATAGAATTTTGAATCTGAAAACTGGCATTGTTGGCATAAGACATGTTACATATTTTGATGAAAACAAAAGGGTTGATAAAGGCTGGATTATCCCAGATGAGCCTTATCATCCAGAATATGAAACTAGAACCATAATAGACATGCCAGTGTATATAAATGCCATACCAAGGCAGATGTCTGAAAGCAACTCATCTGTATCTAACGAGGAACAGGCAGAGGAAACAGACACAGAAAGGATCATTGAAGAAGACAGTACAGTTGGAGAAGGGGAATCAATTGGAGAAGAACTCTCAGATTTAGAGGATGCGGAAAGGTCAGACCAACCTGTAGTCAGACGCTCATCCAGGGAAAACAAAGGTGTTCCACCCCCAAGACTGTCTTACCTAACAAAGTCAGCAGAAGCTCAAGAGCCCTTAACATGGGATGAGATTGAGAAAATGCCAGCAGAAGAAGCTGCTGAATGGCATAAAGCTGCACAAGAAGAAATTGATGCATTGGATAAAAATAATACTTGGATTCTTACAAAATTACCTCCTGGCAAGAAAGCTATAGGATGCAAATGGGTATTCAAGTTAAAAAGGAATGCACAAGGAAAAGTGGAAAGGTATAAAGCCAGATTAGTGGCAAAGGGATATCTTCAAAAATATGGAGAAGATTTTGATGAAGTGTTTGCACCTGTAGTGAAACACACGACAATCAGAACACTTCTGAGCATTGCAGTCTCAAAAGGCATGCAAGTCAAACACATTGATGTGAAAACAGCGTTTCTTCACGGAGATATAACTGAAGACTTGTACATGGAACAACCAACAGGTTTCATAAATACAAAACAAAGACAGCTAGTGTGTAAATTAAACAAAGGTCTTTATGGATTAAAGCAAAGTGCAAAATGTTGGAATGATAAATTGCATGAAATATTGACAAATTTAGGATTTAAGCAAGGTGAAGCAGATAAATGTTTGTACACTAGGTGCACAAATGGACAATATGCATACATTTTAGCTTTTGTTGATGATCTGCTCATTGCAAGCAAAAGTGAGCAAGAGTACAAGGACATTGTAAAGTGTTTAAACCTCAATGTTGAGATAAAAGAACTTGGTAATGTGTCATACTATCTTGGTATAGAAATTGAGAAACAAAATGATGGTTCTTATCTTCTAAGCCAGAAGCAGAAAATAAATGAGCTTATTGAAAGTTTAGGTATGCAAGATGCCCAAGTTGTAAGCACTCCCATGATCACTGATTTTCTGAAGGATGAAACAGTAAGAGAACCTTTACCAGATAACATCCAATATAGATCAGCCATAGGTAAGCTTTTATATCTAGCTACCACATACAGGGCTGATATAGCAAATGCAGTAGGAATTTTGAGCAGAAGGGTCAGCTCACCTACCAAATCAGATTGGACTGCAGTTAAAAGGATGGTAAGGTATTTAAAGGGTACCATTGATTGTAAATTAAAGATTTCAGCCAATAGTAATCCAAAACTAATATGTTACTGTGATTCAGATTGGGCAGGGGATCATTCTGATTATAAATCCACAAGTGGATATGTGTTTATGTATGGAAATGTACAAATTTCATGGGCCAGTCATAAACAAAGTATTGTGAGTTTGTCTTCTACAGAAGCTGAATATGTGGCTGTATCGGAAGCGTGCAGAGAACTGATGTGGATTGAAAAACTTATGCTGGATTTTGGTATAGCTGAACAGAGACCAATCCAGATAATGGAAGATAATCAGAGCTGCATCCGACTGTCACAGAATGACAAGGTTCAGTCACGCACCAAGCACATCGCAACGAAATACCACAACGTGCGAGAGTTGGCAAAAGAAGGGGTCATCAGTCTACACTATTGTCACACCAGTGAGATGACAGCTGACATCATGACCAAACCGTTACCCAGAGAACATTTTGTGAATCTGCGTATAAAGCTTGGACTTTGTATGAATAAATAATTGCATGACAGTTATGCATGAGAAGGGGTTTGTTGGAATGTAATTGTATTTTACATGCATTGACTGTCACCTATTATTTCTCTGTGATTACTCTGTGACCTCTGATGTGAATTACTTAGAGAGGTCACACTGCTATGCAACTTCCTGTGGGGGTTAGATGCAGCAGACACAGCACATGCAGCACATGGAGCACATGGAGCTCATGATCTCTCCTAACCTGAGAGGATCTATGGTGGTGTGAGCATCCATTACCATCTAAGCACATGGAAGGAGCTGATAAGACAAATGTATAGTAATATGTAAATATAAGCCTGTCTGATTATAATCAAACTACAAACTGTGAGTAAACAGATGTTTTGTTACTTCAACTTTAAAGTGACTCAGCAGTGAATTATTCAGGGGTGAATGAGAGAGAGATGAAGAAAGAAATTAACATTTCTAAAGCTGAAGCTGTGTGTACTAAAATCTGCTAATTATTTACTACAAATAATCCAACAGTCCTGACCTAAGGAAAGAGGTTTAGGCCTTTGAAAGCTAATTGAAAAACGTATTTAGTCTAATAAAATGATAAATATTTTCCATTTTTTGTTTTATTTGTATTTGTTAACCTATAGTATAGTGATCGAAATATGTCAGTTTCTGAAATTTGCATCTCTTTATATTTGCACAGTACAGGGGGATTGAGGGGTGGGACTGTTCAGGGAAGAAGTCCTGGTGCAGGTTGCAGGCAGCCTATGAGTGGCGCTGCCACAGAATTTTAAGGTACGGGGGGAGGGGTGGGGACGCACTGCCTGTTAAAAAAAAAAAAAAAAGATTTCACCACCCCCAATCATTTTGAAAAGTTGGCTCCTAAGGCTCCAGTCCATGCCTGTCCACAAAGACAGAGTTCCAAAGGCTGTGCTCCTCTCTGTGGTGGTCCTTTACAAAGACACAGTAGCATTTTTAGTGTGCACTAATGATTAGTGTGCACTAAACACTAGAGACGATCTTAGCACTATCTCTCTGCATTTTATTCCAAAGCTACTCCCCTTGGGCTGGGCTTCCTCCCACCTGGGGAATCTCCCAGTCATTCCTCCAGTGACTCTCTACAGGAATTTACTCTCTTAAGGGCAGATGATCAAAAGACCCGTGCTGTTCCAAACAGCACTCTAAAAATAGTGCTGGAACAGCATGGGGCTTCACCGGACCTATAATCATAGATAATTACATGCAAATTTAAGCATGCAATTCTCTCTGATCATGGGGTAGAATTGTGAGAGAATTGTGCCAATCCTCCTGCTGTCAAAAGCCCAGACCTGTCAAACATGGGGGCTGAAGGTCCATGAGACCACCAGACCCCAACTACCCCTGCCCTGAGCCAGGCGAAACTCCCTTATATGGTGTGAAGCCCCGCCCAATGCATCCCAGGATTTTGCAGGCGGCGCCGATGGAAGAGGAGGGAGACTACCTATCTCCTCCAACCTAAGGTAGGGGGGTGGGGAAGGGCCACTAGACCAACAGGTGGGTGGGAGGGATGGACCTTGGCCCACTGGGCCACCAGGGACATCTCAGGAATGCTGGGAGAGCTAAGGGGGGCTGGAAACCCACCGGATCGCCAGCCCCCCTGAACCTATGTTGGGGGGTCAGGGGGACTGGAGCACCCTGTCGCTGGGGGACGACGATGGTCAGGTTGAGGTTCCTGTGTGTGGGGGACTGCTACATTGGGGGGAATGGGGGCCTGCTAGCATGCAAATGCATTCTGGACTGGGCTCACCATTCCTCTCCAATGGTCTGCAAACCCTAATGCCAGCTATGAGCTGGTGTAGGGTTTGCCACAGCCAGAGCGCCAATCTTTGGCGTGCTGGTCGCTGATCATTGGGGATGAATGAATAAGTTTAGCCCTGTTCTGCATGCATTTGCATGCTGCTTGTGTTCAGAGCCCGCGAGCGCAGTTTCACGTGCTCTGGGGCTCTGACCATGGGGTGGTAGCAAACGCAGACGCTAGTATGGCACTAACAGCCTCTAGTGTCTACGTTTGCTTCTGATCATTGGCCCATTAGTAATCCCAAACTAACGGGATTATAATAAGTAGACAGTTAATAAATCCAATTAAAGAAGATTACAAAAGCAACAGAATCAAGGTTGGTCAGAAAGTCTCCTCCTCCCTCTCAAAAATCCTGAAGAGGCCCTCAGCACTTTCATGCACTTCCAAGCAATCAGAAGTAAACATCAATATTCTTCAAGTAAAATATTATTTAAGTGGGTGATTATTAAATTTGATTATTCAGTCTGTAGTTCTTCTAAGCCGCTTGCAGGCTTAAAGTACAGCAGAACTCCTACAGTCACTACACTTATGTCAGGTTCTAAGAAATTTGTTAAATCTCAGCATATATAATGTGTTCAATCCACCTGCTATATTTAAATATATAACAATATCATCTCTTTATTTTTAGGCTTGTTATATAATAAATTTCTATTTCAGTAAAGTAAATTTCCTTTCTCTCACAAAATATACTCTCTCTTCTGCATCATCTCAACTTATAATACACTTGAATCAGTCAGAAACAATCTTCCTTTAAACACTCTCTACCAATTAGACTAACCGCAGTGAGAAATTTGGTGTAAACCAAATACTTCTACTTTGTTCAACATCAGTTTACTCACTTTTCCTACCACCAAGTTCAGTTTTTAAAATCAAGGTAATTGGACTTTCAGACTCCTTTAAAATACTCCCAATCCTTTCTATTTCACACACACAAAGGGGCATTTTTGATATGACATCTAAGTTGGACTTTAGATGTTTTGCACTAAAAATGTCCCAAATCCGAATAGCAAATGTAGCCATTTTCAAAAAAAGAAAAACTATCTTTAAAAAAAAATAATTTTGAACAAGGCTTTGCATATGTATGTATTTTCATATATTTATTGAATAGTGGCTCTTTACCTTGCATTATTAATTTATGCTTTTCCAAATTTGACTTGGACCTTTGTGAATTTTCAGCATAGATAGTCACAGAATTTCAGGCTTTATAGCTTTCATTACAAACATTTGCCTAAAAACAATCTTCACTCTCCAGGAATGAAAAGATAATCTGACATAATAAATGCTTAAAGGCTCTGAGTTTATTTATTGTACATAAAAGAAAACATAAGGGGAAGTACAAAGAATGACTTAGCAGCAGCCTTGGACTAAATATATTGGGATTATAAAAATGACAGCTGTCAGTTGTTTGGCAACTCTGCAGGAGATAGAACAAACATTAATGAGTCTGTGATGCAGATGTGGTTTAGGCACAGCACTTGGGCAAACTTTCTAATTCTAAGGTAGGTAGTTATCAAGGTACATTATTTTTTATTAAAATGTATATTTTGCCCTTATCCAGGGTGAATTACAAACAGATATACAAAATCATTACAAAAAACATTAACAATACAATCGATCATAATCAGCAAACAGGCTATCAGTAAACACATTCAATTCAGTCAACATCCATTCAATTCCCACAGAGAGCAATCAGTCACTGTTCCAGAAGCATCGGGCTGCATGCTGTAACAAATGCTGCTTCAAGAGCTTTTTAAATGCCAGAAAGTTCATTTGTTTCCTAAGAAGATGTAGCAGTTTGTTCCACTCAACTGGAACGGTTACTGAAAAAATCCTCTTCCTTGTAAAAGTTCAAGCCAAAAGAGCCAGAAATCAGGTACTTCCAACATACAAGAAACTTCAGAGTGAAGCACTTGTGCTGGTTTATGCCAACGCAAACAGTCTATCAAATAACATGATGGCTCTTGATATAGACTCTGCTGAATTAATGTCAACAATTTAAACATCATTTTTTTCTGATACAGGGAACCAAAAGGGTGAAACATGTTCATTCTTAGACAACCCATATAACAATTGAATCACATAATTTTGAATGGCTTGAAAAGACTGGATGCAGGCTGCTGGCAAACCAACATAAAGATTAATATCTTTTATTGGATTTCAATACAATACAATAGAAGCAGGAGCTCACCACAGTACAACAAGCAACATTTACAAATCATGGCAAAATGGGAGCTCACATTCAAGAAGTAACTATTCACAACTAGAATTACATTAAGAAAAAGGAGGAAGAAAGGGGAGGTGGAGAAGAAGAGAGGAAAAAAAGGGGCAAGGGGGAGGACTGGAGGTTACAAATCCAGACACAGAGCATGCATAGGCCACAAAATACATCAAACTCAGTGCTTATCTCTATACCGAAGCAAAATAAGATACCAGTGGCAGCCATTTTTCCCTGTAGGAAGCGAAGCGAGAAGATTTCTTCGCCAGATGTAATTCAAATTTGTACATTTGGAACAATAAGTTCCACCATTCCTGATAAGTAGCCTGGTGTAAGGACTTCCAGTGGGAGAAGATCACCTTCAATGCCAAAGAGACCATGGCACTAACAAGAGCCCCTTCACTAGGAGTCAGTCGACCCCCAAAGAACTACTCCCGAAGAATCACAAATGGATAAGAAATGGAGCCAGGGAGGGGGAAAATGGTTACCAGCTGCGACCAGACTTCTGACCAGAACTTGCGAAGGCACACACAATCAAATATAAGATGCCTGAGAGTACCCATTTGGGAGTGGCAAGACCAACAGACATCTGGACTAGAGGAATCAATAACATGCAACTTATACGGCGTCCAAAGGGATCTATGCATAAAGAAATACATAGACTGCGTGGTGGTAGAAGAGTTATAGCACCTGAAAAGGGACTTCCAAAGCAATTCCCACAGCTTGCCAGAAATAGGTCGCTGCAAGTCTTCCTCCCAGCACCGTCGCAATCCAGTACATTTAGTGCTGGATTTACGAAGAAGATATTTGTAAATGTGGGAAGCAGCATGACCAATGCGCTGAAGCTTCAGACCAAAATCCAGAAGCCCTGGGGTTTGAGAGAGGAACTGGGCTGGCAAACCAACATATCCAATATTACAATAGTCGAGTCCTGTCAAAACTAGACTCTGCAATATTTGTTGGAAATCAGTGCAAGAGATTAATGGTTGTAACTTACTCAGGAGTCTCAATTTAAAATAAAGTTTCTTTAAAACAGATGGAATTTGGGTTCTAAAAGACAGTGCTGAATCAAACAAAACTCCCAAATTCCTCACCACACAAAGAATAGGAATCACAATATCTGAACAAAGGGAATTCTTTGAGAGACTCGGTTGCAACAAATAAAATTTCAGTCTTAGCCACTTTAAGTACTAAACAGTTATCAGTCATCCACAGATTTATGTGGCTAAAAATGTTCTACAACTGGGTTACCATATCAGAGGCCGGTCCTGTCAATGGTAAAAAAAGAAACTAAATATCATCAGTGTAGATTAGATATGACAGGCCACATGATTTTAAGAGCCCACATATCAGTGACAAATAAAGATTAAACAAAATCCCAGACAAGGCTGATCCTTGTGGTACCCCGGTATACATTTGTCGTTGAGAGAAAAGTTGCTTTCCCATGCGCACCTGCTCCTGCCTATTATGAAGATATGAATCAAACCATTCCAGCACGGACCCTGCAGTTCCACATTCAACAAGATTTGATGATTCAAAGTATCGAAAGCTGCAGAAATTTTGAGAAATACTAAAAGAAAATTGGTGTACTGGACCAAGCCACAATGTAATTCATCTAGTGTTGCTGCAATCAGCCCTTTGGTAGTATGAGCCTTGCAGAATCCATACTGGAATGGGTCAAGCTGTTTACTCTGTGTCAAACACTCATCTAGTTGTTTAAACACAGCCTTTTCCGTAACTTTTGCCAGTATAGGCAATGAAGCTATAGGATGAAAATTGCTAAGCACATTAAGGGAGAGGTCCTATATATGGTGCCTAAAAAATTGGCACTGAATTCAGTGCCGCCTAAGCATATTCTATAATCGGTGCCTAGATTTGGGCATCATATATAGAATACGCTCAGTCAATACCTCAGTGCCTAAAACTATATACATCCATTTACACCAAAGAAAATGTGGTGTAAATCCAGGCACATAGATTTTACGCACACTGGGCCATATTCTATAACTACACGCGTAAATTTCAGAATGCCCACGAAACACCCATTTACCTTTAACTATACCCCTTTTTCCCTGTGCACGTTAGAAGTTTGGTGCACTTTGTTACAGAATACACTTAGCGAGTTGTGCATGTAAATTCGAATTAGTGCCAATTAGTGCTCATTATTGCTTGTTAAGTGCTGTTATCGGCACTCATTAGCTTGTTAAGCTTGTTAAGTTACATGCATTGTTATAGAATCTGCTTGGATTTCGGCACGGATCTCTAGGTGTGCTATATAGAATGTGGGGGTATATCCCAATATGGGCTCTTTCATCTTCGGACATATTGTGGACCCTTTTAAGATATTATGGATGTACCCACTTTGCAGAAATGTATTAATCATCATAGTAATGTTGATACAACCAAAACAGTCAAATCCCTCAATAGTACAGGACTACAAGTATCTGCAGCAGAACCAGTAGGATGACACATTTTTTAAAGTTTGACTTAACTTCCACATTAGTCATCTGAGCAAATGAATCCCAACCAATCATTTAACATTTTGTTATGCAAATTGGCAGTCACCAACTTGGAAATTTTCAGCTCAAAGTCATTGGCAGATTCAACAGGAGTTATGCCTGTTCTGCATTCCAAAACCTGGTAATAAATGTAACATCGACCAATATTTACATATAGTGCCCCCTATTTTATGAGCTTGTAAATATGGGAAAATGCATGCCAGTCGTTTATCACTATTCACTACAGGGGGTTTGGAGTGATGAAACAGCCAAGTTCTATGTTTACTTTAACCCTTTTATATGCTCTATGTACCACTTTCCTAGGATATCCATTCTGTTGAAATCTAATCTTCATCTCATTAGAACAATATCGGAAATCATCTTGACTATTGCATAACCTTTTAAATTGCAAAAACTGAGCATATGGAATACTATCTTGTAGCCTCCTAGGATGAAAGTTACGATAACGTGATAATGTATTATGGTCAACAGACTTGTGATATATAGATATAACAATCGTACTCTCTCTGTATACTGAATGTGCATATCTAAAAATTCTACTGCTGCTCCCTCTATGTGTGATGTAAAAGTTCCCCAAATGTATCCATATATAAATATGGTATAGTGGGGGTCACATTTGCCCCCATAGCTACCCCCTTAACCTACAAATAATATTGTCCCTCAAACAAGAAATAATTTATCTATATCGCCACAGTAGCCATTGAGTTCAACAAATTCTTCTGTAAAGATGATAATGCCATTTCTGGTAATATTACCTCTATAACCTTTGATTCTATAAAGGTCACTGAAAATTATGCGTGCAAGTTTGGCATGGTCCCGATTTGCACGTGCAACTTAATAGAATAATGAGCCAATTAGTGCCAATAATAGGCTTTTTAACAAGCAATTATTGGCATTGATTAGATTTAATTGTGTTACGCACGTAAAGTTAGGCACATGTGTCACGTCTGTGGCCATGACCCCTCTCAGACTCACCTTATTTCCTGTGGTCAGCTTCTGAGCTGGCTTCTGTCTGTCCTTTGTGAGTTAGTTCTGCCTCTGTCTCTGTGTGCTGGCTGTATTAGATTGTCAGTGTGCTGTCACCCGTTCCAGATTTCAGCTCAGTCCAGTCCGGATCTTCCAGGCTGCCCGACCCTTAGTTGCCTGGTGATTGTTGCACCTGAGTCTGAGCTGCCTGCTGGGCTTATTAGCCATTTGGAACCTCTCTGCCTTTGCCTTTGCATTGTGTCTAAGGCCCTGGTATGTTGATGCTTGTTGCACTTCTGCTAGTCCAGTTATTTATCTGAGATTCTTGCCTGTTTCTAGTTAGTCTGTGTTTGGTTTAGTTTAGGTTTTACTTGTTTTCCTAGCCTTGTTTCTTGTTTGTATCTCAGTGTTTAGTTTCTGTTTGTGTGCTGGCTTTGTGGCTGCTTGCAGCTTTTAGTTCTGTGGCTTGTTAGTCAGTGTTTTGTTCCCTGTTTCAGTGGCCGCTTGCAGCTTCCAGTTTCTGTCCCCTAGCATGTCCTGTCCCTGCCTTGTGTTGTATTGTCTAGCCCAGTTTCCTGCCTTGCTGCCCATGTTCCTTCCTTTCCCCTCTGACACTCAGTCCCTGTGCTGCCTAGCTGTTATCCAGCTCCTGCCCTGTCCTGCAAAGTCCTGTCGGCCACCTGAAGCTAGGAGCTCAACTCCTGGTGGAAAGTGGTCAGGTACAGGTGAAGCCTAACTGTTGTCAGAGTTCTGCCTTGCCCCTGGTGGGGGGTGGTTTTGCCTGCCACTGCCGCTCCTTGGCAGTGGCCCAAGGGCTCACAACCTAGTTTCCTGTTGTGAAAACGTGACAACATGATCCATGCCTAAACTTTATGTGTGGCCTGAAAAAGGGGGAATAGAAAGGGGATGGTCATGGGCGTTATGGAGAAAACAGGGCGTGGCTTTGAGTTACACATGACACTAGTGCAGGCCTCTTTTTACTGCAGCTTAGTACAAGCACCCCTCAATCTGTTAATGCACCTTAGTAAAAGGATCCTTAGTAACTCATAGAATACTAATTTTGGGGCTTCCTGATGATGGTGTGCAAGAGCAGTTATTGATAAAGCCATGTTTATTTGTGACAGTTCATTATGGGTCCCTTTAAGATGCACTAAATAGTTGGCTGCCCTATGTTTAGTGTGTGGATTTCACATGCACTGAGGCCACTTTTAGTGCAGCGATAAAATGGCAGCGATTTTGTTTTTTTCCCAATTTTAGTGCGAGAGCTCTTATCGCCACCTATTGACCCTGCGGTAAGGGCTCCTGTGCTAATCGGCAGCATGCGACTATTTGCCTGCGTGTGTCCTGTGATAGTGCCATTTAGCCTGTGGGAACCACATGTTAGTGCTTACTGCCACTTAGTAAAAGGGCCCCAATACTATTAGCTCTGTGACAGTCACCTGAAAACTGTTTGGTGACGGTTTTATTTTGAGGTAAAGCACCAATCAGACCTTTATTGTTAAGAAAATTTATTTTTAGTTGATCTAAATTGTGAATTAAAAATCTACACTCCAGCAGTTTACATTGGGTGAGTTTTTTTTTTTTTTTAATGAATTTGAGAAATACTCCTCCTATTTACTATTAGGCTGTTTTTTGTGTTGAAGAGACATGTGTATCTCTGACATTTGGGTGCAGGCATTTCCACAAGCTCAATGGCAAGGGTACGTGTTCATGCCTAATTGCATACACACTAATATTCTGTAAAGAAAAGCAGGCACACTCTTTTAGAATTGCCCTCCACATGTTTAAAAAAATGGCCATTAAGTACATGCACACTATTACTGATAAATGTAATGGCATGCGAGCTGTCTGCAACCCTAGTTAAGGGAAATGCCATATTCTGCAGATGATAATAAGTCTAGAAAGTCATCAAAGCTGCAGATAGCTGTGTGCATTTGATCTTTTTAGAAGATTTATTGGTTTGAGAGATGCAATTGGAATATGACTGCCCAGGCTTCACTAGTTTTAAGATTTTGGAATGCCAAGTTTCAATGTGATATTTCACTGAAGCATAGTTAAATACAACTCTAAGATATACTGTACTTCCAGGCCTGGTGAAATAGGAATTTGAAAATCTTGTTATCTCAGAAGCATTGACTGATGATATCTGTTTCTATATAGCTTAGAGATCCTTGTGGGTCTCTCTTTAAACCTGCAAGAGTAGGGGTAATTCTATAACAGTGGGCCTATATATAAGAACCAGAATGCGGTGCTTATTCTATAAGAGAATATAGGCATTAATTTCCATTTATAAAATGCTAGCATAATTGGGTATATGAGTGGCTGCCTCGTCATATTTTTTGTAATGGCCATGAGCTAATTTCTCCATTCTCTAGCATTAGTGTGCGCTCACTTTTAGAATGTGATAAAAACACTAGCATGCCTATAGCATGGCTTAGTAAACAGGGCTCTCACTCTATAAAAGGAACATTGTATAATTCAGGGGCATAGCCAGACCTCGCGGGGAGGGGGGGCAGAGCCCGAGGTGGGGGGCACTGTTTAGCCACCCCCCACCGCCGCCCCCCCGAGCTGCTGCCTCCACATTGGACCCCCCTGCCGGCCTGCCGACGACCCCCTTGAGCCCCCTCCCGCCACCAACCCTCCCCCACCGTCGCAGCTGCCCTGCCGCCGCATCAGATACCTTGTTTGCTGGCGGGGGTCCCCGAACCCCGCCAGCCGAAGAGAGTCTTCTTCAGCACCGGAGTAGCGCCTTCATTCAATGAAGTTCCTGGTGCGGTGCAGGACGTAAGGTGTTGAAACAGCAAATTCCTGAAATAGCGTGCTGCCATCTTGGATCCTTCAGACACATATTTGTTTTATAAATATTTTTCAATGAATGCTAGAACTTTTTAACATCTATAATCAACTTTATTCACATTCATTTCTAAATTAATACATGTTTAATCAATTGTGCACATTATGAGTGACGTAAGCTGAATTATGGAGATAATGTGGATTACATCTTGCAGTAGCTGTTAGAGTGGATGCATGCTGCATATTAGCAGCCACAACTGCCAATAACACAACTGTACTTAACACCACCTCAAGAAGTGGTGTTAATTGTAGCTATGCCATCTGCAGTCTAGAAGTACCGCCATGTCATGTCGGGTAGGCCCCTTGATCTCCCTGCTCAGTGCCCCTGGCAAAACCCCCTGATCCATTCCCCTTCATCAAGACCCTTTGCCCATTACAAGGTGCCCCAGAAAGGAGCCACTCTATAGAAAGGAACCCCCTCACTCAGGTCCAGCTAAGATACCCCCCAAAGAGCAACCCAATTAACAGCTCCTCACATCAATGCTCAGATACCCCCAGAGGAGCAACACCTTGAGCCTTAGATACCCCCCATACCCCAACTTCCTGGGACTCTACCACAGGATTCCCTGTAGTTAGTAGATTGGGGCAGGAGCAACCCCCTCTGCTCCTGCCCTGTCTAGCCATAGTGGCATTGATAATCATTGGTGGTAGTCTCATGGTGCTATTGCTAGGGTTCATCCTTCCATATAAGGCAATTACTCCTGTTTGCAAGTGTCTACTGTTTGCAGTCATCAATGCTATTTTGAAACCTATAGCCAGAGGGGACAGGTGCAGAGGGCGACTGCCATGGCTCCCACAATTGCCTGTTTGTTTATGGCAATGTATGAAGAACTATTTGTTTATAAAAGTGAATATAATCATTTTATTGTGCAATGGAAGAGATATATAGATAACGTTTTATTAATATGGCGTGGTAGTAGAGAAAAATTGGAAGAATGCATAGTATTTGAATCATCGTGATGAAAATATCACTTTCACAGCAAATATAGGGGGTTTAGAAGCGGCATTTCTAGATATCAGTATTCATTGTTGGAAGGGAGGATATAAAACTAAGGCACTTAGGAAACCCATGGATAGGCACACCCTTCTCTACTATTAAAGTCATCATCCTTATTTGTTGAAAAATAGTACCCCGGTAGGTCAGTTTTTGCATATACATAGCTTTGCTCTATTCTGATAAAGATTTTATTGTTCAAGCACAGGATATGAAAACACATTTTAGTCAGAGGGGATATCCGTGTAAAGTGATAAATGGATCATTTAAACATGCTTATAATTCCCATAGAATGTGGTTAGCTCAATCAAGGGAGAAAATAGATACAGAGGATAGGATGACATGTGTTTTACCATATGGAGTACATTCTAATAAAGTAAAAGATATTCTATGCAGATACTGGCCAATGCTGGGGTTACATATAGGATTTGGCGTTTTGCCCCTGTTTACGTACACATGGGGCTGGCTGGTACATAGGGGAGAAGTTATCAGTTAATAGCTATAGAGGTTATGAAGAAGGGTCAATACTAAATGCAAAGGGTAGTATGCCATGGAAACTAATTGGATTCAAATTCCTAATCAACTGAAAGATAAAAGGTTCTATTTGAGATCTAAAACAGATTGAAATTCTGCAATGGTAATATATGCTATATCTTGCCCATGTGGTTTATGATATATTGAGCAACAGTTTAAAAGTTAAACACAGATTAACACAACATTTAAGCAACATTAGGTTGCATAAAATGGAAGTGCCATTGGCAAAGCATTGGGTTACAGCTAAACACAAAATAACTGATTTCAGATTTGTAGTATTAATGCAATTTAATGTCCGTAATGGAGGGAAACTATTGCAGAAAATATTTTCCAAAGAACAAAGATTAATTTTTGAGTGGAAAATGGTGAGTCCTTCCAGTTTGAATAAGGAAGTAGAATGACTGGGGATGACCACATGATGTACTCAACAATTTAAAAGATATGGGGTGGTTTCAGGATGCATGCTCCGGCGTTGTCGGAAGCAGGGCACCATTGATCGCTATACCGGTTTGCGGTCTGCTCTGTTTGTCGAGTCGATAAACGTTTGGAAATATACCAAGTATGTTAGTGAATGGAAAATTTGTAAGGGTTGGGGGTAAAGTTATAATGATTTTACAGTTCTCTTTCAATTTTATTTTTGCATATGATAGTTAAAACCCCTGAAGACGCCCAGAGCAAAACACAATGACTGTGTAGGGTTTGATACCAAATATGAAAGAAGAAAGGGACTGACAAAGAAGACGGGAGCTGGAAAATGGTATGCATGAAAGAGATACTATATTGCACATGAGACTTTTTGTATATGAGATCTTTTTCTCTACGCATGAAGGACTTGATGGTTACTGGATAAGAATATGTGGAAAAGGCTGGTGATACAGCAGCCAGACTCATCTTCGGAAAACCAAAATATGAAAGTGCAAAGCCATTAAGAGAGAAACTACACTGGCTACCACTCAAGGAACGCGTCACTTTCAAAGTATGCACATTAGTCCACAAAATCATTCACGGCGAAGCCCCAGCCTACATGTCTGAGTTAATAGACTTACCACCCAGGAACGCCAAAAGATCATCTCGAACTTTCCTCGACCTTCACTTCCCCAAATGCAAGGGCCTGAAATACAAGACGCTGCACGCGTCAACCTTCTCTCACATAAGTACGCAGTTTTGGAATACACTGCCGCGCAACTTAAGAACAATCCACAAACAAACTTCCTTCCGCAAAGTATTGAAGACCCATCTTTTTGAAAAAACATACGGAAAGAGCCAAAACACATAAAGTCCATACTCACTGTTCACTAATGCATCACACATCCAATTCTACAATCCTCTCCCCGTAATCTCACATCACTCATACCTCCACTCAGAGAAATATGTATACCATATGTCTTCATGCCTTAATATTGCCCTTTAAGCCTCCCATTGTCCCCTTCCAATGTTTCAATGTCTGTGTTCCATTGTTATATTCCTTAACGTTACTTGACTGTCTCGCTTAAATCTACACAATGTAATCCATAACCAAGTTGTAACAAATTGTATTTCCATCATTTATATCATATTGTAAGCCACACTGAACCCGCAAAAAGGTGGGAAAATGTGGGATACAAATGCAATAAATAAATAAATAAATAAATAAATGTAATTCCTGAAATACATCATAGGACTTAAGACTTTTGATGGTTATTCAAATATTCAACATTTGGACTGGAACATTTATGGAGAACATATTTAATTTTGTTCACAATTTATCAGCTCTGTTAGACACATGTTGTGAGGATTATGAGTGGTTTATAACATAAAACAGAGGGGATAGAATAATTTATCCATGTAAGCACCATCACTTCTTATAGAGGAGAAAAGCATATATTTTAATATTAGGAATGATTGTGTAGAATGAAGAGAGATGAATGTGTATGAGAGTGGGAGAGTGCAAACATAACATGGGAAGGTGAATCAAAATGTATATGTTGATATGTTTCAGGATTTATTTTAAGATTTGATTTGTAATAAAGGAAATTAACAATATTGAAATATTTAAGAGTAGTTACTTTGTATTAGGATACATATTCATTAGGGATATAATTAAAACCTAATATGTTTGCAGCCCTCGAGGACTGAACATGATCTTTAATGCCTGAATTGAACTGTATATCTACTTCTTATAACTTATTTTATAATTTCTGTACTTTAAATGTAATAATATTCTGTATTTTTCATTCCGGAATGGCGATCAACATTACGGCATAATGTAAGCCACATTGAACCTGCAAATAGGTGGGAAAATATGGGATACAAATGCTGCAAATAAATAAATAAAATAAATACACTTGGACATGCTTGATGTATGGGGGACCTATAGGGGGTTTCTCCAAAGTTGGCCCACACAGCCTGAAATGGAGGACAGTATCAAGGTCAGCCCCCATGCCTGAGGAGGTAGCAAGCATCAAGATTTGCCACTGGGCCAAAAGAAGAAGCTGCAGCCAGAAGAGACAGTGTCCAAGTCAACCCCAAGGTCAGAGAATAAGAGAAACATTAGGGTCAGTATTTGCAGCTAGAAGCGGACAAAATATTTATGCTGGATTTAGCTCATCCTTTTCAGTAATAGCTAACAGTGAGTTACATTCATATACAGTGAGATATTTCCCTGTCCAGAGGGAGCTTACAAGAGGTCAATATTCAATAGGGGAGATATGATTGAGTTCTACAACATCCTGAGTGGTATAGAGGATGTAGAAGTGAATCGATCTTTTACTTTTTCAAAAAGTACAAATAGGGGACACGCAATGACGATACGTGGAAATACTTTTAAAACAAATAGGAGGAAATATTTTTTCAATGAATAGTTAAGCTCTTGAATTCACTGCCAGAGGATGTGGTAACAGTGGTTATAATATCTGAATTCAAAAAAAGGTTTGGACAAGTTTCTGGAGGAAAGTCTGATATTGAGACAGACATGAAGAAGCCACTACTTGCCCTGGGATTGGTAGCATGGAATGTTGCTACTATTTGGGTTTCTGCCAGGCACTTGTGACTAGGATTGGCCACTGTTGGAAACAGGATACTGGGCTAGATGGACCATTGGTTTGACCCAGTATAGCTAGTCTTATATTCTTAGGGTTTAAATAGGCAGAAGAAGCCATGGAATCTAAACAGAAGGCGAAGAATAGAAAGGATAGTGGTTTCTCTAATTTTTCAGTTGTGAAGGAAATGGTTTAGATCTGGAGTAAGGCTAAGCTTCCTGTCTTTTGTGAGCTTCGGTTTCTCATTTATGGTGGATAAGGTCATATGGTCTTGACCGGGAGAAGAAGAAAAATTTCTTTTCCTGAGAACATGAAGTGGAGATTTCTGGAGTATAATAAAGGTGCATCTGGGGAGTAACTGATTTATGTAAAGGATTAGTCATTTAGGATTATAGAGAGGATCCATGCATCCAACACTGTCCGATTCCCAGTAACTGGAAGGAAAATAGTATGTTGAGCTTGTATAGGCCAGGTACATTGAATATTCCACTAGGACTAGAGGCTTGGAAAACAATAAAATTGTTGATTAGGTTGGGCAGGAGCCACTAGTTCAAGGTTACTAGTTTCTCCTTAGCTTTATTTAGAAGAAAGTAGTCATTGATGGTGATGTAGCTGTTATTGGTAGTGAGAATCTTTCTATGGTAACAAAAGCGATTTCAACTACTACTACTACTACTTATCATTTCTAAAGCGCTACTAGACGTATGCAGCGCTGTACACTTGAACATGAAGAGACAGTCCCTGCTCGACAGAGCTTACAATCTAATTAGGACAGACAGACAGAACAAACAAGAGATAAGGGAATATTAAAGTGAGGATGATAAAATAAGGGTTCTGAACAAAGTGAATAAGGATTAGGAGTTAAAAGCAGCATCAAAAAGGTGGGCTTTTAGCTTAGATTTGAAGACAGCCAGAGATGGAGCTTGACGTACTGGCTCAGGAAGTCTATTCCAGGCATATGGTGCAGCAAGATAAAAGGAACGGAGTCTGGAGTTAGCAGTGGCGGAGAAGGGTGCAGATAAGAGAGATTTACCCAGTGAACGGAGTTCACGGGGAGGAATGTAGGGAGAGATGAGAGTGGAGAGGTACTGAGGAGCTGCAGAGTGAATGCACTTATAGGTCAATACGAGGAGTTTGAGCTGTATGCGGAATCGGATAGGAAGCCAGTGAAGTGACTTGAGGAGAGGGCTAATATGAGCAGAACGACACTGGCGGAATATTAGTCGTGCAGCAGAAGTTTGAACAGATTGAAGAGGAGAGAGATGGCTAAGTGGGAGACCTGTAAGAAGCAAGTTGCAATAGTCTAAGCGAGATGTGATAATAGTGTGGATGAGAGTTCTGGTAGTGTGCTCGGAAAGGAAAGGGTGAATTTTGCTGATATTATAGAGAAAGAAACGACAGGTTTTAGCAGTCTTGAATATGTGCAGAGAAGGAGAGGGAGGAGTCGAAGATGACCCCAAGTGTCTAAGCCAGTACTCAGAGCAGAGCATAGAATAAGCCAAAGCTGCCAATAGAAATTGAAATGTACAATAATGGTATCCTGTAGTGCTTGTATTAATTAATTTTAATTCCTTTTTTTCCTTTGATATGTTTTGTTTTATTTTGATACCCAAATTAAGGGATGTTGTGGAAGGCAATAGTTCACAACAAAGCAAAAGTGCCTGGTGGGCTTGTAGAGGCTGGAAAATTCTGGCCAAGGGGTGAAGGCCTTGCTATGAGTTGTGGTAAGGTAAGCGGCCCATTCAATGATTTTTGTAGGATGACAAATGGCTGAGCAATAAAGTTGAATAGAAAGAAAAGGAAATGATATACATCCTTGGGTCAGTGCACATACAGTAATTGTTATACCCCAGGATTGTCTGTCCAGAGGAATGGTAGAGAAATTGTACTTCAAAATACACTTTCTAAGCAGGAATAAACTATAAAACTTTCTTTTCGTCCTTGTATTACAGATGCCCCATCTGTGGCAAATGAACTCATCTTTTCAGTGCTTAATCCAAACTTTGCACATTTCTTTTTTTGGCAGCTTGCATCATATCATAGCCTCGAGTGTGATCTTTAAGTGGGGACAAGGCTAGTAATTCTTCATGTACTTCAAAGGTTTCAGTGACCAGTCCAATCCAGATACATAGCATTGCTGGGTCTTTCATGTCTGTGGATTCATCAAGCGCAAAATTAAATGCCAGGCAGGAGTTCAGGTCCTTTATCAGTTGTTCTTCAGTGTTCACAGCCCAATCTACAATTCTAGATGCCGTTTGTTGGCTCAAGGGCATCATCTTTACTCTTTTGGTCAGTTTTCTTTATCACACATATCAAAAGCCAGTGCCTCTAGTACTGTTTACTGGGTTTCTTTCAATATTTCTGCATCTGAAAATAACTTTTTATGTCTTGCCAAGATCCAAACATGTTTGAGCATAGCAATCTGTCATCTGTGCCTAAGAATGTTTCAATCTCTCCTTCTGTACATTTAGAACTGAATTCTATAAATAGTGCCTATAAAATTGGTGTTGAAAAAAAATAGTGCTGTGCTATTCTAGAAATGGTGCTTAAAGTTAAATGCTATTTATACAGTAGCATTTAGCACCGTGAACTGCGACTACATTTAGGCATGACCATTTCCATCAATGAAACCTTGGTATAAATCCTTGCACGTTATATTTTTTCAGTGCTATTTCTGTCAAGTGTAGTACTTGTACATTCATTTTTGAATAACTGAAAAATGCTTTCTATTCATATATATATGAATTTAATGACTTTGTATATATTTCTACATTAGGATTTTATTTAAAGTCAGCTTTAGAAATATTATGACTAGGGCTACATGTTAATCGCAGTTAATGCCGCTATTAATGTGCTAATTATTGTGATTAAAAAAAATTAATTGTGATTAATAATTAATCGTGTACTGCCCACCTTTTGCCTCCCTCCCACACCCAAGTAGGAGGAATTGAGAGTGAACCTTGGACACCATGTGTGGAGATAGAGGAGGAGGAAGAAATTGAGAGAGAACTTCGGGCACCGTGCATGGGGGGGGGGAGGGAAATGAGAGAGAACTGTGGGCAGGGCCAAAAAGGGAGGGAGAGATGCTGGACTGTGCATGGGGGGGGGGGGGGAGAAATACAGAGATGTCAAACTGAGGGATAGAAGGAGAGAGGGAGGGAAATGGAGGGTGAAGACAGAGGGAAATATGTTGAGCTCAGAGGGAGGGAGGGTGAGAGAGATTGATAGTGGATCTGGGGTAGAGAGGTTAGAGGGAAGGAAGAGATGTTGGACTTGGGGGGGGGGGGGGATTGGGAGATAAGAAAAGAGAGAGATAATGGACCTGGGGGTAGAGGGGGAGGAAAGGAGATAGTTGGATCTGGAGGCGGGAGAAAGGATGATATTGGGGCTTTAATCTGCAGCACAGCTGGGCAGTGGGATCTTGGAGACCTGGGCCTTCCACTTTGGGCTCAGGCATCCTCCAAATCTGCAGTACCTGTTCAATGGCTGGTGGGGTAGCTGAAGCCCCACCAGCTGAAGAAATGTGCTGCCTGAGTCACCCCACAGCAAGGAAGTAAGCAACACGCCTCCAGCCACTGATGCTTGCACTCCCCAAGCATATTCAGTTCGTGTTCGAGCTAAGCATGTTCGGGGAGTGCCGGCATCGGCAGCTGGACACACCCCACTGACTTCCTTGTTCCTGAGACAGAACAGGGAGGAAGGGGGCAGATTTGGCTGAGGAGTTCTTCTACAGGCAGAGCTTTGGCATCCCCACCAGCAAAGGTTTGATACCTAATGAGGTGGGGGGGGGGGGGAAGCAGAGGAAATGCATGGACCCCCAGTACCCCTGTCTCCTTCCAATAGACTACTGGCTATGCCCTGCCTTTAACCGCAATTAAAATTTTTAATGATGTGATGAATTGCGATTAAAAATTTTAGTTGAAATGCAGCCCTAATAACAAATGAAAAACCAGTTGGATGGGAGGTGGAGATGGGTAGTTTGCTCCTGCTAGGGATTGTTCTTTTTAGTCTTTTAACCATCTTCAAAGATCATGTCAAGTCCTGAAAATTAAGTATAACTTTTTTTTTTGCTAAAAATTTCAGCTCCCTCTCCTAAGATCCCCTCATCTCTTGAAGTAAAAGAAACTCTTCTGCTTAACTCAAAAACAGAGTTTTTCCATTGCATGGGCATAGTATGAGATTATCCAAATTAAAGTGATCTCGGCCCCTGGGCAATAAAGGGTCATGCCCCCCCACCTCCAAACCAACTGGTTTTGCATTTGTTGTAATTAGGTATGCAGTGTTTTTGTTTTATACTTGGGCTGTAGCACTTTGGTAAAGAAGAGATTACAAAACTGCGTAAAAATGCAGTGGCTAGACTGATTTTATTCAAAACTAAATATGAAAGAGTAACCCTTTGTATGCTGAATTGCATTTGCTTCTGGTGGAGGCGAAGGAGGAATTTTAAGTTGTGTATTTTGATTTACTTGATACAGTATGGAATAATGCTGGAGTATTTGAGTAGCTGGATTTCATTGCCCAACCATTGGACTAGGAGGTTAGTGGGTAATTATTTGGATTTAATATTCCCCTCGCCAAGAGGAATTAGATACAAGACATTACATGAAATTACTCTTCCATATTTGTCAGCAAAATGGTGGAATGATTTACCAACTCAGATAAGGATTATTTCCTGTTATCAAATGTTTCGTAAGGATTTCAAAACGTACTAGTTTGAAAAATATGTATAGGGTAAAATTTAAGCCGTTTCTTTTTTATTTTTATTTGTGTAAGTTTGTAATCTCTTGACTCATTCAGGGGTCCTTTTACTAAGGTGTGCTGAAAAATGGCCTGCGGTAGTGTAGATGCATGTTTTGGGTGCGAGCGGAATTATTTTTCAGTGCACCTACAAAAAATGCCTTTTTAAAATTTTTGCCAAAAATGGGCATGCGGCAAAATGAAAATTGCTGTGCGTCCGTTTTGGGTCTGAGACCTTACCACAAGCCATTTAGCTAGCGGTAAGGTCTCGCGTGGTAACCGGGTGGTAATTGCCTATGCATGTCAAATTCCACTTGACGCTCGTAGCTGCTGCACACCAGAAAATAAAAAATATTTTTCAGGTGTGCATAGCGGACGTGCGCCAAAATTGAAATTACCACGAAGGCCACGTGGTAACTGGGCGGAAACAGCAATTTGGCACGCATTAGACGGTAGGCTTAGTAAATGGGACCCTCTATCTTTTTTGTAAATCACACTGAACTCTTTTTGGGTATGTTTGCAATTAATAAGAAATAGTAAAGTAAAGTAAAAGGTGGTGATAGGATCAAATATCACAGTATTGTCTTTGCTATTTCTCTGGAAAATAAGAACGTCATCCTCTTAAGCAGCTATTCCAGTCTGACTCTCTTTCCCAGTTTGCTGTACTTGTAAAAAAATTCAGACCCTCACTGAACATAGAATAAAGGACCACACATTAACAATAGAAATCCTAAGTCAGACTCTACATGCAGTGCAACACTGGAGAAAAAAAAAACAACAGAAATGCATTTCATTTTTACTGAGTGAAATATATCACATTCCCAAGACTGTCATATTCCAGTTGCTATACTTAAAATGTTTTCTACTTTTTAGTGTCTGGGCATGGCCCATGGCCCCTGGAGTGCACAAGCCTGGCTACTATACAGCTGCTCTCTGGATCGGCGCCTGGACCTGGCAGCTGCATCTCTATTGCTGAACGCTGGCCGTGACAGGCTGTACTGGGGGAACTCTGATGTTGCAGCAGCCATCACTGAGCCAAGCTTCCTCTTGATTTGAATCTTGCTTGCTCCTCTCTAGCATGCCCTGGGTGACTGGTGTTGAAAATGTGTGCCTGAGTGTGGCTTTCTTTTCTGCTGGACTGGCTATGTCTGCAGGACTCCAGAACAGCTGCCTCTTCATGTGATCCTGTCCTGCCACTCCTCTTGGCACTGCATTTAGAAAGGAAAGGAAGCAAGCTGTACATGGGTCCATTTGTGTAATACCCACTGGGACCTGGCAGCAGTCAGCAAGTCATTTCAAAGAGGTGGAGTGTCAGAGTAATCTGAATGATTGGGAAGGAGGAAAGTGCCAACATTTTCAGGGAGACTGCACCCCATGGACAGGTGGGCCTCATTTGTTCTGCAGGTTGCATGTTAGATGACCAAGATCCATTAGGTGAACTAGCCATAAAATTAAACTTTTGCCTAGAAGCAATCTATATAACAAAAATTTAACACGGGGTGTGTTGGGGTGAGAAAGAGGGAAGGAGAGAGAGTAGGCCAAAGCAGGGGCATAGCCAGACTTCAGTGAGAGGGGGATCCAGACTCCAGAGCCTGAGGTGAGGGGGCACATTTTAGCCCCCCCCCCAGCGCCGCTGACCCCCCCGCCATTGCCGACACACACCCCCGCCCGCCCACCATTGCCGACCCCGCCGCCGCCACCACCACCAACTTTGCCCCCCCCCCCGCCGCCGACCTTCTTAACCCCCCCTCCCGCCGCCAACCCGACGTCGCCTACCTTTGCTGGCGGGGGACCCCAACTCCCGCCAGCTGAGGTCCTCTGCTTCCCGCAAAAGGCTTCCTTTTTTCTGTTTCTGATGTCCTGCACATTGTACGTGCAGGACATCAGAAACAGAAGGAAGGAAGCCTTTTTGCGGGAAGCAGAGGACCTCAGCTGGTGGGGGTTAGGGTCCCCTGTCAGCAAAGGTAGGCAACGGCGGGTTGGCAGCGGGAGGGGGGGGTCAAGAGGGTCATTGGCAGGAGGCTCCAGGGCCAAATCTACGGGGGCCCAGGCCCCCCAGGCCCCACGTAGCTACGCCACTGGGCAAAAAGGAGTTATTAAACTATGAAGGCGTTAGATAATGTCACATGTGAAAATTGAATTTAGTCTCGTTCAGGGGTTCTCATTCCAGTCCTTAGGACACACCTAGCCAGTCTAGTTTTCAGGATATTCTCAATGAATATGTGTGAGATAGATTTGCATACACTGACTTCGTTATAAGTGAATCTATCTCATGCATGTTCTTTGGGGATATCCTAGGTGTATAGATTATTATTATTATAGTTTATTTTAAAACAATTTCTATACCACTCAAACTGACTGGCAGAACATGGAGGTGTACAGGCTAAAAAAAGAGGGCCCCTTTTACTAAGCCGTGTAGGCGCCTATGCACGCTGAACGCATGCCAAATTGGAGTTACCGCCTGGTTACCGCATGGTCCTTGCGGTGATTTCAATTTTGGCATGTGCAACGAACAAGCTCCAAGTGGCATTTGACACATGTAGGTCATTACTATCCAGATTCTTTACCACTAGCTCTATGGCTGGTGGTAAGGTCTCAGACCCAAAATGGACACGCAGCAATTTTGCCATTTGTCCATTTTTGGCAAATAAAAAAAGGCCTTTTTTACAGGCACGCTGAAAAATGGATCGGCGCGCACCCAAAACCCGTTCCTACACTACCGCAAGCCATTTTTCAGCGCGCCTTTGTAAAATGACCCCATAGTTGGAAAGGAACTCCATTTGGCATGACAGAAAAGGGCACCAATTGCACTAACAACAGCATAGGGAGGGAAAAGCAAAGAGTAAAAAGGGTACATAATTAACGTAGCAACACTTACAAAATCAGCTAAATTATGAACACTGACAATAAAATTAAAATCAATGGTGATCCCTGAATGAAACCCTGAGCCTACCTTTTATTAAATTCCTGATGAAATAACCATGTCTTTAATTCAGATTTAAAATTTTTAAACGTCCACATGGTTTTACTTTCTCCACATATTTATTCAACAGTTAAGTATTAATGGAAATTAATATTGTTGAATCATTCAGAAAAGTAACACTTAGCCCGTTAGCAGTTTCAATACAATCGGGTGAACTCAGCAGTTCTACATTTTAGTACAAAGCAGTACTTACCTTTATTTTCTTTTGCTTTTTTTCTTATTTTTTCTTTATGTAAAACTCAAGCAGGAGACCTTAGCCTGTTTTATTGGCAGGCTCACTGTGAATGGCCAAAGGGAGATTATTCCAAGTAAAAGGGGATAGAAGTTAAAGGCCGCTGGGGACTGCCCATAGCATCTGAAGTTGTCATAGAGGCTGGTATGTACTGTTTCTTTCACATATTGGGGTGGGGGTGGGGTGAGGGTGATATGAGGGGGGTCAGTGACCACTGGGGGAGTAAGGGGAGTTATTCCTTTATTCCTCTACTGGTCATCTGCCATTTAGGGCACTTTTTTGTGGCTAGTCATTATTAAAATAGATCTAGCTCAAAATGTCTTAGTTTTAGTCCTAAACATTTTTGTTTTGTTCCATTATTGCAGAAAAATGTCCATGTGTTAGAAATGCCCTAACCCCACCCCCAACATGCCCCCTTGTGATCTGGACACACTGCAGATAAAATGTGTGGATAAATGTCTGCAAAATAGGTTCAAAATAGTGATTTGAATGGTTTGGCAAGCAAAATGTCCAAATGCTGCTTTATACCACTTTTTAGATGTTTTTCTCTTTTGAAAATTAGCCTCATAGTGTCTCATCCCCTTCTTTTATTTTCTATCAGCCTTAGTTTAAAAGCAGCTGCCAAGAAGTATATATAAATCTAAACATATTCTGCAGATTCTAGTGATCTAATACTTTCTAGAGTAAGTCATATTTTTCTCATTGATATACCAGCATCCTAGTATCAGAATTCCACTGTAATTCGTTTTGGTTTAATATGTTAAAGGTCAACTACAAAATCACATGAGATAAGACATTTTCTAAAAAATAAATATGAGCCCTGTATGTATTTAACCTTGGCATAATAATCAGGCATGCTAGATTGTAATCATATTTGATTCATTTGCTATATGATTAAAATCATTATTCTAAGTTAGGATAATATTTAACTGCAAAAATGATCAGTATCTACATATGAAAGGCAATTTCTATAAAGGGCTCTCATTTTAATGGGGGTGCACCTAAATGGCAGCATCAAAATGTAAACACTGAATATTGGAAGGCCAGATAATGATAAACCTGCACAACCAAAATTAATATAAGGCCAACATTTGATTGGAAAGGAATTATATTGGAAATACAGTTATTACAAGAAATATTAAATAAAATGAGCCTCAATTGTCCAGGGCAAGATTATATGCAATATTCAAATCAACATATACCCTTTAATGGACATCTCTTCATTGGCTCCCCCTAAAATCCAGAAAAAAAAAAAAGCAGTGAATAAACTAAAAAATTTAGAGAAAACCACTGCTTCAAAAACTGGATTTTGAGCAAAATATTACATCTAAACCCCACTCCAAATCAAAAATAATATTTGAAGATAAAGTACAAAAAAATTGTCAAAGTCTCAGAAAACCACACTATAATTGAATGTTCAAGCCTAGAAGGTGACCAAACACTTATTTGGGACTGCAAGATGATCTTGGCTGGGCATTCCACCTGCTCCAAACCTTCGAATCAGTCGAAAGTGCTCCAATCCCTTGTGTCAATGTATCACGACTTCTACAGCGTAATGCTATTCCACTTCTGCGCCAAGCTTCTCCACCTCAACAAGAGACTAGGGCCCTCCTTGTTTCAATACTCTGCTTCAGGATGAGGAATACAAACACAATCTTCAATATGGCGACAAAGTTTAAAAAATACCACCCAGTATTCTCCACAAATCCTTGAGCAGGAACCAAAAATCCACCTATCAAAATATTACTCAATTGAATGTCTGCCATTCTATTGGGCCATTCAAACCTTCCGGTGCCATCGTGCATAATTAATAGATCTACTGTTGTTCTCTTTGATGTAAATATCTAGATACATCTCCCCCCTCTATTAACAAACCCAAATAGTTGGATAAATCTTCAAATCAATGTTTTTGTAAACAATGAAGCACTATGGGTGCTTCTATTTTTTGCGTTGTAATACAGAGCTTATGCTCAAACATGTGAGTTTTAACTTGCACTTTGTTTTGTCCAATATACAACAACCCACATGGGCAAGTAAGTGGGATGTGTACAGTTGGGTACAGTTTAATATCATTAGATGTGTCCTCTGCTTTTGATTCAGTTGCTATGGAGATGTTGTTATTTAGGTTGTGATTTAGGGGGTCTTTTACTAAAGCTTAGCTCGAGCTATCTGAAGCAGGGCCCATAGGAATAAAATGGGCTGTTCTGCAGATAACTCAAGTTTAGCTCTTAGGTTGTTATTTAGGTTGTTATTGTTGTTAGGTTGTTATTTAGGAGGAAAAGTTTACGGTTGGTTCTTTTCATATTTAGCTGGTCGTAGTACGCAAGTACGGAGTGGTGGAACACTGTCGGATGTTATTGAGGTTCGGAGGGGGGTACCGCATGGATCAACACTTTCTGCCCTTTTGTTTAACATCTTTTTAGCACCGTTGTGTCAGATGCTTAAAAATTTAGGTGTGGAAAATAGATTGTATGCTGACGGCATGCATTTTTTTCCCATTAACGGTGTGGGGTATTGATTTGACAAGTCAAATTCAACATACATAATAACTATTCAAGAGTGGATGGATGCAACAAAACTGAGATAATGATTGTGGGATGAAAGAGGGATGATAGATGGCCTCAGTCAATGAAAGTGTGTGGTGTGGAAATGCAGATTAGGAATGAGATGAAATTATTGAGGGTGGTATTGGATGCAGATCTTACTATGGAATCTCTGATTACTCATGTCATTTGTACATCATTTGCTCAATTACATTTGTTATATCGACTGAAACCAATGCTGACTTTTTCTGACTTTTGCACTGTTGTGCAAAGTATGGTGATATCGAGGATAGATTATTGTAACTCTTTGTACTTGGGGATACCAGTTGTGAAAATCAAAGCATTGCAGATGGTGCAGAATGCAGCAGTGAGGGTTGTTATGGGGCTCTCACAATGTGAGCATATCACTCCTGCTTTGAAGGATTCATTTTAAGATTTTGTATTTTCTCCATCAGGTTGTGTATGGCAAGATTTCATGGTATTTTCGGTCAGTGATCAAGTTGTTTATATCTGTAAGGGGGTTGAGATCTGACTTCACAAAAAAAATATGGCAACTGATTCATTGATAAGCACTCGCTATGTTTGTACACAGGTAGCAGCCTTCTCAGTTGCAGGTCCTTGATTGTGGAATGCGCTGCCAAATTATCTGTGCTACTGTACCAATACAGGACATGTTAAGAAGTTTCTGAACACTCACTTATTTGTTCAGGCCTTTTAATATTTTGTGGCTGGACTTTTTTTTTAAGTTTCTGGTTGGCTGGGAAACAGTGGATATTGTCATTGTGTTATATGCTGATCTATGAATTGTTACCTGCTTAGGTTTAGGCATGATATAAATTTTATAAATAAATAAACCGCACGTGGATGTCCTCCTGATAGTAGACCACGTATCTGATTTACTTAGACCATCAGCCAAGTTTGAATTTCTTGAATAAGCCACTAAACATTGAGATTGCTTGAACACATCATGAACTGACAATACAGACCAGTGTTTTTATTTTAACAATCCTTGCTACTTTATTTGAAAATCCTGTGTATTTTAAAACACACGGAATTCTATTTTCACCAGCCTGGTATGGCTGAGTTTGCAACTATTCCCGATGGTTACAAAGACCTCTCTTATAAGCAAGTTTCACAGTGGTGTGAGGGTAACCTCTTGCCAAAAATTTTTCTTTCAGATTAATAGAAGCCTGTTTATATGTGATCCTATCATCACAAATCTGGGAATATCTTAAAAATTGAGAAAATGGAAGACTGCTTTTAACATGATGTGGATGCACGCTTTCAAATGTAACAAAGAGTTTCAAAGAGTTTAGAGTATATACTAGTACGACATTTTCCATTCTGAATTGTAACTTCCACATCCAAAAAGGTGATGGTATAAGGGTGACTTGCCTATTGAAATTTTATGGATGGGTGAATATAGTTCAATTTATTGGGAAAATTCACCAAACCCATCTCACTGCCACACCAAATCATAAAAATGTCGTCAATAAACCTCCACCAGCAAATCGCATCCTTGAATTCTTCCATACTGTAAATTAAGTTCTGTCCTAATACAATATGCTCGTTGACATCATATGCCATCACAATGCTTCCAAATTTTGAAGCTCCTGACAATCTTCTTCTGGCCAGGCTGTTCTTGGGAAAGGAACACAAGTTGTTCCCTGTGCCTGGCAGGAGACGGTATCACCTGAGGATGAAGTCAGCCTGGGAGAGATTCCAAAAATGGTTCAACAGGAATGCTGTCTTCCCAAGAGAGGTACATATGAATAGAGAGACAGTGCTCAGAAGAGAGTACTAGACTGGATATGCAAAGGGGAATAGACGTCTGAAATTGTATCTATTCACAAAATTGGTACTTGTGGGTTAGGTTGGCAGATAGACCACAGATATATCACCAGCATGTACTCATAGCAGGGTCAGATGGGGATTGTAAAAGGGATAGAGAGAGGATGTCAGATGTGACAGGGCACATATGACTCAGCAGCACTTCCAAGTGGCACATTCTACCTCACCTGCCCAAACATAAGTCCCCACAAACAGTCACTGCATATATGTGAAAGGGGAGAGTGAAAGCCCAGGAAGAACAGTTCTGATGTCTGCCATCTGTCTGGTCCACATGCATGCTCCGTGCCTGGACATCTTTCCGAATGAACAAGTACAAGGAAATGCTGAACAGTTCCAGTGCCACACAGGAGTGACAGAGGAAAGTGAGAAAGTGGGAGTGAGATAAAGGTCACCAACCTGCATGACAAACATGTAATGAGTAGGGGGGAAGATGCTGCTACACAGTTAGCGCGCTAATCTTTAGTACGCAGTACAAATGCTAGCATGCCTTTATAAACAGGGCCCGTACTTTTTTACATTAGTACAATTTTATTACCACATATATTAGACACTTTAGTGACGTCATTCTAACTGCAACATCAGATCTTGAAATCTTCCGCTCTAAATTCAGAGCGCTGTTTCATTTTCTATAACGGACCATTTGCTGTTCGTGATGAGGAGTGAACTTTAGCTAAGAAGATACCTATACAGCTTTTTTGGTATGGTATTACATGTTTTCAAGCAGTGTTGTTTTGGTTTATTTGTTACATTTGTATCCCACATTTTCCCACCTATTTGCAGGCTCAATGTGGCTTACATAATACCGGAGAGGCGTTTGCAGACTCCGGTGTGAAAAAATACAATGTGATGTTGTGGTAAGATAAAGTTCAAGTAGTATTGAAATATTAAGGAATTGTGCAACGGTAGAGTTGAGTTATGTTCATACGTACTTTAGTTTTGTTGTGTTGCAGAGATCAGGTATTTAAGTTGGATTGGTAGGGTATGCTTTTTTAAACAGGATGGTCTTCAGTGATTTCCGGAAGTTTAGGTGATCGAACGTCATTTTCAAGGCTTTTGGTAGTGAGTTTAGTATTGCTCCATATATGGCATATTTTGGCGCATTTCTTGTCTAGCAATAGTTTCTGCCATTTAGCTGTGTAGTAAGAACCAGGCTTTGTATTAATAGTTGGATGTGATTTGTTTTCTATAGAGAGCTCATTAGTGGATTTGCTTCCAAGCAGCAGTTTCTGCCGAAGTAAAAAATTAGTGATGGATAATCAGGGCCCTGTTTACTAAGCCATGCTGTAGGCGCACTAGTGCTAAAAACGCTAGTGCACCTTAGTAAACAGGACAAAGTCGCTTTAGGCTCTATGCGCATGCAGCTTGTACCAAAATGAGACTACCGCCAGGCTACCATATCCCTTTGTGGTAATTTCAGATTCGCCACATGCCTGTAATGCTGGGATTATTTATTTATTTATTTCCTCCCACACGTGGATTTTTTGGCAGTAATCAGCAGTTGGCATGTGCCGACTGGTCACCACATGTGTAGCACCTGAGCCCTTACTGCTAGATCAATGGGTGGCATTAAGGGTGCAGGCTGGTTTTAGGTGCGCGCTGGATTCAGTTTTACTGCATGCCCTTTTCCCATCCCATTAAAAAAAGCCCTTTTTTTCCAGATGCAGTAAATCTGGCCTGGCAGTCGCCCAATAAACGTGCCCACACTACCGCAGGCCTCTTTTTGCCGCGGCTTAGTAAAAGGGCCCTAATTTTTTAAGGAGCTACGTTTTAAACTGAGGGACTCTTTTACAAAAACATGAGAGGAGTAATGAGTGGGTAGCCTGCACCTAATCATCACTACTGCTGGGGTAGCATGTGCACTGGTGGTAATTCTGATTTTGTAGACCTCTATCATCTCCCCTCAGTCGTCTCTTTTCCAAGCTAAAGAGCCCTAACCTCTTTAGCCTTTCCTCATATGAGAGGAGTTCCATCCCCTTTATCATTTTGGTCGCCCTTTTTTGAACATTTTCTAATTCCACTACATCTTTTTTGAGATACAGCAACCAGAACTAAATGTAACACCCAAGGAATGTGTATGTGTGTGTAAGTGCTATAGAGCGTACATTTGGGCGGAGCATAGACAGTACATGGGTGTTTCTCCCAGTTATCTTAGAGAATACTCTACATTTTGCCACATTTAGGTGCATTCGGTTATACCAGCTCTAGGCTAATGTAATTGTGGCGCCTAAATGAAGGCCCGTCGATGTTGAGTTATGTGAGTGTTCTATAATAGAATCTGGGCACTCAAATGCTGTTCTACAAAGACGCTATCCACATGGCATTACAGTACTTACAAGGAAGCTCTCACTTATAGAACTACTATGTGCAAACTTTCTCTTAGAAATCTGGTATAGCTTATACACATACCTGCTCCACAAATTTCAAGTCTATCATTAAAACTATCTTCTCTTCTTTCCTTGTAGCATATATTTTCTTTTCCTATAATGTAATTGCACTTCCCTTTTGTGGATTTTATTTGGACAGAATATATTATTTTTCTTTCCTTTAATTTATATTCTTAATATTGCTAGAATAGAAGGTATAGGCTAGCTTATCTATGTTATTTTTTCTTTCCTTGAAATAACCACTTTTTCTGTACAAGTATAAGGGCTCCTTTTACTAAGTGGCAGTACTTCCCACCCCTAGCATGCCACCGTTCCCAGCGCTACAAAAATGTATTTATTTTTTGTAGCATTGGAGTGTACCTGGTGGTAATTGGGCAGTGTTGTGGGCTGCCCAGTTACCGTCGGGTTAATGAGGGAGCCCTTACCGCCACCTCAATGGGTGGCGAAAAGGGCTCCTCCCTGTAATGGCCATGCGGCAAATGCTTTACTTGCCGCCTGGCCATTTCCTGTAGGAAAGCGAGACTTCCCTTTTACCAGCTGTGATAAAAGAGGGCCTCAGCGCTTATGTAAAACACGCACTGATGCCGTAGCCGGCCCCATTTTACCACAGCTTGGTAAAGGGGGCCCTATGTTAATTCTTTTTTGCTTGATTTAATATTTGTTAAAATTTTGTTAGGGGCCGTTTTCAAAGGCATTCCCTGTGTATAAAACACAGAGTAGAGGAGTGGCCTAGTGGTTAGAGCACTAGTCTTGACATCCAGAGGTGGCCCGTTCAAATCCCCCTGCCGCTCCTTGTGATCTTGGGCAAGTCACTTAACCCTCCATTGCCTCAGGTACAAAATTAGATTGTGAGCCCTTCAGGAACAGAGAAATACCTGAATGTAACTCACCTTGAGCTGCTACTACTGAAAAAAAGGTGTGAGTAAATAACAAATGGCTTTTTTGAAAATTGGATACCTTATATGCACGTAGACTAACCCATCTTTGATGTCCTGTTTCTATTGGTGAGCCCTTAGGTTCCCTAAGGCCCCGCAAGGCCCCAGAGGACAGCCGAGCACCCCGAATCTTTACCCGCGGCGACCGCCGTTCACCGAGGGTTGAGCCCTCAGCTGCAGGCGGCCAGCAGGACTGCTGGAACCGCGGGGTGACAGCTGACCTGGCTGGTAGTCAGTAACGCAGTCTTTTTAAGGGAGGACTAGCAAGGGCGGCCAGCACTCCGAGAGGGAAAAGCACTGTCTCTGAATGAGGGCTAGCGGACGGCTAGCCCAAGCACAGTCTCTGGAGGATAGCTGGCAAGGGCGGCCAGCAAGTAGCACAGTCTCTGGAGGATAGCTGGCAAGGGCGGCCAGCAAGTAGCACAGTCTTTGGAAAAGGGCTAGCAGGACGGCTAGCCAAAGACACAATCTCTGAAGGAGAGGCTAGCAGGACGGCTAGCCAAAAGTACAGTCTCTGTAGGAGGGCTAGCAGGACGGCTAGCAAAAGTCACAGTCTCTGAAGGAGGGCTAACAGGACGGCTAGCCGAAGGCACAATCTCTGAAGGAGGGGCTAGCAGGACGGCTAGCCAAAAGCACAATCTCCGCAGGAGGGCTAGCAGGACAGCTAGCAAAAGTCACAGTTTCTGGAGGAGGGCTAGCAGGACGGCTAGCTGAAGGCACAATCTCTGAAGGAGGGGCTAGCAGGACGGCTAGCCAAAAGCACAATCTCCGCAGGAGGGCTAGCAGGACAGCTAGCAAAAGTCACAGTCTCTGGAGGAGGGCTAGCAGGACGGCTAGCCGAAGGCACAATCTCTGAAGGAGGGGCTAGCAGGACGGCTAGCCAAAAGCACAATTTCCGCAGGAGGGCTAGCAGGACAGCTAGCAAAAGTCACAGTCTCTGGAGTAGAGCTAGCAGGGAGCTAGCAAGTTAGCACAGGGAACCACTGTGACGGCTTCAGCAACCAACGAACCGGAAGCAGTGAGTTCCCCTGTCTCCAGGTTTAAATATCGCGCCGTCCCGCCCCCTCCCCGGGAGAGGAACCAACCAACCCGACCCCAGGAGGCAATGGGCCTTGGGATTGGTCGGCCCGCTCTCCAGGCGGGGCCTCCGGACCGGCGCACCATTCCCGCGCGAGATGGGCGGAGCCTGTGCGCTGGTCCGCCCTTGGAGGCGTCGATGCTGGCGCCGCCATCTTCGTTGGCGCAACGCCCCACTCTCCGAGGCTGGCGCTCGCTCTAGCGGGTCGCCGGTCCCCGCGACTGCGTCGGTCTTCCCGGAGGTCCCCCCTCGCCACCCCGGGCGTCGCTGAACAGCGCCCCCTCCACCTGGAGCACAGGTAGGATCGGGGAACGGGACAGTATCCTCCCCGGATGCCCCCTTTCCCCCGGGGCCGGGTTTAGACGGAAACCTGGCGTGGAAAGCTTTGATCAGGTCTGGCGCATGGACGTTCGCCGCGGGCTCCCAGGAATTGTCTTCGAGACCAAAATGCTTCCAGGATAACAAATAATACAGCCTTCCCCGCCGCTTCTTTGAATCTAGCACCTCCTCCACTTCATACTCCGGATCAGGAGTAACCTCGAGAGCTTCATCCTCGCGTTGGGGAGGGTGCCATCGGGACCCACAAAATTTCTTCAATAAGGAAATGTGGAAGGCGTTGTGTACCCGTAGGGTCCTCGGTAACCGCAACCGGTACGTTACTGTTCCAATTCGTGCTTGGATAGCAAAAGGTCCAATGTACCGAGGTCCCAACCTCCGGGAGGGCACCCGGAGTCTCAGGTACCTTGTGCTTAACCATACCTTCTGCCCCGGCTGGAACACTGGGGCGGGTCGCCGGCGGCGATCTGCAAAGACTTTATATTTGGCAGCTGTTTTTTGTAGTTGTTCCCGGGCCATCTCCCAGACCTTCTGCAGATCTGCTAGAGTTTGGTTCCCCACGGGGGTTAGAGCTGTAGAAGGGAACGGGGCTGGAAGCCGAGGATGTCGTCCGTATACCAAGAAGAACGGAGAGTGTCCTGAGGATGAGTGGTCACTCTGGTTATATGCAAACTCGGCCCATGGAAGCAGAGAGGCCCAGTTATCTTGACGTTTGTTGACAAATGCCCGCAAGAATCCTTTCAATGTTTGGTTAATCCTTTCGACCATGCCGTTGGTTTGGGGGTGGTAGGCGGATGAAAAGTGAGTCTCTACCCCCAAAGCCGTGCACAAGGCTCTCCAGAAGCGTGAGGTGAATTGGGGTCCTCGGTCACTGACGATCCGAATGGGCAGCCCATGTAACCGAAAAATGTGTTGAATGAAGTACTGTGCTAAAGATGCCGCCGATGGAAGGCTTGGTAATGGAACAAAATGAGCCATTTTGGAGAAACGGTCCACCACCACCCAAATCACGGTGTGACCCCGGGAGCTGGGGAGGTCGGTGATAAAATCCATGGATAACTCCGTCCAGGGGGCGGTCGGTACGGACAGTGGTTGCAGGTCCCCCACGGGGGGCCCCACTAGTGGCTTAGTCCGTGCACACACAGGGCACGTAGTAACGAATTGGAGAATATCCCGCCTCATATGAGGCCATTGATACTGTCTAGCAATGAACCAGAGGGTCTTTTGATACCCGAAATGCCCGGCCCATCTAGATGAATGTCCCCATTGCATTATTCTTTCTCGGTCGGCGGCCGGCACTAACTCCTTTGTCGGCGCGACCTCCCCCGTAGCCGCACTGAGACATGCCGGATTTAACATAGGGTGGACCTCCTTGGTCTCCTCAGGAACCTCAAATGCTCGGGAGAGAGAGTCCGCCGGGGTATTCTGAGTAGCCGCCCGAAACACTAACTGAAAGTGAAATCTGGCAAAAAATAACGACCATCGGGCCTGTCAGGGATTTAACCGCTGAGCCTCTTGAAGATACAGGAGATTCTTGTGATCAGTGATCACCGTAAATCGGTGTTCCGCTCCCTCCAGCAGATGCCTCCATTCCTGCAGGGCTAGTTTCAATGCCAAGAGTTCTCTATCCCCTACCGTATAATTACGTTCTGCCGTGGAGAATTTACGCGAGAAGAAGGAGCAAGGTTGACGCCGGCCTTCGGGGTTGACTTGAGAGATGACTGCCCCGGCCCCTAAGGCGGACACGTCCACTTCCACAATAAAAGGTTTCTCGGGATCTGGAGCCAACAGGATGGACGCTGAATTGAACGCCTCCTTTACCTGACGAAAGGCCGCTTGCGCCTCTAGCGGCCAATCCCGGACTTTCGCGTTCTTTTTGGTGAGCGCCGTCAGCGGAGCTGTCAGTTGAGAATACTGAGGGATAAACTGGCGATAATAGTTCGCGAATCCCAGGAAACGTTGTAGTGCTTTCAATCCCAGCGGTTGGGGCCACTCCCGAATTGCACGGAGTTTGTCCGGCTCCATCTGTAGCCCCCCGGGTAACAGAATGTGTCCTAAAAAGGGTAGCGACCGCTGATGAAAGGCGCACTTACTGAGTTTAGCGAATAGACGGGCTTGTCGTAACCGTTGCAGCACTGCGCGGACGTGGCCCGTATGCTCCGCGGGGTCTTTGGAAAAAACCAGGATGTCGTCCAGGTATACAATCACTGTGGAGTTCAGCAAATCCTCAAGCACATAGTTGATAAGTCGCTGAAACACCGCAGGGGCATTACATAGGCCGAACGGCATCACCCGGTACTCGAAATGTCCCTCGTGGGTGTTGAAGGCCGTCTTCCATTCGTCCCCTTGCCGGATTCGAACTAAATTGTAGGCCCCCCGCAAGTCCAACTTAGTAAACATCTGGGCTCCTTGCAGCCTGTCAAAGAGTTCGGGAATGAGCGGTAGAGGAAAGCGATCCTTCACTGTGATGGCATTTAACCCTCGATAGTCAATACAGGGCCTCAAGGATCCATCCTTCTTGGTGACAAAAAAGAATCCCGCCCCGGCAGGGGACGTAGAGGGCCGGATGAACCCTCTCCGCAGGTTCTCCCGGATGTATTCCTGCATTACCTTGGACTCTCCCCGGGATAGGGTATACAGTCGGCCCCGAGGTGGCATGGTATCTGCCATCAGATTAATGGCACAGTCGAAGGACCGATGAGGCAGTAGCACCTCCGCTTCCCTTGGACTAAACACATCTGCAAAGTCTCTATAATCCATAGGCAGGGAGCCCAGCTCTACCCGTCCCCCACCGGGCACAATACTTAATGCAGGGCAGCTGCCGGTCCGGCCCTTACAACAGTTCTCCTGACAGGAACTACCCCAAGCCTGGATACTTCCCCCGGTCCAGTCAATAACAGGACTGTGACACCGTAGCCACGGCAATCCTAGGACCACTGGGTGAATGGTCCGGGATAGTACCAGGAATTGAACTTCCTCCCGGTGATCCTCCCCCACCTGCAATCCCAAAAAAGGGGTGATCTCCGTGACCGGCTGCGGTAGAGTAGTTCCCTGGATGGAGGTTATTTGCAGCGCCGGCCTCCGCGGGAGCGTAGGCCAGCCCATTTGTTGCAGCAGCTCGAGCCCGATGAAGTTAGCCCCTGACCCAGAGTCCACCAGGGCCCGGGTCTGGATCGTGGTCTCGTGCCATCGTAACATTACCGGCAATGTTATCAGGGAGTCCGGTAGGGGAGCGGAGTGCCCCAAGACCCCTCCCCTCAAGGTGCCTTGGGGGAGGCGTTTCCCACCCGGGCGGGACAGGTCCGGATGAAATGTCAAGCCTCACCACAATAGAGGCATAATCCGTTCGACAAGCGTTTCTTCCTGTCGGAGGGAGCCAGCCGTTGACGGCCCATTACCATCGGCTCCTCCCCATTCTCCTTGGAGTCCCGGTTCCCACGGCGAGGGGACGGCCCTTTGCCCATCCGGGACGTCCCCCGCGCCCACTTTTGCCGCTCCGCCCAGGCTCTAGCTCGCTCCTGGAACCGGGTATCTACTCGTATACAGAGCGAAATCAGGGCATCCAATTGTCCTGGGACCTCTCGTCCTGCCAATTCGTCCTTGATCCGTTCTTGTAACCCTTCCATAAAAATGGCCATCAAGGACTCTGGATTCCAACGCAGCTCCGTGGCTAAGGTCTGAAAGCGAATGGCATAATCGGCCACCGTCCCTTCACCCTGATGGATCCGCAGCAGTTCCGACGCCACGGAAGATGGTCTGCCAGGAAGGTCGAACACCATCCGGAACCGGCGCTGAAATTCACTGTAGTCATCCAAGATGGGGTCCTGTTGTTCGTTTAGTGGGGCCACCCAGGCCTGGGCTTTCCCTTCACAGAGGCCCATAATGTAGCCCACTTTACTTTGGTCCGAAGCAAATGCCTCCGGTTGCATCCGGAAGGCCAGGTTGCACTGGTTGAGGAACCCCCGACAACCTCCGGGGGTCCCATCATATCGTGCCGGTTCAGGGAACCGAGATCCCGTGCGGAACCCTCCCAAACGGGGAGCTGCTGCGGCCCCCTGGACCGCAGCGGCCTGGTTCTGTACCTGAAGCGTTGAAAGTTGAGAGCATACGTTCTGGAGCGCCCCGGACAGGGCGTTCAGCTGCTCCTGCTGCTGCTGAAGTACCTTGGCCAGGTCCCGTAGATCAGGCTGCGTCGGCGAGCTCATGGCTTCCGGTTCCTGTCCTGTTTCTATTGGTGAGCCCTTAGGTTCCCTAAGGCCCCGCAAGGCCCCAGAGGACAGCCGAGCACCCCGAATCTTCACCCGCGGCGACCGCCGTTCACCGAGGGTTGAGCCCTCAGCTGCAGGCGGCCAGCAGGACTGCTGGAACCGCGGGGTGATGGCTGACCTGGCTGGTAGTCAGTAACGCAGTCTTTTTAAGGGAGGACTAGCAAGGGCGGCTAGCACTCCGAGAGGGAAAAGCACTGTCTCTGAATGAGGGCTAGCGGACGGCTAGCCCAAGCACAGTCTCTGGAGGATAGCTGGCAAGGGCGGCCAGCAAGTAGCACAGTCTCTGGAGGATAGCTGGCAAGGGCGGCCAGCAAGTAGCACAGTCTTTGGAAGAGGGCTAGCAGGACGGCTAGCCAAAGACACAATCTCTGAAGGAGAGGCTAGCAGGATGGCTAGCCAAAAGTACAGTCTCTGTAGGAGGGCTAGCAGGACGGCTAGCAAAAGTCACAGTCTCTGAAGGAGGGCTAGCAGGACGGCTAGCCGAAGGCACAATCTCTGAAGGAGGGGCTAGCAGGACGGCTAGCCAAAAGCACAATCTCCGCAGGAGGGCTAGCAGGACAGCTAGCAAAAGTCACAGTCTCTGGAGGAGAGCTAGCAGGACAGCTAGCAAGTTAGCACAGGGAACCACTGTGACGGCTTCAGCAACCAACGAACCGGAAGCAGTGAGTTCCCCTGTCTCCAGGTTTAAATATCGCGCCGTCCCGCCCCCTCCCCGGGAGAGGAACCAACCAACCCGACCCCAGGAGGCAATGGGCCTCGGGATTGGTCGGCCCACTCTCCAGGCGGGGCCTCCGGACCGGCGCACCAATCCCGTGCGAGATGGGCAGAGCCTGTGCGCTGGTCCGCCCTTGGAGGCATCGATGCTGGCGCCGCCATCTTCGTTGGCGCAACGCCCCGCTCTCCGAGGCCGGCGCTCGCTCTAGCGGGTCGCCGGTCCCCGCGACCGCGTCGGTCTTCCCGGAGGTCCCCCTCGCCACCCCGGGCGTCGCGGGGGTCGCTGAACAGCGCCCCCTCCACCTGGAGCACAGGTAGGACCGGGGAACGGGACATTTGACACTGACCCACAGATCTTTTTCCCTAAATTGATTCCTTTCTTTTTCTGTTCTGTTGGCCTAGGGGCAATATTCGCAGACTGTAGTAATAAGGTTTATCATTATTGACATAATTTTATTTTTTAAGGTAAATTTGCAGAGAACAGAATTTAGGAACGATACTTTAAATTATAAATGTGAAGCTTTACTCTTTTGGTCTTATCTATTTTAAGAGAGCCTTGGTCTTAAATAATTCAAAAGCTGAAAGATTAAGAAGCAAAAACGCTGATGGAAAAGTAATTACTTCATTAAATATCTACAAAGGACCTTCTCCCTGCTGCCCTTTTATATTGTGCCACTGTCCATTTAATAAGTTTCCAAATCTTTGGAAATTCAGCTACAAAACAGATTAAAGAATTACAGAAGCAGGTCCAGCAGTACATTGTATGTATCTTTCTCAATACTGTGACTAAGCAACACAAATTTTACATGTGTTTGATCTAAAAAATAAATAACATTCACAAAAATGAGCATCAGTTTGCAAGGATCTAGCTGCTTTATTTAGACTTATGTGGGTAGATCAGCCTCTTTGAAAACTGATTGGGACTGAGGTGCTACTTTTGGCAGGTCATAAAGATCTCCTTTTACAAAGGTGCGCTGAAAAATGGATTGTGGTAGTATAGGCGTGGGTTTCAGGCATGCGCCGATCCATTTTTCAGCGCGCCTGTGAAAAAGGCCTTTTTAAAATTTTTGCTGAAAATGGACGTGCAGCAAAATGAAAATTGTCACGTGTCTATTTTGGGTCTGAGACCTTACAGCCAGTCATTGACCTAGTGGTAAAGACTCACGCGGTAACTGGGCGGTAATGACCTACACGCGTCCAAAAATAAAAATTATTTTTCGCACATGCACCAAAAATGAAATTACTGCAAAAGCCACATGGTAGCCATGCAGTAACTCCATTTGGTGCACATTTGGCATGCGTAGATGCTTATGCGGCTTGGTAAAAGGGCACCAAAGTGAATGGCCCCAGAGACATTCCTGCAGTTATGGATGTAATGAGGGCTTGGTTTTGGGCATCTAGCTACAATGCCCAAAACAGAGGCTTTAATCTAAGTGGCCAGATTCTGGCTGCAGGGATATAGACACATTTTTTGCTGCAATTTGGGTAGTCAAAATTTGCCCAGCTAGGTCAGTTTATGCTTTCCACAAGTACTAGGACAAGGGGGCATGCGATGAAGCTGCAGTGTGGTAAATTTAAAATGAATCGGAGGAAATTTTTCTTCACTCAATGCATAGTTAAACTCTGGAATTTGCTGCCGGAAAAGGTGGTTAAGGCAGTTAACTTAGCGAACTTCAAAAAAAGGGTTGGACGACATCCTGGAGGAAAAAGCCATAGAATTGTTATTGAATGGACGAGGGAATACAGTATTTCTAGGATGGACGGGACAAATTGCTTGTTGTTTTGGCCGCTGTCAGTGACAGGGTGCTGGGCTTGATGGAATGGCGATGCTTATGTACTTATATTCCTCTCATAGGGGCCCTTTCACTAAGCTGCAGTAAGCAGTAACACAATGCTTGCTGCAGGGTAAAAAACACTGGCATAGGGTGTACTCTGGTGTCCCACAGTAGATTTGGGATTGGCGTGTGCTTTCCACTTGCTAAAAAATAGAATTTTTTTTTTTTTAGTGCTGCAGCATATATGGGGGAAGAAAATAAGTATGTTCTGCGCTAATCTGTTAGCACGCCTACATCCCTGCATGCTAACTGAATAGTGCAGAGCTAGAGTTTGAGCCACCTAGAAAATAGGTCCTGATGGGGAAATTATTGCGTGGCCATTAATGGAAATACTGAAAAATGGGGCCATTTTATTGTTTTGCTAAAAGTGGCCTCAGCGCTTGTGAAGGACCCATGCTGGGTATAGTACTGACCACTTTTTAGTGCAACTTAGTAAAACAGCCCCATAATGATTAAAGGGCTTACTTTAGAAGTACAATTCAGGTTTTAGATGTGCATAAACTGGCATTTAAGGCCCTGTTTATAAAAGTGTGCTAGCGCTTTTAGCATGTGACAAAAATTAGCATGCACTAATCGTGTGGACGCCTACTACCGCCTCGTTAGCGCACCCACCTGGCAGTAATTTTGAAGTTGGTGCATGCTGTTTCCCGTGGTAGAAAAATGTCTGTAGTGTTTAGCGTTTGCTAATCATTAGCATGCGCTAAAAACGCTAGCGCTCCTTTGTAAAAGACCCCCTGAGTGAATAAAATGCACTTCTTTTCAAATTTTGTGATTCTTTTCCTATTATCTTATGATTTTAGATTGCAGATCAAGGCGGTTTACAAGTTAGCAAAGGTGGAATAGCAAATTTAAATATAATCTCTCTATATAAAAGGCAACCCCAACGTTCTGAAGCCTCCACGGAAGTTGAGGCGCCCGAGATATCCGGTGTGCCCTGGAGTGTCTGCACCGCCCTCGCGTCAAAACGTCATGACGTAGAGGGCGGAGCTATGACACTCGAGGGCCGAAACGGAAACACCACAGGCACGGCCACGGAGGCGCAGCAAACGGAGGCGCAGCAAAAAATCTGTTCCTCTGCCAGGGCCTTAGTAGTAATGTTTGAATGCAGCGTGAACAGTTTTGTCAAAGAAATAGTAAATTATCACTCCACAAACATACTTAGAAAGGCCTCAACTGCTTTTCCATTAGATTATAATCACAGTTGTCAATTCTCCCCCTTAATTGGCAAATGCACCAACTTTCCATCTTCTCTGCCACCAGTGCACTTTAGTAGGGAATTAAAATGCTTGTGGACCAATATTCAGCCACAGAGGCCAGCAGGTTTTTTGAAATTTCAACTGTGGCATTTAAAAAAAAACACACGCATGTTCTGCACCACTACATGTATATTTAGAGGCACTGGATATGCAGTAGACAAAAAGAAGGATATGTTCTTAACTGATAATGGCGGTAATTGGTAATTGGCAGCAAGGCCACATTGGCGTATACTGCATGAGTACCACACATGTAGCATATCGGCCCTTACCGCTAGGTCAATGAGTTGCAGTAAGGCTCAGGCAGTAAATAGCTGCATGCTGCTTTTAATTCTAGTGCATGGCCATATACTGCCCCTATTAAAAAAGCCTTTTTTTTCCCAGCTGCGGTAAAAAATGGCCTAGTACACGCCAAAAACACATGCCTACACTACTGCAGGCCACTTATTTTTTTACTATGGCTTAGTAAAAGGACCCCTAAATTCCACTTTAAGAAAGCCTTGATAGACACATCTAAAACTGAAAAACATTAATCCAACAAGGCGGTGTGGTCTGAGAGTGTTTTGAGCAGGACTAGGGCAGGCCTACAAAATAAACATGTTTGATTCTAGAAAACTTGAATGAATGCTGCAAAACTTTACAGAAGCTACGACAGAGGAATATGGGTGCAGTGTTAATCCACTTGAATTCTAGCAAATAAGTGTAAAAAGTATAAAAACTATAAAATGACACCTTTTTATTGGACTAATTTAATACATTTCAAAAGAAATTAAAATTTCCAGCCAATATTCAGCTGTATCCTGTATTTTCAATACTGGTCCGTGTCCAGGCACCAGCATTGAATATCCAGTTGTATGTTGGCTGCTGAAACTTATGTGGTTAAGTTCAATATTCAGCCCTTAACTGCCACCAAATTTTTGTGGTTACCATATACAAGCAATTTAAATGGCCACGAGTCTCCCCATATCATTTAATTCACATTTACCCAAATTCTATACATGGCACCTAGAGTTACATACATTAAATTGGGCATGCACCCAATTTGAAACACATAACTTAATTGAATAACGAGCCAATCAGTGCTGATAATTGGTAATAACAACCAATTATCAGCATTAATCGGCCCTAAGTAGAATTTACACACATATCGTATTCTATAATGATATGTGCATAAATCTGAATGTGTGTAACTATTTGTGGGCATGGCTAGGGCATTTTTGGGGTGCTCTGGGAGCATTCCTACATTTTATGTATGTATAGAATCACACGCAACTGTAGGCACCTACAAATAGGCCTGTTCATAGTAGGCCTAATTGCAGGCGCCTACAGTTAGGCACAGTGAAATGTTAAATGCAATTTGGAGGGGAGGAGTCAAGATGGTGCCGACACGCTGAGTATAGCGAGACACTCGAAGAGATCTTCTGCTGCTGTTCTTTTCATTTCCCTTCTAATAGAGATGCCGCATTCAAAAAGAAAGGGGATCCTTAAAGCCTTGCTCTCCCAAGCTCCTACGTCATCCCCTGGGCAGCGAACAATCGATAGTTTTGCAACTCGGCGCCTACCTGAAGAAACCGGAGGAGGAGTTCCGCTAGACGCAGGTGCAGGGAACCTGGCGTCGTTGGAGTTCGAGATCTCATTATCCCCTCCGGACTCTTGTAATCCGCCCTGCCCTGCTCGAACACGCGAGGGGAGTGCTGCACCATACAACCCGGAAGTTGGGGAAGCTGTGGGCAGTAGAGAGGGCCCCCCCTCGGAGATGAACACGGCAGTGGAAGGTGATTCAACACCGGGAAGTGTGTCTGTCCCGCCCAGGGTAGTAACCCTTGACACTCTTTGGACTGCAATGGAAAAGATGCAAGCCCTGATCATAAATTCAACTAACTATTGTTGATATACTTTCTAAATCAGTTGATAAGCTGAATCAGGACTTTAAGGACCAAGAGAAGAAGTCTCAAGATGAGATTCAAATGATTAAAGAAAATGTTACAGTAATAATGAAAGATAATACAAATATTCGTCAGAAGATAGAACAAATTGAAAATCACAATAGAAGATTAAATATACGAATCCTGAATTTTCCAAAGCCAATAGGAGTCTCGCCATTGGATATGTTTAAAAAATTTCTTATTGAAAATGTAAAATTTTCTAATCAAAATATACCTCCAATAAATAAGATTTTCTTTATTCCGGTAAAGAAAACCCAAAAAGAGATTCCTGGACTTTTAGACCAAGAAAATTCTGTGGAACTGAAAGACATTTCACTTATTCTAGAGGACTCACTGACTGAGGTAACTAACAGAGCTACTCTATTAATCTCATTTGTATTCGAGCAAGACTTTAACTCTGTATTGAAATTATACTTTAAAAATACTCAACAGAAGTTCTGTGGTCAGAAATTGTGGACCTTTCCAGATGTTGCAAGAACAACACAGGAAAGAAGGAAACAATTCCTGGCATTGAGGGAAGAAACGAGGTCACTGGGTGCAACCTTTTTGCTTGCATATCCATGTAAATGCATAGTAAAATACTTGGGCGTTAAATATGTTTTCTTTGTACCGAATCAATTAAGAGAATGCATAGGCATGAAAAAGATTGTCAAGTCTTGATACCAGAATTAAAGGAAGAAGGTGGATGTTAGGGCTAATGCCTTTCTATGTTTATTATTATTCAACTTTTAGATTCCCTGAATCTGTATTTCCTCCTCCTCCAGATTTACATTGAGGTCTAAGGTAGTGACATTGTGATTTATTTTGAATTCCTTGTACTTTGCTTTAAGTATATTTATACTACATGTTTCACAAATGTACCTAATGTTGCATGTAACAAGATATTTTCTTGTGAAATTTAAAAATTGCATAAATAAAATAAAAAAAAAATGTTAAATGCAATTCTTTAAAGGATGCATACCACATATAGATTCGTGCTAAGCATATTAATTTTTCAGCACCGATTTTTAGGCAATACTTATAAAATTTGGCCCTTTGAGTATTGGGTGTTTTATTTCTAAACTGCTTTTT